>NC_090937.1:1382736495-1383361495 GCF_040938575.1 Ambystoma mexicanum | reverse complement strand
ATATCTCCACATAAAAGCACTGGCCTTATGCGAAATTCAGCAAGAATTGTACACTGGAAAACCTGGGCTTCCGCTTGTCAGAACTACCAAAACTAGCTCTAGCCCTCCAAAAATCCTCCTCGTTAAATTACATTGAAACATCAAGATATCGATACAAGTCAAGAACGGAAGACATGTATAAAATAAAAGATGGGACCGTCGCCCAAGAATATCGGAAGCAACACGACCAAGACAATCTGGTCGACATCAAGACCACCATGAGAGACCCAATCAACAACGCACCGACAACTTTGGATATAGCAGAAGAGCCAGACTGAGGTCGGACAGGGTCCTCGGTCTGTCAAGATCAACAAGTACATGGCCGACCTCCCCAAATTCGACCGATCGGGAACAAACAATTAGCTAAACACATCAAAAGTCTGTGAAGGTGTGCGATACAACAGAGAAAGACCAAAATGAAGACTGCTGTTTAGTAGGGCCATGGAAGTGGCTGAGAGACGCCTTAAAATTTAAGCGAGGAAATAGCAACAAAAGCCAGAGGGCGATCAAGATAGAAACCCCCTTCAACATCGTCTCAACTTGTCGCCAGTAAAAACTCTTAATATGGGTTCTTGGAACCCACGCGGCATGAACATTTGACTAACCCAGAGGTACATGACCTGGGAATCTATGATATAATCTGTCTCCAAGATACTTGGCTGTTGGAGAAGCCGGCTTTGGACGGCTATGAAATTCAAATATCACCGCCATCCAAAGGCTTTTTGGGTCGTCCATCCTCAGGCCTAAAAAGTAGTGGAGTCCTATGGAATCTTGCCATCTTAACCTCCTGGAACTACATAAAACTGGCACAGCGAAGTGGACTACAACACATTTAGCAATCATTAATCTCTATTGGAACCCTCAAAGAACAACAAATTCCACCTTCTGCGTAGCTGTTGCCGACACGATAGACACATTTCTAACTGAGATGGAGACCACGCACATCATCATCTGCGGAGAATTAAACGCGAAGTGTGAAACCTTTGCTGACAACGCTACAATCTCACAGCCAAGTTCAGCAGCAGTGGAACGAAGAGAGGTCTGGATGAATCTCATGAACTCAAGAAACGTCCATATTGCATCAACTCTTCGGTGACATTGACCATTCTTACCAACGTGGGAATGAGCCAACTCAGCAGCCACCCTCGACTACATTTTTGTTGCTCATTCCCTGCTCCCATACGTTGAGCTTTTCAAAGTAAAAAGAACAAAAGAAAGTGATCATAACCTGCTATGCATGTCATGGACTACCATCTGTCTGCAATCTGCAAAAAAAAGTGTATGAACCAATTGTCGAGGCAACCACACAGCAGTCACGCCTTCGATTAACAGCGGCTGATATAACGGACATAGCAAATAAATATACCATCACATCACCAGCCAATACCACCTGCCGAGACCAAACTATCTTCCGCTATTGCTAACTTACAAATTTGGAAGAACGAGAATGGGAAAGAACGACAAGAATGAAACACATGAGTAAGACAAAACGCTGGTAATCAAAAGAAGAAAACAAAGAAAATTAAAGCGAACAAGTAGACTCACAAACTCGAGCGAAGCTAGAACAACGCTCAAGACAGCGACAAGGAAATACAAGTCATGCGTAAAAACCCACAAGATAAATATGTACCAAAATGATGAAGAGAAAATGTTAAAGGTCTTAAGCACCAAAAACAGCAATCATCAAACTTAAATCGTCGAGAGCACTTGGCCCAGATGGCTTAACAAATATTGACCTGAAACAGCATCCTGAGGAATGGTCTATCTTTATAAGCAACATCTTCAATCAATGCAGAAAGGCAAAGCAGATTCCATCATCCTGGACCCAAGCAGTGGTGGTTCCAATTTTTTAAAAAGGGCAAGAGAGACGATGCAGCAAATTATTGTCCAGTCGCACTACTGGACATTATTGGGAACATTTTCACCAAACTACTCCTAGTAAGATTTCAAAATTTGGCCAGAGGATGACCTTGTTCAGACCCATTTCAGACAGGTTTTTTGAAAAACGCCAGTACCTCTGTCAACATCATGTTACTGAATATAATAAAAAGCACCATCAGGACAGGAGCGCTGAGAGTTTTCTTAGCCTTTGTGGACCTGTCACAAGCTTTTGACAAAGTAAACCGGCAAAAACTATGGAAGAAGTTGAAAGCATGGAATGCCCGCCCGAAATACTGGACCCAGTGATCGCACTCCATAGTCGGCTGGGATTGCTATCATAGGAGATCAAATCCGAACAGGGAGTAAAACAAGGCTGCCTGCTGGCTCCGGTCCTCTTTATCACCTTCTTGGGGGACTTCAAAGACACTGAAGAGACCATGAGATCTTTTCCTCCAAAAATCAGTAAGTGTGCAATATCCCGAAATCTCTACACGGAAGATTTAATCTTACTGGTTAAAATCCAAATCTGACTCCAGCACCAGCTAACCAATCTGGCTCAGTATATTGAAGACACCTTGGGAAACAAAGACATGAGGTAACAGGCCCTGTTGTACAAAACAAAAAGTTTAACAACCCAAACTCCACTGATAGATAAAAAATATGGAAGATTTTCTTTAACACGAGCCATGCAATTCTACAAAACAAAAGTAGTTCCTTCCCTGGTCTATGGAATGGATGCGACTTTGAATATACCAGCCACACTTCGGCTGAAGCTTGATGGTCACCTATAGAAATCAGTTCTGGACCTCCCAAAGTCAACCTCGATGGATGCCATCAGGCACGAACTGGGCCTCCTTTCCCTTGCAGCGTCAGTACAGAAAAGTCAAATGCAGCTGCTCAGAAAAATTCGAACTCCAGGCAGCCTCCCAATATATCAAATTATTGGCAATGAAATCAAAAATGGTCACTGTAAAGCACTTAATCGGTGGGTACTCAGCCTAAATAGCAAACTAAACGACCTAGCGTGCCCACAAGAAGACTTTGATCTCTAATCCCAAAGAGTCAAAACAAAAATGGAAAACCAAGATTGGATCACAATGTGTGAAAAAGCAACAGCAAACGGACTACTGGGCCACGTACCCACCACCACGAACAAATTGAAAGTACCTCTGGCATACTGCTCAAAATTTCTAAATCTTTCCAGGAAATGTTTATGAGAATATGCTTGAACCTACTACCAATGCAGGAAATTTGCACTTGGACAAATGCAGATTATGCAAAGATGAGTCAAAATGTGAATCTTTAAAGCATCTACTGATGACCTGCCCAAAAACAAGGCAATACCGTGTAGCATTCCTGTCGTCCCTCTTTGGGGACGTGAGTACCAGCGAAGAAGAGGTATGGTGGAGTCGTCTAAGAGTAGGGGAGAAAACGAGATGAACTATAGCGACCGTCAATATTTTGTAAGCGGGAATGAAAATGACAACAGCCTCGTCGATCTGCGACCTGCTGAGTGAAACCATACAACCCAACAGGGAAACTAGGCTGAAAAACAACACAAACATTAGGACTTGATTTTACCTACATAAATGTTTGATTACTTAACATGACCTACACAGAGATTCTTTGCTCCCTCTCTTTTGTCCCTCTTCTTTCTGCGTTTTTTTACGAATGAACTTGTAAAAATCTTAATGATTATACACAAGTATAAAAAAATAAAAAATAAATAGTTGCTAAACATAATCCCTATGTATGGATCTGTACCCTGAGGTGTTCTAATCATTTGCTCCTCGCTTCACTTCAAGGGCCTTTTATTTGTAAGAGCAGATGTCTCTGTTGATTCCATGACCGTAGCAACTTATGTAATTTACTTTTCAGCAGGACATTTATAGTGCAGTCTTCCATGTGTTTACCTGTTGGAGACAAGTAGCCCTGCCATACTTAGTTGCTAAACATAATCCCTATGTATAGATCTGCACCCTGAAGTGTTCTTACCATCTGCTCCTCCCTTCCCTTCAAGGGCCTTTTGTTTGTAAGAGCAGATGTCTCTGTTGATCCCAAGACCCTAGCAACTCAGGTAACTTAAATTAACTAAAATGTGCTACATAAAAAAGATGCATTTGAATTGAACTAGGTGAAAATATTGGAACCAAATTCTTAACCCCTATTTCCAATTTAAAAAGCAAAGATAGATTTGAATTCATCAGAGCAAAGGAAACAACATGCATATAAGAAACATATATTAACTTGTATGAATTATTAGTACATTAAAATACTCTTATAACTCTATCCAAGACTACCTTTGAGAAAAGCACACAGGATGAAGAGGCCAAATATGTATTTTTCATGTCCTTCTGTGACAAGGCTTTTGTTTTTGGTACAATTGACATTACACAAATACAAGTTCATAGGTATTTGCTTTTAACCGAAGCCTCACAGATTCATTTTCTATCCATTGTATTTTAACCTGAACAACAGAGAGAATTGGAACAAATATCAAGAGTTGACAAATACTAGGCATACAAAACTGTACTATTTTTTTTTTCAATGCAGAATGTCATGCAATGTGAGCTAAAACTCAATACATTATTGGACATGTCATAACTGGTACACGACAATTTGACCAGACTGGTATTCATCAAACTAATCTCAAAGATGTTTTTACCCTATGTCAAGTGTAACAGAATAATCCAAACAGCTTTTATTTGCATTCTGCTATTGAAATGTCAGTCAAGGGGTGGGGGAACAAGACTACAAGTACAAGAATGAAATGGAAAAGTTAGGGCTGCATATAACATGAGCAGCTGAAATATGTATTCCATTAAAATAATGTACTGCTGTCCGTGGTCTTGCTCAGACTACACACCACAATGCTTTCATTGACAGAATACCAAATGTAATTTGAAACTGTAAATGTTTACTGCTCCAAAATTTCATACTTCTGGTATTTAGTTTCATTCTAAGACATTACAAGTCTGGCAGATATACAAATAGAGCCACTAAGTGAATGAAGAATTTGCCCACAGTAGATTTTTAAAGCCTAGAGTGGACATTGCGCAACCCCAGGATCCATGTCCTATCTTCAGTCATTAACATATCACTTCACCATATTGTTTTCTTAGTGCCTAAATTGTCAATTTTCCAGTCTTCCCCCATATATTCTAAGGCTTGCTGATGTGCATATCCCAAGTTAAATGGAGAAAAATATATACCCACATGCATGTAACACCAAGAGTGGCTGGCATGCTGTGATGAATTAGGATGGGGAACGAACTGCTGATCCCCAACATTCTTCTTCAGGGATCTCTGTATTCGATGTGGAGGTGGCTGTACACCCTGGCCGCAAGTTGGTTGATGGAGGCCTCACTCGCCTGGCCTGTGTCATACCAGACAAACATGTTTCAGTCTGCTGGTACATCTTGAAACTGGATTACGAGCCTATTTTGGAGAAAGGCTACTTGAAGGGAACCAAGGCGGATGAGAATGAGAATCTGCATCTCAGTTGCCCACTACAGGAAAGGCCCTAGAGTGCACCGGGGCCTTGGGTGAGAGGTGAAACCAAAGCAGGGAAGCACCATAGAGCTTTCAATCCCACCAGGTCCCGTGGGGTCAGGGATGCTAAGCAGTGCCACAGGGGCACAACAGTTGATCTTGGGCTCAGCAGTGGACCCTTGTGGAGATAATAGTGCTACGAATTGGGGGTTTAGTACAATAATGAAGTTACAAGATTGGGCAGTCCATTTGAGGACCAGTGTTTAGGCTGAGCAGCAAAAGTAGGTCAGACAACACGACAACAAGTCAAGTAGGAGGAGTCCCCCTGGGCCTACACCAACAAGGTTCCTGTGACCACAGTGGCCACCAGTGGGTCATTTAGTTCCCTGGGAGTGACTTTGCTAAAGACATTTTTATGGTGAGAGCACAACCCATCCTCACCTGTTGGTCAGTCAGCCTTGGGGTGCGCCATGGTGGAGGAGATTGGTCTGGCACACGTTCATGGTGTGTTAGATACACCTGGGTCCCAGGTGTGGCCAACCTCACTTGCCCGACCGGACTCACAGATCCTACTTCCAACACAAACTGAGGGGCCAGTGCAGGATCCCAAAAAAAATGGCTAGAAGAGAACTGGAAGGACTTGAGGCACTTACTGAGTCGGAGATGCCGAGCAAAGTCCCAGGTGCACTTCAGGCTCTGTGAGGCATGGTGGAAAGTACTGACAGGTGAAGCAAGTGGTGGCAAGTACAGAGAGGCAAAGCATCCCAGGCATCTAATAAGTAGAGACTCTCCATGCATCAAGCTACCCACACTATTTTTGGTGACCTGGCACGTCTCATGTACCTGAGTTGGCTTCAGCTGTCTTGTTGCTAGGCCACACAGTGAGTTCATTGTGCATTGTGCAGTTTCTTCTTGAATTGGAGTTTCTCGGTCTCTCTCATTTCCCCTTTTCATCTCTCTGTTCTCTCCCTCCATGGTGCTCTCCATCTTTCCTATTTACTCTAACTGCTACTCTATCACCTATCTTAACTCCCGAAGCCTGGACAAAGTTTGAACAAGATCGCCTGGTCTCCAATCCAGGTCTGCCAATCTCTGACACCTATATCAATGATATGATATGATCTGATATTGTATTTATATCACGCCCATACACAAGTGTTTCAAGGCGCGACAAGGCAAGCAGGGTTACCAGGGAGTACAAAACAGCAATCATACTAGCCCCAGTGAAATTGAGATTGTGCAAGTGCAGGTGAGAGGGAATGGGGAGAGTGCAAGGGGTAGGGAAAGAGTGGTAAGTGCTGAACATGTGATCAAACAGCAACAGGAAGTGCAGCTACAGGTTGCAAGTCCAATGATTAAGTGTCTTCAACGGGTGTCTAATAAGTGCAAGTGAGGGGACTGTAAGTTTTCAGATACACACCCAAGTGCGGGGGGTTGCCAGGAGTCAGTGTGGGTATGCAGCTGGGTGGGCAATGATCATTCAAGGCAGACTTTCATAGACATCCACTTTGTCTTTCCTTCTCTGGACCTATGGACTCCCCACATTGTCTCTGTTCTTACCCCTTTCTCTTAGCCACCCATTAATGGTGGCATCAGATCCGAATTATTCTTGGCATGCTTCTCATCCTCTAGGGACATCATTAATGTCTGTCAGAATGGCACTGTCATGGCCCAGGGCTCTCATCCCAACCTTCTCCTTCTTGATAGATGATTTTGTCTCTCATGAACTTCCTCCCTTCTCCTGCCACTCTTGTCGACTGCTCTGACCAGGCGTTAAGGACGGGACCTGTTAAGGGAAATCAGAGCCAATAACGCTACCGCAAATTGCAGGACCGTTATTAGCTACATCCCCATTCCCATTGAGCCCTATGGGGGCTCAAATGGGAATGGGGAATGTTTTTTTTAATGGCGACTTACCAGTCCCACAAAGGTCGGACTACACTGGTAAGTCCCCATTGAACAAGACCGGTACTGGTACCGTTATTAGAGACAGTCATTGCGCAAATAGAGCCATTACTACCTCCAATCTCGGAATGAGGCCCATTGTGTGTATAATATAGTGTTAGAAACCCGTTCCACAGGCTATACCAGGGGTAACGTCCTGGTAGCCAGAGTTGAAGGCCAGAGTGAAGAAAGGGCATTTAGCAAGGGCACTGGGACATTACACCCTGGTATGGCCTGTGAAACTTACTAATGCTGTTAGCACCCTTAGTTGCATTGGTGCCACTATTTCTGAAATGCACATTTAGGTGTGTGTGCTTTTACACCTCTGCTCCCCCCTTGCATTGCATTTGTGCCCTTTGTGATTGCTTAGCCACCTCGTGAGTTTAGCTGGAACTGTGATGTGCAGTCAGTCTATTCCTCTACTTACCTCTGCCGCCCCTATGGCTCGGACCATCTCACCCATCTTCTCTAACTGCCTCACTATCACCTATCTTCCCTCTCTCATGAAGCCTGGAAGGAAAAAGCACAAAAAAGACATAAGGGGTCATTACAACCCTGGCGGCAGGGGGTTAATGGGGCCGGTAGAGCTGCTGGCCTCGGTAACCCCTACCGCCTCATTATGAGGTCTCCTTAGCGGGTTCTGCGAGCTGACCAGCATGCTAACAACGGGCCCGTCATTAACGGGCCCGTTGTTAGCATGCTACCCATTCCCATTGAGCCCTATGTGGGCTTGAATGGGAATGGGGATGGATTCCTGGAATGGGGAAATACCGGGCTCTCCAAGGTCAGAATGGCCCGGTGGTTCTTCATTCCAGGAACCCGTTACCCGGAATGGGGGTAGCTATGCCGCAAATAGATGCAAGGGGGTCATAATGACCCTCATACTGTCCACAAACCCTTGCCTACCCGTAGCAGACAACTACATCAGCCCAACTTCCAGACAGGTCTTCAATGATATCCTCTTCTCTGTCCCTTGTCCAGATCTATGGACGCCTTATCTCATCTCCACTATTCTCCCTTTCACATCCTCCCCCATTAATGGTGGCATCAAGTTGGAAGTCCTCTTGGCCGGTTTCTCACCATCATGCTGCATCATTAATTTCTACCACACAGCCACTATCTTGGTTAAGGGTCCCCAACACAACCTCCTCCTCTTTGACAAGAGCCAGCCACCCCCTCTCTCTCTCCCTTCCCCTCTGACTGGTGTACCACGTCTCTGTACTCCACCTCAGAAAACCTTTAAAGGCAGGGACCTCCTTCACCTTGCTACTATGCCCGCTCAGCCAACAAACACTATGCCGACATCAGCCTCCTTCTTGAAGACTCTGGACCACATTATAAGTTTGCTAGTCTGGGAACTAAGCTTGCCGGTACCGTAGTTCCCGGACCAGCAAACTACGAGTTGTGCTCATGGGTGCCTTTCTGCCTGCCAGGCACTCGCGAGCTCAGCATGTCAGATGCACTGGCATCGTTATAAATGGTGCTAGTGCATTCAACCTCCCCATTCCCATTCAGCCCTATTAGGCCGAATGGGAATGGGGACCGTCTTTTTTCTGGCGCCCGCGAATGGACAAATACCGGGTCAGGCGTGGCTGGAATGCCCTGGTAATTGTCCATTCGCGGGCACTGGAAATTTTCAGATATTTGGAGGCAGACTGCCGTGTGGCGGCAAGGATAACACCAAACTTATAATGATGCCCACTGACCTTGACATTCTCGCTCTTATCGAGGCATGGTTCAATGCCAGCTCAGTCACTGCTTTTGACTCCCTTCTCCCTGATGGCTTCAAAATCATCTGCAAGCCACAACCTCAACGCGCTGGCAGTGGGGTTGCCTTTATCTTCCGTGAGTGGGTTTTTTCTTCTGTCATACCCACTCAGCTCTACTCTTCCTTTGAGAGCCTGGTCTGCAAGTAGGTCATCTCTCCCTCCTCCTATCTGACCATTTCTACAGGCCTTCTGGTGCTACCACCATGTTCTTCTCTGAATGGGCTGATTTCTGTTCCTCACTACTCTCAACAACCCCTAATCCCCTCCTCATGGGTGATTTCAACATCTAACTGGACTTCCCTGTCACAGCATCCACTCTCTTCCTTGATCTCTGCACATCACTATCCCTCTCCATTCTCCCTTCTGGCCCAGCCCACTCGGCAGGGCACCATCTGGATGCCCTCATCCATTCTGACCTCTCTCTCTCCCCCTTCTGGTCACTCCACTCTCTTGGTCAGACCTTTCTCTCCTCTCTTTGCACCCCTCGGCCCTCTGGCCACCCCTCCAAAAGCCCTGCCAACCTCATTCAGGAAAATCCATCTGAACAAACGAGTGTCAGCTGCTGCCTTTGTATCCACCTTCATCCTCCCTCCCACCACCCCCAGACTCTAGCACTAACTCTGCTCTGAACAACCTTCATTTGGCCATCACCAACAGCCTTCAAATTCTAGCCCCAGTCACGAGGATACGCCTGAAACCCACCTTCCACTTTGTCTTGAGCCGGACTTCCTCAAATTCCGGAAGCTGCTCAAGACTTTCCTCTTCACCTCCTCCTTCCCTTCGTCCCTCCTCTGCTAATCTCACAGTTGCTGTGATTGGTGCACAAGGGCCTTTTCTGTATCCCTCAGGGACCTGGCCTCCCATACCCAATCACCCCTGACTCTGCCTACCTCTAATCACTTGCCTCGGCACCTGCCGGCCTCAATCCAGTAGGCGTGCTCTTTCTACTCAATGCAGCCCCGGGCCACATAGCACTTACCATGCTATGCACTTCATCGGCTGCTCACCCACAAGCACAGACATTCCAACACTTACCCCGACCTCCCACTTCCCCTCTTCGCACTACACTTCCAAGTTCTGGATACTCACAAGGCATAGTAGTTTTGTCTTTTATCTTCCACTGCATTCATTGTTTTTCAATCCCATGGTCCCTCCCTGCTGCCCTGAGGGCGCTTTGAAAAAGAATTAAAGGAATAGTGCGCTCAAAAATATTATTGTCCCGAGAGTTTGGGAATGTGTTTTTAAGCATGCGTTGATCAATCGTACAAACATTTCCTATGCACCTTACCGTAGTTTTCTTCATTTTTACAAATGTGAAATCTGGCAGCAGGCTGCGGCCATCTTGTGCTAATCTTATCCGTTGCCGCATTGCCCTAAGGATGAACTGCCATAGTGGCAGTAAATCATATCCCCCACCCCTGAGGCTGAAATCACCAAACCTAGTGATATTCTCTGCCTATCTCCATGACGTTACTGGACTGCGTAGCCAAATGCGCCCAGTCATCACCTACGTGTTAACGTCAGTTGACGCAGAACCCGGAATATCAACACGCATCATCTCACAACAAAGTAAGTCCCAATTTTGAATATAAAACTATACTTTTAAAGGAAATAGCAAAACTCTTCAATTTGTAATGCTCTTTTATTTCACAATAAACACTCCGAGAACATCTGGCGATTGCCATATTCAAGCAAATAGGTAATTTCTTTCTTTGTTCTCGATCCACAAATGTTTATCGTGAGTCACACAGTGTTCCTTTTGGGTATTAGAAACGCATTGGACGCACTGTGAATCACAAGGCTTCGGCATCAGCTTGGGGCTAGGCCACCGTAAAGGATGTCAGGTTACTCCTTATCGCTGGTATCGCATAAGGGCATATTGGCCCGTGGCGATCATCCCAAAACAGCGTCATAGTGATCCAGCCATTTAAGTGTATCTGCAGCTGCCTATTAAAGAAGCCATCATTTGGTATCTGGAATCGATGACAGTCTCAGAAAGGCAGGATGTAGCTGTTTGGAATACATAACAGAAATGTGTCTCAGTAGCCGTTCTTTATTATAATTTATCAATTTACCCATTAATTCTGCACTGTGTGAAAACTAATGATGAACACAAACGTCAAACAATGGGAACAGAGAGAAACCATTGTGGAAAGTAGTCTACAATTTGCTTGAGAGGTTAGTGGTATGGAATATGTTTGGCTCGCTATGGGATGCGGAAGCTGACGCTACAATTCGAAGAACACATAGATGACATTTTAACTAAATTTTAGCATAGAATTTGGCATTGGTGGAACCTGGGGTAATCCAGAAGTGGACTACATGCATTTCGATGCTAGACTGCCCATATGCCCAGGACAAAGACAAGTACACACAGGTTGTTTTTGCGTGCCGTTGCAATATGCCACAGACAACATCCCATTACAATGTAAGCCAGCAATAACGGTCGGATAATGAAACCTTGACTTGTTTGTCTTTAAAATTGTCTACAGTAAAACTTACATAATATTTGGCATTTCCATTCTCTCAGCATAATGCAGAGACTCCGTTCAGATCAACAAACTTTCATAAAATGAAATTGCATGTTCCTTTGTCCAGTTTTGGAACGGTGAACCTTATCATATTTGACGGTATTATACCCCTCCCTTCATTCATTCCTTTCGGAATCCTCCCTTTCTTCCAAGGTCAAAAAACAATTTAACCTTATACTGTGTATGATGCGTGGGTTTGGCTCAGCTCACAATCAAAATTCAAAGGCTCTGACCTTCACTCCGAATGGGAGCGAATAGCCATTCAGACCATAGTGGCATTAGAAATATTTTTGAAAAACAAATGAATTGTTTTCTGCCATCCACTAATTTCTAGTGATTTGACTTTTTTAATGAAAACAGTTACAGTTAGTTTGCTTCCAAATGCCTTATTTATAAGGTTCCTCCGGAGAACTCTGCACTTTCCCAGCGACTCCCACAGCCAGCCCACACCACATGTCAGCTCAGCCCGTCTCCTGTTCACATGGCAAATCAGATAAACATTTTTTGCAAGGAACGAGTCTCGAGCCCTGACAAAATGTGCTTGTATGAGAATGTCAGAGCAAGCCCTGCTGCAACCCCCCTCCTACCAGGCCGCAGTCCCCTGAACACATGACCCAGTTCCCTTGAACACATCTGATCACCAGACCCTAACTCCGCACAACCTCAACCTCACCTCCCATATACCTATTCTGGATTGGTCATATATTCTGGTAACTCTGACACCTACCCCCACTGCAATTAGTTTTAGTTAGTTTGATGTGCTGTTTTGCTTACAGTCAGTAGTTCTTGCTTGCCAAGTATCTTATCTAGCCCAGGTATCATTCCTTTTGTGGGACGCGTACTTATTCAGCTATTTGGACAAGTGTTTGGTAAGGCGCTTGCAGAACCCCAAAGTTGCTTTCATGCTGTTATCCATCTGACCCTCCCCCAATCAGTGAAGGAGCCACAAGAGCTCGACGAAACCGGGAAGTGTGAAAGCACAGCGTTACACTTTATGGCATTCTCCAAAAGGCACTTCTTGCAAAAATAATTGACAAAGAGGATACATTTCAAAAGACAAATTGGACGCTTTATTTGGACACTGTATATAAACATCGTTGAAAAAATAAATAGCTGCTAATCATTTGTAACGGAAAGTGAACATTTCCACGAGGTCTGCTTTCGGACAGGGCACGTTTGCAATGTTTTGTGGCAATGTATGTGTCCTCAGAACAAAATCATACGCGATTCCATGAGTATGTATGTCCAAAACAGTCAAAATAAGATCTTTCACAAAATCGAATTCCATCTCCTTGTATATTGGCTTGACCACCCATTTTTTGCTGCTTTTCGTAAAGGCCATTGTGTAACGAAGCATCCCAAAGTTTCCCATAGTCCTTGATTGTTCACGCCCCATGTTCTCGTTATGAGCTAATACCACTAGTGATGTCCTGTATTGCATCCCGTCTATGCCGAAATGCAATCTCTTGGGCCTGTACTCTAGGCACATATTGTGGAACACCTCCAAATCTCCTGTGTGACAGAATTCTATGAGTCCCTTCAGATCTCTTGAAAGAGTTTTATCAAACACAATCTTCTCAAGAGCTTTGTGTGGAGGTGAAGATGGAATCAACCACTTCTTCTTGCTTTCCTGCTCCTCCGACAAAGGACCATGTGCACATTGATGAAAATGTTGGTTTTCTATCCAAGAGTGAACGTTCGAACAGTGGTGCATTAGTGAGTGCCATTTTTCAAGTAGAATTTCTACAGACCCACCACAAGTTTTGGAGTTCAACTGAAGATGGTTGCTGAAAGACTGGGACCACTGTAAAATATTTTCAGAACTTTTTTTTTCCAGCAGTTGAGATTTTTTTATTGATTGATTTGGCAATGTGCCGTACATCAAATTGATGGCGAATATTTGGAAAATTCTCTCTCATGGTCTTGGCTATTGAAACATGTCTTTCGGTGGCTATGAGGTCTATTTGCATTCCCCTTCATTTGAGATCTTTCAGCGATTAGATAAAACCATGTTTCTGCATGGCCACTGAGGATTTACATTCAGACAGCTGCACAACCACCAAACTCACAATTTCTTTAGTTTCCATGTCCTGAAAGTGGTATGTGCAGTACTTTGCTCAAAATCCGTGGCTGTCACACTGTCCATGGCCAGCTAGCCTGAACCGTTTATCAGAGAATGTCCTTTCAATTGACATTTGTTACATTTTGCAGGCTTCACTAATAGCGGGGAATACAAATTCTCTTTGATACTTATAGTACTGCGTTTTAGCAAGGAACTTAAGTCCCACAAATTGACAGAAAATGGACAACTTACAAAAAGTAGAGCCACTGAAAAGTAAAGCAGATGCACACAGTAAGATTTCCAGCTGGCACGTTCCCCAGCATCGGTTGAGCGGACCATGATAATTTAGCATGGAACAGATAACAGGTGGCTTGTATTTTCAGGTTAATGGCTTGTGATACAAGATTCACATTCAACAATGGCTTCCCGCACACTTCCTCCCTCATTGGATGGACACATTTCAGCATCAGTATAATCTCTACCAGGCAGCTGTCGAATCCAATGTATTTGGGCTCTTTTATTAGACTATAGTCCTGAATGAATGTTTTGTGACTTAACTGTGGTGGACATATCGGCCGAACAGGACAAACTATAGTTAAGATCTTTGGCTAGTTCTTCGGTCAATTGTGTTGAGGATTCAGTCTTTGTTATTTCAGCTTATGTTATTTGAACACGAATCGGAGAAACCGTCAATGTCGATTATATGTTGGGTGGCCCTTTTTTCGGTGGGTGTCGATTGTGTCAAGTGGTCTCTGAGTAATTCAAAAGCATCTTCATTATATTCAGTTTCATCTTCATCTTGTGGAGTTCTCGCATAGCAATGGTCCAACAACACTTTGCTTGCTTTGCCGGTCATATTCAATTAATTTTCTGGCCATTCGGTATAAGCATCTCAAGTCTGCTTATTGATTTGAACATGCTGTGCCTCAAATAATAGTTGCTCCATGGTGAAATCAGTTTGGCAAGCCTCATCTCTGGTTTCAGTAGCTGTCTGTGTCTTCATAACTCATTTACTTCTGGGCCTCTAGGAGATGGGTTGTAAAACATGTTCAATGTAAAACCAACATACAGTATGTAGCACTTTAGATTTTAAAAGAAAGCATGTTCTAAAGACACCAGCCCAAAACACTTTTTGTAATCAAAATTATTTGTCAGTTACCCTTGCTTTCTTGATTTTCTGTGAAACCGTTTTCTTCACTGTAATGACTGCACCAGCAAGCTGGTCTGCCACCTCAGATCCACGTGCCTCCTCTTCTATTTCCCAATCTTGTATACATCCCTAGAATAGAATATTCATTAAAAAAGTCAATCGTATTTGAAATCAAATTCTTTCCTTGCACACATGGTTTACATAGATACCCTTGTACACTGTTTACGTCATTTTGTCAAAATATACATTTTGAATTTTACCTGATTGATGGCTAGTGTACTCGATCAGAGATCACAGTGCAAAACCCACTGATAGTAATGTTGCACTCAAGCATTTTACAAACGATGTTTATTTGTAATAATGTCACTGTCTAATAGTATCAGATATAGGATATACTGTCTTTCATTCAAGGGAACTGTCAGTACGCATACCTCAGGCTCTGGATCAGCTCCAAAGGATGATGTAATTGTAGTTGAAGTACCAGCATCACCCTGTAACACAATACTTGTTTTGGTATGGATGAAAAAAGTGAAATTGAACACAGACAATGGGATGCAGACAATGGTACATATCAATAAAAACCCATAAATGAAACGTTATGTAAACAAAAGACAGGATATGTAAACTATTTCATATTATCTATAATTCCATGCATAATACATTTCCGGAATTGAATAGAGAAATAAAACTACCTGACACGTGCTCAAAGTTATTGTTGACTCCAGGAAAGAAATGGATGCAGAATCTTACTCCTTCAATTTCAGTGCATTGTCATGGAGTTGTAAAGGGAAAATTAGATTTGAATTAGAAATGTGCGAATATCCAACTATGAACAATATGAACTGAAAGCAAGTCTGTATGGGTCACCGATGGTATACTGGATGTGTCGTTTATGTGGTCACTACCGATAGTCTGTGCTTCAGTAAACATGCTAACCTAAAAAACTTGACATGTAAAGCAACCAATTACCAAAAGATTATGCTTATTTCCAAGGTCCCTATAGCATAGTTTGCAGTGTCCATAAATAGTTTTCTATGATGCTCCTAAAACCAGGGACAGATGTATAGCAAAATGGGGTGTAGTTATAAAGCAATACAATCTTGTCAATATGCAAAGTATTATAAGGAACATTTAAACAAAAAACACCAATCCGTCCATGTAGTTACCTGTTCACTACCCCTAGGCCACAGCTAAATCATGAACCGTGACTCACCTGAGGCAGCGTGTGTATGAATAGAGTTGGAATTGCATTTGGAAGCAATTCATGAGACGTTCTGAATCGATGCTTCTTTGTGTACTGCGATTGGTCGTACATATTTGTGGTAAAGTGCAGGCTGCAGATGCAAAATCGATCACTCCTCAAGCCCCCCAAGACAACCTGGGCTCTATTTTCAAGCTCTTCCGGCACACATCTGCAATATCTGACCCATTCTCTTATTAGAGCTATATTCCTCGGGAATATATGCATTTTTGTGTCTTTCAGTTTGTTATGTGTCTTAGAATGGCAACCGTACACTATAAAAGCAGGTATTGTTGGAAATTCTGTAAAAAAAGGTCCACATTGTTAATAAGTTATTTTGCATGAATGTCTGATAAAGATGGAATTATATCATACATTTTTCTATGCAATGTATGTTTTGGTCACAGAAGCAAAACTTGTGTATCGTAGCCGACTGTATTCTAGGTTAACTTTCATACACAATTGATTGATGTGACACAAATCGTAACATGTTACTCGTCCCTTGAATGTACTATCATGCATCAAAATGAAACATGCCTATAGACACGGTCCACAAAAGGATGCAATTCTATCCCAATTGACACTGATGACAATTGCTATATATCGAAAACAGAGCAAACTAAACTCAAGTCAATGTTAATGACAATGAGATGAATGAAAATTACACTACTGGGTACATTCGTTCGAAATAGATGGAAATGTAGAGATCAAGAAGATATTATTAGGAGACCGGCCCTTACCTTGACCAACAAACAGTTAGATTCAGCAGGCAGGGTAGTTAGTAGCAGGAGAACAGGGAGATGTTCACAGGTAGCACGATGACGAGCTGACTTTCAGTGGTCACATATGTTCTCAGGTAGCACATTCACGAGTTGACTTGCAGTGCTCACAGATGTTCTCATGATAAATATCAAGGGGTTTATAAAGAATGAGAAAAGTGGGTGTGTATGTGAATGAGTGACGTGTATATGGCGTGGTCTTATGTGTCTAGTAGGGGTGCGGCCTGCTTCAGAGGAGCCTGCCTGGAGACACTGGGTCTGGGGAGGCCATGTAAACAATGGCCCCTGTGAGTAGGTTACCTTTGAAGTGTACATGGTGTGTGGCACCTTGGCCGTTCCCACCCTGCCAGCCCCCTTGTGAGGGCACGGCCACAGGTGCTAACAGTCATTGATACTGGAGGGAAGATGGAGGGGCATGAGGCATGCAGAAAAGGGCCGGAACACTGCTGAATGGAGACACACTTATGTGGCTTGCAGGGGCGCGGCCTGCTTCAGGGGAGCCTGCTTGGAGACACTGGGTCTGGGGAGGGCATGTGAAAAATGGCCCCTGCGCGTAAGATACCTTTGAAGTGTACATGGTATTTGGCACCTTGGCCGTTCCCATCCCTGCCAGCCCCCTTTGGCAGTGCACATCCTCTGGTGCTAACAGTCATTGATACTGGAGGGAAGATGGAGGGGCATGAGGCATGCAGAAAAGGGCCGGAACACTGCTGAATGGAGACACACTTATGTGGATTGCAGGGGCGCGGCCTGCTTCAGGGGAGCCTACCTGGAGACACTGGGTCTGGGGAGCCATGCGAACAATGACCCCTTCGTGTAAATTACCTGTGAAGTGTACATGGTGTGTGGCACCCTGGTCGTTCCCACCCTGCCAGCCCCTTGCTCATTTAATCTGGAAGGGGGATGGAGAGGCATGAGGCATGCAGAAAAGGGCCGGAACACTGCTGAATGGAGACACACTTATGTTGATTGCAGAGGCGCAGCCTGCTCCAGGGGAGCCTGCCTGAATACATTGGCTCTGAGGAGGACATATGAACAATGGCCTCTGCGCGTAAGATACCTTTGAAGTGTACATGGTATTTGGCACCTTGGCCTTTCCGACCCCTGCCAGCCCCCTTTGGCAGTGCACATCCACTGGTGCGAACTGCCGTTGATAATGGAGGGGAGATGGATGGGCATGAGGCATGCAGAAAAGGGCTGGAACACTGCTGAATGGAGACACACTTCATTCACCGAAAAATGGAAACAACCATTCATAAATGTTCTATTCTATTTTATTTTGTTGCTGATGTTGATGGCACAAATGTACTACACATTATATACTTCGCGTTGCAGTACAGTGTGGGAAAACCCCCTGTACTGACCGCTGTCACTGGGGAATGTGTATCTAACGGCACCAACGACACAGGCGGGAACTACTTGTCGAACGCGGTGTCCAAGCCTCCCATGAAGCCACCTTGTAAATGAACTATAGGCCACCAGCCTGTACCACCTGTGGAAGAGAAAGATGCAAACTGTTTTTAAATTAACAAGATTAATGTATTAAACCTTAGTTGAAAATGCAATCTTGTATCATATGGCATTGTTGCAAGTACAAATGTTACTTCACAGATCAATCCACTTGGGCTTTAAAGTGTAGAAACATTACAATATTGAAACACTATGCATTCCATTACATTTGGGACACAAAGAAATTTGTTTCCTGGTTGCACATGAAATAAACATAGGATGACTACTATGATCATCTTTCTCTTTCAAGTAATTCTGCCTCGGAATCCTCCGTCTCGTACTGGTAGGGCTGTATTGTTGCCATTATGCGACAAAATAAAAATAGATAGTAATGATAGTACTAGTACCTGTTCGCACGGACTACGAGTAAGGAAGATAGCTGAACAGAGCAGAAACGAGGCACGCACAGAATACACAAAAATAGACAGTGAAACGATTGGAATGCAAATCTGATGTTGTCTGATGAGAAGCGGTCTGTTAATACTCATTGAGCAAAGAGGCGTCCTGCCATTTCCATGGAGACACTTCAGTAGCTGTAGCACAGAGAATGTTGACACGAGACGTGCATTGGCATTGTGAAATGGGCGGTACGCGTCTAGTGATGTCAGCCTCAGGAACGGTGGGATATGATTTAGTGCCGCCAGGGCAGTTCACCCTAGGGCAATGTGGCAACGGATAAGCACAAGATGGCCACGCCCTGCTGCCAGATTTCGCATGTGTAAAAATGAGCAAAACTACGATAAGGTGCATAGGAAATGTTTGTACGATCAATCAACGTATGCTTAAAAACACATGCCCGAACCCTAGTCACAAAAATATTTTTGGGCGCACTATTCCTTTAACTTACGTATAAGTGCCAAACAAATGCACAATAAATAAAATACCTGTGTGCAGCATCCCGTTCATTGACTGGAAATAATTTGTCAGGATGGCCATCATAGTTTTGGAAGGCATGGCTCTGTATTTGAGCCCATCTTCCATTTCCATTATGGCTGGAAAAAGCGAGATATGACATGATACAATAGGTTATTTATAACACGCTTAATACCCAGAGGTTTCTAAGCGCGGACCCGGGGATCGAACCTGTGTTGCTCTGTGTCGTCCTGCTTCCAAAGCGAGCACGTTGCCGCTGAGCTATCCTCCCAAGATGTAGGGAAGCTGCTTTGGCGGTGGCAGGTAGCGCCGGCGTAACAATCAGGTAAGTGGGGCTGGGGAAGGGGGTTGGGATTGGTAAAAATGACCAAAAAAGAAGGGAAAAGGGTGGGTTGGTGTGCAGATTTGTTTTTATTGATATTATATATTGTATATATGTTGGTATCTCTATTTACCAATAGATAGCATGGTATGCAAGGTATGGTTGTCCTATTTGGATAGATGGAATCAACAAACTATCATGTTGAATACACCAGCCCAGTGTGAATGCTAAGTCAACAAGAAATGCACTGGATATTAATCAAATAAAATCAAATTAAACAAAGAGACAATCAGAGAGATTTAGTGAGCGCTATTTTTTTATGTAAATTCTGCAGTAAACAGACTTACGAAAATGGCCATGAAAGACTAAAGATATGTGAGGAATCACCCCCCAACCTATATACATTTCAATAATAGGTATATTACTAAGATAAAATGTTACAGAGCTCTGTTGTTCCCACAAACTCTTTAGAGGAACGAGAACATCGTTTAGAGTTCATTATGCTAAGGCATGTTTAGCTGGGAGTACTACCTAATATGTCAACCTCCTGACTATATCAGCGTACATTCTGTCAATGCTGCATCATTCTCAGACATTCTTTGGTGTACAACTAATTATTTGAAACTATGATTACTTATTTAAGAGGCATCCATTCTGCCATGTGGGATGTTATTAGGAAGATGCTCTTCTTGTTCTGTTCTTATCTTTGCATACTGGGGCTGGCAGATATTTTTTCCCATTGTAAATCTAGAACCATCGCAGAATACAAAAAATAATGAAATAAATATTTGCTGCAGAGAACTGTGTAATGTTTGAACAGAACGTCAGAATGATTGAGAGATTCAAGGTTAGCAGGTGATGAGACACTAGCTGGAGAGTGGACACTGATGGCGGTTATCACACACACACAAAAACATTATTCAACAAAAAGTCATCAGGTTAAATACATTACAGAAAATACAGAAAGTTCAAAATCTTCAACACCAAAACATTGCAAAGAAAAAGAAGAAGCATTTAATCAATATCGTGTATCGAAAAATAAAACAAAAAACAGGAGAGAAGAACTTGCAGCCTACGGGTACAACTTAAAATGCTATTACCTTTCTCCTAAATAGCCATGCAACAATCCACTGAGCGCACTATGAAAGGAGAAGAACACTGGGCTAAAAATTCCAAGGCACGACTAGAGGATTTAATACCTGCCTTCAACAATATGGGCCTCAAGTATAGCCGTCTTAACCGCAGAGTGGGTTTGCTAAAGAGGAAGAAGTTTGCCTGTGTCTCTTTGACAGCTCCACATAAAGGACAGCCAGCAGAATCCGAGCCTTTCCATTTAGAAGTGAAGGCAGCAATTGGGAATAACCCCAATCTGAACCTCATGTATAATGATCTTGCATACGCCTTGGTATGTGCCTTTTGTCTAAATAATCCGGGCCCAATTTGGACTTTAATGTTTCGCAGAGGAAAAGATGCCAACTTGAAGGCCAAAGGCTCCCAAGATGTTTCCAAAACTCGCCCACATTTAGACAGAATATTAAATCTTTAATGTGGGAGAGCCATTTCAAACAATTAGCTCCATTAAGAGACATAACATATGACAGCACATCCATACACGACTCCAAAGCTGGTTGGGTTCACACTCAGACCCATAGGGAGGCAGGGCGAAATAAAAGCTCTGTACTTAAGTACATTTTACCATATTCCAGGTGGGCTAAGCCAGTCGGTGTACTAGGGGGAAAAGATAATAATTTCTTCATAAAGTTATTTTCCCCTCTAAGCATCATCCCAGCATCCTCATACCTCCATAGCTCAGCACCATATAGTGTGGATGAACCTGTCTGCTTCTGGTAGAGTTCCAATGCTGGAGAGAGAGCACCACTCCCGTGATGAGTAAAACAGGATAGATTGCAACACTAAACGTATTGTGTTTTACAGAAGGCCTACTTATTTTTGTTTTTGTTTTTTATTGTTTTAGTGGTTAATAGAATTGTTAATCTTTAACAAGCATTACATGTATTGATCCTTTCCATTTACAGAGGGGAGAAGAATATAAGAGAAATCGTTCTCAGAGTGCTTCAGATTCCTGCTTCTTCCTCCACGTCAAAGGTCAGATTATCGTCTTTATCATCTTTCCTTATTTCTATGTATATCCGCTCCACTAGCATCAGTACATCTAAAGTCTGCCCGATTTTATCGACCGTCATTAAGCATTCCCACCACTCCTCCTCTATACTGTGATCAGGTCGTATGGGTGCTGTCTTCAAATATTTTCTTCTTAGTCTTTATAGTTTCGGACATGACGACGCCAAATGCCTTGTTGATTCCATCCTTTCCCCGTTTTTACAGAAGCAGCAGATTGCCTCTTGTTCACTGATCTGTTTCCTTAAAAATGTCACTTCCTTCAATGGTAATAGGTTCAGTCGACATCGCATCAACAGATCTCTGTAGTGGGGAGACAGATATTTTATAATATATGGAGGGAGATGATTCAAGGCTTTCCTTTGCCATACAATATTAAGACATATCTATTCTCTGCCTTCAGTGTATCTGTTTCTAGCCAATCTCTTTCTCTTAGTCATCTCTTCGCCTTTTCAGGGTTTGTTTTGAGCATTTCTAAATTGATGTTATTATGCTGGAGTTCGTCAAGACATTTCTGCTTCCATGCTCTGAGGAATTTATCCCCGTTGATATTTGAGTGAGTTACCAAGATTTCAAAAGGGCTTGGCGAATGTCCAGGGTGCATTTTCGGAATAGGGAGATTGTTTTCCAGAGTACTGTCAAAGCCATAGATTGTAACCTCAATTCATGCCTGATTGTTGCCATTTTCAGACAGTTCAGTAGTCTTAAGATTTTCCACCAGAAATACCCCTCAAGTTTTCCCCATGCTTCCCATGGTCAATTTAAGAGGGTCTCGGCTCCATGTGTCAGGATAGGTGTTACCTTTTGTTTCCAGAATGTTATAATCGTGATCATAGAATAAACACCATGTCTCCGATGGAAGGTGCTCCACTGATTTGTTAATTTGACTAGTCTTTCCTTGAGGAAGTTCAGTTGTGCTTGTTCATTACTGTTTTTGTTTATCTTGACTCCCAAATAGATTGTGGTATTCACAATTTTTAGGGACTGATTTTCGATTAGCCAGGTAAAAGGCATTTTCTTCATTGTGCCTATATATCATTGCATTATAAGAATCATGGATATTTCTATATTGATTTTCATTTTATTTTCGTCCAGATATTTTTAGAATTCCATGATTCTCCTCTGGAGCCCTATTGCCATCTGGTCGATAAAAGACGACATCATCCACATGCAGGACCCAAGAAAGTTCTGCTCCTTCGATGGTGGAAATGCTCTTATGTTTTCTTGTAAGGTTTGCATGTCCGCCATGTATAGGACAAATAAGAAGAGGGCTAAAGCACAGCCCTGTTTGATTCCCTTTGTTGTCAAGATCTTTTCTGTGGTATCTCCCCCTTTTGAAACAATTATTTGAATTGTTGTATTAGTATACAACTCTTGAATTGCTTCTAATAGGTCTTCCGGGCAGTTCAATTTTTTTAATTTTGTCCACAGACGCTCTGTGTTCACTGCGTCAAACGCTTGCTCGAGGTCTATAAAGCCTAGATACACATTCCTTTTTGACTCCAAGACCTGGGCTTTCAGTAAATTTAGTAGGAACATATTTAGGAAGGTGCCCACACCCATCAGGTGTTTGTCCTATTTGCCAGTGTTCAGCGCCCGGTTCTTTAGATCTCTTAACAGGATAGATGAGAAGATTTTGCCAATAGAGTCCAGAAGAGATATCGGCCTGTAGTTCCTGGCGTTAGTACGTTCCCCCTTTTTGAAAATTGGAACTATCAGTGCTTCTTTCAAAGATGACAGTATTATTCTTGCTCGCAAGATCTGTTGAAAAAGGATCAGGATGAAATCCGCCCACTCTTCCTTATTTTCTTTTAACATCTTATTCGATATGCCGTCCGGGCCGGCTGATCTTGAGGAATTCAATTGAGTGAGTCTTAGTGAAATATCTTTTCGGTCTATATCAATGGCCCAAGGTGTCGATTTAGGCTTCTTGTTAGACGGCGCTACGGTCATATCCTCCTTAAAGAGTACTGTATAGTGATTCACCCATTTGTCCTTAGATACTTGGTTACTGGTTAATGCGGGTTGTAAATCGTCTCCCTTATTTATTATTTCCCAAATGGATCACGCATTGGCAGTTGTAATTGCAGCAAACATCTACTTTCTTAGCCTAAGCAGTTCTGTTTTGTCCGGTAAGTTACTTCGTTGGATTCTATGTACTTCTGCTCAATGTTCCCTTTTCTTTTTAACCACCTCACAGTTATATGCATGTTTCCTTGTTATACTTGTAGATTTATTTGTGTCTCTCCTGACCTCAAAATCTTTCAGCAGCCAACTATACTCCACCGCATTACCATTATGATTCTCCCTTAAGTCGTTAACCAGGTTGGCTGCCAGCTGAGGAATAACAGCGGCTTTGAGCCGTAGTCTAGTCTTACCCCATGTCAGTTCAGTTTGCTGCTTCATGGATTTTGTCAGTTCCTTAGAGGGCCATAAAAATTCTGCTTCTAATAGTGTGTGGGCACTCGTAGATTGTTTCTTTACATGCATTGATTTTATCCATTTACTTGTATTTCCAGCCACAAAGCAATAATCTAGGTAGGCACTATTATTCCTACAGAACCACGTGTTTGCACCTGTGATGTTACCTTTTGCCTGCCCATTTAACATCGTCATATCTTGTGTATTCAATTCCCGAATCCATCTAATTTCCGATGTTCCTAGATGTATTTTTTGTCTCAAGCTTCCCGCAGAATCCAAGATCTTTAGATTCAGGTCTCCACTTTTACAATAAGTTGACTCGGCTCTTCATACATTGATCTGTCTATCATTTCCATAATCACTCTTACATACTGTTCTATTTCGCAGTCGTGGGAGCTCCAATATGTATTTATTAAGAGCATTCTTATTTCCATTTTTTCCTCTGTTCTTAAGCAATTTGACCACTTGATCATAAGGATTTGGGTTTAGATATTCTATAATCTGTAGGTCTGAGTCCTCTTTAATTAATATCAAGAGGCCAGCTCGGGGGCGTCCCAATAGACCTTTTAGGGCTGGGTTCATGCATATTTGGTAGCCTTCACATATGGGACTAGATCTTACCCAGAATTCCTGTATGCAATAATTGCATATATTTCCAAAAATTCACATTCACCGGAATACAAATGGCCAAAACCCCTAGTGTTCCATGAGGCTAGTAGGCGTCCTCGCTTGGGCTGTGGTTCCTATTGTTTCTTTTATTCTAGTGTGGGTTTTGGTGTCCCAGAACTCTTCCCCCCTTGAATTTTTTTACCGATCCCTAATTTGCTTTGCAACCGTTGATTTCTTGAGTTGTTCACAGTATACTTCATTTTTGTCAGTGAGCTCTCCCTTATTTTCTGACTGTTCCTCTTCCGGTCGATTACGGGGAGTCTCTCGATCCGCTTATCTTTCCTTAGAATAATATTCTCTTGTTTGTCGTTTGAGAGTTTCTTTTGCCTATCCGTAGTCACGTTTTTCTCCACCTGCTTTTTGTTTTGTTAACACAGAGTTTGTCTATACTGCGGATACGTTTTGCTTTTGTCTTTGATCTCATTGTCATCCACTATACTCAACCTCATGCCTAACCCTTAATGTGTTTTTTATTCGCATATCTCTTGTCTGTATCTCTTACTCTCTCAGATCTGAGATGCATCATAATCAAAACCATCCTTCTGTCGTAAAAAAATTAAATGATTACAATATCATCCTACTTATCTGAGAAGCCCATCATGGATGTGCATGGAATCTCACACCTAGGTAATCAAAACTATTGTCCTGTTCTATTGGGATATCATCAATTGTTATTTTGATCGAAGTGTTCTTCCCAGTATTTGGCTTGATAATCATTGTTCCCTAGATTTCCTTAAAAAAATTGTATCGATCGCTTCAGTTCCTGCAGTGTAGCCCCTATTAGGATATTGTGGTCCGCGTAAAATACTGCTGGTTACTTGGTGGCAGAAAACTTTGGGCTTTCCTGGATCCACTTTAATAATTCATCTCTAATCACCTGTATATAAACGGTAAGTAGAAGGAGGGCAGGACTTAGCCCTGCCTAACACCTGAAGCCACCTTAAAAAATGATGTCTGATGGTGACCAATGTTATAAGGACAATGTTCCAATATATTGACGATATAATGCTAATCAGGTACTCTGGCACCTTACGTTCTGCCAGCCCCCGCCACAGCTCCTCACGGGACACAGAGTCAAACGCAGTCCTCAAATCCATGAACAGAACATACAGATGTATTTTTAATAAGACAGAATATTTCTGAATGATAAGAAAAAACATAAAACACTGATCGACCATTCAACGGCCCTTATGGAACCCTGGCTGATGCAGGCTAATCACCCTATTGTTGTCAACCCAATGTTGAATATATTTCAAAATTATTTACTCAAATATTTTGCAGTCCCATCTAACAAAGGAATTGGTCGATAATTGGCTGGCATATCCCTTCCGCCCTTCTTGTATACTGGGATGATGTCCCCCTTAACCCACGAATCAGGTATATTGCCTGAATACAATACTGCGTTAAACACCTGGCACAATGTGGGAGCCCAGATAGATCTACACTACCATACATACACTGCCAACACTGTAATAATATCATAAAAGGCCAGTCTTTGAATCATCCATAAACAGGAAAACCAATAAAACTAAAATATACCTCGACCTCTGAATCCACTAATGTGTTATATGGAATCAGATGTCCCTGCAGCATCTGCTACATTGGAATTACTAAAAGGAAAGCTAAAACGAGATGGACAGAACATAAGTCCAACATCCATACTGATTCAGAGATATCTCCAGTAGCACAACACTTTAAGGAATTCCGACATATAATAACGCAAATGCACTTTATAATTCTGGAACAATTAAAACAACCATCCAGAGGAGGAGATTTAGCCAAACTGTTACTTTAGCCCTTGTTGGGCCTCATCAGTGAGGTGAAGCTGTGTGTCTCTGAGCACAGTGAGAAGGGAGTCCACGTCTTGTTGCCCCCAGGTAATTTAGGGTGCCCAACCCCAAGTTCCTTCCAAAAATACAAAAAAGGTAGCAAGCGACCCTCTCTCGAAAGAACATGGCATGATAACAGCTTCACCTCACTGATGAGGCCCAACAAGGCTGAAGCACGTGTATGGGGTTCTGTTGGTACTCTTGTTCAGAAAGGTATTGCCAGAGCATTTCGGTGCTGGACTGCCCATGTGGGCGGGACAAAGACTGATATGCAAATGGATATTTCCTATCTGTGAAAGGTACAGTGAGCAAAAAGCAGATTGCTGCGAACTCTCAAAGTGGTTAATAACCACTGAACAGGTTATCATGCCGTGTTCTTTTGAGAGAGGGGCGCCTGGTACCTTTTTTGTAACATTGATAAAATGGGATGCACTTTTAAGTGGGAGTTAATCTTGAACATGTTTAGATATATTTTGCATTATCTGAATTCTGATGTACTTGCTAGATTGTCTGGTGGTTTAGTCTAAATAATCTCCCAATGTACGCAATAATATGATGTTTCATTTTGGGATGTAATCTGTGCCACACTCACTATTATCGATCATGGGGTGGTCTGGTGTTCTGTATTTATTCTTGCATTGTATAAAACAAATTGGAATAATGACATCCAATGTTTTCTGGCGAGTAATAACATGTTGTCAATTAAACAAGGAAAATTGGGTGTAAATGATTGGAATGGCCATCCCGTTCGCAGTATGATCTTTTAGGCTCATTTTATGAGTTGCCAATAGTTTGGCCTTCATTGATGCCTCTACATTGGTTGATGAAAAGTTGGAATTTCCATATTGGTGGATTCATTCTATGTTTACTTTAACAACAACACCCGATCATGTGGCTGCAAGGTTTTCCTAAAGCACACCACACGATCATGTGACCAGAAGGGCCCGCATGAGGGTGCACACTACAGTCACGTGACAAACGTAATATAAGGCGATCGCGGGAAAGGAGGATGCTTGTTTGCTGCCTCTTCTATCCTGCACTTAGCCTTTTTCAACATTTTGAATTGACACGAACCACGTACGTGAACCGACCATACTTTAGTGGAAATTGGCATGATATTTTGGATACTTTAACAGTATAGAAATAGTGAACGCCATTATTCACTTTGCAGGGAATGGGCCAAAGCATTCTACCCTTTAAACTATACCAGTGTGTGTTACTCCATCAATACACAAGTAAGTGCTTTTAGTCTATCTGTTATCTAAATACATAGGGTCTCATTACGAGTCTGGCGGTAGCTGTGCTGATAAAACCAGCAGTCTCGCCGCCAGACCCATGATTTTCCCTTCACCTGCTTTCCCGGAATTACCAGGGGATTATGACCCTGGAGTTCCAGGTAGTCAGGCACCAGCTTGCTTACCATGGCAGCTGTGCCCAGCCGGGTCTGCTCTGTCGGGCACAGCGGCTCCGGCAAGCAAACCTGTAGTGTACCGGTCCGGTAAAAACGGTGCCGGTAGGCTTACTGGCACCATTGTTACCCGACCGGCACACACATAATGAGGCCCATAGTCTGTACCACCGACCCTATTAACCGGGACAAGTGGAATGACATTTCTACACATTAAGTTTCTTTACTTTGAAAGGCAGATTACCACAGTACTGTCCAGACTACACCTCCTGGATTCAGTTATCTTACTGCCAGTGACATTACTTCAAAAACAATGGCGTACCACTACCTAGAGGTAGTTAAATTTAGTGGTTCCACCTTCACAGGAATTTAGCTGGAATTTACTAGCACATGGGGGTCATTACGACCCATGCGTTAACCATGGCGCTATTGGCGCCATGGTTGACGCCGGAATCCGCCATGGTGAATGGCGGAATTACCGCCCCCATCACAAGGTTGGTGGGGTGGTAATTCCCCATTCACCATTGGCCCTTCCCCATTCCCATTTTTGCCCCATAGGGCTCAATGGGAATGGGGAAGGCGGTAATTACGGTACCGCAAATTGCGGTACCGTTATTGCTTCCAAGGTCCCTTTGCGGGCCCGTTCCTTAACGGCTGGTAAAACCAGCCGGTAAGGTAGGGACCCGCAAAAGGACCTCGTAATTAGGCGGTAAGGGGATAACGGCGCCGTTAACCCCTTACCGCCTGGGTCGTAATGAGGCCCATGACACCTATTGTCATTAAGGTTTTTTAACCATATAATTAAATTAGAGAACTGTGTTCTTTCACTTACAGATGCCATTTTTGAGTTCGCAGCACCTGAAGAATAGTTAGATACTCGAAACATGTAATGCCATTACATCTTTCAACCAAACCATTTATCGAACACGGTTCAGGACCAGCTTGCAAAGATATTGTTATATTGGAATCAGATCATTCTTTGATGTTTCCTTAAATCGATCAATTGACAAATAATTGCCTATGCTTGTTTGACAAATTTTGTGAAGAAAACATACTTTGTACTAATGAATCATGTGAACGTTGATGATATTGTGTTGCATCATGTGAAATGTGAACAAAGATTTTGATTTACATTAGTTATCACACTTGATGGAATTGTGAATTTTGCTATCTTTTGTTCAAATTAGGTATTTGACTTGTTTTACTTTACCAATTGTTCTCTAATTTTGTCCTGAATATTTCATTGAGGGATTTTCTTTCCCCTCTCTTGAGTGTACTGCAATTTGTCTGATTAACTTTTGACCACACACCTTTTGTTCTAGCCCAGATAGATCTCACATCTTTGTAAAGGTCAGCTTGGATCAAATTTGGTCCTGTCACCTTACTCCTCTTTGTAGAGACAATTGAGTCCACTACATCCGTAACTGTAATATACAGGATATAACCACCAGTTATACAGCAAGTACCTAAATGACTGATTGAAGGTAAAGATGCCACATACATATGAAAGAAATGATCC
This sequence comes from Ambystoma mexicanum, assembly GCF_040938575.1. NCBI lineage: Eukaryota > Metazoa > Chordata > Amphibia > Caudata > Ambystomatidae > Ambystoma > Ambystoma mexicanum. The sequence continues at coordinate 1,383,331,919 of NC_090937.1, read as the reverse complement.
CTCCATCTGTCCCTATCAATGCTGCTAACCGATTGGGAATCCCCATTTGGGTCATATTCTGATAGCAGTTTCCAAAATAGGGCATTATCCCTAAAGTGGTAGGCTCTATTTAGGCCCTCCGATCTCCCTTTTAGATAGTTGCTGTAACGCTCACCTGATTCCCACGGAGGCGCAGGTCTGGCTTCGAGTGCTGATGCTTCTTCAATGGTGAAGCGCAGGAGGGCCCTCTTCTCTGGCTTCTCCGGCTCGCAGGAATATTCCCCTGTGCGTGAAAAGGGAGTATTACCTACTGACTGAGTTATGATCAAGCCTCCCACTCATTTCCAACCCTCCACGATACCCTTCCACGATTCCCCGTGAAGTCTCACCTTAGGGTCAGGAAGGATGAGCTCTCCATCCTGCTTCTGATGCAGGGGCGCGTTGAAACCCAGTTACTTCACTGGATTGAGGATTGATGGGAGTTCAGGTAAGCTTGACTATTCAGGTAAGGCTCTGTAAAAGTTCTGTTGCAAGTTCAAAAGTCCAAACTTAATAATAACGTTCATTGTCTTTTTGCAGCAAGCGCTAATGCTTATGTCTTTTTTCCCCTTAGGGGCCGGGGTTCGGAATGCCGGAGATATGGCACCGACCCGAAGTGAAACGTGCAGTTCCAGTTCCAGTAAATGGCAGGTTAGTTCTGGATGAGTGCTCGGGAACTGACTTTGCATACGCTCATTCAATGTCTTTGTCTTTTTTCCCCATAGGGGCCAGGGTCCGGAAAATGCCTGGAAGCGGCAAGACCCGAAATGAAATGAGGTAAGTCTTATTCCCTTCCTTCTCTCACCTCTTATTCTTGTCTTTTTCTCTAGGCTCTGGGAAGTGGCTGTGTATCCCGATGATCGCTGCTGAAGATGGAGGAACCCAGGAAAGGTGAGTGAAATGCAGCGCTGCAGCGATCGTAACGAAATGCTTTTTAAAAATAATGTCTTCCCTTTCAGGATCGTCGGTGATGTCGCCGTGGTGCAGATTAGCTGGTAAGGTCTCTTGTCTCCCTTTGCAGGTGACCCAGGATGCTGACAGGCGTGGCTGAAGTCCAGATGCAGGAGCTGACACGGTGAGCGTCCAGCTGCGAGGAGCAGAACAACGCGAAGCATGGGTTGCTGATCGGGTGTGGTTTAAATAGCTTTGGAAGAAGTCCCAAGTGTGTGTCCTTCCTCCGATCAGGTATGTATCCTTCCCCGACCACACCCGGGTGGAAAGTAGTCCCACAGGTAAAGTAGTTCCATTCAGGCCTCAAGAGGGCCTGGATGTGGCAGCATGGTCTGCATCAGGTAAGTGCACATGAAAACACTTGAACACATGTCTAGTTTTATGAGCCTGGCGCCTAAGGCGCCAGGACAGAGGTCCAACATGAGCCTGGCGCCTAAGGCGCCAGGACTGCGTCCAAAGGGCCCCAGCTTGGGCCCACTGGCACTCCCCTGGGGGTAATGATGCCTGCCTCTGGGGTCGCTGGGTCGGACCTGGATCCTTGGAGGTAGGCATCATAACAGTACCCCCCCTCAAGGCCCCTCCCAAGGTTCTTCCCTCCGGGGGTTTGGGCTTGTTCGGAAATCTCCGGTGAAACCTTTGTACTAATCGAGGTGCGTGGACATGGTTATTAGGCTCCCACAATCTCTCTCTCTTGAGGTCCATATCCCTTCCAGTCAACAAGATAGAAGAGTTTCGACTTTACCACCTTGGAGTCTAAAATGTCTTTAACTTTGAATTCTAATTTCCCTTCAATTTGAACTGGATCTGGAGGCTTGGACAATCGGGTTCCTGGTTGTACTGGCTTCAAAAGTGATGCATGAAAAACTGGATGAATACGCATGTTGGACGGTAGATCCAGTTTAAAGGCCACTGGGTTGATTATAGCTTTGATGGGATAAGGTCCAATGAATCTGGGATTGAAGGTTCGCGGGCCCTTGAGGGGTAAATGTTTAGTTGCTAGCCATACCTGGTCTCCTACTTGGTAAGGAGGAGTTTTACTTCGGTGCAAATCAGCGTTTTCTTTATACTTTTTCTTGGCTTGCTGTAAATGAGTTGCAGCATCTTAGAAGGCTTGGGTTATTGTGGAATGCAGATTATTTACTGCGGGCATTTCCAGGGTCAGAGGTGGATCTAGGTCAGAGGTCCGAGGATGGTGACCATACAAAGTATAAAAGGGGGTTTGTCCGGTTCCAGAATGCACTGAATTGTTGTATGCATATTCTGCGATCCAAAGGATGTCTTTCCAATTTAACTCGGATTGGTGTAACATGCACCGAAGATATTGCACGAGAGTCTGATTGGTTCTCTCGGTTTGTCCGTCGGTCTGGGGGTGGTGGCTGGTGGATAACCGCACATCTATTTGTGCTAGTTGGCAACACTTCTTCCAAAAATGTGAGATAAATTGACTTCCACGATCCGAGACTAATATGGAAGGGAAACCATGTATGCAAACTATATTCTCCAGGAATTCCTTGGCCAAGGTGGAAGCTGACGGTTAACCCTTTAAAGGGATAAAGTGGGCCATTTTGGAGAATAGGTCCACAATTACAAGGATTGTGTTGTAACCAGCACAAGGAGGCAGATCTGTTATAAAGTCCATTGACAGGGTGTGCCATGGCGCCGGTGGAATATCCAAGGGTTGAAGTAGGCCGGCTGGCCTTTTCTTTTGAGCCTTGTTTTGGGCGCAAATTCCACAAGACAGTACAAAAGACTTTATGTCTTTTCTCCAAGAAGGCCACCAGAAGTGGCGTTTGATTTTTTCCTCCGTTTTAGTGATACCAGGGTGTCCTTCCATTAAAGATTCATGATGATGGGCAATAACAAGTTCTTGCAATTCTTTACTTGGCAGAAACAACCGCTCCTGGAAGTAGGGTAAGTCATCCTTAACGGTGTAATGAGGACCCTTTTGACTCCATTCCAGTAAGGTTGAAGAGTCTAGAAGTTGTTTTACTTGCGTTTGGATATCCTCAATAGTTTGCAATGAAGTTAAGCCTAAGATTCTTTGCTCAGGTATGATGGGCACAGGTTCTAAGCTCGAATTAGGTTCTTCCATGCCAATCCGGGATAAGGCGTCCGCTTTTCCATTCTTGCAGCCAGGGCGATAGGTAATTACAAAATCAAATTCCGCAAAGAATAGAGCCCATCGGAGTTGTCTTGAAGATTGAGCTTTGACCTTTTTTAAATACTGGAAGTTTCTGTGGTCCGTAATTACAGTGATGGTGTGTCTTGCCCCGAGAAGGTAGTGACGCCAAGCCTTGAAAGCAGATTTGATGGCCAGTAACTCTTTATCGGTGATTGCGTAGTTGATTTCAGGAGGAGAACATTTTCTGGACCAAAAGGCCACTGGGTGTAGTTGGTTAGTTTTTGGGTCTCTTTGCGACAGGACAGCTCCCATGGCCGAACTGGATGCATTGGTTTCCACTATGTACAGGAGATCTGGGTGCGGGTGCTTCAATACAGGTGCAGAGGTGAATTTGGTTTTCAGGTCCTGGAAGGCTTGTTCGGCCTCAAGAGTCCATTCGAAGCGTTTGTTTTTCTTTAGGAGAGCGGTGATGGGTTGGACTGTTCGGGAACATTCCGGGATGAATCTTCGATAGAAATTGGCAAAGCCGAGCATGCTCTGAACTCCCTTCACCGAGCTTGGAGATGGCCATTTGAGGATGGCGTCCACCTTTCGCGAGTCCATTCGGACTCCTTGAGGTGTCAGGATGAATCCGAGAAACTCAACTTCTGTGGTATGAAAAACGCATTTTTCGAGTTTTGCAAATAATCTGTGCTGGCGCAGTTTCTCAAGAACTAACATGTTTTCTGTGATCAGATTCTGAAGAAGAGTACACCAGGATGTCGTCAATGTAAACAATGACACAGACATCGATAAGTTCCCGAAGAACATCATTCATAAAGTACTGAAAGGCGGCAGGTGCATTGCACAAACCGAAGGGCATCACCTGATATTCGAAGAGCCCAAACTTGGTGCGGAATGCAGTCTTCCATTTGTCGCCTTCTTTTATGCGCACCAGGTGATAAGCTCCTCGGAGATCTAACTTGGTGTACACACAAGCGTCTTTCACCTGGTCGATAAGCTCAGGGATCAAGGGCAGAGGATAACGATTCTTAATCGTTATTTGATTTAGGGCGCGATAGTCTATACACGTTCTAAGGTCGCCTTCTTTTTTCGGCACGAAGAACAGAGCTGAAGAGACAGGAGACTTGGACAGGCGAATATAACCATTGGCTAGGTACTGATCTAAATACTGACGTAAATGCAGGTTCTCAGGTTCCGTAAGAGCATAAATCCTACTACAAGGTAGTTGAGCATTGGGTACCAGATCGATTTGGCAATCATAAGACCGATGGGGAGGTAACGTGTTAGCCTGTTCTTTCTGAAAAACGTCTTGGAATTCTTGGTATCTGACGGTAGCTGTACAGGGGTGGAAGTTGCTGAGGCTACACCCATAGCTGGATTTCTTAGATAACAAGTTGGTTCACAATCAGGAAAACTTATCTTCTTTGCTCGCCAGTCAATTCTGGGATTATATGTTTCTAACCAAGGAATTCCAAGAATTACTTGAAATTGTGGGGCCTTGATCACATCAAACACGATTGCTTCCCGATGCCCATCCTGACCCAGCAGTGTCACTTCAACAGTGGAATGCGTTACAGGCCCTGAGGCTATTTCGGTTCCGTCTACTGTAGTAATGACATTTTGGGTTACTTTCGGGCGGAGAGGAAGCTTAATCCTGAAAGCCAATTCACGGTCTATGTAATTTCCAATAGCTCCACTGTCGATGTATGCTTTTATAGCATGCAACTGCTGAGGCCTTTTTGGGTCCACGAGCACCATTGGCATGACAAAATGCGAGGTCAAAGAGTTAGTTTTCAAGCTCGGCAAGCGGACCCCTACGCTTGCCGGGCTAGGTCGTTTCCCGAATCAGGTGTCACTAATTCGTTATCAGTAGCTCCAACCACCTTCTTAAGTGGTTTAACTGGACAATTTCGAAGAAAGTGACCGGAAGTCCCGCAATACAGACAAAGTTGCATTTGCCGCCTTCTCTCTCGTTCTTTCTGCGTTAATGGTCCTTTAACCCCACCGATTTGCATAGGTTCAGATACGTCGGTACTCTTGGAGTTAGCGTGGGTTTTGATCGGTGCTCGGTTTTCATACTTGAACCGATCTGCTTTTCTATTTTGAAGTCTGTGATCAAGTTGAACCACCAAGTCAATGTAGTCTGCGCAGACCTGGGGTGGGTTTACTATCTGAGCTAGAACATCCTTAAGCTCTCCGCGCAGGCCTCGATGAAACAATGTGATCCTTTTGCTTTCTGGCCATCCAGTTTCCACAACCAGTCTGTTAAAGGTGGCTATGTAGGACAGAAGATCCTGATTACCTTGTCGTAAGGATAGCAGTTCGTTATCAAGGGCCTGTCCTTGAGAGTGTCGAGCGAATAATCTTTCCATGCTGGCCTGGAAGCCCTGAAAATTCTGGAGAATGGGATCATCCTGATTTAACAATGGAATAGACCAATCGGCAGCACTGCCACTGAGGTAAGATAGTATAAAGGCTACCTTGGTCTGGTCATTAGGGAAGGCTCCGGGTCTGCATAGAAAGTGTAAACGACATTGGTTCATAAAGACGGCATATTTCTTGGGATCCCCCGCAAAACGTTCAGGCGGGGCCAAAGGCATGTGTCCAGGTAGATTAATTTGTACCGGGTTACTCAAACCCATTGATGTGGAAATGTCTCCGGAATTAGGTAAAGGAGTGTGCCCTGCCTGGGCCTGTAATAACCTTTTGGCTAGGTCATCTGTTCTTTCCTTGGATAAGATCAGTTCTCTTTTGAGAGCGTTAGACTCCTGGCGGGCTGAGTGCACCTCTGCCCATAATTCCCCCAAAAGCTGGGCCAGCTGGTCAGTCTCGGAAGTCTCCATAGCGCCCGGGTGGGAAATTGTGGGTAGGCTTCGCGTTCTGTAACGCTCACCTGATTCCCATGGAGGCGCAGGTCTGGCTTCGAGTGCTGATGCTTCTTCAATGGTGAAGCGCAGGACTCTGAAGATGGACAGGAAGGGCCCTCTTCTCTGGCTTCTCCGGCTCGCAGGAATATTTCCCTGTGCGTGAAAAGGGAGCATTACCTACTGACTGAGTTATGATCAAGCCTCCCACTCTCTTCCAACCCTCCACGATACCCTTCCACGATTCCCCGTGAAGTCTCACCTTAGGGTCAGGAAGGATGAGCTCTCCATCCTGCTTCTGATGCAGGGGCGCGTTAAAACCCAGTTACTTCACTGGATTGAGGATTGATGGGAGTTCAGGTAAGCTTGACTATTCAGGTAAGGCTCTGTAAAAGTTCTGTTGCAAGTTCAAAAGTCCAAACTTAATAATAACGTTCATTGTCTTTTTGCAGCAAGCGCTAATGCTTATGTCTTTTTTCCCCTTAGGGGCCGGGGTTCGGAATGCCGGAGATATGGCACCGACCCGAAGTGAAACGTGCAGTTCCAGTTCCAGTAAATAGCAGGTTAGTTCTGGATGAGTGCTCGGGAACTGACTTTGCATACGCTCATTCAATGTCTTTGTCTTTTTTCCCCATAGGGGCCGGGGTCCGGAAAATGCCTGGAAGCGGCAAGACCCGAAATGAAATGAGGTAAGTCTTATTCCCTTCCTTCTCTCACCTCTTATTCTTGTCTTTTTCTCTAGGCTCTGGGAAGTGGCTGTGTATCCGGATGATCGCTGCTGAAGATGGAGGAACCCAGGAAAGGTGAGTGAAATGCAGCGCTGCAGCGATCGTAACAAAATGCTTTTTAAAAATAATGTCTTCCCTTTCAGGATCGTCGGTGATGTCTCCGTGGTGCAGATTAGCTGGTAAGGTCTCTTGTCTCCCTTTGCAGGTGACCCAGGATGCTGACAGGCGTGGCTGAAGTCCAGATGCAGGAGCTGACACGGTGAGCGTCCAGCTGCGAGGAGCAGAACAACGCGAAGCGTGAGTTGCTGATCGGGTGTGGTTTAAATAGCTTTGGAAGAAGTCCCAAGTGTGTATCCTTCCTCCGATCAGGTATGTATCCTTCCCCGACCACACCCGGGTGGAAAGTAGTCCCACAGGTAAAGTAGTTCCATTCAGGCCTCAAGAGGGCGTGGATGTGGCGGCATGGTCTGCATCAGGTAAGTGCACATGAAAACACTTGAACACATGTCTAGTTTTATGAGCCTGGCGCCTAAGGCGCCAGGACAGAGGTCCAACATGAGCCTGGCGCCTAAGGCGCCAGGACTGTGTCCAAAGGGCCCCAGCTTGGGCCCACTGGCACTCCCCTGGGGGTAATGATGCCTGCCTCTGGGGTCGCTGGGTCGGACCTGGCTCCTTGGAGGTAGGCATCATGACAGTTGCTCTTTTTTGTGATCATTAAATGTTTGTATCGGGCTGACCTATCATCCCCCTTTAGACCCCTGATACATCTCTCAATATCCCTTTTTGCCGCTCTGCAAAGACCGTGAAACCATACCATATTCACTCTAGATTTGCATTTGGGCTTAATTACAGGCATGGATACATATGGCAGAACATTATCTTTGAGTTTTTCAAACTCATCCAAAATAGAAACAGCCTCATTTTCAGGGTTACAGATGATGTCAATATTAGGTTAAATAAAGGCATACAGTCTCTGCTTCGTTTCTAGGGTTATGGCACCAGCCCATTTCAGGGATCTACAGGCAATACCCGAGGCCTTTGGATCCTGGGGGCCCTGAATGGAATTTTCCCTTCCATCCCAGGTAATTCCCACCTCAGATAGATGACTAACAGGTGGTGTGTGGGATATATTGACCCACTCAGCTGTGCTTTACCACATCACTTTGCTGCATTTGTGCAAGACACAGAAAAATGGCGGTGCTGACTCCTGCCAAACACATTTCAGGCAGGGTGGAACAGGGGACACACTGCAGGAGCATGCCAGTGTGCTCTGAGACATTTAACTGGAATTAAGTGAAAGAGGCAGCAGTGTTATGCTGAAAAAGCTAAAAACCCACTTCAAAATGAAAACTTTTTTCATCTATCAAAATGCTGCTTGGCGCTAAGTTCATCCATTCCGCATGAAACTACTATGATTGAAAAGGTCCTGCTATGCCCAGAAGAAGTCCTTGTGTCTCTGTAAAACCGGGCATAATTCCTGTATGATATGATTGGTTATTTATAATGCGCTTAATACCCAGAGGTTTCTAAGCGCAGACCCAGGGATTGAACCTGTGTTGCTCCGTGTTGTATTGCTTCCACGGCAAGCATGTTATTCCTGAGGCATCCTCCCGAGACATCCCAAATGAAAGGCCCAGTCAAAGTAGCTTGGAAAGAAATCAACAAGGATCTTAATTTCACTAACACGGCAACGCACGTTCATTTTCTTTACAATGTAGCAAACATCAGTTGTCTTCAAAAGAACTTTCACTATCTGAGCCTGGTCGGTTTCATATACCAGTGTTCAAATAAAGCTCATACTTCAAGGACATTGTGGCAATCTGAGTGAGATGCCCAAAACCGAATTAAACAAAGAAATGTCAGAATGCACCACATGTGAAAATAGGCTGCTTACAAAATAAGGAAAAACAAATGCCTGTGTTTTAAAACAGTAAACTGGTAAATACAAGTTTTACTTGTCTTTAGAAATATAAAGGGGTTTGTTAGTAGGGAGAATATATCACATGTGTTATTTGACGTATCAGGCTTATTTAATTCTGGATTTAAGATCAAAAGTGAAAGATGTTAAACCCAGGGTGGCTTGAGTTACATAGTTGAAAAACAGGTTTTCTGCCAAAAGGGCTATCTCTCCCAGCAGATCCTGCCAACCCACTGATAATTATAGGGTGGAACAGACTTTAGTCTCTGTTGTAACCCAGGACAATGCAGTTCTCAGGGAAGGAAGCCGAAGGTGTGAAAGACCCTAACACTTCAATCAGGTTGAAGGAACTCCCTATCCTGCTTACAAGGAAATGCCAGTTGGTGTCAGCTGGAAAGAAAAAAATGACAGACAGTGACTCCCATTTGTTCTAAAGGATATTCCATAAGTAAACTTTGAAGAATTTTAACTCAGCAACCAAAATTGGTAAAAATGTAGATTTTTGACAGTGTAAAAGTAAATTTGTGGACTTTAGTTTAACACTTGGTAGAATGTAGTGACACCAAGGGGACAGAAATGGTGATATATAGGGAATTACAAGAAAAGCATCCATGTTGCAAACGTAAAATGTTGTACACATCTTCTTTATGACAATCCCCACTCATGTGCAAAGTTGTAGAATTTGGAGCAATGTAAATCCCAGTGAAAAGTGTGTAAAACTGGTAGAGGAGCGAAACCAGGCCTCACGGACTGGGGGTTTGGATTTAAATGTTAGGTAAAAATATGGAACCTGTTTATCTGATTTAATAAAAGGTTGCAATTGTGTAAATATGTGTTTTGTGGCAAAATTAGATTTTAGGTCCAGCAACTCTGGGAGGTTTCTGGACACTGTAAAAATCACCCCATAAACATGACATCATTTTTCTGAGATCCAACGGCGAAGAGCTAGGCAGAGACTTCTACCCTTGCCCAATCCTATTGTTGGAGGCGTGTGTAGTAAAGCCTGCCCCTGTCATATACTGTGATGATGTCACCTGGTATTATAAATAAGAGGCCCTGACAACACATAGGGGACACTGATTCCTGACCGATTCCTGATTTCCTGCCCGGTGTCCTGTCCTGTTCCTGTCTTCATCTTACATTTATTCATCTAGACTCCAGATCCCAACCACAAGGCCATACCTTGCTGATCTTGCTTCAGCTAGGCCTCACATTCTAAAAATCCCAATAATCAAGGGAAGCTGTGGTGTGTTAGGAAGCATCCTGAATTAACATGGCTTGCTGCTCACTAAATGCATGCCTGCTGCAAACCTGCCATCCAGCTGATTCTTAGTATCCAGTGACCAGAGATGCCAGCCCAGTGCCAGTCCTGTGCCAGGCCAGTGCCAGTCCAGTGCTAGTCCATTGCCCTCCGGTGAGCGAACTGCCCAGTTGTCTTGTCAGGCACCGTGTCAGTAGTGAGCAGAACCCTATCCTAAATTAAAGTGGACTGTGAGTATCAATAGGAACCACAGAAATTCATAGTATACCTTGCTTTGCTTTGTCCCATCCCAATATCTAAGTCATCTTATACTTATCCTGATAACTTGTAATATTGTCAAAATCATTTTTGCCACCCTGCCCTTGACTTCTTGTGCTAGCGCCAAAATCTTTAATAATTTTTTCTTGTAATATTCTAAGATATTTTGAGTGATCGGACTGGGTCTGCCAGGGCGGGCGCGGAGGAACTTGGGTTGAACTCGCGATTCAACTCCGGAGCTTACTGTGTCTCAATGTGGTAGCCTAGCCTGAATGCTTTAGTGTAGAGTAAAACTGTTCTTGTCCAAACCGAGTTCTTTTCCTTTTTCCCTCCCCAATTTTTCCAAAAACGCCTCTCATTCTATCTTGCATATCTCCATCAGTTTAATAGCTATAGACTTAATTTCACTTCCAGATCGTACCTAAGATCCATGTCTACACCCACACTTCAAATCAGTGAATTTCACCTGTTTAATCAAAAACCGTTTGGTTAATTCCAGGCAAGAATCAAAATATTTTGCAAAATTTCCCACGTGTCTTTTTAATTATAAACTCTTTTAAATCTTCCATTCATGTTCAAATTATTTGCTTTTGCTCAATCGATTGCTTGTGGTTGCTAGTATCTTTCCAGTGTTGCTCCAGTTAAGAATTGTACCTAGTTCAAGATTTTGACACACATTCTTTGTTTGATTCAGCCATTTCTGAGTGTCATTTTAACATTGCAATGGTGGCAAGTGCGTTTTTCTCTCTTGTTTGAATGGGGAAGGTTAGATTTGAATTTTGTTTCCAGACTTACATTCCTAACTGCCTGCTGCTTCCTTATATCCATTAAGAAGTGATTATTTGTGGGTTGAGGGAATTGTGCAGGGGATATCCAAAAGTGTTTCTATTCCCTGGTGTTTTCTATCTGTGTTGCTAAAGGGTTGTATTAAGTGTATTGCCTACCTTCCTGTTTGTTCTTGTCACCACATTAGTGATTGCTGCACCATATATTAAAATTGTGTGATTTTCTTGAATTTCTAAAAAAATAAATATTACCTTTACCAACCATCCCGGTTCTTGGTCCATCGTGAACCAGGTTTTTGAAAAGGGGGTGTAATATGAGTGGTATATCTCTCAAATATTGAACCTATATATAAAACAAAATAAGCATTTCAGTTGTGCGCTGCATACTAGGCTGAGACCAGGGTGTATCGCCTGATTGAAATCCTTAACTGGTGATCGCTCTCAGTCCTATTGTGCCTCCAAAATCACTAACCTGTGCACAAGCAAAGACAGAAATTAAAATGTAAACCATTAAGGTACTGCCCCTGTACCCAATAAAGGTCTTTTCTGCAGGTTGAGCACATAAAAATCTACCATTGCAAGCTCTTAATTTGAGGTTGATGTTTGGGCTGCTAAGGTATTGAAGAGGGAAGGTCGAAATCCACCCCTGCTTCCCCTCCCATCAGACACATGGCCCAGAAGTAGAACAAAGGAACCAGGGTTGTGGGAAAGGGAAGGAGTTGAGCCTTCCATGAGTCCGGGGTTTGAAAACTTCTAGTAGCCCTCTTGCCTACCTGGGAGTTTATTCTGAACAGGATACTGAGTTAGGCAGTGAGAGGCCACTAAATCTGGTATGTCTCAAGCTTGATCTTGTTCATCCCACAGACCTTCGTGGAGATCATTTAGTTCCAATAGCAAACTGAAATCTCACACCACCAGGGATTGGGAAGGGCGCAAATAACGGGCTTGCGTATGCAAAGCCCATTATTTGCTCCTTGGTCCCTTTGCGGGTCCCGTCCATAATGCCTAGTCAGACCAGGCGTTACTGGAGGGACCCGCTAAGGGGCCTTGTAGTAGGGCGGTAAGAGATTACCGGCACCGGTCTCCTTAACGGTGCCCGGTATCGCTTACAGCCCTACTCGGAATGAGGCCCAATGTATATTTCTTCCTGTCATAAATTAAATGCAAAGATTTTAAACAAGGTGTGACATGTGCTTCTGATTTGTAGGATACCAAAGCACAGCCTGACCCCAAAATAGAGCTGTACATCGTATCACATCACCAGCTTTCATCATTCAATAGGTGGAAAGGTTTTAGAAGAATAATCTTCATTGCAGGGGACAGAAAAGCAATTAAATAGATCAAGAAGACAACTGCTTATTTCTGCTTTTCTCAAAATGGCAGCTGATCAACAATCGCTTAAGCTTACTGTTGCCAGGGTGGTTGATGGCATTTTGGCTAACAATTTAACCTGTATTCCAAAGGATTTTGGGAATGCATCTGCCGGGCCTGCGGCGGCAAGTTTAAATCTGTCAGTAAATAACTGAGAAAATCTTGGTGATTTCCGACTCCCCAAGATAGCTGGGTTGATTCAGCAGTGCGATAATGTAACAAAACAGCATGCTACACAGGATTCTTTGTATTTAGTGACTGCTTCTGAGGAAGATGAAATTGAGGGTCTATGTGCCGAGCAGTCAATGACTGCCAGTCTTCCTACAAGGCGCCTAAAAAGCCGGACACAACAACTGGCCACCAAAATATGGCGATCCCGTAAGAATGAGCACCTGGCAGATGCAACTATCTCAGGCAAAATCCAGTCCCTTCCCCTTAAGCTCATGCCACCTTCCTCTAACAAAGGAGCATGGTGACCGAACTGTCAGACAGTTGATACTTAAGGGCCTTGATCCAAGCAGGTCATTCAACCAGAAGTAAGTCTCTGCAAAAAACAGTTTTTTGTTGAGGCTTCTCATTGAGACCCTGAGTGCGGCTTGGTAACCAAAGGCCCATTGTTGTCTAAACAGAACAGCCCCCCTCCTCCCCTTTGTCAAAATACTGGCTCTTAGCTATCCTCTAATGTCGTGTACAAAGCCTGTAATAAGTGTCCATAAATCCATACTGATTCGCACACCAACTCTTTGCTAATCAGTATGTTCAGAGTTGATGAACTTTCGTAAGAACCTATAGCCTATTTTTAAATCGTACATCTCTCCTGAGCATCTGGGGGTATATCCCTCTGCTATCTTCAATCTACAGTACCGATCTAGTTCGCATAGAACTTCCCTGGTGGAACAGTGCCCTCAATTGGGCTTTAATCGAACTCACTTCACCTGTGACTATTTCTCTACCCTCTAAATGTTCAGGAATGTTTTAATCAATGGGATGTAATCTTACAATGCGTTACAAGATGTCTAAAGATGCTCACGCTTTTTTGTCCTGGAATACCTAGGTGAGCACCCAGGAGACGTTTCGCCTTGGCCAACAGTCTGAGTGTCTTGAATCACAACCAACAGTGTCATTGAACAGTCTAGGAGTAATACATTAGAGCAAGCCTCAAGCACTTATCTTTTACCAACAACCTTTGACTTAGAATCCCTCTATCCCCAAGGCTGCCAATTATCTGGGCAAAGGATTGCGCTTCAATGCGAGCAAACAGGGCTTTAGCCTGCTCTCCTGGAATATCGCAGGGATGAACAGGCACTTGGAGGATCCCATGTGGAATGGTTTTATTTGTGGTTATAATGTAATTGCTTTGCAGGAGACTTGAACCTTGGATTCAGTTATGTTATGCCGATACCAGTCTTTTTGTGTAAAAGCTATCAAGGGCCCGAAGGGCAAGCCACAAGGTGGTCTGCTGGTTTGGATTGAGCTACTTCTGGGTTGGAAGGTGAAGTTAGTTGAAACCAAGACCTCAGAGGTACTCATGCTTAATATAAAACTTAATGAGGCAGAGTCTTTGTTCCTAATCAATGGCTATAACAGACTTCCGGTCTAAATGGTGTGGCATGTATGGAAAATCTTATATTGTTGCTAGCTGCCAATGATTTTTTGAGGTCGCAAAACTCTTTTATATTGGGAATGGTATTTTCAATGGGGACTTACCGGTCCCGCAAAGGTCGGACTACACCGGTAAGTCCCCATTGAACTAGACCGGTGCCGGACCCGTTATTGGTGGCAGTCATGGCACAAATAGCGCCATGACTACCATCAATCTCGGAATGAGGCCCATTGACTTGTTTTGGGTAGTTGATTCATTGAACCGAGCTGAAAGGCATGTGAAGGAATTGAACTTACATGCAAGACATTTCCCAAAACAAATTAAAATGCATCAAAGCAGTCCATTTGGCAAAAAGGGAGCAGGTAATGACTTGCCCTGTGGCAGTATGCCACAGCATGGTGGTGTTTATAGGCAGAGTCTCTGGAGGGTAATATCGATGGTGAGTGGTGCTACCACTGTCACCAAAGGTGCCTTTTGGGAACCCGATAGGCTGAAGTATTGGAATAATTCATGACTTTCCTTTTCAAACGGTCTGCAAAACTCAGAAGATTAACATTACTTTTGTTTGAATCTTTGTTCTTTGAAGTTCATACATTGACCTACTGTTCATGTATGGGGAACAATCAAGCTGGAGGCAGGCAAGCGTGCTCGCTGGCTGGGCTTATTTGCTGTGGTTTAGGGAGAATATTTCCCCTGTTTCAACACGTCGCCAGCCTCCATTGAAAAGCCCTATCCAACCCCACCAGTTGCACAGAAGAGTTTGCAAATAACATGTTCTGTCTCCATTACAAGCAACCTCCTATAACTTTACAACTTACACGTTACTCTCACAAACATGCCAGCACACATTAAAGAGGAGCCCATTGAGTGGGGACCCTTCAAGAAGTTAGCAAGTTAGAGGGGTTGTGGCAGAGTTTCAGTGGTGGCCAGTCAATGTGGGCGCGGGCGGTGGGGTGGCGGTGCCCACGCGCCTGTGTGGCAGACAGCACAGTCCCACATGTGCTTTATTTCCATGGGGTACTGTTCTACCTGCTTCTGCGTAGGGGCGCATCTCTGGATAGGCATTTTCTTTGTATGCAGAGCTCTTTGGGTTCCACAAAAAACATAGCACAACATATCGAGAGGGGCCTGGGCATCGGGTTCCCGGCCTCATCGCCTCTCATTATTGCACTAGCAGCAAAGACACACTGACTGACAGGAGAGGTCACAATTTTAACCATGTTAACCCCTTACTTTGAGCATTTTCGTGGTGGGAGAAACCCCCACTGCTTTGGTTCGGGCTTCCTCGCTCGTTCGCTCCTGCATGTTAGGCGCATACATTTAGGCCCGTTCGTGCAAACATTCACCAGCGACCACTGATGATGATTAAGGGAAAGTTGTACTCTTTGTTTTTAACCCTTCAAAATGGATCAGATCCAGCTACAATTGATGCTGGACATGTGAACCACTGGGGCAAAATGTGCATTATAATAATAATATAGCTGACAGTATCAAAAGTAGCTGTAAGTCCAACATGACGAGCAGCACCCCATTTCACTTGCATAAATATGCTAGAACACCATCCTAGAAGCCTACAAAAGGGGTCCCAGTGCTCAGCCTGGGGTGAAACCCAGACTTAAGGGGTGATGAAAACTGTTCACAGTCATGAAACGATTATAAATGCTACACAACTGCATTGCCAGTGTTTTTGGAGAGAATGGGAATCGTGCTTATTGACCGTAACGTGGCCACTATAGAAGGAAGGAGACAAAGTATCACTTCCTTTATTCTGGGAGAAGCACAACCTGCTTCATGGGGCAAGTTCATTAAAAGTTAAATAAAATTGAAAAACAGGCCCCGATGTTGGGCGACCAGCCACCCATGACCATGATCAGTGCAGACAAGAAGCAGGTCTCAGCATGATCTGAGGCAAGACTATTTCACTTGGAATCATTCTCAACTAGGACAGGAGTGAAAACAAATGAAATAAATAAATAAATAAATGCATACATGAATAATATCAGGAGAAGATGACTTTCCGTGTTTCGCAGTCACACTGAGAATTCTTTGGACGATGGAAAAATGGTCGTGAGAAAAGTTCAAGTTGTCTCATATAGTCAGAGGAATGTTGTATTGATTCAAAGGCAGAGCACGGATTAGTCAAAGACGCAATCCGAGGGAAGAGCACCTGCTTTGGATTAGCTGCTGACACACTGCTGATTAGCTGCTGACACACTGCTGATTAGCTGCTGACACACTTTTGTCTGCCCAGCTCAACATTTTATCACAAATGATAGCCTTTGTGTAAGCCTTCAGATGTAAAGTATTGAGACGTTAAATCTTTCTTTTTCAGCTGATGTGCTCTGAAGCATTATGTATTCTAGTGGGACACACTTCAAAACGCCAAATAAATATATACAAATAAATAGCCAAATGAAGGCTTGTTGGCGTTCAGAGCCCTCAGGTAGCTTGGAACTGTGGCACAACACAGTGCTTACTGCCCCCATCACAAGAATCCTGATTCACACCAGCCGAGTCCTAATGTTGTGTAGCAACAGCAGTGCCTGTTATGTCTATGGTCCCAATCTTGGTAGACGTTTGCAAATGTTTGGTTGCATTTCTGCATTAATGCCTGCATATAAAGGAGACACCATTGACTAAATAATTGTTCAAAATTGTGGATTAGCATTACCATTAATAGTTCTTTTTTGTTTTTTATTTTTTTGTTTTAGTTTGTATGTATGTCTTATGCTATATTTCTACAGTTATACATCAACCAAGAAGTAATACGCAGCTTTATAGTAAGACTACACCATCCTCAATAAAGGTAAAATAATACGATTGCTGCAGGCAAAGTAGATGGGCTGGAGGCATCTGAAAAATGAATGTATGTAAAGGCAGAAGTGGCACACAAACCTATGTTGTATCCTTTCAACCGGTGCTCAGCAGCTCGGTGCAGCACCTCCCACTCTGGCCTGTCTGGTAACCTTTGCAGTGCAGTGATGCCAGTTTCGTCCAAATCTCCCGCCTGGCTTTGATCTATCTGCCAGTTTAAGTGACTTCCATGCACGACTGACCTTTGTACTTTTGTGTAGTGCCATTTTTTCGCTAAGCCTCTTAAAATTAAATTATGATGGATGTGGAAGGCATTTTACATTGCGCGGAATATGGTATTAGAGAAATATTTTCGGAGACTGAAAAGCAACTCAACAGTTGAAACGTGGAAGGTCAGCGCTATCCAGCGAGAGATAACATAACATATATTCAAAGGCAGATATGGGTGACTCAACAGTGGCTCATGCGAAATACTCTGCAGATAAATTGAATTCCTTGGGTGACCTTTTGCAAATGCATTGGTCATTGCTGTTTGGAAAAAGCACGCTTATGCCACTTATTTACTTGATTCACGTTGCTTTTTCTGCAGAAAATTAGTTGCGTGTTAACAATGTTCCAACAGCATGTCTTAATCTGCATTGCATGCAGATATATGTCTCCCCAGACATGTTCCTAAAACCCACAGTCTGTACCGTGCATTCCCTGTGCAAAACAGAGGCATTCATGTGTTCGGTTCATCAGAGGGGTGGCAGGGCTGTAGAGGGTGTTTCTGCAATCGTTTGCGACTATGCTCCCGCCTCTGTCTGCAGAAGTTGTTCAGAGGTTCATCACACAGCACGAGATCCATTCACGTGTCACTGCTGGGTGCCAAGTCGTGGTGGCCGCGTGTTAAGGGATCTTGTGCCTGATGGCTATACTGTGCAAGATTCAGCACATGGCAACAGTGAGATAAACATCTGGACTCCACAATAAGGCGACACCTATTTAGTGCAGAAAATGAAAACAATGTTTCAGTGCATCAAATTCCAGTTCAATGATGGTGCAGTTAAGGGTGTGGCTATTGTGCTAGTACTACTGTCGCTGATTTCCAAAATTGCACAGTGGCGTCAACAGCCGTGGGTAAGTGGCATACCCGTTATCCACTGGAGAGTGCACAGGATAGATTACATTCTTATCCCACAGAGGTTGCTCTTGGTGTTCTGGATGTAGGTGCTTATGTGTGTGGATTCATGCATTGCTTGATGTTTAAAGTGGTGACCATTCCCCTCATGCATAAATGGGAGGCAGGTGACACCAATGCTACTACCAGGAACCAGTGCTTGTTGTACATGTGAAGGCCCATGTTGTGTGCCCTGGTGGTCCTTTGAGATTAGTGGTGGGTTCCCATGTGACACAACTAGCTTCAGGGTAATTTGGTGACAGGGGCACACTATGTACCTAGGCATAGCCTATGCATTCTCAAGGACACATGCCTGGACAGGTGTTTTGGTCCTCTGACCTTTAGGTATGTGGAATCTGGACATGGTAGCTGGAATGGATGGCCTATTCACACATGCCATTTCGTCAGTGGCATGGGCATGAGTGACATAATGTGTTAGCTTGCATGTGGTGACATTGGCATGCATGACAGGGGTTGAGGCCAAATTGAGAGTATGACATTACAATTGTGGAGTAAGTCTCGGGAGGATAGCTCAGGGGCAACGTGCTCTCCTTGGAAGCAAGACGACACAGACCAATACAGGTTCGATCTCCGGGTCCGCGCTTAGAAACCTCTGGGTATTAAGCGCGTTATAAATAACCAATCATATCATATCATATCAAGTACATGAAACGTGCCTTAACTGTAATCAGTTGCAGGTTTGTCTGTGGAGATTCTGAAAGAGTACAGTCATTCAATGGCTGCATTTGTCACAACTAACCCTGGAGCTGGCAGCCAGACGATGTTGGCAGAGTGCGGTAAGTTGTTTGGCAGCCTCCCTGGAGCTGGCAGCGAGACGATGTTGGCAGAGTGCAGTAGGTGGTTTGGCAGCTTGTGGTAGTAAACTCCTGAAGGGGCTGTAATGGCCATCACATGGGCTTAAGATGTCAAAGGTAGAATGAGTTCACTGTCCTTTGGTACTGATACTTATTTAGCAGACCATGCCTGGCACCCGCTAGTGAGATGAGATCCACAGTCTACATCTAGTCCTTATGAATGCCCAGTTTGGCCCATCAACTCTGGATGCTGTTACCATTATGCATGCACAGTGGGTTCTGATTCTGTGACATGAAGCGGTTGGTGTGTGAAAGCATAAGGTGTTGTGGTGTTGTGTAGTCACGTATATACCCAGCAGATATGCCCATTATTGATGTAGTCCCTTCATGATGCATGGTAGGTTGTTCAGGGTGAAGATCATGCAGTCCTGGGTGGAGCAAGAAAATCTGACACACACGTGGGATGAGTATGTTTGCATCACACACCAACTGCACATTTTAGTGCACTGCATGCAGCAGATGATGAAGACATGATTTCGTGAGTGGGAAAATTGTTATGTGTGTGCAGGACAGGCCTCCAACCACATCGGGGAAGCCCATAATTGGATAGAACCCTGCCTTGATCTGATTTAGACCTAAAAGCTCTTTGGGGAGGGAATGTGGTGGCACATCTGTCTCATCCTGGTGGCTAAAACCTTTGAGAAGATGCGGATGCATGACTGAGTGACCTCTTGCCAGGTGCACAGTGAGCTGTAATGTGCCTGTATAGCAGAAATGGATCAGATGGACCAGGATGTATATGAAGCACTGTATTTCTGCCAGAGGCTAAATATGATGGGCCTTTCCAGGTGGTAGGCAGTAAGGACCTGCTGGTCTTTGTGGTCTTAATGGGTTAGCCTGGCCCCATGCACCCTCTGTGGGTCTGGCCTTCTAGCTCTCCTACCCTCCACCTCCTGACCTGATAATGCTTGTGGGGTGCAGCGGGGGTCCAGTCTGATGCGCTTCCTGGGGAAGGGGATAGGGTGGAGGCTGATGGGCTGACTGGGGTGTGGGAGAGAGTGCAGGTTGATGGGCTGCCTGGGGAAAGGACTTGGGTGCAGGCTGATAGGGTTCCTGTGGTTGGGGACTGGGGGGCGGGCTAATGGCTGCCTGTGGTTGGGGACTGGGGTGCGGGCTGATGGCTGCCTGGGTGGTGGCTGGGCCACACGCTTATTTGCTGTTGGGGTAGGATCATGGTCTTCCTGGATCAGGTTCGAAGTCCATACTAATGGGCTGCTTTGGATGGGGCGGGGTTCCAGTCTGATGGGCTTCCTGGGAAGGTGATAGGGTGGAGGCTGATGGGCTGACTGTGGTGTGGCGACAGTGCAGGCTAACGGGCTGCCTGGGGAAAGGGTTTAGGTGCAGGCTGATAGGGTGCCTGTGGTTGGGGACTGGGGTGCGGGCTGATGGCTGCCTGGGGTGGTGGCTGGGCCATACGCTTATTTGCTGTTGGAGTAGGATCATGGTCTTCCTGGATCAGGTTCGAAGTCCATACTAATGGGCTGCTTTGGATGGGGCAGGGTTCCAGTCTGATGAGCTTCCTGGGAAGGTGATAGGGTGGAGGCTGATGGGCTGACTGTGGTGTGGCGACAGTGCAGGCTAACGGGCTGCCTGGGGAAAGGGTTTAGGTGCAGGCTGATAGGGTGCCTGTGGTTGGGGACTGGGGGGCGGGCTGATGGCTGCCTGTGGTTGGGGACTGGGGTGCGGGCTGATGGCTGCCTGGGGTGGTGGCTGGGCCACACGCTTATTTGCTGTTGGGGTAGGATCATGGTCTTCCTGGATCAGGTTCGAAGTCCATACTAATGGGCTGCTTTGGATGGGGCGGGGTTCCAGTCTGATGGGCTTCCTGGGAAGGAGATAGGGTGGAGGCTGATGGGCTGACTGGGGTGTGGCGACAGTGCAGGCTAATGGGCTGCCTGGGGAGAGGACTTGGGTGCAGGCTGATAGGGTTCCTGTGGTTGGGGACTGGAGGGCGGGCTGATGGCTGCCTGTGGTTGGGGACTGGGGTGCGGGCTGATGGCTGCCTGGGGTGGTGGCTGGGCCACACGTTTATTTGCTGTTGGGGTAGGATCATGGTCTTCCTGGATCAGGTTCGAAGTCCATACTAATGGGCTGCTTTGGATGGGGCGGGGTTCCAGTCTGATGGGCTTCCTGGGAAGGAGATAGGGTGCAGGCTGATGGGCTGACTGGGGTGTGGCGACAGTGCAGGCTACTGGGCTGCCTGGGGAAAGGACTTAGGTGCAGGCTGATAGGGTGCCTGTGGTTCGGGACTGGGGTGCAGGCTGATGGGCTGCCTGGGGGAAAGGGCTTGGGTTCCTGGCTGATAGGTTGCCTGTGGTTCGGGACTGAGGTGCAGGCTGATGGGCTGCCTGGGGGAAAGGGCTTGGGTGCAGGCTGATAAGGTGCCTGTGGTTCGGGACTGAGGTGCAGGCTGATGGGCTGCCTGGGGAAAGGGCTTGGGTGCAGGCTGATAAGGTGCCTGTGGTTCGGGACTGGGGTGCAGGCTGATGCTCTGCCTGGGGAAAGGGCTTGGGTGCAGGCTGATAAGGTGCCTGTGGTTCGGGACTGGGGTGCAGGCTGATGCTCTGCCTGGGGAAAGGGCTTGGGTGCAGGCTGATAGGGTGCCTGTGGTTCGGGACTGGGGCGCAGGCTGATGGGCTGCCTGGGGAAAGGGCTTGGGTGCAGGCTGATAGGGTTCCTGTGGTTGGGGACTGGGGGGCGGGCTGATGGCTGCCTGTGGTTGGGGACTGGGGTGCGGGCTGATGGCTGCCTGGGGTGGTGGCTGGGCCACACGCTTATTTGCTGTTGGGGTAGGATCATGGTCTTCCTGGATCAGGTTCGAAGTCCATACTAATGGGCTGCTTTGGATGGGGCGGGGTTCCAGTCTGATGGGCTTCCTGGGAAGGAGATAGGGTGGAGGCTGATGGGCTGACTGGGGTGTGGCGACGGTGCAGGCCAATGGGCTGCCTGGGGAAAGGACTTAGGTGCAGGCTGATAGGGTGCCTGTGGTTCGGGACTGAGGTGCAGGCTGATGGGCTGCCTGGGGGAAAGGGCTTGGGTGCAGGCTGATAAGGTGCCTGTGGTTCGGGACTGAGGTGCAGGCTGATGGGCTGCCTGGGGGAAAGGGCTTGGGTGCAGGCTGATAAGGTGCCTGTGGTTCGGGACTGAGGTGCAGGCTGATGGGCTGCCTGGGGAAAGGGCTTGGGTGCAGGCTGATAAGGTGCCTGTGGTTCGGGACTGGGGTGCAGGCTGATGCTCTGCCTGGGGAAAGGGCTTGGGTGCAGGCTGATAAGGTGCCTGTGGTTCGGGACTTAGGTGCAGGCTGATAGGGTGCCTGTGGCTCGGGACTGGGGTGCAGGCTGATGCTCTGCCTGGGGAAAGGGCTTGGGTGCAGGCTGATAAGGTGCCTGTGGTTCGTGACTGGGGTGCAGGCTGATGGGCTGCCTGGGGAAAGGGCTTGGGTGCAGGCTGATAGGGTGCCTGTGGCTCGGGACTGGGGTGCGGGCTGATGGGCTGCCTGGGGTGCTGGCGGGGGCACAGGCTTATTTGCTGCCTGGGTAGGATCATGGGCTGCCTGGGTCAGGATCGAAGTCCATGCTAATGGGCGGCTTTGGGCGGGGCTGGGGTTCAGTCTGACGCTGATGCTATACAGTCTTCTCCTAGGCTGCCTCAGTCGGAGCGACACTGGTAGTTCTTGATCCATGGTGCTTTGAAAAGTGAGCCATCTTTAGTCTATGCTTTTTATGCAGTCGCCCCACACCCCAATTAGTTATTCCTTGCATGTGTGGCTCGTTGCAAGAGTTGCATGTCTTGTTAGCGAGATTATTGTCATGTGCGAGAGTCAAATGTTACGCTTCCAAATCTCTAGAATTTGAAAGCCCAATGTTGTGTAGTCAGAGCAGGTGCAATCTTGAAGTAAAAGTTGGAAGAAAAAGCAGTGACCTTTTTCGGTAGCATCCGCACTGGTGTAACTTTTATTTGTACATTTTATACCATGGCATACAATGTGTTCTTCAAATTAAGCATGGTTTATACAGCTTACACAGATAGTGGCAATCCTTTGCTTGAGGTGATAAAGCCAGGGAGCACACGCATAGGCGAGCAGTGTGTTCTGGGCAGTAAATTGAAGGTGCAAACAGTTTACACCTTGCATTTATGCTGCCGTTGTACACTGTGTGGATTTAGCAAATAAGCTCCATTGACACTTTTCAAAAATAATCCAGTGCACATATGAGGCAGTACTACAGAAACTTTGCACAAGTGCAAGGGCAATTAGCAAAACAAATAAAACGTATTTCCATGTTTGCACCAGAGCAAACGATTAGGATTGGGGCAAACATTGCCCATGTACAAAAATGTATTGAAAGAATATGTTTTTTTTGCAGTAGGGTAATCTTTGCCCTAGTGGTAATTGCACGTACACCAGATGTTCTGAAATAACGCCCACACACTGTAATCATTGTACATCTTGTTTCTACATGTACACAAAAACATATTTTTTATGATATGTCAACATTTTGAAATACCTACTCAATTATGTGAAAGTATTCATAGCAATACCTTTTTTTAGGTCATTTAGTTTTATTCAATCCAGGCAAATGTTACACAGTAACAAACTAAAGCATAGACAGTCAAGAATGGGCATACTAATTTCAACAAACAGGACCTTGTGTGCAGTACATTCACAGGCTATGCATTTCCCCGGTAAGTTCTCCGCACCCACCGCCATGGGTGTGCCATGAGAAGGTCTCTTCTCATGATGCACCCGCCAAGTCGTTTCCACCCCCACTCTCACAACACTTATGTTCAAGAGACTTCAGGTAGTCTCTGAGTTCCAGCCAGGTGACAGACGGCCTCGACTGAGGGGAGCTCATGTTCCATCAGTCGGTGTCCATTTCAGTACTCCAAATCAAGTCCCTAGCCATGTATGCGCAGTCAAAGGGGCCCTGTGCAACCATGCAAGGAGGATCCGGCGTGCTGCCAAAAGCAGACCCTTAGTAAACGTTTAGTGGCCGATTTTGCAAAGCCACCCACTCGCTCCCCCCAAATAACAGACTTGGGGAATAGGAACACCTTCTCTACCCAATATCTTGCATATTAAGGCCTATACCTCGGGACAAAAAACGCTGTATGTGTGCACATGGACCGTATCCTACGGTTAAACCCAACCTCTTCACTGCCATATCTCTTACAGGTACCATCATGTGTTGGGTTAAAATTTGCCTGCCACGCTGGCGTGAAATATGCACTGTGTAAGACATTGTATAAGATTGTTGCCAAAATACTCTAAAGAGGGAAACCAAATGTAACCACTTTGGTGGTAGCTCTACCTTGTATTGAGTTATTCAAACTTGTAGTACTGAGGAGGTAGTTAGCTCATATCAACAGTCACAGTTTAGGTACATTATATTATAAAACTATTTAGTGATACAAAAATAATTCATTTTATTCATAGTATAAACAGGTATAAAAAGACGAAAACCATCAAGAATGATGTTCTCGCAACAAGTATTCAATAGAAAATATGTCTAAAAAACAGATAATTAACTCATGACATCAAAACCCTTGATCTACTAAGGGGATAGTTGTATTGTGGGCTGTAATTCAATATATAACTAAATCAGAGGCTATTACCGTCTTGAGATAGTTAGGGCCCTTTTAGTGGGTTTATCTAAAATCATCCTAGTTTTTAAACTTGGGTCAAATAACTCGACATGTTTCAGTTCTCGGAGGTGGTTAGGGGAACTTTCTTCAGGAGAAATGTCACTTTTTGATAAGAATTAATATTAGAACAGTTGTCAATACAGTTGCTGCTGGTGAATAGATGTCACTCTTGTTAACTATGCACAACATATGTATCTGTGGGTATTAGCTGTGTCAGTTGATATAAGAACAAAAACAAAAACGAAAAAATTGTAAGCTATTGTTGCTTGAGTACCTGTATAATTTAATTATATATAAACTAGAACTAGGAAATTCAATTACCTGGTCCTGTTGGTGGAAAGGGTATGAGGAATGGGTCCTAGATTAAGCAGGAGTTGCCCTCAAGGCCATTAGCTGAACTATTTTAGGTCTAGCTTGGCCTGTAAAATTAATTTACAAATACTTTTACCTTGCTTGCTATTTGAGACATAATGGTTTCTATTCAAACTCTGAATTATGTAAGTGTATGCATACATTAATGAACGTACCTTGTTTAGAATGAAGATTTAGAATCTTTGAATTTCTTCTTTGTTTGCTCTCTTCCACTTTAAACGTAATCTGGTACAGTTTTTGTCGTGAGTGGCTGTAGGTCAATCACTAGTCTTATTAGAATGAAAAATGAGTCTATTTAGGGCTCAATGGTATTATATAATTGTATAATCGTGTCTAGTATTGCAGAGTTGGGTCTGCAAGACGTCAAATGCAACTTACCTTGTGTTGTTTTTTTACATGGGGCCTCGCTTTTGGGTATAGCCTCTTAGATAGCGTCACGTGCAGAGCTAGAGATTCTTTATTTCTGCTTTGGCAGACCCTTGCTTTATTCTTTCGTATTTTCTATATGGGTTTAAATAGAAATGGCTAGCATAGTTTTCAATTAGTTTAGTAGCTTAGTAAATAAATAGTATACGTTTTATATGCTTCAATTTAGATATTTCATAAAGGACGTATACATAATGCCTGTTGCCTGCGTTTACTATGTCTATGATAGATGTTTACATATTCATATTTCTTACACTTATACACTTTGGACTTAAATTGGTGAAAGTATTCACACTTACTATTCTGTCAATCTCGAGGTTTTTTCACTTGCAATTTGCAATGACGATCAACAAACAAGAAATTAACTATCTAGATCGTACTATTTTCCACCAAGACGGATTATTAGTAGTCAAACCCTACCACAAGAGCACGGATAAGAATTCTTTGCTAGACTATACCAGCCTTCATATAAAAAACGTGAAGGACAACTTGCCCTATGGACAATTTTTACGTTTAAAAAGAAATAGCAGTCAAAAGGAGTCCTATGAAGAAGAAGCGAGGGCTTTATCTAAAAAACTAAAAGAAAGAAACTATCCTAAAAAATGTGTAAAAAAGGCAGCAAAACGAGCCTTTAATAATAATCGAGAAGCCCTTTTAGTAGACAAAGTGAAAAAAAACATTATTAATAGGAACCATTATGCCTTACATAGCAAGCAAGGTAAAAGTGTTTGTAAATTCATTTTACAGGCCAAGCTAGACCTAAAATAGTTCAGCTAATGGCATTGAGGACAACTCCTGCTTAATCCAGGACCCATTCCTCATACCCTTTCCACCAACAGGACCAGGTAATTGAATTTCCTAGTTCTAGTTTATATATAATTAAAAAATACGAGCACTCAAGCAACAATAGGTTACTTCTTTTTCGGGTTTTTTTTGTTCTTATATCAACAGACACAGCTAATACCCACAGATACATATGTTGTGCATCGCTAGCAAGAGTGAAATCTATTCACCAGCAGGAACTGTATTGCCAACTGTTCCAATATTAATTCTTATCAAAAAGTGACATTTCTCCTGAAGAAAGTTCCCCTAACCACCTCTGAGAACGGAAACATGTCGAGTCATTTCACCCAAGTATAAAAACTAGGGTGATTTTAGATAAACCCACAAAAAGGGCCCTAACTATCTCAAGATGGCAATATCCTCTGATTTAGTTATATATTGAATTACAGTCCACAATACAACTATCCCCTTAGTTGATCAAAGGTTTCGATGTAATGAGTTAATTGTCTGTTTTTTAGACATATTTTATATTGAATACTTGTTGCGAGAACATAATTCTTGATGGTTTTCGTCTTTGTATACCTTTTTATACTATGAATAAAATGAATTATTTTTGTATCACTAAATAGTTTTATGATATAATGTACCTAAACTGTGACTGTTGATTTGAGCTAACTACCTCCTCAGTACTACAAGTATAAGATTGTTTGCCATGTTAGGAACAAACTATGTGTGTAGGTGCATTCCCTATTCAAGTCGTTTCATCGATAGCCTCTTGAACATCTTTTTCCTGATTTTTTCACGGGCTGGCCCATGCTCCGACTGGCCTATAGGGCAACAGGCCCATGGTCGAACCAAAAAGGTAAAGGCTGGTTATGTTCTGTTTGTTAGGTCAAAGTGTGCCACTTTTGTGGTCAATGTGGATCAGTTTGATGAGTTACTTCACTATGCGGCTAATAGTTTGACCAGTATTGATTAATAAATATTCTTTAAAATGCACAATTTGAATCACATTGTATCAAAAAACTCCCCTTTGGGTATTATTCTAACAGTGTGACAAAAGGCATGAATAGCCATTTGCAACTGTGGCCCACTTTTTCATTGGTGCCCGCAACAGTACTATGGCCCAGTCGGACCCTGGGGACCGGGGGTGTTAGGTCTTCTGTCAGTTTGTCCAATGGGGAGACCGCATGTTTACAACACCCTGAGGCCACTATGTATTTCAGGACAGTGGATTGTGAATGTTTGGAGGGAAAACTGGGGTCCCAGGGTCGGAAGTGTTCCCTCCTTCTGTGGTATTGAAAATTCGGACCAAGCTTTCCACCCACCTTATTTCTGAACTGTACTCTCGTGATAAAGGAGCCTTTGGGGAATACATCCCCCCAGGGCCTGATGCCCAATTCCGCCCAAGAGTCAGCGATCCACCTGTCACAGGCCTTTGCGTGAGAATGTACTTCCTGAGTTCCACTTCGGCCACATATGGAACTGTGGTGCCAGTACGCCTGTAGAGTCTATGCCATGCATCCAAGGTGCAGCTGACAGGGTCATACTTACAGACGTCCTGCCTGCCCAGAGAGGCTAGTAAATGGTCAATTAAAGGGTCTTACTGATATGCATTTTGCTCTCAAGTTCAAGTGGAGGGATTATTGGGCAAAGGGGTTCTGGGCAGCCCGGTAAACAGTTTCTTTATCTAGAGCCGAAACCCTGCTTCCCCAAACTCCACCGCTCGAATGGTGTGGTTAACATTTCCCAATGGATTTCGGTGTTTTGGGGTGTCATGTGAGTTGGATTAGAAGTTATCAAAGTTTTTAAAAAAACTGCTGCTGACCCTATTTTTAAAGAGATGTTGGGAAGTATGAGCATCTTGACGAGGGACACCCGACCCCAACCTGACAATGGCTACAACTTGGACCTGGACACCTTATAGCGCATTTGGTCTAGAGTAGCCCAGTAGCCCTGTGGTTGTAGGCTAACAGCTGTAAATGGTCCGATGAGACCATCACCCCCAAAATTTTCACTGAGGACCCCTCACATCTATAGTCACATATATTAGGTGGGCACATAGTTACGTCAGTAAGGGAAAATAGCTATGACTTAGACCAGTTTATGCATAGGCCTGAGTACTGAATTGAGACACCTCCCCTTTGGTCTGGGGATCTTTAGCATATAAAAGGACATTGTCTGCGTATAACGAGATCATTTCTCTCCTGCCCCCATCACCAGCCCCCTCACTACGTGTAGCTGTCTTAGCCAAATCACCAGCATCCCCTTAGCAATGGCAAAGTGGAGCGGCCCCCTTCTTAAGCCAAAGGGGTCATTGATTGCACCACGTGCCAGTATTCAGGCTGACAGATAGGAGTACAGCAACCTCACACAGTCCAATAAATAACTCATCAGACCCATTGCCTCCAGCACTGTAAATAGATATTGCCATGAGACACGTTCTATCTCAGCATCTAGAAAAGAGGCAGCAGCTCAGACACTCGGTTTGAGATGGGCTATTATGACAAATAGTGTGCGCAGGTAAAGTGCTGTTGACCTTGCCAGAAGAAAGCCTGATTGGTCAAGATATCAGAATGACACTATGTGTACCAGCACCCGTGAGGCCAGGACCTTAGCAAATATTTTGGTATCTAGTGATGATCAGTGAAATGGGCCTGTATGAGGTGCACTGTGTAGGGGCTTTGATAGGCTTGAGGTTCATGGTAATCAGAACCTCTCTCATAGATGGAGGTAGGGTTCCCCTTGTGAGGGCCCATTCCCAGACTCTCACCATGTGGGGGGCTGGCCGTTGGCCATACTCCCTGTAAAATGATGACCTTAATTCATCCTATCAAGCGAACTTCACCATAGGGAGGTATCTAATCGCTATAAGAACTTCCTCTGGCATGATAGGCGAGTGTATCACCTCTAGGGCCTCAGCCAGAGTGGAACTCCAAGACATAGCTCCGCAGCTCACCCAGGGATCCTACATCATTGGCTTTATATAGCTTAGCATAGAAATCCCAAAATGTGCCTAGGATAACAGCAGGGGACGTCTGCAGCACTCCAACCCCACCCTTGCCCTTGATGGCCGCAGTAGCCATACTCCCTCTCTTGCCACAGACCAGTCATGCAAATGCCTGGCCAGGACAGCCGGCCTCAACATACTTACAGGTGAACACAGGTTGCTGCATATAACAAACTTCCTGGTCTGGAATCTGTGTGGATCTATTCAGTTTGTCTTTCAGCAGAAGGAGACGTGCTTTACCTATAGTGCCTGCGGTTTGTAGCTTCCAGACCATCCAACACTCATCTCACCACACGTTGGGTGCCCATCTCTGTACCCATACATATTCCTCTAAAATAAAGTTTGAAGGCTTCCCAAACTTTTGCCATCCTCGGCTTAAAGTTCAGATTGGCCTCAAAGAAGGTAGTAGTTGATGTATCTAGTTCTCTCTGGGAGGCGACATTAGATATTACTTGGGGTTTAAACCACAACATAGGCTTTCTCTGCAATTCCTCTTAAAAGATGAGGGTTAACTTCATGGGGGAATGGTCCGAAAAAGTACGAGGAAGTATGGTGCAATCCACAGTGTTATTAATCAGTGCAGGAGTAGTTAAAATTAGGTCTATGTGGGTGAGCATGTCGTGCACCGAAGAGTAAAAAGAAAATAAATCAGTCTGTTCACTGTTGAGAGTATGCCAGAGGTCATGAATTTCAAGAAAAGATATTGCCTTGTTTACTTCCTGCACTGCCAATGTAAGAGAACAAGGCTTCGAACTAGACCTGTCCCGAATAGAGTCCAGTATGGCATTGAAGTTTCCTGGCCAAATCATCTGGGAGCCTACGTATTTCAGACATTTATCTGCCAGGGTTGAGAAGACTTGGGGGTTGTCTGTATTGGGGGTGTAAATATTGACCAGTGTAACAAATGTCCCAAATAGGTGCCCATGCAGCAGAATGTATTGGCCCTCCCATGATCTATCTCTTAAGACTCCACTGAGAATGAAAGTGTTTTGTGGATAAATGTTAGCATCCCCCAGGAATTAGAGGAATACGATGTGAAGTATTGGGCCTGTCCCCACATCTTGACAAAGGGAATGGGGCCTGGTCCTGCAAGGCTGGATTCTTGGATCAGTAGTATTTCAGCATGGTGACACTCACAGTATGCCTGAAAGTTCCTAGCTTTAACCACATGGTTCAATCCACGGACATTCCAACTAACAATTGTACATTGCTAACTTAGAGTACACACTAGCCACCCAGTGCCCATTAAACAAATGTAACAGTGATAGTCAGGAATAGCCAAACCATTACAATCAGCAGCTTTTTATAGAACAAGACAATTGTAAACACCCACAACAAATACCCTCCCAAACTAGCACTGCTTTCCTCAGTTCCCAAATACAACATCAGATATCCCCTCAGGGTGCACACAAGGCCAGACCTGATGGGACCCAGACGGGGGTGGCAGCAACAGTAGTTCCTTGATCAATTAAAAACGCAATTCAGACTGATATGTTACAGTCCTACTTAGAATTTTAAATATACCAGCCACGGCCAGATCATTCAATATTACAGCAGGCCATCTTAAAGGTTCCTACTCTCATGGGGTTTCGACCTGGCAGATGATTCCTGGTGCATGTTAGGAGGAAGCGAGCTGTGATGCAGTGAGTATTATTGTTCTGAGTCACCCTGAGCACTCCCGGGTTGCACCGTTGCCGCAAATAGTGTTTTGGTAATTGAGGAGGCGCACAATTATTGAACGTGGGTGTTGACCTGATTTCAGAACTGAGCCAAGGGGGGTGTGTGCTCTCTCAATCAGGAGTTGAGGGGAAAGGAGAGGATTCTGAAGTATATCATTGACAAAGGTTTCCATAAAGGTTTCCATGTTACTTGATGAAACAGATTCAAGCAGTTCCACAATCTGAACATTATTCCTGTGGGACCTGTACTCTAATCCTCACTCCGTGTCTGGACTAACTTCATGTCAGACAGCGGCTGCTGCAGTGCTGGTCTTAACTGGAAATTCCTGTCCTCCAAATCACTGGTGCCCTCCTCAACAAAGGTTATACGGCTGCTTTCCCTGTCGATCCGTTGCTGCATCAGGTCAACCTTGCACGCCAGGCTGTCTAGCTTTCTGCTTACTGACTCGAATCCCTGTTTTAGCTGAGAGAGTATCAGCAACATGTCATCGCTGCAGCCGTGTCATGCAGGGATGTAGATGGCTAGATCATGATTTCTCCATACTCGGATGGGTGTCTGCAGTTGCTCCCTGCAGTGTTGTAGAGGTGCCTCTGGCTCTGCTTCGAAATTTGTGGTAAAAATTGAGTTGACCCTATTTCTTGTCACTCTTAGCCATGGGGGGCCTGCTGTCTGCTGGGCAACAGTAGACAATGAACCCCCACCCCTGAGACCCAAGTGGAGAGGGCATCCAATCTCTGGTCATAGTGAGTGCCCCACAGATACCTCTGAATTGAGTGGGTGCCCACATATCTATGAAGGTGTACAATTGTTGTTGAGGATGATGGATGCTGTCCACGGCAACTCACAGTCCTCTGCAACACTCAGCCAATATTGTTATACCAAAGAACAGTTCCTCCTGGGCGGTGACTGCTGCAATGCCAAGCACAGATCCCATTCAAGGGGGTTCTGGCCCACCAACCACTCCATTCCTGGCTGGTGCAGTCCCACTGGCCCTTCCCAGTCCTTCTTCTCCCCTGCCAATAGACCTACATCCTGGCCCGAGCAGGGACTCAAGGGCGGGGCGACGTCCCTCAGTTCCGGCCCTCACTGGCTCACCGCACACCAACACAGTCACAGGGCATCAGCTGCACTCACCGCTCCGCTGCAGCCACGTCATACCAGGTGGTTACCCTAATCACATGCTGGCCAGATCCACCTCCTGAACTCTCAGGATACTCCAAGTGCGCTCATGTCTCTGTGCACCCGCAGACGTCTCTCTGCTGTCAGAGCAGCAAATCTATTACTGGGGTGCTACCAGCCGATTAACACAACCTCCACAGCGAGATGCCTTATCAGCCCCCCCCAGGCTCACTCAGGTCCTGGTGGCCCACCGGTGTCTTCGCCAGTGTTCTTGGTCACTGAATGCCAGGATCAGGAACGCTGATTCTCCTGGTTTCATAGGGCCCCACTGGAACTCCATATCTAAGCTGTCATATTGTCAGTGGCTCTCGAGCGCCCTCCATTCATAGCAATATTTAATCTAGTTAACATATAACACAATTAGACATGATATTTTGTTCCAAAAGTAAAAACATAATCTCCCAATAGCTTCAAGTGATGTTGGCAGTACCGGTATTCTCTATGCATTTCAGGTCAAACCCCTTCTTGAAGAGAACATACATTTCAACTTCTGAAATGTTCTAAATAAACATTGCCAAAACATATATTTAGTGTGGAATACCAAGCTCTTTCAAATATGTCAACAGATCCATAACTAATGTCACCTAAAAGGTTTATCACTGACTTTAATTCGGATTATGTCCTAATGTTCCAACTTTAGATGTGGTTGCAAGGGCATCTGTCATCTATTCTGTTGTATCATAAAACGATAGCAATAGAATTCATGTCTCACTCAAATACAGAGTTCACAAAATGCTATTAATAACCATCGCTAACAGCGACATAAAGACTTAAAAAGCATACTCACAAGTCCAAGGATGGTCCAATTGGGGTTTGGAAGTAAATCATTAAATTCAACTAGTTAAATTGAACTCCAGGTACATCCCTTCAGGACCTAAAGCTGCACATATATGGATCCAGTGAAGTTCTCTTTGTGCTAATGTCTTTTTCATGTTGCTCTATTGCTTACGTAATTTCAGCTCCTGTTGTTTAGTCGACTTCATCCAGCTAGTCCTTGTACCACTCAGGAGCATCCAATCCTCTCCCCCATCAATCTGCATATCTCGAAAACTAAAAGAGACCCAGTACGTGACTTGCATTTAACTTGCTTGTTGTTTATGGACATAAGGACTTAGCTTGTTCTAGTGAGAATGGTTAGGCACTAGATCATGGGCTCAAAGGGATTGCCCAGTTTAGCCATCAACCAGAAGACCATATCTACAGACTCATGTCAACTATAGAGATTGGGACGTTGGAATTTTTCAGAGCTTGCTTAGCTGGGCTCCACAGCCAGACATGAAGACACTCTGGGGGATCTGCTCTGCTTGGCCCACTCCACAGCCCAGCTGACTCATATAAAGGGGAGAGTAAAGAACCTGAACCACAATCAGGGACATAACCTTAAACTGTATTCATATCTCATTGTGGACCAATCATTTTAACCTGAACTAGTCACTCTTGGTGCAGATAGCTTGTTCAACAATGCCTACTTCTCGAATTCCCTTTTCACCTTTTGGGGGTCATGTCTCATTTTGACAGAGAAGGAAGAGTCCCTTAAACTGATTGGGGATTGTGGATCTCCACAATCTTACTGCGGGTGGAGTCATTTAATCATTAAAGATGTCTATATTGATCTAAAATCTGTATAAAGTGGTAAAAAGGTATAGGTGCATCAGAACACTGTGCAAGGCAAACATACATAAATAGTCATAACAACAATTGTCTTTCTAAAAACATAGAAATAAAAAGTAAAGGTTTAAAAACAAGAAACTGAGAAGCAAGATTAGGACAGCAGTAAATGCCCCATTGTGGACTCCCATTACAGGTAAAACGAGTTGAAAACTAAATTCCACAGCCATTCTTTCTAGGAATTCCTTAATATATGATAGTCTGTGATCTTAACGCATGTTGGGTGGGAGATTATTCTAACTGGAGAGAGCTGCACTAGAAAAGGATGTTTTCCTTGAGAAAACACATCTTAATGTAACTACATATGCCTCTGCAGGAAGTCCTGGACCGCTACCGTCTATATGCTGTAAACCTGCGATCATGTCATGCTTGACACCAACAGTTTTGCTAATTCTGCAGTGTATATTCAAAAGAAGGTACCCACTGAGAAAACCCTATCAAATGTATTCCTGTAGTGACGACATTCTGAGGGATAAAAAGAGATTAAAAGAGATAAAGTGGAGCTGGTGACATCACGAAAAACAAGCGTGATGCCTGAAGAATACTATCTGAAGAGAATGCATGGACCGTATCGAAACAGATGACGAAGTTAAGGATCGAGTAAACTTTCATATGCAAAAAGAAGATTGCACATGTGAGGAGCACTGCAGAAAATGCCAGCCATTTAATAACTGTACAGATACTGTAACGCAAGTAGATTAAGTAATCGTAGACGCTGGCTGTAAGTAGTGAATAGACTGTAGGCAAAGCCGCCATTATATAGAAGCTGGACATCGGTGTCATGAATTTTAGTAAGCAAGGACCCATGGAGAGAAAAGCTGAGAGCTGTGTCGCAGCAAAAATTAGCTGAGATTGTGGATGAGTCTGGAAGGCTGTCTGGCCTGGTGTTAGAGCTGAAGCAGCCAAAGCTGGTTATATATTCTTGAAGGCAGTAATCGTGAGATGCTGAATCATCCCTTGTAAAGGTGCAAATGAAGAACACCATGCGCGCCACATTTTATTCATTTAAGACATTTAAATGCTGCAAAATGGACCATTCGTGGTGTCCTTTCATGTGAGCCTAAGATGGAAATAGAGTTTCGGATGGAGTTTTAGAATAATGATAGTGTGTGCTCCCACTGCCTTATATTCCAAGTGGCAAGGATACACTGCAAGGCCAAGTTCAAACACAGTCTTCATGGCAGAAGGCATGGGTGATGAGAGATGTTGGGCTAATTGGGTGGGGAGGTTCAGTCAAGTCCACCTCCTGTCACCTGGGTCTGAGCTTAAGTGCTGCTAAGTGAGCCGAATATTCCAGAAGGGCACGAGCGTGCCAACCAATTGTAGAGGGTCATATAATGAAGGTCCTTATAGTTTGAGAGCCAATGATATACCATGTACTTAATAGTGTTGAAGATGACAATGCTTTAGAGGAAGGCATTAGTTGTCCACCTGACAGCAGATATCCAATCACAATACAACCCCTTATACAAAGTATACTTAGATGTTCCCCTTGAACGTATAACAATCCCTTGTAGGTTTTTCTTATTTGCCACGTAGTATGACGTCACCTCTGATGAATTTCTAGTATAAAGTCTATGTTTTTTACGAGATGCAGTGAGCGACTCGAGCCAACGTCTGTTGATGTCCATTGTAACTCCCTGTTTTAGATAAATGTTAATAAAACAGCAACCTTCGCCATCTTCCTGAGTTGGTTTGATTGTTTGGTGTCTGAGCTATTCTGAAAACCCAACCATTGCATGCACGTTACCCAAAGGGCCCTACGCTCACTTGGTAGCAGTGTCTGATGGTTAAAGATCCAAACTAGTTTGTCTCAGAAGTCTAGTTTTGGCAGGAGGTTGCACACTGTTTACATGATTTTACGAATGTCCCCCCTTCGCTAGCACTCCTGAAATACTTGTTCAGAGATATAGGGAAGGTATTGGTTACCTACTAAGTACGCAACTATTCAACCTTGGGTGTCTGATGGCCAAAAAATGTATATTGCTGTTTTGGAAATCGAAGTCTTGGCCGGACAGTAACATGTGGACAAGAGAAATTACGTATGCTAATGAGTGTGAGGAGACCTATGTTTCACTAGTAGCATCGAGCTGCAGGCCAAAGACATTTGGGGGCCTTTTTCGGACATATTTAAGGGAGCAAAGAACTGTTCAGTGAGACCATGCAAAATGTATGTATGAAGATATGATGCTCTAACAACGACCACATGGATGTGTACTGAAATGCATCCGATTATGAGAAGACTGCAAGGTTGTTGAAGACTGTGATTGAGGTTGTATGTCATGCACTGCACTAAAATAAAGCAAAAAAAAAGAAATGGAACAGACGCCATATTGTTTTTCTCTCGATGCGAGAGATAACTGCGGATATAGCCTATGAGATAACAGGAAAATAAATGTAGTTAAAAAGCTATTTGCAGGTTAAAATAATTGCAAGTGAGTTCAGTCTAGAGGTGGGGAGGTTGCTACAGGACACTAAGTGAAAGTTGGGAGGTATAGGAGGTCCAGGGAATGAGTGTGCAACACAAAGCTTTTTTTTTTTTTGCCACGGCTATAGCCTCCAATAGCCGACATCGCATAGCAAACTGCGTCTCATAAACATTGTGTGTTGTGGGGGACACAGATGAGGAGGCATTTATTTTGGCCATTTTCCGATAATCACTGTTATATTTGAGGCTATACAGGACTGCAGATAGCCATGGTAGTTCTGTGCCAGCGGCTATAGCGTTTGAAGTGTTTGCGTCTTATTTCTTTCTAAATGTTGTTTTTATAGGTATAGTGACGTTGGGGTGAAAAATCAATGGCCATGGCCAAAGGCCAGGGTCAGTGACACAGTATGTATTTTGGGGTCTTATCTATTTTGGCTGTATGTTTTCAGACTTTCTTACATATGAGACTGTGGAGAAAATCAGAAGACTTTTTTTAAAACATCAATACAAAAAGAGCCACCCTACTCTAGTTTTAGATGCCCCATACAATGTATTTTAGCCTGTGTATTGTCACCCATGCTATTATATCTTGTGTAATTGAACCTATTACATGTCTCCCCACCTAGTTTACTGTCATGTATTATACTGTGCTTTCTTTATCTTCATCTACCTTACATAACTACCTGAGCAGTCATGTACTGCATTGATCTTTTAACTTCTATGGTATCATAAAACCTGAAGTGAGCCCCCCCTTTAACTAACAATTTGTAACCACGGTTATTAAAAAGGTCAATTAACTCTAACCACGGTTATATAAAAAAAAAGGTTTTTGGTATTAGTTTATTGTATTTGTGTATTTATATGGGATAAGTAGTCCTAAAAAGGACTGTTTTGGGGTACACTGAGTGTAGTATTTTACGACATTTGGAATACTGTTTTGATGTTATGAAGAAGCACTGTATTTCCCTCATCAGTTAGGTGTACCCCATCATGTCTAAAGAAATTGCCCATGTAGAACTGTATGTTGTCATTTGAAATCCATAATTGGTTGCGGTCTCTCATGTATGCTAAAACTACTTTATTAACATTTCTCTGTG
This sequence comes from Ambystoma mexicanum, assembly GCF_040938575.1. Taxonomy (NCBI): domain Eukaryota; kingdom Metazoa; phylum Chordata; class Amphibia; order Caudata; family Ambystomatidae; genus Ambystoma; species Ambystoma mexicanum. Next base: position 1,383,294,903 of record NC_090937.1, on the reverse strand, counting down.
ATTTTTGATTTTACCATTAAATGTGGTGGTCCATTTCCATTGTTACCTCTGAGTCAGATTGTAAAAGATAAAGGGGGTGCGAGGAAAAAAAATCCCATTAGTTGTTCCAAGCTTTGCTTCATCATTAAAGGAAGGGACACACCTTGCATATTCCCAAAATCATTGCCTCGTCAATGAATTAGTATGATGTCTGGGTTTCCTGTACTTTTTAGACTGACCAATTTTGGAAAAATGTGGAAACAAAGCATTCCCCACATTCCAAACAATTCAATTGAAAAATCTCTAAAACCAAGGTCCATGTTAATATTTAGTTTCTCACAAAAAGCCAGTAACTAAAACAGCTAAGATTTTCTAGTAATTTCTATGAACAGCGTATATATGATGTATATGTTTTGGAGTTTGTAATTGATTGATGTTACTGTTGTAATTCTGTGTTTGTCTGTGATAGGTTACACTCCAAATGTGTCAGCCATTTTGTCTTTTGGTTAGTAAATATGGTCCTCTTTTTGTGATTTTGATTTTGATTTTGCAAAGTATAAAAGCTATCACTCTATGTAGTTTTGTCCTTCTGATTGTAGAACCTTATATGCACTATACTCTTGTTGTTTATGTCCAACCCATCTTTTGCTTGTTTTTATCCACCCTACATAACCCCAATCTTCTATATCTTAACTGCTGTGTATACTTTAGCATCATCCACTTTAAATAACTTAATGAGCACTCATTTATTGTATTGACACCTTTTAAGTACCATTGTATCACTACTGTCACTTTTGTCATTTATAATCCATGCCCATAAATATTTTTTATTATTAGTTAACAATAAGCCCTGAGCGGAATAGTGCAAATTTGTTCTCTGTGTCCACTGCCTCTTTCCCAAAACAGACACAAATCTACCTCCTTTTTTACCCCTCACATCCTCCCTTCAAACAAATCAAATATTAAACAATCCTAAAATTAACTTTTACAAATGATGTTCAAAGTCTGAATTTATGAACACTCTGCAGAGAACATTAAATCGAGAAGCGTTACTTCAGATCATGTGAAAATATCATCCAATCAAAACACAATATAACCATGACTGCCATGAACAAGTCTAAATGATGCACTATATATTCACAAAACATAGTTAAACAAAACAGTTCTCAATCTCAATACACAAAGGTGGAATGTTAAATCACCTTAATAAGACCTCCTACGCATTTTTTTTAAAATTATTATTATTGAATATAGTTGAATTTACATCAACTTTTTCAATTCATACATAGAAGAATTTCGTAAACATAAACAGTAAAAGGTAATTCAAGTTCACAATAGAAAAAATCATTCAGTTAAATTCATGAATTGACAAAATGGACAAAATATTTTCATGATGAAATAAAATATTTACAGACAAATTCATCATTATAAAGATAGACAGTGTAACACCAATTTCATTCCATATTCAAGGCCTTTAAAAAGTTAATGGTTGCAATTCTTATGCTCATGCATTCAGTTGCTGGCAAGGCAGCCCATCTATTTCTCGGGTCAATTTGTGCAAAATACGCAAAATGATTCACAAAATGAGAACTTCTCAAGCTCGTGAGGGCCGCACAGTCCAATATTATGTGTTGCAAAGTTTCGACAATCGCAGCATTTTTACAAAACCTGCACCAATTGAGATCCGAGGGAATTTGCTTCCTTCTTGCTTTAACCTCACGAGTGGGCCAGATGTTGAGTCGCAACTGTAAGGTAGCAGTTCTAATAGCAGCAGATGGAGCCAAACGTAAATAGGATGCAGTGTCTCTGTATCGTTTAGGGCCAAATATTGCAGAATCAAAATCTTTGTAAATTAAGCATTGAGCTCTAGTGTCAATCCAGTCCATCATATACACTTTCTTCTTTGCTGGTTCCGGATGGAACACGAGTAGATCAAGTGATATATCAACATTCACCATAGTTCTTAAGATACTTGTGGACCAGTTTTTTGGAAATGTTTCTGATGAGTTGAGTAAATAACTAGAAATGGATGATAATGTAGAATTATCACGTGTGGATAGCAAGCATTTATGAAATAAGGCACATTGTCGCCAATTATGTAAGGCCATTAATGAAATTAAGCCTAATTCATAGCGCAACAACACACCGGGAATACATTGTGGTAGGTGCAAAATTGCATGCCAGAACTTGGCTTCTAATAAATTGAGGAAACCTGTGGGAATGATTTGCGTTTCAAGACCATAAAGGATAGTTGCTACAACATTCTGGTTCGAATATGTAATGGCAGCCTTTATTGAAAATTTACCATATTTTGAGACAATCAACCGTGTTTGACAAATCGCCATAGTTAACTTCTGTTTAATTTTTTTCAGATGCGATTCTAATGCAGGACAACCATCAAAGATAAGACCCAAATAAACATAATTTGGAACCATCTTTATGGGGATGCCCTCGATTTGCCATTCTAGCAAGTGCTTGCGTGAACCTTTGGGAATAAACGTGACAATCTGTGTTTTACCAGTATTTACTACCATGTTTTTTAAATATCTATTTTTAAAAAAACATCCTTAATTAACTTGAAATACTCATTTTCCCCTAACTAGACCACACTGATTACCAAATCTCAATATATCACAGTTTTTGAGTATTTTTCTTGTTCGTGCTGCTTCTTGGTCTCGGCAAATTGCCCACAAAATTCCCTAGTTAACACCCTTCATTTTAGGGTACTTACCAGTATCGATTCAGAACTTGATTCTCGAATGGCAGACTTTCAGAACTGAAAAAGCTTGGCAACAGCAATGCATCATGGGAAATATGACACACTTTTTGGCTACAGGGGCACCCTGCTCTGCGCCAAATAAGAAAAAAACAGTAGGGGCAAGTGAGCCAAAAGAAGTAATGATTTCCTTCGAGCGCTTCGTGCCCAACTTGTTTCATATTCAGCGAAAATCCATCCAGCAGTTTGGGCTCTGCATGTGAGCAAACATTGGACATCTTCCCTATGGGAAAATGAATTGAAATGTAAAAAAGACATATTTCTTTACTCTTTATGTCTTTTGAACAGTAACACAGATGTGCATGAAACTTTCCAGTCCTGGGGGTCTGTGTGCTGATATAGGAATGTGAAATGCTGTGCTGATTCGTCCTACAAATCAAAAGTTATTAACCATAGAATCTTTGCTTTTCCTACAGAGGATAGGTTTCCCCTTAAGTATTTGGGGACTGAGCATGTGCCCAGCCATCCTTAACCTGACAACTAGATGACATGTTGTGCAAGGAAAGGAAACTATTTATTTATTTATTTATTTATTTATTTATTTGTTTGTTTATTTATTTGTATCGGCCCGTATGCTTGCAAGCAGCAGGGCACCGACATATAGTCTAATGGACGAGAACACGAGACAGTATCACTCATACGTAGGGCATCAAGATCCTAATTCTAATGGCAGTATTTATTTAAAGAGGTAGGTCTTTTTTTTCGGAAGCATGTGCATTTCTGTTGTAGCATGATTTGTGGGAGGAGACTGTTCCACATAACAGCAGCTTTGACGTGAAATGCTTTGCCCAGTCCGTTTGCTTTCTTGAATCTGGCTATCTCTATTTGGCCTTTGGATTCAGATCTTAGCGCTCGTTTTGGCACGTAGTTCACCAGTTTACTTTTTAGGTAGGCTGGGGCTTTCTCATGTATACATATGTGTGCCAGAGTCAGAGCCTTAAAAAGGATTCTATCCTCGATGGCTAGCCAATGCAGGTTCATTCTATCTTCACTAATGTGCTCCTTTTTTGTTTTCTTCTTTATGATCCTGACTGTGTTGTTTTGGATTATTTGACATTTGGCGACGTGTCCCTAGTTTGCCCCTAACATGAGCACATTGTCATAATCCAACCTAGATAGAATGGTTGCTCAAGCAATTGTAGAACAATTGTCTTTGCTCAAGTATAGTCGAATTGTTCTGAGGAGCTGTAGATAGCAGGAACAATTTTTGTTTCATTTAAGGACTTGGGCTTCTGCGCTCAAGGATGCTTCCATATACATGCCTAATGTTTTTACTTTATTCATCACTTTTATGTCGGAGTCATTTATAGGAAAGTATTCATATTACCGGTCAAATTTGGCCCTAGCTTGAGGTGGGCCAAACGTCATCAGCTCCGTCTTTTATTGTGCTTAAACTCAGCTTCTGACACTATCTCTGGACAGCCCTTGGACCCTAGTGGAGTGACTGATGTTGAAGAAATTATATCCTCACATCCAAATCTTGAGCCTGTCTGAATCGAAATACATGGCTGAATGCTACAAACATTTGAATGTTAGTGTGAGTGTTGAATGTTGTTAAAAATGAATAGAGCAGCATGTCCAGTGTGCATATTTATATTTATGAAATATAAAGATCTCTGGTCATTCCGATTTTCCCAACATGCTATATGACTTCATGCAAATCTGGCAGGAACTTTCCTTGGTGTTTTTTTGTCCCCTACCCTTGCTCATAGATGTAAAAGAGTACATTGGGAGTATACACGATTGTCAATCTTGTAATGATAAACTTCTATCACAAAACAATTTAAATGGTTGTTCTAGATTTTGATAGTGTGTTTGTTCTGTAAGAGAAGTGCATTCTTATTATGACTAAAAGAAGATGCTGAAAGTGATTTTAACAAATGAACATTCTACAATTTTAAAAAGAGATCATTTTCAATTTTTGTACAATCAAATAATGTGTATTTACACAGAAACACAGCTCCCACTCAAGATATGTGTTCTTTCTCTGGTCGTGTAGAACACTAGACAACACACATAGAGTGAGACAGAGTGAGAGAGGTGGGAGTGTCGAGAGAATCTGTGTGTGACAGAGTCAGAAGGTGAGTATAATTAAATAATTTCCTTTCATTGAATTGCCCATCACCAAGGAGCTTGGTACAAGCTTGCTCTCCACTGCAAAGTCAAGATCCTGTCCTGCCTCTACCAACAGTACTATTTGTGTTTGTTTTTTTTTGATGATTTAGGTTGTTTGTAAACTTTTTCATCATTTTCTTTGTGATCTGTCGGTGGTAAGAACTAATGAGTTAGAATTGATCTTGCGGTCATCTTTTGTTCAGTTCCAGAATGGCGCTTAGGAAAAGAGTGATCGTGTAGGTGTATTTCTTGTTATGTCCACTGAGTAGGGCGGCCCATCTTTCTTGAGTGTTCATTTGTTGTTCTGAGAGTTGGAAGAATGCTGCAAATTGTTTACGTTGAGAGGACAGTGCTTGACATTCCATAACAAGATGGAATATGGTTTCTGGGATCGCTTTGTCCTTGCAGAATCGACAGTAGTTGTTTGTGGCATCGATCTGTCTTGTTGTTGATAGGTATGAGTTTGTGGGTAGAATGTTCAGACGGACTCTTAAAAATGTTGTTCTAATGTTCTGATCTGGGAAGGTTTGAAAGTATTGTGGCAGTTAGTGGATTTTCCTGTTGTCTGTTGTGCATTGAAGATTCTGTTTGTAGACGTTCTTTTTTTTAATTGTTCTTATCCAGTCGTTCTGAAGAACTTTTGTTTTTGCATGTTGTGGTCGGAGAGTTAGCTGTTCTTCTGTGATGTCTTCGTTTTCCATTTCTTTCCTCATAGATTTATTCCATTTATGTAATACCGTGTTGTTGAAGGTATTCGCTTGGGTTCAGAGGATTTGGATAGCTGGGGTTTTTTGGTCGGTAAGTATTTTTCGAAAGATATCTAGTCTTTTCCATAGTACAATGTATTCAATTGACTGTGTTGCCGTTTCATAGCGGATTCTTGGCATAGGATATGACTGTGGTAGATGGAGAATTTTACGCCAGAAAATTGTTTCAAATTTCATCCAGTTTATTGTCCGGCCGTTCAGCATTGTTTATGTTCCGTATGTTAGTATAGGGATGTACTTCTGTCTGTAGTAGGCAATGATAGGTTTGAATGAGAGCTGGCCGTATTTCCTGTGAAGTATACATCCTTGTCTTGCTAGAATTTGTGCGGTTTGTTCGATTTTGGCGATCCATTGCTCTTCTGATTTTGATTGATTAATTAGGACGCCAAGATATTTGAAGGCTGTCACATTTTCTATTTGCTTCCCATTGATGTTGAAGCTTGTCTTGTATGGTTTTTTTGTGGATGATTTGGTTAAGGTCATTGTTTTAGTTTTCCCGATGTTGATCGTTAGTTCATTTTTGACCATGTAGCTACTCAAAGCGGTCAAGGATGCTTGTAAATCCGGTAGGTGTTTTGTCTAATAAAACAATATCGTCTGCATATGCCATCACAGGAACTGGTGTGGAGTTTATTTTTGGTGGATTGGTTTTGTTGGATGTTAGGTGTTCCTCAATGTCTGCCGTGAACAGGTTGTAGAGAGTTGCTGCCAAGGGGCAGCCTTGGTTTAGGCCATTTACTGTTGGGATTGCGTTGGTGGTAGCTCCTTGTTTTGATAATCTCACTTTTATGGTGGTTTCTGAGTAGAGGAGAATGATTGTTTCAAGGATGTTCGGTGGGCAGTTCCATGCTCTGAGTTTTGACAATAGTTTTTGGCGTGAAATCGCATCGAAGGCCATCTTTAGATCGATGAATGCTGCGTATATTGTAGTGTGAGAATTGACGGCTTCTTGCTTTATTAGTTGGAGTAATATGAGGTTAAGATTTGTTCCAACATTGGCAGTGAAGCCTGCTTGCCTGACTGAAAATGTGTTGTTTTCGAGTGCCCACACAGTTAGTTGTTTCAGGAGTATTGAGGCGAATAGCTTCCCAGGCGGGTCTAGCAAGGCAATTGGGCGGAAATTTTGTGGTTCTTCTCTTGGTCCTTGCTTATGAATTGGTACAATTATTGCCGCCCTCCAAGAGTTTTGTATTCGGTTAAGTGTGTTTACCAAAGTTGTGATGTGGCACATGAAGTTCACCCAGGCAGGCGGGTCTTGCTTGATGACAGCGTTAGAAAGTCCGTCAGGGCCCGGCGCTCTGGATGTGTTCAGATTTTTGATAAGCTGCATGAAATCTTCAAATTCTGCATTTACATGCCATTTTAGTTCATTTGTGGGTATTTGATTTTGGGGTTGTGTTTTTCACGCTCCGTAAATAGTCGAAAAATTTGTAATCCAGGTTTCCTGTGGAACATTAGCTGTCAGTTGTGCTGTTTTTGCAGGTTGTCATTGAGCAAATTCCAGAGGTCTCTCGTATTGTGGGTCTTGTGTAGTTTCATTATGTTTTCTGCATCCGTTTGTTGGATGATTTTTTGTTGTGATTTTCTCCAATTGGCATATTGCTGTTTCAAAGTTTTGATCTTTTTCTTGTTTTCTGCAGATGTTGTTTTCTTTAGTCGTCGTATTGATCGATTTAAGCATTTTTTCCTCTCAGCTATTGTGGCGATGGTCTATGTGTGGGCGGTTTTTAAGGGTTTGCCGGAAAGGGAGTAGGATCCACTCATAGTTGAGTTTCTCAGAATCTATTAGGGTCTGGAGTTTCTTCGATAAGTGTGCCATGGCTAGTTGTGGGATCCTTAGTCTTGATGTTGTGCCGTCGAGTTCCACAGAGACTGTTGGTGTTGGTTCACTTTCCTGAGTTGTAGGCCCGGAGTGGACAGTAAGTTGATTGTGATCACTTTTATCAGTTATAATCATTTGTGCGATTGTGACAGATTCATGTAAATTGTATGATAGGAAAATGTAGTCGATGATTGCATTTGATGATCCTCTAGTCCAGGTTGGAGTGTGAGCTGCAGAGTTGTTCCTTGCATGGTTCAGAAGGATGAGGTTGCGAGTTGTGATTTCATTCATCCAATGCCTTGCTTTCGGCGCAAGATCTGACTGGGTACGCAGGGATCCATTTTAGTTGTATAGGTTGATGTTCAGGTCCCCACAGATTATTATTTCTGGTAGTTGATGGTTTGTCACGGCCTTATCGAGTGCCGGAAACACACCGTCGATGAAAGCTTCCGTTGATATTGCTGTAGGGTTCCAATACAGATTTAAGATTATAAGTGTAGTGCCGTTTTTTTTTCACCATTTGAGTGGGGCTTGGTGCACATTAGTTTTGTTAATTGGGTCCATGGATTGATGTTTTCAGTGCTCATTACTGTGCAGTGAGGATTTATCTTGATTAGGGTCAGGAGCCCTGCTGCTGGTCTTCCTTGATTTTTGACAAAAACAGGGTTGAGAAAGGTGAGAAAGCCATCGCACGCCGGAGGTTCGATGAGCCAAGTTTCCTGGAGGCATATGATTTGGTATTGTTCGAGGCCTTTGGACGGATTTGTGAAACAATGTAAGTTTCCTCTTGTATTCCAGGAGCAGAGTGACCACGTGTATCCCGTGTTCTTTGATTGTTATGAGCGGGAGATCATTGAATCTTTTAGAGATGCAGTTTCTGTGAATGAAGTTTCTGAATTATAAGTTCTTCTGATCAGTCTTTCATCTATGCATGATTTTTGAGTTTGTGGTGATCGACTCCACTTTCTGTCAGGTCCGGTGGGATCGGCATCGTAGTTGGTCGTTTGTGGTCTCGATTGGTGTTGCCAGTTGTAGTCTTTACCTGAAATGTCTCTATATATCTGCTTATTAGGGATTCTTGTGGTTGTGGCAGCCCAACAGATGAAACCAAGTTTTTGTAGCTGGACACGACTTAATAATATCAGTTCCTGGTTGCTTGGGTCAGCCAGCTCTATGACAATCTTGTATAAGTTTAGATCAACTTTGAATATTGTAAAGTCAATGTCTTTTGATGTTATTTTCTTCAGTTGTGGTATTGCTCCAAAAGGGCGTAAGACATTGTTTCTGTTTAGAGTCAGAGGCTCCAATCTGTTAATTTCGTTTCCAATGTGAATTTCGTAAGTTTCATTTTGTCGTAGCGAATTGACAAATGATGGAAAAATGAAACTACGTTCAGTGCGGTCATGTGGCTTATTGTGAGTCGATCCGATGAGATGTGGTCATATGTTTTGTGTGTTATTTCATCCGTTATGTCGCTTTCTAAGGATGCATCTGAAATTTCTTCTATAGAAAAGTCGGAAATTTCTTCCTGGTTGTTAGATATTGGTTGCTCATGTTCCAAAGAGTATTCATCAATTATTATGAAGCCTGCATGGCTAGATTGTTCACTTTGTGGGGGTAGGTTGTCTAGTATTTGATCTTCATGGGTGGATAAATTGAGTAGCTCTCCATCAATAGATGGTTCAGTTGGTGGTCTTCGTGGCGCTTGAGGCTGAGTTTAGGGTTTTGCTTTTCCTGGTTTTTGGTGGTTGGTAGTGTCAATGGGATTTGAGTTTTACTTTTTGTAGCTGTGAGGGATTGGTCGGATGATTTCACTGTTCTTAGGAATGCTCTCGAACCCGTTTGTCGTTTTTTGTTGACTTTTGATTGTGTAGGTTTTGGGTCCTTTAGGTTTTTTTTCTTTTGTGAAGATCTGGTATGACTCAGTTTGGTTTTTGTTTGCTTGTTTAGATTCCATTTCATCCAGTTTTGTGGTGGTGTTATTTCCGGGTGTTGGATTCGGCACATGATGTTCGTCGGTCGAGGTAGTGACAGTTGGTTGTTGAAGTAGATTGTCAGCAGGGGTGGTTGGTATTCCTTCTTGGTTAGGTATATTGGGTTGCGGGGCTGATTGCTGTTGATGGTGTGCTTTAAGCAACTGTAAGAGTTCTGTTGTTAACTGTGATTTCTCTTGGCGATCCCCTCTCGCTATTTCGGCTAATCTTTGTTGCCAGCGATGTGATTCTTCTGCTTCAACAGTCAGGCAGGATTCAAGTGACGAGACAAAGTTCTCCATGTATATTTGTTTCGAGTGTATCAGAGCCAGGAGAGTTGCTTGGTCTTTGATACTGTCTTTCATGCTTTCATGTAGTTTGAGGAAGGGGATCATGGCTTGAGAGAGTATTGCTATGAGCATGTTTTGTAGGTCTATCATCGTTGTCGGAATTCTCGGATAGTTGCTTTCTTCAGGATAGTCGTCTTTTGGTGTGGTATTGGTGTTTTTGTCTTGTGGAGTGGTCGTTTTTAATTTCTTAGTTGTGGGATCTGGCGTATAATAGGAGTCGTCTGAATCGTAATTGAAGCGTGTTGGGAGAGTTTGTTCATCAGTATAGTCAAATTGAGGTTCTGTTTTCACAGGTCATTTTTGAGTATCGTGTATGATACACGGAGTCGATGTTAGTTGGGGTTGATGTATTTCCGGTCGGTTGCCAAAGATTTCCTTTCTTTTTTCAATGTTTGTCATTATTGACTCAATTTCAGTAATGTCCATTGATAATCGTGCTGCTTTGGTTTTTATTTTGTTACCAGCAGCGTCTGAAAGTTGTGTGAGTTTGATGGAGTTGTGAGTTTGTAGCCATGCTAGTATCGCTAGTCTTGCTTTTTCTTTCTTTGTTTGTTGAGATGAGGTCGATGGTGGTTTTTGAGGATGTCTCTGGATTCACTTGATTGGTGTATTGGGGTGTCTTTGCCAAGAATTTGGTTAGGTTGGTCTTCTATTGTCAAATTATTGGTGTTTTCTTGTGTTCCGGGGTTTGGTATGGAGAATAGAGTGTTTCTTTGATCAGTTGTTGTTTGGATTTCTGTTTTTGCTGTCTTGGTGTTGTTGCTAGAGCGGTTGAGGTTGTTGTTAGGAGGTTCGATGTGGTCAGATGTCGTTGTTCTGTGTTCTTGATTGCTGGCTATAGGTATTAATGCTGTGTCTTGTGTGTTGTTACACTGAGGGCTGATGTTTGCAGGTCGATCTTTTTCAATAGATTGGGCGAGGATATCAATTCCCTGGTTGCTGTGAGCTGACGGAGGAGTGCAAGTGATTGGAGATAAATCTTCATGTTGATTTACTTTACAAGGATTGTGAACTTGTGCTTTGATTTGGGTGGGTATTTGTTCTTCGGCCGATTGTTTCTCAAATTCAGATTGAATGTTTTCATGGGGGGTAGTGTCGGTGTTGGGAGGGTCTTCTGTTGCGAGATAGGCTTCTCGTTTGGCTTCGGAGTTCTTTGGTACGGCTTTCTGATTTCCTTTATGGATCGATGCTCTTTGAAAAGATTGTTCCATGGTTAGTTGTGACGAGTCTTGATCAGAGGAGCCAGCAGTGACAAGTTTAGTTCTTTGTCTGGTTTTTGGCCATTGGATGCGTTTTTGTTTGATTATTCGGTTTGTCGACATTCTTCGTAAATTAGTGTATTTCCTGTTAGGATCCGAGGGACAAGCCCTTTCGGTCACCTTGCAGAAACTGAGGGTAAGTTGTGCTTGATATTATGTTCAGGATCCAAGATTCGTGCCCTTTCGGTCTTCTGAATGGTGATAAATCCAAGTCTCTAGTACAGGTACAAGTCTCAAGTCTTTCCTGTTAGGATCCAAGGGACAAGCCCTTTCGTTCTCCTAGCAGAAACTGGGGGTAAATTGTGTTTGGTGTTATGTTCAGAATCCAGGGGTCGTGCCCTTTCGGTCTCCTGAATAAATCCAAGTCTCTAGTATAGTTGAAGCGTTGGTTGATGGGTCTTCCTTGTTAAGATCTGAGATTGAGAGCTGAGATCTGAGGGACAAGTCTTTCCGATCTCCCTTTGCTACTGAGTTTTCTGATGAGGCGGATATGTGGCGTAGGATCCAAGGGACATGCCCTTTCGGTCTCCTTTAGGTAGCCGGCACAGATCTCCTGTATATTGCTGGCACTAGTGTCAGTCCGAGTAGTCAGATATGCTGTTAGAGTTTTTGTTGGGATCCAAGGATCAAGTCCTTTCGGTCTCCCAAGCCGAAGATATTTCGGTGATTTGTGCCTGTTTGCAGAAATAGATGCAGTGAGTCAATGATGGAGGGGCACAAAAAATGTGCTTCTTAATACCGTTGTGGGTTTGTATCTTTTGGGCATGTTTCTGACTTTGTTTTGTGCCATGTTTAGGGAGTATCAGTCCTTCTATATGTTGTTTCCTTCACAGGTTGTATTGATTCCTGTACGGATGATGGTGAGGAAAGGTACTTTTTTCCAGGATTAAGAAAAGAGTTCCTGTGATATCGTGATGGGAAGTCCGATGATTTTCTTCGCAGGTTGTATATGATAGTAGGAGAAATGCAGGGATTGAGGGAACAGTTCCTTAGGTGACGTGATGAAAATCCGATGACGGTATGTCAATGAGCAGGATTGCAGTGCGGCTCCTGTGTCGTTTGTTAGGTGTTGATGTGGTGTGGCTACTGAGTGCTCGTGCCACGGCTGAGATGTGTGCTCGTGCAGCGTCTTTCAAGCTGTTCAGAGCTCCACGGGGGACTGCAGGCTGCTCATGCAGTTTCCTCCTGGTTCGCAGATGGTTGACAGGGTGAGGGGGGGCGCTGTGTTAGTCGCGAGGTCCTGAGTCTCGTTGGTGGCCTGGCAGTGGTGGCGTCGGGTACTGCAGGGATGCTAGCGTGGGGAGTCGCTGGTCCCCTCCAGGGGTGAGAACGTTTCCGTGGAACCCGGAGGCGAGCCACGCCGCTTCGCCCTCACTGGAGTCCCAGGGCCGTCGATGCCACGAGCTGCAGGCTGCTTCAGAGAGCACGGGAGGCGCTGTCGGAGGCTCGCACCTCGCTGTGGAAGTGTGCGGTCCTGTCTGCAGGCATCACCAAAGGGAAACGCGGCCTCCCTTGGAGGTGGGGAAACCGGCACGGAGACCCACGCTGGGCTGCTAGGCTCCGTCTGCTGTGGCGCTCTGGTGGATGACGCCTGATGGCACTGGAGCAGCGCAGCGCGAGCGAGGGCAGTCGCGGGAGATTCCGCGACGGGGGATCGCCGGATGGCGGCCTGGACAATATTCAATATTCAAATATTCAAAGGTAGGGATCAGTTCTTTCTTTGTTTTCAGCAGGGGTGAGTGGATGGGAGGGTAACAAGGGTAATGTGCAGGAATATGCAGGATCAGGAGTTGTTTATTGTGGTCAGGGGAAGTGAGGGAGATGTGAGGCAGTTGTGCCGGGTGGGGTGGTGCTCCTTAGTATTTTGTATAGGAGATTGAGTGAAAAGGGTAGAGTACCGGCAGATTCTTTTGGTGGGAGGGGAGAGTGGGTGGGACTGGTCACGACTTCTTGGAGATACAGGGAGGAGGGGGGAGGGTTTGGGGAGGTTGTTGGTAAGGCTGGTAGCTGGCAGCTGTGGGAATATGGTCCAGGTCTGCAAGTCACGCAGATCAGGGGCTGAATAGAGTGGATAGGCGTGACTTCGGGTGTCGTGGGAGAGTGGGCGGGCGGGCGGCCCGCAGAGCCCGAAGACCCAAAGACTCTGCGACCGACTCCGCGGCCGCTCCGCGGTGTTCTGGGGGTTTTAAGTTCGTGGTTGCAGTAGAAAGAGGACTGTAGGCAGTCCAATGAGTGCAGTCAGCAGCAGCCAAAAAAAGATAAACCTTCTCTAGTGCAGACCCAAAGACTCTGCGACCGCATCCGTGGCCGCTCCGCGGTGTTCTGGGGGTTTTAAGTTCTTGGTTGCAGTAGAAAGAGGACTGTAGGCAGTCCAATTAATGCAGTCAGCAGCAGCAGCCAAAAAAAGATAAACCTTCTCTAGTGCAGACCCAAAGACTCTGCGACCGACTCCGCAACAGTACTATACTATGGTACAAAATGCCAAGTGGAATGCTGAGACCCTCATCTCGAGCTAGGCTTGTGATATAAGCAATAAAAGAAAGCCTTTCATTCCGAACTTGGGCTTTAGAACAGTTGTCCAAGCTCTGGTCATCTCCTACATGGATAGTTGCAACCCCCTAATTGCGAGAGTCCTAGTTTCTTTGCCTCTCTGAAAGCTGTCCAGCATACCATTCAGCCTCATCACTGTACTAAGAAAATGCAACCACATGACCCCCAATTCCAAGGGGCTACACTGGCTACCCTTTCCAGTATGCATCATGTTGAAGACTGTCTGATTCACCTACTGCCTGTATCACAAATAAATACCTCTACTTGGCCGAGAAACTCACCATACTCAATGCACCACCAGAAGCCACAACATCGCCAGGCAGAAAACAAAGAACTACAACCGGAAGAAAAACAGGAAAGAAACCTTTTTCTGATTTGCATCCAGTCTCTAGAACAAACTACCAATGCAGATAAGAAGTGCCGCATCCATGCTACACTTCAGGAAGAACATGAAGATTATGCTCTTCAAAGAACATCTTTCCAATCACTGAACACTCACTCAACCCTTCCTCTCCCTCTAGAGATCCCACCTACCCTCCTCTTCCTACCTGTTCCAGCTGATCTGCTGGTCTGGAACCCCACTTGTCGCCTCATAGTTGGTCCCCTTTGTTGAGTACTATGTTTCTTCCCAGTTAGGTGTGTGCTTTATAAATCTCATACACACATCTATATATTTTTTTTGTATTTGTTTATTATTTATATTGCGCACCAAACCCTAGGGTAACTGGGCACTTGAGAAACGTAGATGTTACATACATACATACATACATGATGAGGTAATATACATTGCAGGCAAATAAAGAAGCAGAGGTTGAGAACCTAGAAACAGGTGGGTCAGACAACCAGAGACATTTGTACAAAGGCAGGGTAAACAATGGTCAGATAAACATGCCAGTAATATTTTAAAGTAAGGCCTTGTTGCTCAGCCAGTTTTTTATTCTAGCTTTGAAGGTGAGGAAGGAGGGTTCTTGTCTGAGAGGGATGGGAATATAGTTCCATCGTTTGACAGCTTGGACTGGGAAGCTGGCTCCTCCAGCTGTTTTAGGTTGAACCTTGGAACCACAAGGTTGTGAGAGTGAGAAGATCTGGTGGTACGTGATGGTTGGTGTTTGCACATTTTGTCAGACAAGTATTTAGGGGCTGTGTTGGAGAGGCATTTGTGCGTGATGGCCAAGGTGCGTAGTGTGATTCTGTCACGGATAGGCAACCAGTTGACATTGTGTCTGTGAATGGAGATACAGCAGGAACTGGGTAGGCGGAGTGCTGCTCTTAGTGAGTTATTCTGAAGTACCTGGAGTCTAATTAGGTTATGTTCGGAGGAGCCTAGGAATAGTGTGTTGCAGTAGTCTAGTTTAGACAATGCAAGTGCTCTAGTTAACGTTAGGCAGCTACTTGTAGATAAGTACGATTTACAGCCGTAAATCAGTTTATTTGTGTAGGCTGTGCAATACGCCACACTGCTGACTTGTTTTTTAAGACATAGTGTTGAGTTGAGGTAGACCCCCAGTGTTTTTTTTTTCTCTTTGGAAACATTGATTATATTGCCGTCAATGCTGAAAGATGAATACCAAGTGTCAAGTTTGTTCAGGAGTGCCTGGGTGCCCACGATCATTAACTCAGTCTTGTCGTCATTGAGACATAGACTGTTGCTGGCCATCCAGGCTTGTATTTCAAGATAAATATCATTCAGAAGTTTAGCGTCATGGTCGTAGCAGCCGGTGACGGTGATGAGGACTTGGGTGTCATCTGCATAGTTGGTGTAGATGACACCCAATTTATCCAGACGGTCGAATAGCAGCTTCGTAAATATATTGTATAGCGTAGGAGACATGCAAGAGCCTTGAGGGACTCCACATGATATGGGTGTTGGGACTGATGAGGCTGATGGGGAGAAAACTTTGGTTGTCCGATTGGAGTGAAGGATTTCATCCAATAAGATGCGTTAGTGGAGAATGCTGCAGCTGTGGTAAGGTTTTTAGTGAAAATTTGGTGATCGACGAGGTCGAAAGCAGCAGATAAATCAAGGAGTAAGAGTATAGCTAGCTTGCCTTTATCCTTTGCCTCGTCCATTTGGACCTTGAGGTCGAGGAGAGCTGTCTCAGTTCCATGTCTGGGTCTGAAGCCTGATTGTGTAAGGCCTAGGAGTTCATTCTCCTCTAGGTGCTTCTGGATTTGCAGATAGGCCACTCAGTCCAGGATTTTTAGAAGGAACGGGATGGTGGTGATGGGCCCATAATTTGTGGGGATATTGGGATAAAGGTTTTTTTTTTTTTTTAATAGAGGCATGACCCAGGCTTCCTTGAGGTTTTTAGGTACCTGGTTGGATGAAAAGGAAGAATGTATCACAGTTGTGATGAAGGGGGCTAGGTTTTTTGCTCCCTCCTTGATGATGGAGGCTGGGCAGGTGTCCCCCTGACAGTGGGTGGGTTTTAGACTTTTTATTTTGTCTTCAACTTCCTTTGGTGTTACTTGTGTGAAAGTGAAGGGGGTGCATGAATGTGGGGTATTCGCCAGGTCTGAGCGGACACGGCGTTGTTGGTGAGGCTAGCCTTTTAGTTGCAATCTTGTTTTGGAGTAGAGAGCTTGCTGAATTTTTGTGCATCATTCTGCATCTTTGATGCAGTCTTGGGAAGCAGGAGCTGGGGATTCAAGCTCTTTAAGGATGCTGAAGAGCTCCTTAGTACTAGATTTGGCATTGTGGATTCTGGAGTTAAAGGCTTCTTTTTTAGCAGAGAGGATGGCTGTTTTGTAGATTACGGAAGCTGACGTAAATGCAGTTTTGTTGGTGTTGGTGGGCGATTTCTGCCAAATGGTTTCTGTTGATCTTTTGGTATTTCTGAGGCTTTTTAGTTCGGGGGTGAATCACTTTTTAAGGTGTGCAATGGGTTTGGATTTCCTGTCTTTAAGAGGAGCCACGGTATCTAGTGCTGATTTAAGCGTGTGGTTTTAGAGGTCTACGAGTTTGACAGGGTTGAGGCTGCTAAACTTGGACTCATTGAGGATGTTGCTGATGAGGGGCTGGAGGCTGTCTATGGTGACATTACGACAGTTTCTATATATAGTGGAGGGGGCTGATGTGGCTTTGGAGGGGGAGGATCCAGGAATGGAGAATTGGATGAGGTGGTGATCCGACCAGGCTACTGGGACGTTTTGGAGAATGGTGATGGAGCAGTTGAGGCCTGACACCCAGTCTAGTGTTCCACCTTTGAAGTGAGTTGGGGTTGAGATTCTATGCGTGAAACCCAGGTTAGTAATGGCGTTATTTACAGCTAAGGCCAAGGTTAAGGTCTCCTAGGAGGATGGATTGGGATCCATTCTTGGTGTTAGTGGATAGGAGGTTCATGATGTCTTCCTCGTAGCTGGTTTTACAAAAGATAGATAGCCCCCTCAAGATGTTTGTATTTTTCCCAGTCATAGTGGCTGTCAGCAGAGGCTCTAGTACAGTGGTATTCAAACTGTGGGTCACGACCCCCTAGGGGTCCGCGGGTGCATCCCAGGGGGGCCCTGAGAGCTCAGCATGAAAAAAGATTTTTTTTTTTTTTTTTTTTAGATTGGAAGAAATGGGCAGGGGTGGCCCACATGGGCGGGCTGAAGCATGAAACTGTCTCAGGCAACAATGAAAAAGTGGCCCACAGTTGTAAATGGATATTCATTCCTTTAGTCACAGACTGGGCCTCATTACTACTATGGCGGACCAGTAACAACGGTGCTGGTAAGCTACCGGCACCGTTGCTACCGTTCCGCCATAGTAAGAGTTGTGCTCGTGGGTGCTTGACAGCCCCCGCCAGGTCTGACCTCAGCTCGTCGGATGCACCGGTATTAACGGTGCCGGTGCATCCGAGCTCCCCATTCCCATTTGAGCCATATGGGGCTCAAATGGGAATGGGGATCTACCGGCACCTTCGAAAGGGCAATTATCATGTCCGCCTAACTCGGCATGACCTAGTAATTGCCCATTCGCGGGTGCCAGACCCGGATGCAACTCCAGTGGCAGCCGTGCCGGTTTTACCGGCACAGCTACCGCCAGAGTAGTTATGAAGCCCACTGTTTCAATAGTACCCAAAGGGGTGCTTTGTGTTAAAATGTAAGTAAATTGTGATATATTCAGCAACAATGGTCAACATTACTAACTGCATAGTTAAGTAACTCATCAAAATGGTCCACATTGGCCAAAATGGTGGCCCATTTTGATTGGCCCAAACTAGCATTTTACATTTTTGGTACAGGCATTGCCCTATAGGCCTGTCCGAGCCTGGCGGCTCATCCATAATGGCAAGAGGCGCCCACCCAGTGGCCCCTCACCCATTATGGAGGAGCTAAGGAGCCAGCCCAGTGAAACAGTGAGCACTCCCTCAGCTGCTTTATCCAGCTAATGGAGTGCTCCTGGGCTGGCTGAACTGTCAAAGGGAAACACTGTTTCCCTTTGACAGTTCAGTTTAGTTCCCCAGCCGCACATGCTCACTGAGCCATGCAAGTGCTGGGGCGTTTTGCTTCGCCAGCATTGCATAGCTCATTGGAAATGCTGGCTGGGGCACTGCATGTCTGTATGTTCGAGGGGGAGCTCCTGCGCCTCCTCGCACATACGGACAGAGCAGCTGGAGCAGGCCGTTTCAGCACCCACACACAGGCCAATGCAGAAGGTACGTTTATGTTCATTGTTTTTATTTAAACATGTGTATGGATGCGTTATGAGTGAGTGTATGGTGATGGATGCTCATGTGAATGATAGAGTGATTGCTGTATGAATGTGCAGCGCCTTGCATATACACATAATCATGTTCATTGTGTTAGGACCAGTGGGGCCCAGGGGACAGGGATGGTATCTTTTTACCGGACATCTATCATTCAAAACCCTCTGCCTTGTCCACAAGGCTTTCTGGGGCCTGGGTCCAAAATACCTTCAGCTATTCCTCCGCAAATACCTCCCCTCTCGAGCTCTTCACTCCTCTACCTCCAACTCCCTCAGGGTCAGTCGTTTATCAAAGAAACGAGCTGGGGGTAGATCTCCGTCTTCGGCTGGGGCCTCCCTCTGGAACAGCGCCCTGCCACTCTAAAACTTGAGGAGAACCATCTTTCTTCCTGCACTTATCAGACCTACCCTGTCTGCTGCCTTAAACGTAGCACTTGCAAATTGCTGGCTGCACTACCACTGTTTGTTGCCTTTATTATTTATTTATTGTTATTTATCTGTTTCTCCTCTGCTTCGCACTTTCCACTTCTCCCCCCTTCCATGCACTTTTCCCCTCACACTTGCGCGTTCTCAATGTCACTGGGCCTAGTAAGATCGCTGTTTTATTCTCCTCTGTTCCCCTCCCTTGCCTTGTCACGCTCGGAAACACTTGTGTACGAGCGCGATAGAAATAAAATATCAATGCCTGCCCCCTGGACTCCCAGCAACAATTGCAAACTGTTTGGCTATTTACCCATTTTTTGTTAAAAGTATGCTCTACAATGCAACATTTTAACCTATTATTTAAAAAAAAATTCACAGGGGGAAACCTCCCCGAACCCCCCCTTAATGCCCCTCCACTTAAAAAAGATTCACCAGCCGCCACTGGCCCTCAGACTGTGTTGGGAACGGGATGGGGGAACCGAGGGACTATGGTGGGAGCACAATGGGCGGGAACCATGGGATAGTGATGGGAGCAGAGTGGGGAGAGCCCTGGGTGTGTGATGGGTTGGGGAGAGACCAGCGACTGGGTAGGAGTGGGATGAGGGAGCCCAGCGACTTTGATGGGAGCAGGTGACGGCGCGCAATATATACTGTCCATTTGGCATTTCTGGGGGGTCCCGACCTGCCCAAATTTTGCTCAGGGGGGCCCTGGCCAAAAAAGTTTGAAGACCACTGCTCTAGTAAATCATTGCGCTACTCTCACCCACATAGAAAGAGGATGATACATAAAAGGAGAGAGAGAACAAGAGGGGCAGGGAGAGATAGTGCAGAGAGAGGTATTGAGAGACAGGGAGATCGAGAGAGTGATGGAGAGAGACGTACACAAGTAGATGGAGAGATTGTGGGAGAGAGAGCGAGAGAGAGCGAGAGAGAGCACTAGATCGATGAGCATATGACTCACCTGTGACAGTGTCTTTAAAAACATAATGATTAGATCCTAATATTTACTTGATACCTTGATCATGTGTCCATCAATTTTGGTAGGGTCACATAGTGTACACAATCAGATACACTTACCTCCTCTACCACAAATCACCATTTTCTGAACATAGCCCTTCTTTTTACCAAGGACTAGGCCTGTATGAACAACTCGAAATGGACCCATGGTAGCAGACAGATCTATTAGCGAAGATATGTTCCTATCGTGGGAATAGGACAGGATGTTGCTTCTGACGGGTCTCTGTTAAACTTGTAGCAGGTTTCTGGGTTTCGCACACTGATTCCAGTCAGAAGTGGCAAATCTGTTGACGAATAATAGGAATAATAATAGGAATAATTGGTTTATTCGTCAAGTTTGTCTAGCCAATCACGGACCTCTTTGGTAGTGCGTTGAGTTCATCCAAGTTCATTTAGGCAATCAAAGGCCAGGAATCCCCTAAAGGAATGTTTTCTGCCTATTTAATGCACAGTTCACCTCGTATTCCTATTCCTTGTTGGCTTTGCTACGCTGTGAGGTGAGGTGATGCACAGGGCAGATTTGCACTTGGGTGTTTGGTTAAATGTTAGAGGTTTGGGGAAGGGTTTTGAGGAGTTGGGGGGGTTTTCATGTTCTTGGTGCTCCTTTATGTAGTTTATTGCTGTTTAATTTGCTTCTGAACTCAGTTGTCTGCCCCCTTTCTCATACTGTTTGTCAGTGAGTGATAGTGTGTTTTTGTTAGTAACCATTATAAAAAAATAAAAACGCCATCTGTTCCTTCCTCTTGTATCTTTCCCTGTTTTGTCCAGTTATAAAATTAAAAAGCCAAAAACATTTCCTACACCTCTTTGAATCACCTCACAAAATTATAAAAAGCACAAAACACTTTTGGGGTCATTACGAGTTAGGGCATTGCTGGTTAAATGTGGCGGTATTACCATGTACCACTGCATTACCACACCATCCAATTCAACTCCAGCAATGAGCTGGAGGTGAATCCACTGACTTTCCACTCATTTCCAGCAGAATTACTGCTGTGGAATTACTGCCACAGTAATTCTGCTCAAAATCCCCCATTGAGTCCTATGGACTCAAACAAATGGGGAATTCCACTGCCACGTGTAATCCTTCCGGAACAAGTGATGGTAACAGTCATTTTGTTGGGAGGTATTCTGGCCAATTTACAGCCGGAATACCGCCCAACTCCTAATGACCCCCCTTGGGTGTTTTGTGGACTGTGATGTGTAACATTCTAGTAGTATTGTATCACTAAATTTAGCAGTATTTTTGTTTTTGTTGTAGTTTTTAGGAGTAGGATTGTTTCTCCCTTGTTTTTTCCAGGGGCATCTAGTCCATAATCGGCCAGAGGGCACAGACGCCCAGATAAGTGCAGAGCTGCACATCTAATTGTACATAAGGGGAGCTCCTGCATTCAGACAGAACGTGATGCTGCCAATGCAGCGCTCCAGATCTGTGTGCATTGGCAGCAAAGTGGAAGAGCTCTGTGCTTCCAGTACTTTTGTACGGAAGCCGAGGGGCCTTGCTACTGCAGCAAGGAGCATCGCCGGGACCCGAGCTGAAGGGAAGTGCATAATTTTATATATATATAGTGTGTATGTTGTCATGCGCGTATGCATGCATGTGTGAATGAGTGAGTGAATGAGTAAGTGAGTCAGAGTGCTTGTGTTTGGTTTTTGCCAGCCGTGGCATTTATTTGGGTGGGGGATGAGTAAGGGATGCCATCAGAGGCGTTGCTGGGGGGGTTTACGGGGCTATAGCCTCGGGTATTTTGGTTGTAGCCCAGGAAAGAAGCTCAGGTGCTACAACCAAAATGCTACCTAGCCCCGAGTCCCGACAGTCGCAACATTAGCTTAGCCCCTGATCTTTTCCAGACCTAGCAACACCCCTGGATGCTATTTTTCACTGAACACCTATTTTAAAAGGAAAATAATAAGTAGGATGTTGCTGCAGCCAGTTTAGTCATTTTTGACTGCAGCATGACATTTTTCACTGAACATCTATGACAAAAGAGGTATGATAAGTGTTATTGCATGGCTAGGCAGGCCTTTTGGTGCAGCCGTTCTAGCCATTATAGCCATTTCTAGCCATTTTTTTCTGTGGTATTATATTTTTCACTCTGCTCTAATAAAAGGAGCATGACAAATGTTATCTCGTGAGAAATGATCCTGAGCATCGATTGATAACTGTTTCTTTAACCAATTATTCACAGAAAGTGTGCTGTATAATGCATCATTGTACCACATTATTCAACATTTGTCTAGGGGGGAATCTCCCTAGAAGCACCAGTGTTTGATTCAGGTGCCATTGCTATGCTCGGTGACTCTTCCATATATGCAGCAAATATTTACACCCCACCAATTAAACAGTTCACCTGTCGACAAATGTTTGTTCACTTTATGGGGTTCACTTGGGCCTGGTCTCTTGCTCTCTGTGGTTCTTTGGGATTCACACCTTTGGGTTCATGTTCAGGCTGAGCACATGAAAACAGTTCTCAGCATTGTCATTTGTGGCAGTCATGGGGTGCCTCAACCATTGGAGGGAAAGCAGAAGAAAGGTGTGACGGAGGCATAGCAGGGGCTGCTGTATCCTAGCAGAAGGAGGATGGACTGCGCACATGCTCTCTGTGGGCGGTGGCGGTGGGCCGGGGTCACAGAGCAACAACAATCCTCCAAGTTGATGGATAAGGCATTGGTGACAGCCTTAGGATTTGTAGTGGCAGAAGAGGCATGGCAATTGGAGGAGGCCCTGGCGATGACACTGTAATAAAAATGCAAGTTCAGAGTGGTATGAAGGAACACACTTATCAGCTGCGAGCTTAGCACTTTAAAGGGGAGAGGGGCTCTTTCTGATATCTGTGAAATTAAAAGCTTAATACAACTAATCCATACATTCATGTAATCAAACTTAGAGGTAGAATGAAGAATGGTAAATAGGCACCAAAAGCTTGCTTCTGCTTTAAACGCGTGCAAGCATTTTGTTTGTGGCAAAGGCTGCTGCAGCTGGTTCATTAGTGCAGAGCATGCAATCCCAGGCCAGTTTTAAGAGAATCACACAGAGGTTGTTATTTTTCGAGGTCAACTAATTAGAGCTCACTGTGTCTGCCAGTGAAAGAGGAATATTTGACAATTTTTTTATTCAAAATCACTTATGAAATGTTTTTTCTAGTGATCCCAAAAAGAATCACAGCAGTTTCAAATCGCCCTCAGACCATTTTCCCTGAGAAAAGGGTTAGAGTGTTCCCAATATGCAACAATAATGCAGCAGTATGTCCAAGGTTCAAGGCTCTGATGGTATTATGTTGTGTAGCCGTTCCCATCAGAGTCCGGTAGAGGTGACCAGGGCAGAATAATAAAGTTCTGCTGGTCGCCTCAAATGTTTCAATCACATAATTCTGTGTTGTGGGAATTGGGGTGGATTGTGACATCACAACTCTGTAATTGAGGGCAGTGTGGGAAGGGTCTCGGACCCAATGATCAATACATATAGTATACATATATGCGTCCAATAATTTTTGTGTGGGGAGATTCTTTTCTATGTTGCACAATCGCAAATGCGAATTATTTTGCTTTCTATAAAAGTTTTCATTTTGAGGGCAGTTCTTTGACAGTGCCTTTTCATGCATTTCTGTTCTGCATTCTGTTTGAATTTGCTGTCCCAGGTGCATCTGGGGCACTGAATAAAATTGCATTCATTCTTGCACCAGCGTACATTTAGTGAGTTCTACAAGGGGACCCCCGACACATCTCTGGAGCCCCCGGCAAGATATCTTTGCCGTTCGACTGAGGCATGAGAATTCCAGCCGCACTCCCAGAGCAGTGCGGGACAGTGTCAGTTGGCCAGTACAAAGCTCTCGAGCCAAGAGAGGTCCATGGACACCACTTCCCAAAAGTCTGCCTGGTCCAGTGCTGTTTTCACTCCGAACAAAAGTGCAGACCTTTAAAGGGAGACTTCGAAGTCGAAAGAAGTAGGGAATCTCCTGAAAGGATTTGTGAGTGTACCCGTGCATTAAAGCGCCAGGGGCGAGTGGGACTCTTTTATGGTGTATAGGACGCACCCTCATTAGTGGTGAAGAGGGCGATTGGCCGTGCTGGTATTGGATATTAGGTTTGCTGCACCGATAGGGAGCAAGTAGACGCTGGCACGTCTGCGTTAGAGCAGAGGGTTGCATAGTAAGTGGCGGACCTTGTTAGAGTTGCGAGTAGTGTAGGCAATTGGCAATTGCGTCATTATATTTTTCTTGGGGAAGAGTTTATTCTGGTATATGCCCCCACATGGTTGTCAGTAGAGCAGTTCGTTTTCCAGTGTTGGGAAAAGTGATCGTAGTGTTCATTTTATGGGGCTAAGGAAGGAACGGAAAAGCCAGAGCCAAATTGACATGTAAATAGCGCAAAGCTGCATAGTGCAAGTTGCCGATATAGTTGAGTAATGAATGGAGTTACAGTTTTTTCTAATGCACTATTTGTTGAGAAGGTGGTGGGTCTGTGGAGAAGGCCACATCTATACTAATACAATCTAACAAGACGGGCCTGTGGAAAAAGGCCATTGTGTGTAAGCGTTGAGGGTGAGGTGTGAAAGGGCGGGACCTGTGGAGAAGGCCAGAGTGGACGAAACTAGGACTATTGAGCAAAGTGGTAAGTTTAAACATTGAGTGAGTGGATTGTCTGAAGAAAGAGTGACATTTTGAAAGGTTTTAAATTTATAAAGGGAAGGAAGAAGGTAGGGAGAGAAGTATATTTTCATAAGAAATTAATAAGGCTGAGGCAATGACATCCTACTGGATGAATGCACAATTTTTCCACATGCGTAGGAAGTTGCCCCAATACTGTGATAAAATATCAAAGTACCATTTTGAGTGGGTGCACGACACAGTGAGCAAGCGTTATAAAGAATGGCCTGGAGAGGGAGCTTTTAATAAAGATATTATACAGAGTATGTACTCGTATCTGGCAGCTACATATAAAGGAGCAAAACTTAAAATGAGACAGGACATTCTGGGGCTTTGGAAATTGTACGAAGAGAAAGAGAAAGAAACAGAGAAAGGGAAAGAGGAGAAGGAGCAGGCAAGTGCAACCCCACCACCATATACGATATACCCGTTATTAGAACCAGCTGCAGGGTATACAAACCCTAAACGAGCATCTCAAGAAAAGGAAGGAACACAAACAAAGAAAGACGAGGAAAAAACAAGCAAGGACGAAAAAGGAAAGAGGAAATATTTAAATTACATAAAAAAGAGCATGCAGCAACAACTTGCCAGTGTGTTCAAGAAGGCAGAAAAAGCTATGGAAAGGGAAATACAAGAGAAAGGAAAGGTACAATAGAAGGGAGCCAGTGAACAGGGATGGACAGCAGGACACATACCATTTTAAATAGAAAAGTAGGGATGATACTTGGAATATAGTGGAACTGACACGGCAGACAAAGGACACACAATGTCAGACTTGGAAGACAGCGCTAACATCGATCAGGGGGATGATGAAACAGACACGCACCCTTTGACAGATATGCAACGGGAAAGGAGAAGGGCTGAGAGAGAAGTAGAAGAAAGGGAAGAATCACTGGGTGACTGGGCAAACAGGCTTTGCAGCAAGAAAACCAGAATAGCAATAGCAGAAAGATCACAATGTGAAAGTAAATGCAGAGCACACACACAAATGCCACTTTTACAGAAAGCAAGGGGCGAGATTCATTATATAACCTGGCAGACAATGGACAGGGATAATCTAATTTACAGTTTTCCTTCAATAATGCGGGCGAGCAAGTGGATTTATGAGAAAGAGAGAGCAGGAATCCCATTGGCCATCAGAGATATAAAAGGTTTGTTGGCAGTATTGGTTGGGGAGAGAAGTGACAAAATATGCTGGATACTCCGGGGGTAAAAATAACCATGGTAACAGAAAAACAGCAAACACAAAAAGTACAAGATGTATCATGGCATTAAAAGGGATGCAAGCTGCCCTTTCTAAGCATGGGAGAGCCATTGTCTAGGACAAACCCCAGATGTATTAATATTTGCACCAATGTGATCATGGTGCCACTATGAAAGTGGATAAAGGCTACCTGCTGTAGAGAGACATAGGTAGGTGTAGCTCAGCATACATACCCAGAATTCATGGAAGGAAGATGAAAGGACAGGTGCATGAGGGGTAGGCAGCATTGTCAAACCTGCTAAGGGATGTTGCAGCATGTGTGGTGTTCAAGAGTGGAGGTCAGTGATTCAGTGATAACAAATAGAGCTCTAAAGAAGGGGCGGGGGGTGTTAGCGTTCTCATCAAATAAAAATAATTGACTTTCAATTATCACATTGATTAATATGCGTACCTCCACCTGTCTGTTTGCATCCAGATTTTAGTAGAAATGTATGGTTCAAATGTATTCTTACTTTGCGAGGGAAGCAATGCTGCCTAATTCATTGAGTTGCATTCGATTGCACCTATCTGTGACATCATTCTGTACATTTTGATGAGGATTCCAAATGTTACTGGTGTCATCTGGAAGCCTTGCAACTGGTTGGAAAGATAGGAAGATATGAATACACTCTTAAGCAATTGCATGTGTGAACAATTTTAGACAGACATGTGAAAGGTGTCTAGCTGCACAGGTGCATACAAGGAAGCACTATACAGTAGCACGACAGTATTAAATTCTGTCAGAGCTGAGTTTAAATTCCGATAAACATTAACGCAGTGCCTGGCAATATAAAACATTCCAAACACTATGTTACTACTATATCTGTTGGTTAGAAACTTTCCTAAGTATTAAAAATGCAAAAAATGCCGTTTTGCAAAATGTACCCGTTGCTTAAAGGTATCTGATTGTTATTGCAGTGTGCTTTCAAGCAACCCACTCATTCCCCATTGCTATACCATGCGTTGCCATGCGTTGCCAAGGGTACTCTTCCCTGCTGGTCCCTAATATGCATGAATCATTTGAAAGCTTAGTGGTTAAACGTATCTTTATTTCTGGCCCCACTGACAGTTGCAGTGAAAGCCGTGGATAAATGATGTTTCCTAAATATGTGTTATTTTTTAGAGTGGAAATCGCATAATATAATTCTGGCATTCGCTGTATGAGTGAGTGGTAATATGTGTTAGGTGCACGTTCCTAGAGAATCGGTAGCATAGCGGGATCCACCAGTATATGGTTATGTGTTGAATACGTATGCACCTAAGAGGACTATGGCATACTGTTTTCCTAAACATCACCGTTTATTTTCTAGAAAAGGAAAATCATTGGCAGTAATGCTTGCACATCAGAAACAGGATTACTTAATGAATCATAACTGAACGTATGCCTTAACGCAATATTTCTAACTCTTTATATTTGTTCATAATAAAGCACATTTTGGACAGCCAATAACATATCTAGGAAAATGAGCCGTGGCTGATTTATTTGGTCACATTTTGAAATACATAATATCAGCCGATTTGCTTTATTCAACCTTTTGCAAACTTTATTTGGGGTTTGGACAAAGAAATATAGCATGTTCTGCCTACAATGTTGTAAGTATTGCTTATAGTTCAGGTGTGTGATCAGTCTTGTAAGCAGAGGCAGAGGTTGGCTCAGCAGCTGTGGGAGAGGTAGAACATATAAATAAGATTCACTTAGAAGGGGGAAACATTCAAGTAAGATTTAGATGTGGGAAAGGTAGAACACTGAAAAGGGTTTTAGCAAAGGGGGGGGTAGCTCAATACAAAATGAGTTGTTTGAGGAAGAGGTAGCACACTGGCATAGGAAAGAACATCTTTTTGTGACTGCTTGGTGAGGAGAGAATCCCAGTGACCATCTTGCATGCCATCCACGCCTGTGAAATGTCTTGTAAGTGACTAGGGAGTTGATTGGTGCAAGAGAGTACATTCAATGGCTATGGCTGAGTGTCAAGATTTTTCCAAGAGAAAAAATACTACTTGTGAAGAAATATTCTTGTAATTGCTCGGAGGCAGAATATACTGTGCTCGGTGTGGCAACATTTTATGACGGTCGATAAAAACATTTTATTTGTGATGAGACAAAATATTAGTTGACTGAAAGAGATACACTTGTTTAAAGGCAGAATATGGTGTTCTGTGGTTTAAAGGGTGTGGCAAATTCTTTTAACATATTTTATTTATTGGGTATTTGTAAGGACGAACATGGTGTTTCAAGGTGCCACAAGACAAAAAACAGGGGGAACAAGGGAGAAAGATAACAATAATGTGAAGAGCTAGAGCAGGAAGGGAAGTGCAGGGTAAAGAGGAGAGAATGCAAGTGGAAGGGGAGGGTGCAAGGGGGGCACAGAGGCTAGGCAGGTGCTAAGGGGAGGGCAGGAGGGCAAGTGCCAGGGATTGCATGGGGTGCAGGGTCCACATGCTAAGTGCAAGGAAGGGGGGTGGACTCTGCAAGGGGTCCTGGTGCCCTGTAGAACTCAGAGGGAACCAGGCAGCCAGTCACTGTGGCAGCCAGGGGTGTTAGCAGGGGAGGAGAAAGGGAAGGAAGAAGGGAAATGGAGGATCTTGAGGAGCTTCCAGAACGTAATGAGATCCGACTCAAGCCTGAGAGGGGCAGGGAGAACATTCCAGTGGGAAGCTCCTGTGTAGGAGAGAGATCTACACCCCAATCTCTGCTTAGAGAAGCGTCTGATCTGCAGAGAGTTGGAGCTAGAAGACTGAAGGGCTCTAGCATGTAGGTATTTACAGAGGGAGAGTTGGGTGTATTGGGGTTCCAGTCCCCAGAAAGCCTGGTGGATGATGCAGAGGTTCTTGAACTTTATACTAGCAGCAACCGGGAGCCAGTGGAGAGATTCTAGGGCTGGAGAGATGCAGTCCCTGGGCTTGAGGCCAAGGATAAGTCTTGTAGTCCTATTCTGGATTAGTTGATGGGGCGAAGGGCGGATAAAGGAAGATTGAGGAAGAGGCAGTTGCAGTAGTCCAACCTAGAGAGGAACAGAGCTCTTAGACATTATGTTTCTGGGGGATGGTCAGGAAAAGGAGAATGCCTCTGAGGAGGTGCAGGTGATAGTAGGCCTTCTTGGCAAGGTGCTTGATGTGAGGAGAGAAGGTCTTCGATGTGAGCCCTCGCCGGTCAGATAGCACAGCGAGTAGAGCACTCGCTTTGACATCTGTGCAGGCGCAGGTTCGAATCCTGGCAGGGCCAAACGCAGCCTTTCATTCTTCCGAGGTAGATAAATGAGCACCACACACTGTGGGTAATTATAAGGAATGCTCAGATGACTGAGAGTTTGTAGCGCTATATTATTATTATTATTATTAATATTATTATTATTATTACTATTAAAGAGAAAAGTGAAAGATGACACCAAGGTGTTTTGCATGACAAGAGTGTGAGGGGAGGGGCTCCATAGAGAGAGGCCATAGAGAAGGAGGGAAGGAGCTTGGATCCCGATGAGAAGGATCTCAGTCTTAATGGCATCAAGGCAGAGATCATTGGCAGCACACCATGACTGAATAGCAGTCAGACAGTCAGGGATGAGAGAGGAGGAAGAGGAGGCAATAGAGTGAAGCTTGAAGGAAAGCTGTGTGTCGTCTGCATAACACTGGAAGTGATGAGGGAAGAAGGAGATCAGGTGGGCCAGAGGGGTGAGGTCAATGTTGAAGATTCATGGCGAGAGGATAGAGCTGTTTGTAAGAAAGAGGTTACATTCCGTGGCTGTAACTGGGTGTGTGTAATATTTATGTGATGAGGCAAAACACTAGCTCCAAGGAAAGCTCCTAAAACTGTTTAGTGGCAGGAGAGTAAATTCAGTGATTCTATGTGAGTGTGCCATGGTACATTTTTGTTACAAAACAAAATGCTAGTAGCAAAAAAAAGGCTCTTATAATTGTTTGGAGGCAGAAGATTACAGATTGGGGGTTTTCGTGGTGTGGCAACATTTAGAGATGAATGATAGTAAACACAGTTTGTGAAGAGTTGTCACAAGACAAAAATATGTTTAGAATAACATTTCTTAGCATCTTTTGGAGCAGAAGATTACATTAATTGGTTGTAATGGTAGTGCCAACTTGACAATATACTAGCTATTCAGCAACACGAAAATAGTAGTTGCAAAAATGTGTTGTGAGACAAATTTCCAGTTATGAAGAGACATTCTTACAATCATTTGAAAGCTGTAGGTGGTTGCATGTGGTTTATCAACACATTTTACATAACAAAATAGTATTTGTGAGGAAAGGTTTTTAGAATGTCTTGGGTCAGAAGATTACAGAAGATTACATTATGTGATTTGATGGGTTCTGTGGCAAACAAGAGACAATACAAGTTGTTTAGATTTGTAACAAGGCAAAATGTGAGTTGTGAAGAAAAGTCTCCGAATTTTTAGGAGTCAGGAGAGTACATTCAATGGCTGCACTGAGACAAGAATCTTATTGTGATGAGACAAAACGTAAGTATACAGAAATATTTTGACAATTGTTTCGAGCAAGGGGATTACATTGAGTGGCTCTACCGGGTGTATCACTCTTCATACATACATGGGATAACATACTAGTTGCCAAGATGTGTGACAAGACAAACTAGTTGCAATAAAAAAATCTTAGAAATGTTTGGCGATTCCATTCAGTGACATGTAATTTCTTTGTAATGAGACAAAGTATTTGATACAAATTGAAGGCCTGATTCATGACATTTTTTGCATGGTTCAAAGTGACTTTGCACTGCTGAAAAGTGACTTAGCACTGCTGAAAAGTGACTTTGCTCTGCTGAAAAGTGACTTTGCACTGCTGACACAAACCCTGATTCATGGAAGTGTATTACTGCAGTAGCACATGCTCAGCTATTGCAGCCGGAGGAGGTGCTGTTCACTGCTTCTGGGGCAGAAATTAGAGAGATGCAGATCACATCAGCTGAAGAGACAGGAGTAATAACTAAAAGTGTGTAGAATCTTAATGAGCCATGTGGAGGATCCATGTAGACGATCGGGATATGTGAACTTCTTGGTTTCCACCACCACCAATATTAAGTGAGACTGAGAGAGTCTGATAATAATAATGATGTTGCAGAGCTAGATATGTCCCATCCATGTCCCAGCTGCAACACATGATTCTGGAAACAACTACAAATGACAAGTAAAAGAATGCCACAGTCACAAAGAGAGACTGAAAACAAAGCTACACTTCAACCTCTGTGCATTGACAGTCATACTCAACCTCTGAAATCTGAAAGTGCAGCTTGTGGAAACTTGTGGTCAAATCATGACAGGATGTCATTAGTATTTGTTCTACTATTGTTCTGTCCTTAAGTCCTTCACCTTCTAAGTCAGAACAACCGTAATGAAGGGGATAGCCACTGTTTCACATACTAGAAAAGACCATTGAGAGAATTTTCTTCACTACAGCCAACATGTACATTTGTTACGTTGTATCCACTAGCTAGGGGTACCCAACAGAAATGAATGTGAGTTCTTCCAGCTACAAGAGCGCCGCCAATAAGATTGTTTGTTTCTCCCACTACATGGGTATGTTTCAGGTTATCCTCACTGTGTGAGAGCCATCGATATCATATAGTTCAGCTTCTCGCTTCTACATGATTTATGCAAACATAAGCACTTTTGTGGGTTTACAGATAACACAATAACTTGTTGGGTTCTTCCTGATAAAGGAATGCTAAAAGGAGATTATTTTATGGGATTATTTTTTTTCGGCTACACAAGAGTTTCCAACATGAGAATTGTTGGGGTTCTATACTGCTAAACGAGAGATAACAAACAGTGATTTTTTATTTTCCCCAAAACATAAAAGTGGGGAATGTACACCGATAGGAGGAGCCTGTTGTAGAAAGTGATTTGACCTGTCTTGCTCCCTCTACTGAAGTGGACCAGCAAGGTTCAGTTTAGTCAGCCTCTTCCAACTTCCTCTCTTCTGGCTGGCCCCTCCTCCCCCTGCCCTAAATCTGAATCCTCACCATCCTTCTTATATCCTGAATCCACCTCCTAATCATCACCAGGCTGCATTTTCTCACTGTGCCTGCATATGCATCCTCATGATCTGCCTACAGCCCTGCAGATGCCTTGTGTTCCAGGTCTGCATGCTTGGCCTGCTTCCTTGCACATGTCTCCTTGTGTTCCTTTTCCTCCTAATTAACATCTGCCTCTTGATATTGCCATTCATGCTGCCCATCTATCTGTGCTTCCATCTCCTGTTGACCCCCCATTTCTGTCCATTGTGTCTGCAAAGATGTCTCCGAATTACTAGGTCAGCATCAGCCTCAACAGACTATGAAGCTACGAACAAACATACCTCAATATTGCCTTCATGATGCCAAGATCAGATGCTCTAGAATAGATTTCAATGCCCCTTTTCTCAATTCAGGGAGTACAATTGTGAGCAAAACATTCTACAAGGAGGTTCACTACAGGTCGCCTTTTTCTGTCAAAAGAGGAAGTTTAAAGTGAAAATGATTGAAAAAAAAATCTCAAAGGTGGTTTTACACTAATGTTTTCAGAAGGATTTATTGTTTTTTTCTTTCTAGGGTGGAATTACGAATGTTAAGGGAAAAGGGTAAAATACAAGCCATGTATGGAATTAAATATTTGCCATAAATGAGGAAACTTTATTGGAATTAAAAATGTTAATAACTGCATAATTGTTTGTACAAAAATAACATGTATGGGGCAAATATTTAAATTATTATTATTATGGTATTTATTGAATGCAGACCTAGCTTCGATAAGCAACGGAGTGCTTTACAGAGGTATATACCAATACGGATACATAACGGAGCGCTTTACAGAGGTGTACAACATTAGAGATGCATAACAGAGTGTTTTTCTGTGATAACAACAGATCAGATATACAGCAGGGAGTAGGATACAGAGGGGGACGGAGGAGGGGAACAACTGTAACGCAGTGCGGGTCGGGGAGGAGAGGGATGGGTGGCGTCTAGCGATTCAGGTGGCGTGAGGGGCGACGTGATGGCCTATGTCTTGAGGAGGAGAGACTCCTTGAAGAATTGTAGGAATGTGGAAGGGAGTCTGATGGCGACGTGGAGGAGGTTCCATAGTCTTCGGGTGTGGGCAGAGAAGGCTTGTTTTCTGGTCCTTTCCTTTTTACAGCGCCGGATTTCAAGTATGCACGTGTCCTGGCTTCTGATGTTACGCTGTCCACTGGAGATGCAGAGTTTCTCCACGAGGTAGATGGGTGACTTGAGGGTGACTGCTTTATAGATGGTGCAGCAAGACTTGAAGGTGATTCGTATATGCAGTGCGAGCCAGTGAAGGTCGATGAGGGTGGGGGTGCTGTGGTCATATCTGCATTGACCCTGGATGAGGCATGCAGCCGCGTTTAGGCCACTTCTCAGGGGCACCAGAGAGGATTACGGGAGTCCTTTGAGGAATGCATTGCCCCCATCCAGGTGGCATAGAATCAGTGCTAGAACAATGGATCTAAAGCTGTCCTGAGGGAGGAAGGGCTTGACTTTTCGCAGAAGGGAGAGCTGATACCAAGCTGTCTGAGTTTTCTTAGCTATGTGTGTCTTGAAGGAGAGGTGTTTGTCTATGTGGAACCCAAGGGATTTGGTGCAATTGTGCACTGGACATCCAAGATTGGATCAGCAAGAGGCAGATATTGAGCCAAAGGATGTCCTTGATGGTGTTGATCTTGAGGTATAGCTGTGTGTTGTCAGCGTATTGGTGGATGTGGAAGTTGTGTGTGGATAGGAGAGCTCCCAGCAGCCCCATGTATAGATTGAAGATCACTGTGCATGGCTATTGCTTTCTCAGTGATCTTACCAAGGAAGGGAAGATGGGTGGTGGGGCAATAGTGACTTAGGTTGTCGGGATCCATAGTGGGTTTCTTTAGTAGAGGGAGGATTTGTCCTGTCTTTAGGGTCGATGTGAAGGTGCCTTGAGTTAGTTAGCTGTTGATGATCTCCAGTTAGGGAAACAGAGCTTTTGCAAGGAGGGTCTTGAGGTTGGATGCTGGGAGGATGTCATCTGTGTACAATGTGGCTTTGAGGGCGGCCAGGGTTTCTACCAGGTCCTCTATAGAGAGTGTCTTGAATGTTGTGCAGGGTTGGAGATTTTGCAGGGCGGGACATGAGGTGGATCTGTGGAGGCACAGCTGGTGTCTATGTGATTTTGTTGATGAAGAAGCTGTTGATGGCGGTGGATTTTTCGATGGAGTGTCATATAGCAAGGTCATGTAGCGGGTTGACGCAGTGCTTGACATCCTTGAAGAGGGCTCTGCTTTTGTTGTCGGCTTCTGCTATGGTGTTCTGATAGTAGGAGGCCTTGGCTGTGTTGATTAGTTGTCAGCAGGTTGCTCAGAGTTCCTAGAGGAGCGCCTTGTCAGATGCGGTCCTGGAGCAGCAACAGGTTTTGTCTTGTTTCCTGATGACTCTATTGCTGAGGTTGAGTTCTTACATGCACCAGGGTGCTGATGGTTCGGTTTGCAGGTGTGTTGTTTCAGAGCCATGTATCGGTCGATGGCAACTGAGAGGGTGGTATTGAGTGCTTCCAGTTTAGAAGCACAGTTCAGTTGGGGGTGTTCAGCCCATTTTAGGTGAAGGTTGGCAAGGTCTTCTGTGAGGGCTTCCATCAGCTCTTAAAGGACTGGTAGGGTTCTGCTGGGAGTGCTTGACTGGAGTAATAAGCATGATGTTGAAAGGCATGGCTAGGTGGTCAGAACAGTGAAGCAGGAGAGGAGAGCTCTAGCAGAGGAAAGACAGTGCATTGATGATTTGGTAGAGGATGTTACCTTTCTCGTGTGTTGGGTCTTTTGTGTGCTGTCTGAGGCTGCGGGTGTCGAGAAGACCCAGGAGAGCTTCTTTCACCGGTTTGGTGGCCTTGTTGCCTATGAGGTTGAAGTAACCTAGGAAGATGGTGTTGGCAAGCGTTAGGGACATGGTGGTGACCAGATCGGTGAAGTCTCAGATGAAGGCGGTGTTAAGTTTGGGTGACTGTGTCCATCAGGGAGAGCAGGAAGTAGCAGGAGAGGACTTCAAAGTAATACATTGGGCCTCATTACGACCCTGGCGGTAAGGGGTTTACGCCAGCGTTAGCTGCGCCGACCCCTTACCGCCAATTACGAGGTCCCTTAGCGCCATGGCGCTTTTAACACCTGCTTTTAGCGGGTGTTAAAATCCATGGCGCTAAGGGACCATGGAGTTAATTACGCCACCGTAATTTACGGTGGCGTAATTAACGCCTTCCCCACTCCCATTATACCCTATGGGGCAAAAATGGGAATGGGGAAGGGTAAATGGGGATTGGGGACTTACCGCCCCGCCAAGGTCGGAATGGGGCGGTAAGTCCGCCAACCACCATGGCGTAAACGTAGTTTACGCCATGGTGGTAAAGTCACGGCCCAGGCGGTAACTTACCGCCTGGGTCGTAATGAGGCCCATTGTGATTTTGCATAGGAATACAATGTGAGTCAAGCCTTTCTTTTTCTGTGTGGTTCAGTATGAATTGAGGTTCTGCACAACTCCCTAGATCCAATCTCAATATTGCATCTATTGGGGAATTGGTGTTTGTCTTGTCTTTACCTCTAATTTGGATTTTAGGATCCAAAAATAAGTGTATTAAATCACTTAATATTTCTGCCTCAGCATCTTCATTTTCCCTGTTATTCTGTGATATGTCTCGAGGAGCGGGGACCCGAGATGGTCAATGGGGCATGTAAGGGTGAAGAAGTACAAGTCTGACACAGCGGTGTCATGTTTGTTGGCAAAGACTTTTATTATAAAAGAAAAGAAAAGGAAAAACCTATCTTGCCCTATTTCTAAGAGGTGTTGCCCTACCTCAACAATAAAAACACTAAGGACTTTGTCCAGCTGTCTTGTAAATCATATAGTCCACCTGTGTCCAAACCTATTTCTGTCCTGTTACACTAAAAGAACTAAGGAAAAACTGGGCATCTTCTTGATCCAAAAGGAGGTTTTTTTCATTCTGGATGCAGACCCCCTTTAAAGTTCAGTTTGTGGTGTGAAAACATAATTAGTGATTCTTTAAACGCAGTTACCAAATATCGAAACGGGGGAGTCCCTTTCCCTTGTTCTTGTCTTCAATTCCCAAATGTCACATTAAGCATGGTACACTATCCTGCCACTTAACTGTAGACCTTTTTGTCACAATACAAATGTCCTTGTATCCAGGTTTGGGGTGGAAGCCTCTACCCCTTGTTTCTTCCTCCAACTCAAAACTGTAGCGCCAGGTCTGGTGCACTATCCTGCCAGACTTTACTATGTTTTTCTTTGCTCTTCATATGGGTCCCAGACGCTGGTGTGTTGCCTTCGCAGGTTCTCTACCCCTGATTCACTCAATGTCCAACTGAACAGACCTGGTGTACTCTCTTGCAAGGTACTGTTCGACATAGGCTTCTTTCAATTCCCTTTTACTTCCACATGTGTCACAGATCCCTCTGGGCTGTCGCAGGATCTCCCTGACTCGTTGTACTACTGCTTTCTCTTTTGTGTGGGTCCCAGACTCCTTTTTTATCTTCTTGGGTGCTCCCTGACTTGTTTATGGCCTCAGACCCTTGACTATGTTGACTATGTGCTTCTTTGCTCTTTTATGGTCCCTGATCCCTGTGCTTTGCTTTTGTGGGCCTCGCCCAACTTCATATGAGTCCCAGACCCTGGTCTGTTGCTTTTGCAGGTTCTCTATCCCTGCTTTACTCAATGTCCAACTGAACAGACCTGGTGTACTCCCCTGCCACATACTGTTCTCCATAGGATACTTTGTAAAGTCTCTTCCAGCTTTTACAGTGCATTTGTAATCCCTTTCTGTCTTTCTGGATATTGGCTTCTGCCAAGCATAGTCTTGATTCTCTCTCCTTTTGATATTCTCAGGGTCCCAGACCATCTTATGTCCTTGTATTTTTTCCAGTCTCCAAACCATTTATTTTGGCTTGCTTGGGTCCCAGACCCCTTTGAATTGGCTGTCCGGAGCACTCGGTTTACTTCCTGCCAAGTGTCTACTGATGCAGCATATGTCTGTGTCCTCATATTTCTCTTAGGGTCCTTGGCCAATATATTATCAGCTTTAGTTTGTATCAGATCCCCTACCCTCTTTAGTCTCCACTCATTCGATTCACAGCCACTCTCATGGACCCAGGTAGCACCCGTTTCTCCTCTCCCAGCTCCTGTTGTCGGCTACCTCCCTTCTCTGGCTTCAGCGAGTAGGGCTGCACAAATTTCCTCTAGGCAGCATCCCAAATCTTTTACGTACTTGGTTTCTCTTTGATTTCTCTTGGTCTGCCAGTTCTTGGCAATAGCCATTAGAGATGGCAACTCTGTTCCACTGTCTATAGGGTCTACAGATCTTTCCTGTGTCTCTCTGTCTGCAGTATTCACACTTCACTCTTGGATCCTTCCCAGGGTAGGCTTGACAAACAGCTTAACCCTTCTAATTTGTTCTTTGGATAACCAAAAGGCAGTCTCAAGCAACTAGACTGCATATTCTGGTTCCTCTAGATATTGCTCATTGCTCTGCCCTTCCTCCTTGTCACAATACTGAACTGAACATCATCATAGAGTTCATTAGCACTCTTCTTCATCTCTTGTGACTTGTTCTCCTCAACTCTACACAGATAGATAGAGGTGACTAAGTGGGGAAAAAGGATGGAGAGTGCGTTGAAAGTGGGGAGAGGACAGAAATGAAGGAGGGGAATACCTCCTTCTCCCAAGGTGATCGTCACTGGTCCCATGGAGGGTCCCCCTCCCCATGAGGTCCACCCACCAAGTACCACCCCCAGGGAGACTATTGGATAGTGGTCTCACATCCATGGCCTCATGGGAAGGTGCTTATTATATGGAAGCAGTAACAATAGCCTGTGATTCATCCAGGCAGTATTCGATCATATTGGTGTTGGAATCTGGTGAGATTTTTTTTGTGTCTAAGGGTCCTAAAATGTTTACATTTTTCTCTTTTCCTAAGTTGTGTCCGTTCCTGAGTAATAGTTATTACAGTGCTATTCTCAGAGCATTTTTCTGGTGAAAAGGCAGCAACCGGATACCCAAGGGGTTAATTGCTGGCGTTCTTAGGAAAAATGTTCTCTGATGTATTTACTCATTGTGGAAATTGTCATAAATACATATGGTTTCCTGTATAGTCAGCTTCGAAGTAAGTTTAGGGCTTTCTTTAAGTCCTGCTTTGGCCACAATATTTTTTGCCTAGATTTACTTCAGATGAGATATTACAACGTGTTGTTTGGGTGTACCGTAAGATAATATCATTTAGTATGGATGTTATTGTGGGCTCTTCAGCTCTACTGGCGTTGGCAAGATCACTGGCATCAATACTGACATGGTGAGATGTTCCTTGGGCATCCATAGATATGGATTGCATATTGTTGGCTGTTACTTTACTCCTCAGGCAGGACAATGTTGATGATAGTCCCTCACCTATCTGAAAGCCAAACACTGGGGCAGCAGGGATGTTATGTAGGAAAACGTTTGGTATTTTGTTATTCAATGTTACTAGCTCATTAGATCTCTTAATTGAGTTCAAACCAGATGGTTTAGATTGCCCTGTTCTTTGATGTCTAAATGGATAATGAGGAGCCCCAAATTGGCTGGCCTGTTCCATATCAAATGTAGGGCTTACCAAGTTGGTGGAAGCAGTGAAGAGAGTCAATCTATCCTGCTGGGTGCTGTGTACATCTGCATTTGGAGAGAAAAGAATCCCTGCAACATCCTCCAGACATCCAGCTATCATGTCACTTGCGTGCCGCTTAAGGGTAAACCTTGGAGTTTGTAGAGGAAACACTGCCTCTTCCTCGAACCACTGGCCAATCAACAAGCAGTGTGCAGTTCCAGCTCAAAGAAAGACACTCCCTGCAGTCGCTTAATACTTCAAAATTGTAGCAGAAAAATAAAGAGTGTCAGCTTCAGTAAAACAATTGCTTAGCTTGCCACTTCAGGGTAAACCTTTGAGTTTGTAGACGTGGATCCCGTCCAGCTTGGCCTAGAGACCCAAGTCACTCCTCACTGATGACGCCCAACAAAGCTGAAACATGTTTGGGAATGCTTGTGGTCTTGTGCAGAAGGGATGTGACCAGACAGTTTAGACTGGACTGCCCCTTTTAGGGTGGGGCCAGACGTGATTTACAAATTTTCTTTCCCCTTTTGCTATGGCTTGCCGTTTGAAGAACAATGGTCTGGAGGGTTGCCCAGAGCAATGCCAGAAGTTAAAATGAATTCTTAATATTCCAGCCATCACCCTTTTTGCTTTGCTATAGTCACCCCGAGTGGGACAGGTATGCCCAGATGTTGGTCCCGTGCCTGCTGGGCCTAGACAACCAAGCCACTCCTCACTGATGAGGCCCAACATGGCCAAAAATGTTTGGTTATGCTTGTGGTCTTGTGAAGAAGGGATGCGACCAAGCAGCTTGTGCTGCACTGCCGCTTTTGGGGTGGGACCAAGCCGGATTTCCATATGATCTTTCTCCTTTTGTAATGGCTTGGCCAGTGAAGAAGGATGCTCGGGAGAGTTGCCCAGAGCAATGCCAGAGGTTAAGATTAATTCTAAACCTTCCAGCCATCACCCCTTATATTTTCTTTGTAGAGGAAACACCACCTCTTTCTCGAACCAGGGACAAATCAACAAGCAGTGGGCAGGTCCAGCTCAAAGGGAGACACTCCCCACAATCGCTGAATACTGCAAAGTTGTAGCAGAAAAATAAAGTCTGTCAGCTTCAGTTAAACAATTGATTTGTGCACCACTTCAGGGTAAACCTTGGAGTTTGTAGAGGAAACACTGCCTCTTCCTCGAACCAGCGTCCAATCAACAAGCAGTGTGCATGTCTGGCTAAAGGGGAGACACTCCCTGCAGTTGCTAAATACTGCAACGTTGTAGCAGAAAATAAAGCATGTCAGCTTCAGCAAAGCAATTGCTTTGGAGTCTTCCTCGAGCAAGCAGCCAATCAACAAGCAATGGGCTGGATCCATGTCTGATATATGCCAGTGTTTGTGCACAATCTTATATATGATGTTACTTTCCTTGCTTTATTGGGTTATCATTCTGGTAAGATTTGTTTTCTTGTCCCTAGTATTGATTTTGGGAGTCAATGATTCGGTGTGGGATGTCTCTCCTGCTAAATTGCTTGCCATCTTAATTGTCCCAGAGGAATAGCCTCTCTGGTTGCATTTTCTAGTTATTGCTTTCTTCTCCAATTTTAACTCTTCAGCTTCACTGCAATGTCTATGTGCTCTTACTCTCTCTTTGGTATGTTCTTGATAGTGTTACTTAGATGACAACTTTTTGCATATAGAACTGGGTTTACTTCTATCGTGTTCTGAATGTGATCATTCTTAATGTAAATGTTAAAATCCAGGAAAGTGATGCTTTTGTGATCATATTGGCAGGTTACTTGTACACTGAAGTTGTTATTCTGATTAAGTTAACAAAATTGTTAAGACCTGCTTCTGTACCTTTCCATATTATGAAAATATGTCTATGTATCTCATCCATTTAACAATGTGTCTGGTGTAAATAACAAAGACCATGTGTTGTCTCGAAGTCTCTCATAAATATGTTCACTAATGATGGTGCAAATCATGCACCCATACCAACTCCCTTTATTTGGCTAAATATGTCTTCATTAATGATAAATATATTATTCTGAAGTGTGACTTTCACAAATTCTTTCAGCATTTTAACATATAATAAGTAAGAAGCTGATTATTCTTGAAAAAAGAAGTCAATAGAATGTAATGCCAATTGCGAGTCGAGAGACGTAGATAAAGATTTGACATCCGTTGTTACTAGAATAGTTTTGTTGCCAGGTCAGTACATTCAGCAACTCACAGACATGCATAGTGTCCCTTACATATGAGTTAAGTTTATATACCTCTGGTCTTTCATCTATGTATTTGGACATATGTTCAGTTGTCCATCCAATGCCACTAACAATTGGTCTGACCTCAGGTACATTTATAAATACCTTGTGTATTTTGGTAAGAAATTATATTGTGGATACTGTAGAATTGTTACTGATTAGAAAGGATTATTCATTCACAGTTAAAAGCCCTCTTCCATACCATTTAAGGATGTGATTCCTGACTTTATCAACAATAGTGGGTATTAGATTTTTATTGATTCTTTTGGAACAATCTGGTGTCTGTACATGATCATTCACCATTGAAATGTAATCACTTTTGTTCAGAATTATGATATTTCCGCCTTCATCTGCGACATCTTCATAACTTAATAGGCTTTTTAATACATGTTTTTCATATAGATTTATATTGTCATAATCGTTGTTAGCATTTGGAATCCATGACAAGATGAATATGTTGAGATACAGCTTGATGGGCATTACTTAAGCAGTATGCCCAGATCGGCGGGGGCATTACTGAGTCAGGTAATTCCCCGGGGCCCATAGTTATAACAAAGGCCCTGGGGCATTAACTGACTCGGTAATGCCCCTGCCGCTAGGGGCATATTGCTATTAGTACCCCGGCCCACAAGACTGAGGTACTAAAAGCATTTTTTCTGTCCATGACGACCTTCGGGAGCGTTCGCTCCTAAAAAAGGAGAAATCAGAAGGTAAGTGGGGTTGGGAGGGCAGGGAAGGTGGGGAGGGGGGAGCAAAGAAACATAAAATAAAGAAACATACCTGAGTCCCCGTCGGAGAGCGATGGCAGCTTCTCAGCCGTGTGGCGGCTCGGAGCGGGGATAGCCCTGCTTCGAGCCTCCTCATTGGCTGAGGGGCTGCCACAAACCCCGCCAGGAACAAGGGCCGTGGAATCCCAGCTGAGGGATTTCTGGCCGGGTAATGGCCCGGCGAGAGCCAATCAGAATGTGTTTTACATTCTGGTTGACTCTCGCCAGGTACTAATACAAAATATTGCTGACCATCACTGCAAAGCCGAAAATACTGATTTTTAATAGCCCCATTTTACTGCATACATATGGGGAAATGGGTGAAGTTAATAACAAATGTGGGAGGTATGGGGGAACTGTGGGGCTCTCCCCCACATATATATGCAGAGGAATGGGGTAAAAGAAACAAATAATCAGCATTTACATCTTCGCAGTAATGCAGTAGATATTTTCACATAGATCTGCTTGATGGAATATATCAATAAGGTTTTCATGTGGCATGTGTGGCACAAACTAATTTATTTTTGTGTTTAGTATGCACAAGTGCGTCATAATATACGTTGAGATCCTGTATTAACTGTTCCACAGTTTATTGTGTGATCCTTCTTCTACAGACACGATTCATCTCGTATATGGTATATCTGTGTGACTTAATTCACCAATTCTCGGAATGTATGTTTCCGTCTTATGTTTTGTTTTTTCGATGATTTTTTTTTTTACTTTGAGTTTTCTGATAAATTTGAAAACATCTATTTCTGTGTTTATGTAGTCGCTGGTTAGTGTGTATGCAAAATGCAATCACCTATTTAGGACATTGGTTTCTATGTTGTCAAGAGCCGTGTCCATTAAATCGAGTACAAACTTGGTTGTCCATCCCTTTTCTTGATCATCTTTTCACTCTTGTAACCTGATTGTGTCCTTTCTCTGGGTTCTTCTTCCCTTGTGTGTTCTCCTTTTTCCTCTTCCTCTTCTCCCACTGATTTTTGTATTGAAGTATCTGCGTGGGTTGGGTCCTGAAATCTGACATGTTTTATTGTGTTTTTGTTGGCTTTCAGAAATCCCCTTATTTGATCTAAAAAAAAAATTCTTTGTGATGGTATCCTTAGCTGCAGATGTATTGCTGGTTTTTAATACACCCTCTGAACTCTGAACTTCTTTGTGTTAATCACTATCACTGTCAATATATGAAATGCCTGGTGAGAACCTGGGTGTAGTATCCCTATATGTATTTCTTTTTTGTTTCATCGTAAATCCAAAAAGCCAAATATGCTACACCCTTACCAGGGCAGGGCAAGGATGCGCATGATGCTTCTGGCATGGGGCTTGTGGAGAGAGAGTTCTGGTCAGGAGCCAACCCTCTTTGATAGAGAATTACCTGCAACATTTTATCGTCATGCTTGCCAGAGGGAAATTCTTCACAGTATCACAGTATCAACAGAGCAGAGTCCCAATAATGTGTAAGATAGTGCTTTAAAGCATTTGCAGATCCCTTGAAAGTCCGCAAAATCTTGCCCAACTACATCAGTGCTTACTGTGGCCCCCACAACAATGCCAACGTGTAGAATCATCATGACAATTATCTCTAGCAACATATTGACAATAGGGCAACTGACGTCACCAGTGCTACGTGTATCCAACACAATGCCGTCCTTCAAAGGCACCATGGGTTCCAGTTGTGCGCATGCAGTAGGGCCAAGTTCCGAAGATCCAGGCACTGAGCCATGCATTATATAACTACCAACACTATTATGTTAAAGGAAAAAGACAGTCATAGATGGGAAGAAGTACAGGGACGTGAATACAATGCAAAATAGGTGAAAAGTAGGTGCATTTCTCTTTGTGTTATAGAAATGCAAAAAAGGATTCCTTCCACCAGGCTTGTAAGGGTGCTGGTTTCATATAACCCTTGCACAAAGGTACAATTATTTATAAAGACAACCTCAATACATCATGAAAATAATACAAAACACTCTGACTATCTGACTAGTTACGTTTTTAGAAACAAGTATTAATTAGTTCATCACAGTATATTGCTCTCTCTGACATCAGCTTTCTAGACAGAAAATAGCATATTAGCACAAATCACATTCTTATACATTAAGCCTTGCCTGACACAGTCATTATTAATATCATAATGCGTATGTCCCTTACATGCATATATATATATGTGTCTTAATCAAATAATAACTCCATTGTCTTCAGGGCAACATTTTATGAAATAGAATACTTTTTATGACTCATTTATTTCATAGAGCAAATATTGTCAATCTCACTTAGATCATTCAATGGTTTCAGTGGTTAAACTTCCTTCGTCTCATGTTCAATTTTCAATCCTTCGAAATAACTAGAATCGAAATAATGAATGAAGAATTGTTGCCATGTGTTTTAAATGCACTCAAAGTATATGGTAATTCCATGGCAGGTAATATTGAAAAACATAGTTTTCAATAAATAAATAAATGAACAAACATATGAGGGAACATGATAAGGGGGTGGGGGATTTCTGTTATAGGAGGGATTGAGGATTGTCCCATATGAACTGCAGCAATACAAAATGTGCCACCCCTTTGATATCCTTCCTCCTCACGTCCCTCATTGGACTTTATTATTGAGATTTTCAAAATAGAAGCAAAGCAAACTACGCCCTCTTCACTTTTCCCCACCCTCAACCATAAAGAGAATTGCAACCAAAGAGAAGATGAAATCAGAACGGATCCATTGGATTACTACTCAACCCTGCGAGTCGCTCCACCACTAATTGTCAGTAAACATACATTATGTGGACCTCAAATGACATTTGGTCTCGAGGATGGAAGCATAGTTCCATCGTCCATTCCAATTTCTTGACATTACAATATTTCAAACCTCTATTGTTCGTATGCCAGAGCTCATCCA
Source organism: Ambystoma mexicanum (assembly GCF_040938575.1). Classification (NCBI taxonomy): domain Eukaryota; kingdom Metazoa; phylum Chordata; class Amphibia; order Caudata; family Ambystomatidae; genus Ambystoma; species Ambystoma mexicanum. Next base: position 1,383,250,769 of record NC_090937.1, on the reverse strand, counting down.
TTACTCTCAGTTTGGTACCAGATCATGCCAATATGGCAGATAAGACGCCTCAGGAAGGGCAAACCCTCCCATTTCCATGGGAACCATTAGCTTCTCCCAATTAAAACGAGCCTCCCTTCCTGCCAGATAAAATTTGCCAGATAAAATTTGTGATAATCGATTTCAGAGATTTAATTATCAGACTGGGGACTTCGAGGAATGAAAAACGGAATATGGGCAATATTATCATCTTGACTACAGATATCCATCCAAAAAGTGACATCGGCAAGTTCATCCACCTGCAACATAGTGCCTCAGTGTGCTCCAGTTTTTCCTCATAGTTTTCCTGATAGGGCACTTCCGCTGTCCTTGCCACCATCTCCCCAAGATAAAGATATGATACGATATGATATGATACGATAGGTTATTTATACCGTGCTTAATACCGAGGGGTTTCTAAGCGTGGACTCAGGGATCAAACCTGTTTTTCTCTATGTCGTCTTGCTTCCAAGGCGAGCACGTTACCTCTGAGCTATCCTCCAGAGCTATGCTCCCGAGACACATGGGCTGCCTTTGGAAGTCAAACTTGTGAAACCTCTCAGTGCCTTCCATCAGAGGAAATTACACCAACCTAGAATGGTTGATATTAAGCCCAGAAATGCAGCCAAAAGCCAAGATATCAACATGACCGGTGCAAGATTCGCTGTGTGGTCTGAGGCAAACAGAGTTAAATTATCCGCATAAAGCAAAATAACCAGTCTATGCTTGAACAATTGCACTGCCCGGTCTACATGTCTTCAGCGGACAAGTTCTGCTAAGGGCTCAACAGCAAGTGCAAAAATCAGGGGGGACAACGGGTTTCCTTGCCACATTTCCCTCTCCATCAAAATGGGTGGGAGAGCCCAAGATTCACCCGGTGATGCGCCACCTTACCCTGGTTTAGCAGAAAAACCAATTCAACAAAATCCTCTTCCATCCCCATCTGCCTGAGAACAGGAAATGCCACTCAATGGAGTCAAACGCCTTTTCAGCTTCAAGAAGGGTAGCAACTGAGGACTACAGCTCCAGAACCGAAAGGAGTCTGAATACGGTGCACAGCCCATATAATGTACATCTCCCGGGAATGAATTTAGTCTCGTCAGCTAGAACACAACTAAGCATTATCGGGGCAAGCTTCATTGGCCAGCGTTGTGGCTAAGATGTTATCGTCCAAATTGATCAAGGAGAACGGGCGATAAGAAGAGCAACTCTGCGCACTTTCCTCCAGCTTCAGGAAGAGGGCGGCCACCACCTCCCGCATTGACTCTGGAAGGGCGCCGTCGAGCAACGACTGTTGGTACATGCAGAGCAAATGCAGGACCAACAAATCCTCATTGGTTTTATAAAATTTGGCCGAGAGGTTGTCTGGGCCTGCCGCTTTCGCAGCAGGAAGGTCCCCTATAGCCTTGTGGATTTCTTGTGCTGTTAATGACCTACCCAAGCATTTTCTTTCTTCCTGTGTTGCCCAATATAGGCCAACCTGATCCAGGTATTCCTCAACTGCCATCTGCCCGTAGTGAGCCTAGTGGAATACAAAGTCCCATAGAAGCCAACCAAGGCCCCCATTATCTCCTCATTCGTTTGTAGAAGATTGCCGGACTGATTTGTGATCGCCACTACGTGGGACCTGGAAACTGCAATCTTAAGTAGCCGGGCCAATAAGGTCCCAGACCTCTGGCCTTTCCCATACCGTCTCATTACTGCACTTCTATTAAGGAATGTTAACTCCTGTTCCGCTCTGTCCCTAAACAGTCCCAGCACCTCCTGAACCTAGCCTGCATTCCGTCATTAGTGGAGAGCTCTGCTCCCCTTTCCAGCTCCCTCTGCTGAGTTTCATGTGCAGGTAGTTCAACCCATATGGCAGGGAGAAAGCCCGCCTCCTTAGATATCCACAATCCCCTTATTACGCATTTAAAGGCTTCCCAAAGGATGGAGTAGGAGGTTACATAACCCTTGTCTTCTTGAAAAAGCAAAGCACACCCTTGCTTACTTCCTCACGGAACACTGCATCTCGCAGACTGTCATTCTTAAAGTACCAAGTCCTGCCCCCCCGGCCATTTCCCAGGGATTAGGACAGATGCGATAACAGGGAAATGGTCAGAGAGTGTATGCGCTAGAATCTTACACTCTAAGAACCAGCCAGATACTTTTTCAGAAACCAAAATGCAGTCTAGCCTAGAAGATGAGCCATGCACTGAGGACCTAAATGTATACCCCTGTTCTGTGCCATGCCGGTCCTCCATCCATATTTCAATTAGCTCCTCATTTGCACACATCTGTCACAATTTTCAGGTGTTCTTGGGTACAATCCTGCCAGGGACCCCAGATCTATCCAGTGAGACATCGATGACTGCATTAAAGGCCCCGGCCGAATACACCATGCCCCCTGGGTGTTTCCTAAGGTGTTTGTCAATAAACTCCAGAGTATCAGTGGAGTCTACGTTAGGGACCATATAGTTTGCAAAAGTGAAACCCTGCCCCGGTACCAGACCTGCGAAGATTAGAGCTCTACCCTCTGTGTCCTTCACCATCTCCATACAACATTTTTTAATAAGAGGCCAGAACAAGAAAACCAGCCACTCCAGAAGCAAAGAGCCACTTGGTGCTGACCATAGCCCAGGAGCTTGATTTAAAAACAAATAAAAAATAAAAAAGTTTTATATTTCGGTTATTTGTAAGGGTACCAAGGGACCTCACAGGGGTACCAAGGGAGACCTCATCTCAGGGGTCGCAGTCGCTTAACTGTGCTTAATTTAGCTAAGGAGTTTCCTAATATTAGAAAAGAAACTCAATGTTTTATTCAAGACATACTCACAATCATTCAGTGTTCTAACACTTTCTGAACTGGCATGCTCGAGCTCCATTCACCGCAGGATAGTCAGAGATGAACCCAGCATGCTAATTGGCCAGTAGCAGATCCACACAGAGGAGAGGCCCTTGAGCAATACAGAAACAGTTTAAAAATAGAATTTCCAAGATCTGCCCCCGAAAAATGGATTGGGGAAAATTGCGATCTGTAAGCAGAATAAGAGAGTCTACAGCAGAATACTTAGATCAATTAAAGATGGTGTTCACACTGCATTCTAATTTTACTAATCCCGATGAGATAGCTAGTTCCTGTGTTTCTCATTTGCAGCCCAACACACAAGCTCACCTGAAGATTATTTGTATTGGATGGCACAATAGACCATTATCAGAACTGGATTTGGAGGTAAATCACTATGTCACTTGCCAGCAACAAAAGAAAGTGAATATTGAAAACACATCTACTGGGCCGTGAGACCGGAGGCGGAAGCCGGCCCTAACAGCCTAAGGCCCGTGAGCCAAAGGCCCCTCCTGTCTGCCCCTGTCCGCACCTGCGCTACGGCGCTGGACATTGCTCCTCAGTCTTGTCCTCAATGAGCATTCCCATAAGAGCCAATCGCACTATAGCAGGGTAAGCCGCCTATGTACAAACTCGCTACCGACGGCCATATGCCCACCTCTTCAATTGGCTCACGGCACCACCTCACCTGTCCCGAGCCTGCATATCAGCCCCTCGGATGAGTTGGAGCTCCCAAACACTACTGGAGCAGTGCCCCCCACCCCGAGGAGTGAAGCCTAAGGGTTTTTCCTCAAGGACAGACCTGACTGCCTGTAAGTACACCCGCTGAGCAGCCCGAACTATGCTGTGTTTTTACCACCTACTGCATAAACATGGACTCCTACCACTGGATCCTGTAGGCTATCTGAGACCCTTTTGGTCGCTCGCTACTACACATATTTGAGACCCTTTTGGTCGCTCGCCACTGCAACTATTTGAGACCCTTTTGGTCGCTCGCCACTGTACTTATCTGAGACCCTTTTGGTCGCTCGCCACTGCACCCATCTGAGACCCTTTGGTCGCTCGCCACTGCACCTATTTGAGACCCTTTTGGTCGCTCGCCACTGTACCTATCTGAGACCCTTTTGGTCGCTCGCCACTGCACCTATCTGAGACTGTTTTGGTCGCTCGCCACTGTACCTATCTGAGACCCTTTTGGTCGCTCGCCACTGCACCCATTTGAGACCCTTTGGTCGCTCGCCACTGCACCTATTTGAGACCCTTTTGGTCGCTCGCCGCTGTACTTATCTGAGACCCTTTTGGTCGCTCGCCACTGCACCCATTTGAGACCCTTTGGTTGCTCGCCACTGCACCTATTTGAGACCCTTTTGGTCGCTCGCCACGGCACCTATTTGAGACCCTTTTGGTCGCTCGCCACTGTACCTAGCTGAGACCCTTTTGGTCGCTCGCCACCAGTCGACCCACCACCTAGATGACACTAGACCCCTCTTTAACGGACAACTATACTGTACTAGCCCTTCCTTGCCCAACTTCACAATGCATATCCATGCGCTTTACACAGTGTTACTGAGATCAATACTGTATATTTTGAACAGCCATTACCCAACCATGCTACCCAATTTACCAGCACTTAAGCCCACACACCACCTACATAAACTAACTGATATGACCTCCTCACCTTGCCCTGTTCTCATGAGGAACCTTAGACTATGTGCCAGGCTCCCTAGGCTCTATGACCCTCTATCCAAACTAGCCCACAACAAGGTGACTAGGAATCCTTCCCTACACCCCCTTCAACTGAACAGCAGACTCCACCGCGAGCCCATCCGTGTCCGTAAAAGTACGCACGAATCGGTGCCACCACCCGTAAACCCAGTAGAACTTGGGACCAAGGGTGCACTAATAAACGCCCGCTCCATGGTAGCCCACGCATCAGACATTGCCGACCTGCTACATAACGAAGACCTGGACTTCTTAGCGGTCACTGAATCTTGGCTACACCCCACGGCAGGCCCTGCAATTATGCTAGCGGTACCAGATGACTACACGGTATTAAGACTTGACCGGACCACCTCTAGAGGCGGAGGTCTTGCCATTATAGCCAAAACTAAACTCCATATCACCATTGAATCCCCCAACATTGTTAGCTCCTGTGAATCCCTAACCGCCAAGTTAGCACTATCTAATACCCAATCCATCTCCATTCACCTTATCTACCGGCCACTGGGCCCTTTAGGGTCATTTGAAGAAGACCTCACAGACATCTTATCAAACAATCTTAAAAACTCCTCACAACGTATCCTACTAGGAGACTTTAACCTCGGACTTAGCGACCCCGCATTAACCTCGGACTTAGCGACCCCGCAGATGCCAATGCCAGCACCATCAACAACACCCTAGAGGAACTGGGCTTCACCCAGAAGATCACTGAGCCCACCCATATCAAAGGGAGAACTTTGGACTGGCTAGCAGTGCACAACTGCCCAGTCCTGGTCTCGGCCATACTTCCGCAGCCCTGGACAGACCATTACCTGATCTCGTTCACCCTTGAGGCAACCCCAGCACAAGCTAACAGCATAGCTCCAGCGGTCCATTCCCGAAATAAAAAAAACATCACCCCTGAAAACCTGATCCCGCTAATCACACCAACCCTGAACGCCATCCAGGATCACGCCGATCCATTTACGATGGTGGACATCTATAACAAAATTATGCTTTCATCCCTCGATGCCATAGCACCTCTGAAGCTAAAAAAAGAGCAAACCCCGGAAACACATCAACTCCTGGTTCTCACCCCATCTTAAAGCCCTCAGACAGGAAAAGCGGCGCTGTGAAAAAAATCTGGCGAGCCCACCCCTCAGAAAATAACAAAAAAAAACTTGAGTAGTCTAGTCTCCCAATACAATAAAGAAATTATATTGGCCAAACAAACGTCTTATAGTACGCGAATCTCACAAGCTAAATCTAACACTAGAGAGCTCTTCACAATACTCAAAGAGATTGAATCCCCGATCCAAGTGCCCGATTCATGTGTCAAAGATAAAAACTGGTGCACGGGCATTCAAAATGCCCTAGTGAACAAAATCTCCTCCCTTAAGACTAAGATAAGCATCAAAAAAGAATCTCTGCTCTCCTCCACTAAGCCGAGCAACGTCACCCATAAAATGGTTCACCCGACTCAATCATCCCCCCCAGCGCACAACCCCCCTTTTAATTTCCATAAAGTATCCACCAAAGAGGTAGAAAATACTATTCTCTCCCTCAAACCTTCAAACTGTCACGGAGACCTATGCCCTGCACAACTGATCAAGGACGCAGCCCGTGATCTTGCACCATTTATTACCAAACTAATAAATGCGTCTTTCACATCAGGCACGGTACCTAATAATTTAAAACAGTCCTGAGTCCTCCCTCTGCTTAAAAAACCGAACTTAGACCCATCCACTCCAACTAACTACCGCCCTATTACCACAGTACCGTTCCTTCTTAAAATTCTCGACAAAATAGCATACCAACAGATCCAATACTACCTTGAGCACTTCCATCTCCTAGGCGTCAGACAATCGGGCTTCAGGCCACAGCATGGAACCGAAACTGCACTTATAGATCTCAAGGCACAGGTAGACGAACTGAGAGACCAGGGTAAGATAGCACTACTGTTACTCCTTGATCTCTTGGCGGCCTTTGATCTGGTCGACCATGAGATCTTGTGCAACCACCTTCAAACAGCTGCCCACTTCTCTCAAGACGCAACCAACTGGATCCAATCCTTCCTTAACAACCGTACAATGAGAGTCTTCTCACTGTCAGCATCAGCCGACCCTACACCTATTACTTGCGGCGTGCCCCAAGGATCTTGCATCTCCCCTACACTTTATAATATCTTCACAAAGCCCCTTTTCGATGATCTAGATGACCTGGGTATCACCTACACTAACTACGCCGATGATACCCAGATCCTCATCCCGTTGTCTGGGGATTATGACAAGGATTCGGCCTTCGTTAATAGAGTGTACCTCATCATCCAGGCATGGATGGCCTCACACGGTCTATGCCTGAATGATGACAAGACAGAACTCTTTATTCTAGGTTCTACACACTACCTCAACAAGCTGGACCAAAAATACTCCGCGTTCATAATTGACGATAACAAGAGTAAGGTAGCTAAGGAGGTTAAAACCCTCTGCTTTTATCTAGATTCCACCCTTACCTTCAACAAACAACCGAATGCAATGGCCTCTGCCACCTCTTACACTTGCAAACTCGGTAGGGCAGCCAAACCCTTTCTTTCCCCCACCAACTGTACCACCTTGGCCAGGGCACCGATCCTGTCCAAGTTGGACTATTGCAACGCTCTATATGTAGGCTGTAATAAATATATCTCAAACAAAATCCAAATCCTCCAAAATAATGCCCTCAGAGCGGCCCTTAGTATCCCGAAGAAAGCCCATATCTCTGATTCCAGAAGATCGGTCAATTGGCTATCCACCAAGGACAAGATATTCCTTAAATCGGTGTCTCTGATTCATAAATTGCCTCCACCAAGCAGACCCTCAATACCTCATCTCCAGATTTACTAGACCCACCCTCTCTCGCCCCTCAAGAACGGCCAACTCCAACCTTCTTCTTGTACCCAGGTGCAAACATACAATGTCAGGAGGTAACAGCTTTCCATTAAAAGCAGTGCAATTCTGGAACTCCCTTCCTCCTACCTGCAGGGAGGACCTACCCTACCATCAGTTCAGAGCCAGGACTATCCACTGGCTTAAAACTCTTGACTCATAACGACCTTGCAAATGACCAGATGTGTCACATGGCTCCCTACCTCATTGCATGTAAATATGTATTATAAATAAAATACAAATACAAAATACAAAATACAAATACATTGATGACATTAAAACTGGAGGATTTGGGGGAGAGACAGGGTAAAATGCAGAGGAGCCTAACAGTAGGAATATAAGGGACACCAGGGATTTCAATGGTAACAAAGATATTCAGGACAGCAGGGATTTCAGGTACATTGAGGGCAGCACAGACAACAGGGGTCAGCGGCAACAGGGGAAACTAGGTTGACGCCGCTGTGTGCTATTACTGTAAGCTGTCAGATCACTAGAAGAATGAATGCTCATCTAGATCCAAGTGGGTTATGTTTCCAAACCCCCAGGAACAGATACCATGAAGGAAGTAAGGATCTGTAATGTTCCAGTAGTACAGACCCATTAACAGAACTCCTGACATACACACTAGTTCCTAAAAATGACATGAACCCTTTCCTCCCTAGCCCTTCTGTTCCAAATAACATAGGATGTAAAGACTTGTGCAATCTTAGGTGCCCCATTTAGAGCATGCCAGAAGGTGTGTTTATTAGTGTTAGTAAATTAACAAAAATAGACTCCGGATCACAACCTGAACTGTGGAGGTGTGTGGCATCCGACCTATACCAGGATGGCCTAAATTACAAAAAAAACCTAAGGTGGGACTCTGGCCTGTCATTTCTTGGTAAACATGAGAGTTATGGACCTATACACTTAAAGACACTTAACATAATTCTGTGTGGCGGCGCATCATATATAACAGCACCTAAAAGGGTTTAGAAATGTTTAAAAAAATGTAATTGTATAAAAAAATACACAATATGGTGCAAAATCTAATTCAATAGTTACACATTCCAATGCATTCTACACAATTCATAAAAGCGACACACAAACACCTTAAAAAACAAACAAAAGTGACTAATTTAGTTTCCTATCCACATTTGAATCTAAGTCATAAGATTGGGTGGGGATAGTTAAATTAATAGGTTGTCCTCCTTTTCTTTTTGCTTAGAATGTTTCAGTTCTTTAAGCCTTAGTGGTGAACTTTCTTCTGGAGCTTTTCGTTATGTCACTTCAACAAGTTATGCCTAGGATGTGGTTTAATGCTACTCCACCTCTAAAGCTGGGCGGTGTGCAGAAGAGTGTAGAAGAGTCCCACTCTGGGGCACCCAGCCTATGTTCAAATTCAACACCACCTAGAATTAAACCACATCCTAGGCATCTGCCCAGGCCATGCGACAGAGCTGCACTCCTGGACCTGAAAAATCAGAATGATGAGATCAGCAACGAGGGAATATCTGCCCTACTGCTCCTCCTAGATGTCTTTGCAGCCTTTGACTTAGTCGACTATTATACTCTTTGCCACCACCTTACCAGTGCAGCCGCCTTCTCCCCGAAAGCGGTTTCCTGGGTCGCCTCCTTCTTAGAAGGCAAAGTAATGAGAGTCTTCTCCAAAAATGCCTGCGTGGCATCCGCCCCCCATCAGCTGCAGTGTACCTCAAGGGCCATGTGTCTCGGCGACCTTGTATAACATATTCACAAGGCCACTATTCAACCTCTTTAGCTCCCTCAGCATAGCTTACACAAACTATGCTGATGATACACAAATTCTCCTCCCCCTCTCTGGCAACTACACCAACGAAGCTGCATCGCTGAGCTCAACCCACCCTATCATCTGAGCCTGGATGGCGACCTATGGCCTCTGTCTCAATGATGAGAAAACGGAACTTCTCCTCGTAGGATCCACCTCATGCTAAAAAAACATAACCCTAATTACTCAGCCTTCAATATTGATGGCACACTTATCTCAGTCTCACCAGCGGTCAAAAGTTTAGAGGTCTATCTTGACGCAACACTTTCAATAACCGCCAAGTGAGTGCCATTTCTTTCGCAGTGGCTTACTCAACCATACTGCTTAATGCTGCCAGACCCTTCCTCTCTACTGATAGCTGCCTCACGATCGTGTGGGCAATGGTGGGCACCAGGTTGGATTACTGTAATGTTCTCTTCACAGGTACCTCTGCCCACAACATTCAAAAACGCCAGACCATTCAAAATAACGGTTTGCAAGCCGCCCTGAACATTCCTAGATCAGAACATATCTCAGCCGCCAGAAGAGCAGAACACTGGCTCCCCATCCGCGAAAGAATTTCATTCAAGACACGCACTGTCACCCAAAGCAGGAGGGCAAACTTCACAGTCATTGCGGCGAAGCATTGGAATTCCCTCCCACATCCATTAAGAGCAGTGGAATCCTACTGGATCTTCCACAGAGCCCTCAAAACCTGGTTGTTTGCCTAAACCATACGCAGTGTCTAAGCTTCCCATCGAATTATGAGTCTGTTGAATTGTACACAGTGTATGTAGATTTATGTTGTACTTGCCCAGCTCCTCCGGGCAACATATAACTGGTTCCTCAACAGCACCTAGATGCCCCTGGGTTAGTGTGCACCTTTCAAGTCAAGAAAAAAAAATGGCACAAGGGAAAGGAATAGGTTATGCTCCATAATTAAATATAAGGTTTCACATGCCTTCGAGGTATCAGAATTCTTCAATTATACTAAAGTGGCTAACAGTCATTATGGTACTATACTATTAGATTGTTCTGCGTTTCGATATACCATTGAAAATGCTTTGCCAGGCACTATGATTTTTTCAAATTATTTATCTGCATTGCAGGGCCCAATACAGTTACCCAACTGTGCAGATGGAGCTGCAATCAGATTGCAACTGCGGTTTGAGAAGATATTTACTAGAAGGTGTAAGAGGAAAGTGGAGGATCAGGTCTGGAATGGTGCAAAGGCTTTGGTTATCTATCAGGCCAAGAATTAAATACAGACATGAACATGGGGGCACTGCACATGATTGAATCTCTCAGCACAGTAACCCAAGATGTACTGATTCAACTTGATTAAATGAGTTGTGTCACCAGGAAGAATTATGCAATGGGGCATTGCCTGTGAGGAGCTACAGAACTACTTCAATAATAAGCTACTGATCATCAAAGATGACATGCTGAAAAACAGCTTGCCAAGAATTCTTGGCAATTCCAGAGGGGCTGTGGTCCTGGAAAGACCTGTGGAATCACACACAGTGTATGGAGTTGTGAGCCCAGGGCCTGCACCTTCAAGGCAAAGGGCACAATAACAGGATTATGGGCCCAGACTTGCATGATTGGCTCCAGCCTCTGGGCCGGCTGCTACTATGACTGGGCCATCCACAGAGACATGCAGAAAGTATGGCCTCTCAAATGCCCTGCATGCTATTTGACTTCTGCCCCAGAGACAACTTCAATTTTATGTTAAGGTACTGGAAATTGAAGTGCTTACAAACTCCCCAGCTGCAATGCCTTAGTAAGCTTGTAAGAAGAAAGGTACTAATGGGAGAGAATAAAGTGTGCTGTGACGGGGTGGTGTCTCGAATGACATTTCATGGTGAGCTGCTGTTTCAGAAAGAGGTTTACTGTGTAGAGTACATCTGCCTTCTGTCTATATTTAATTCATTTTGCAGATACAGAGTCGGCAGTTTGTTGTGTTCTGTCCCGCAGAGGAAAAGAGGTTGGTAAGCTTGCGTATAGAGTATCAGCGAAGGTGGCCTAAGGTTGTACGCAGGAGGTTTGACAAGTTATTACAATTGGTACCAGAAGTAAGGAATATATTTAGGGTAAAAACGAGTTTGCAGGTGTGACCTTTTGTAAAGCCCATTGTGCGGCCACATTGTGCAATGTCATTTGTTGAACACTGCTGCTGTTTGTCTGATACTTCCTTTTCTCTTTTTAATAGGGATAATCTTCTGTTGTTGCTGAAGTTGCTGTTGAGAAAGTGGGGTTCTGGTCTTCAACATTCTTTTCAGGATAGACCAAAAGTAAAAAAATAAGGATTTGTATCCGTCTATCATGCAACAATAAATGAGGGAAGAATCTATTGGGGATCGAGTTGGAGAAATGTATGGCAATTTGAATTAAATGCTTTCTTATTGGCTTGATTGTAACTGAGGGGCGTAGTAAAAGCTTGTACGCATTGGTCTGGTTCCCATCCATTTTAATGTTTTAATGATACACTAAAAAAAAAAAGAAAATGTCTGCACTTAAGTGCAAAATCGGCAGTTGCTGAACACATTGTTTTAAACAAGAACCAGCATATGGTATGGAAATGAAGAGGAAGGTGGTTTTCTGTAGCAAGACGAATTGGGACTTATACCATATGATAAAAAACGTGCTATCCCAATGATGCCATGGTTCCTCCACTTCCTTAGTTCTTTTCTTTTATAGCTTGCCTCTTTCCCTGTTGGCTATAGTCAATGCTGGCTGATGGACACATGCACAAAGACTAAGAAATCTAGGTTCCATCCGACTTTGAGGTTACTGGAGAAAGGTTTCAGGCCAGAGCCCAGTGGAACTAAGCAGTCTAATTAAGCAATATGGCCCGAGCGGCGGGGGCATTACCGACCCAGGTAATGCCCTTCGCTCGGGCCTTAATAAAGGCCTCGGGGCATTACCTGAGTCGGTAATGCCCCCACGGCGAGGGTCATATTGCTATTAGTACCCCGGCCCGCATTATGTGCGTGACCGGGGCACTAAAAGCATTTTTTTCTGTCTAAAAACACTGCAGCGTTTCGAGACAGAAAAAAAAAATAAACGACCAAGAAAATGGCTGCCATGGAAAGGGAAAAAGGGAAAACAAAGTCTGTTTTCCCTTTCCATGTTGGCCATCGAGAGCTGACGCTCTGGGAACCGCATCCACTCACGAGAAAAAAAAGAAGCAGAAGGTAAGTTGGGTTGGGAGGGTGGGGAGGGCGGGGAAGAAAAAAAAAGTAACTGCGTCCCCGGGACGATGGAAGCCTCCAGCCGTGTGGAGGCACGGAGCGGGGATGGCCCGCTCCGAGTCTCCACACTGCTGGAGCCTGCTATCGTTCCCCAGCGGGGACGCAGGAGCAAAAAGGTAAGTGGGGTAGGCAGGAGGGAGAGAGGGAGGGAAGGAAAAAAAAAAGCTTACCCGAGTCCCCGGTGGGGGTGAAGGCAGCCTCTCAGCAGTGGGGAGGCTCGGAGCCCTGGATGGCCCTGCTTCGAGCCTCCTCATTGGCTGAGTGGCTGCCACACCTTTGCCGAGGACAAGGCGGCTGGAATCCCGGCCGAGAATCGAAGGATTCTCGCCCAGGTAAGGTGCCGATGAGAGCCAATCAGAATGCTTGTTGCATTCTGCTTGTCTCTCGCTGGGTACTAATCTAGAATAAACAATGGGAAGCTGTGAAGATTCTGAAATAATCACAGGAGTGGAGGAACTCAACCCCTTGGCTAATGAGTCAGGAACAGAAGGACACCTCTGAACAGGATCCCTGCCCTCCATCAGGTCATGCTTCCCTGTCAGTATAGTGGTAAATGTCAATCCTGCTTATGAGCATTGCTGCTAAACAGCCTAGACAGAGGTTTTCCCCAGCCTTACAAAGTCAGGTGACCATAGATCTATGAAGGTAACAGATCTGGAAAGTGGGCCAGGTTAGTTAGATAGGTTTCGTGTGGGGGCAGATTGTTGTGTCCTTGGCTTGCAAGTCAATGAATAAATCACCTCTGTTTGCCATCAACCTACATTGAAGTGTGAGCTTGGTTTTCTCTGAAATTTTCTTCCATTATAGAAAAGTGTAATTTAGTAGCAAGTTCCAAAAAGATGGGAATCAAAGTATTCTCATGAAGAAACATGCAGTGTATAAAGTTCAAGTATGTATTTAAAATGTTATTGGGCGTTCATGATGAGAGGTGGGCTCTCAAACAAGTCCCAGATCTTCACAAATTACGCTCTCATTATGCGTCAACAGTTCACATTCTTAATGCCAGTAGTCTTATTTTAGCCCACACGATCTACAACAACCCACTAAAACAGTGTCTCACAGTTTGCAACCAGCACACAAATGTAGAGCGCAGGCACTGGAGAATGGTGCTGCAGACGGGCTGCAAATTCCTTGAAATGTAGGGATGCACTCCCAGATGTGCCATTCACACCTGACTCATGCCTCCAAGGCTCAGTTTCCGCTGGCACTGATGTCATGTTTATTTGCATGGTCTCTTTTGAGAACCCCCGACTGGCTGAATGCATCCATCCACGTAACTATAGGGAAGGAGGTTACATTGTGTTTAGATTAGTGAAGTATTCTGGGTTAGGAATGGATGAAACATGCTCATTCAAACCAGGGAGTTTGGGCAATAATATGAGGTTGCATTCATTAAGGTTTCATGGCCACTCAATTAAGGAAGAACCAATGGCCATTCTATGTACATTTTAATAGGTGTTCTAATATGATGGCTGTATTGGTACTTGTAGCTGAATGGAATCCTGAACTCTTGTTTCCCTTTTTATTTTTGAGTGATAGGTGGTGCTGGAGTGGAACATACAAGCCAACGCTAATGCACTGGAGTACAGCTGGGTGGGAGATGACATGTGAGGAGGTACACACAGCTTGTGGGTGCTGTTCGTTGATTTACCCACGCATTGACTGCCGATGGACGGGAATACTTTTAAGGGCATTCAAACCCACTAGCAGCCCCACCCCTTACAGGACACTTCCCGGTGAGGACTCTCTGAGCTATCTCTAATATGCAGTACCATCAAATAATGGCCAATGTTCCTTCTAAGCAGTCGGCAGAGAGTTAATGGCCTAATTGCAACTGTAAATTGTGACTGAAATATGTCTTAACCAAGTGTGCCTTCAGGCCCTTGAATTACACCTGTTCCATGCACTGAAGGCCTGTTAAAAAGAAACATTGACAAAGCCAACAGTGTTGGCTTGTGTATAGGTATCAGACAGGCATTTGCTAGACGTGGCATCACACAAGTACTCAATCACACCATTTTCCAGCTTTTGCCATTTTATGGCCAAATAGTTGCTTTATTGTGGTGCATGCCCAATGCCTATCCAATGCCTACAAAAAAAAAATAACTGTTAGCTTTGGCAATTCTTGTTATTGCTTGCTTTTGTCAAACAATCGTGTTTTCCACAGGTTTTAAATTTGCAAAGATTGATAGAATGAGGGGATTTATATGAGGGATAACTAAGTGATTCATGATTTGAGAGCTTGTGCACATACTTCATACTGTTAGAAAGAATGAGGAGCATACACTATGTCTGTATGTATGTCACATGTCTAGTATAGTTTGAAAAAGGTATACAATTATAACATGCTGCTGAAGAGATATTAATAAGCAATATAATAAGCAAATGTACCGAGTTATGGGACTGAGGGTATCATATCGGTTTTAGTAGAAAGAAACATTCCTCCTAATGGTCTAGATGCGTCCACTGTGTGACTCTTTGGTCCCCCTAACTTTGATGGCAGCAATCTCACTGGACTGAAACCTGAACTTGAAAAGTGGCAAGTGAACAAGATTAAACCTCTGAGTCACGTTACATTGACCCTAGTCCCTCAATGGGATGCTCAGTTATGAGACAACACTGGTCCAGGCGTGAAAAATGACTAGATTTTAGCAATGACTTCTCTTAATAAGTACACAATTACTTGAATACATGTGTCCCTTCCATGTTGCAGTGAGGGTTCGCCTGCGGTGACAAATTTTAAAATAAGTTGCCCTATTGCCCTGTTGCCCTATATGCCAGACTGAGGATGGTGCAGCGTGATTCCTGAGGAGAAATACAATAATAATGATAACAATAGGAGCTGCGTCCCGGCACCCCTATTATTTCACATCCATATGTCGGATATCGGAGTGACTTTGGCAGACGAGGTGTTCATCTCACCTTCCGTGTTTGGGTACAAAACATTCTGGCTTAGCTGCGCGGATGATATCTTGTATCTGGATCAATGCAAAGTGGCCATCCAGAGCCTCCTGAAGGGCTTTGGGTATTACGCAAAAGGAAACAGCCTTGACCAGGGTCGGACTGGGACAAGAAATAGACCCGGACACCCAGAAAAAAGTGGCCCACCCCTCGCCTCAAAAAAGTGGCCCACCTCTCACCTCAAAAAAGCGGCCCTGAAACCATCATCCGTGAATTGCGTCAATTCAGGACTTTACAAAAAATGCTACTTATGAAGGGCTCATGTGTCTGTTACATTACAACACAACTCATAAAATAACATAACTTTGCATACAAGAATGGATTACCATATGTATCGTTAATATCTGTGTGTATAGATCCATATTGTCAAATTACTGTGAATGCAAGCAGACATCCAAGGCCAAATGATAATATGTTACTGTATAGCACTTATGCTTAAGCTCTTTTTTTTATAGAACACATATGCATACAATATCATCCAACCTGTGTTGGTACTCATTTATCGACCTCAGAAGGATGAAAGGCGGAGATGGACTTGCTGGGATTCAAACCTGCAACCTGCAGATCACACACGCATCACAGCAGCAAGCGCTCAACCCACTGAGCTATCATATCAGCTATAGTAAAATGAGCAATTAGTATCCACTGGATACCATTAAACTGGTAACTGAGATTTAACAGCAGACCAGTTAAATTCATCTGCAGGTCTGGTGCAAATTTGGCCGCATGTCAGCCTTGCGTGCACTACTTTTCAGGCTTCAGAGGTAGGGTGGCCAACTTTACAAAATGGTTTTGCAGGACACTTTAGAAGTGGTAGCCATTTAAAGCGGCCTGCAGTGCGCGTGGTTCCATATAGTGTCATTCCACCCTCTGCCACCTTTCATCCACTTTTGGGGTAAATTAGTGGCAGATGGCATTTTAACACACATAGCACAAAAAATGGTGGCACCATTATTGAAGCCCCTTACGAGCGGAGTTCCTGTCTGCCCATGCCCACACGCTAGTTCCTGTCTGCCCACACGCTTATCACAGCGGATTCCGGCAAGTAAATGGAATGCCCAAGAAATTGAACAACAGCATACAATAATTCTTGCATGAGTGTTGGGGATGCAGCCGTAAGGGCTGCATGTCTGGAGGCTCTCTCCGCTGAGGCTGCCAACTAGGTGCCAGGTGTAGTGGCAATGGCACTGGCGGGCACCAGCTCATTGATATCATGCACGCTGCTTGGGGGTGAGTTTTGAAGAAGATTCCCTGCATTCGCACGATTAATTCTTAAGGGAGAAAAGCTCCAGCAAGCCGCCCTCGACCCAAGCGTGAATGCCGCTGGTTTGCCCCTTATTAGGTCAACAAAGTCCAGCATAAGCGGCTATTCATTTAGCTAAATTGTTGACCTACAAGCTGCGATATATACGCATTAGATTCAGTTTGCCACTGTGTGCGTTGTGCAAAATTGGTTTGCACCGCCGTGCCCCAGAGAAAAATAATTTAGCAATTATGGGTGTGAAAGCCAGACTGGTTCACTCCATCCCACATTAAACCGGGAAAGTGGTCCAACATGGATGCACACCCGTTCCGTCTTAATGCACATTTTCTTTTTAAATAAGCCACATGAAACGCATCCCTCGGCTGGTAGCGATAACGGGGGCTTGAAATCATTGCTGTTTTCTTCCTGTAAAAAGCATCTACAATCACACGGGGGTGCAGGTTAGCGGGATAGCGGCTTAAATCCTCCCAAAATGGCAGGCTCCTGGTGGGCATCTAACGATGACCCATGCCAATGCCTGGCCGGAGATGGGGTGCAACGCATGACACATCGGGCCTGATTGACAGCGCGTTTTCAATGGGATATACCCATTGCAAAACGCTTTGTGAATCAGCCCCATTGTGTTCTCTTGGGCACATCTCTTTATCCAAACGTGCCCCTGAAGGGAAGTTTATCTCCCCTTACCCTGGACACCACAGGATGTGGGCTGGAAAACCAACACCGGCAGCACAAATCATATATGTCTTCATAATTTTAAAAATGACAACAGCAGCAGTAGCACTTGACTTTAGTTCTTACTTACTTTGCAGGGCACAAATTGAAGCTCGAATCCTTCAATGAGCCGACGCCACTCGGTGCCTGTCTCATACTCCCCTTGCACTGCAGATTGCTGGCCAGGCCTGCTGCTGCAGTCACACTGGTGTCTCCAGTCCCCAGCCTCCCCGGCAGCCTGTGCTTGTAACACGCACCGCACCCAGCCAGCCCAATGCGCATGCCTGGCGGCCTGGTGCCGGGTTGGCGGGACTCGGGAGCCAGGCCAGCCCGTGTTGATGAAGTGTGAAATTGACAACAGTCTTCAGTGCGCAGAACTTTTGTTTTGCATCGTCTTCGTCTCTCTCTGTTGCAGGCTGGCGCTGCAGCCAGCAAATCAAAGGCAGCTCGCAAGAAGTCTATTATGACACCCCATGACCCAGGCAGCCGCGAGGCCACCCCTGAGCGCAAGGCCTGGTGAAGTTTGCCCCCCCCGCCCCCTTTGTGACAGCCCTGGCTGTCTCTGCAGAGATACACAAACTGGCTCTCTGCAGACCCAGACTGGCCCTCGGCGGAGAGGCGAGCAGAGTCTGTTACAAATCACTGGGAGGGAGCAGGCCGGGCTGCGGCAGTCCCGCCCAGCCCTGCCGCTCCCTCACAGTGTTTTGTAGCACTGACTGCTGCTGGCGCCAGGGTGTCGTGGGCCAAGGCAGTTAGCCACCGGCCCGCCGCATTTATCAAAGAAAGGTAACACTTCAGTGTTACCTTTCTCTGCATCTGCGACGGGCCGGCGGCGGGGCTGCAATTGCAAAGGATCTGTAAGTTATTTACTTACAGATCCTTTGCAACTTGCATCCGCCCGGCGAGGCCGAGGCCCTGGGGGCTGGTTCTTGAAGTGTGAAGCCCACGCACGCCTGGGCTGAAACCGGCCCACGTGGGCTTCAGGAACCGGCCCCCAGGTCTCCGGCCATGATTTTGCATCGGCCACGGGCCGATTGGCCGACGACCCAATCCGACGCTGGCCTTGACAATCAACACAGCAAAATCGAAAATGTTGGTAATATATGTTGGCTGTACAAAAACCTGTACAAGCTGCACCATAAATGCCAAAATAATTGAGAAAGTTCACGACTTAAAATAATTGGGGTTTCACATCTGTGGAGCACAGAGGAAGGCATTCCTAATGGGGCACAGGATTAGTAAAACTATGCAAATGGTGTGTCAAATGAGATGTTTACACCTGCACTAGGCCAAATTCTCCATCAAGCATGTGCTTAAGTTTGATGACGCTACAGTGGTTCCCATGCTCTCTCACAGCCTCTCACATAGAGGGAATGTTGTGGTAAAGCACATTCTTCTTCTTCTTCTTAATTATCGGGTGTGTGGGCGGACCCACGCAGGCGCTTCCCCATCGGGCCTCATCACGTGGTTGGTGGTATCCGGGCAGTAATTGAGCTGGAATACTGCCAATGAAATAGCATTATCGCTAGTCAGTCCGGCGATAGTACCATCGGGTCACTAGTACCAGTAAGGCGATAAATCCCAATTCCCCAATGGGACCCAATGGGGTTTTCAAGTAGCAATCAGAGTCCAAATAATAGCACATAAAGCAGGTGGAAAGTGGAGATTTCTACCTCCAGCAAACAGCTGGAGTGGGCCTTGTGGGTAAAGCCAGCCAAGCCTGCCGACTCGAGATTGGGCCAACCCTTAAATGTGGCAGTAATCAGTGCCAGTGGCTGTTATAAGACTAAAGGTGGGTATTACCTCTCTTAATCCAAGTATTGTGGGAGAGGGTCCTCCTGTTTTTAAAACTAATTCTGCCTCCACTGAGCTCAGTGCTGCAATGCTTGGATCGAGACTTGGAAGTGAAAGTCTACTTGTACAGCACTGTAGAGCTCACCTGCAGAAAGCCTCTAGTACCATGGACGTGGCAGTTTTAAATCCTAGGCTGGAAAGGAAGAAATCCTTTGATTTTGATGAGATTAAGCCTGGTTAAAAATCCTATAGCTGCAAATATTACAAAGATTTAAATTTAAACCGGGCAAACCGGAAATTGGGATGTCATGCCCCATGCCTGTCCTGGTCTTTCGGCTGAACTTTTATGCAGTTCCGCCTAAATCTCCTGCCAACCACGGAAAACAGATTCTGCTGGAATGATAAGGAAGTGGGTGATTGAACATGTCAGTATTGTAATGCACATGCAGAATCATTGAAGCATTTAGTGTGTGAATGTACAGAATTATTACCATGTAGAAATAGCACCTTTGGTCATTTTATTGAGGGTATAATATTGAACCCCTTGGATCTTACATGGGACCGTTTTTATCAAGATTACTGTGCACTGTTTTGAAATTTACAGAAGCTGTTTTTTTAAGTACTTAATGTGATTTCTTTAAGCTGTAACGAGTAAGTATGGATCATATTTATGCAATGCAAGATAATTGAATGTAAATGTAAATATGTGGTGTTATGATCTATCCCGGACCGGACTCGTTTTGTTGCCCCCACCCTCCCCATCCCTGCATCTCTGCATGTACGTATGCATTACCTAAATGTTCTAGGACCAGTTAATTGTCTGTCCTGCCCCCACCATTTCTCGTCTCCCCATCCCGAGCTTGGTCGCAACTATAGCACTTCATGCACTTACACTAGGAGAAATATCATCGGGCCTAGTATTCTAGTTTTCTTTCCCTGTTTAGATCATTCAGAATCTTCAAGGTCTAAGAATGAATACTGTATTCCCTTGTTCCCTTCCTGCCTTGAAGCGCTTGGAAGCACTTCACCTGTGTATAAGCCCTGAATAAATAAACTATAAATAAATAAATATTTTTTTATTCAGGCCAGGGACACAAATTAAAAAAACTATAAATAATATTGTAGAATACCGATTGTGCCTTAAAGCTATGCGGGCCGGCTCATGGGGACCATAGATCAGTATTCATCCTCTGAGCTAACGTCTTGTGCATGGCAATCTGATAGTCAAGCACCTAAAATGACTTTAATATGTAGGCTTTTGTTTATACTCAGCTCCTACCCCCAGTGAACGCTTAGTAAGTAATAAGTAATATTGGTCTGAATTCCAAGCAAGCTGGTTTTCCTGATTTGTTGACAAAAAAACCTGATGCGTCAAAGGCGGCTTAGGACACTATGTGACATTTCGTTCCTTTAAGCTTTACTGAACAAGCCTGCTACTGTACCACACGCACAAGGCTGAAATGCTAGTGTGAAAGCACAGCAAATGAATGAGCACGCCCCGATAGGCCCACTCTTTAATACAAATGTACTCCTCCGCGAACACCCCTGCAAAGTTGGGGAATTGGCATTCAGCTACCAGCAGAGTTTGTTTACGCAAGCTGAAGCCAGTCTAAACCTTGTGCATCATTAATGCACTGAACGATTTGTAAGCCTTGAAATGTTCTATCTAAACACACCAAATAAAACAGCAGTTGTGTCTATTAGTGAGTAGGTGTTTCTAAAAACACCCGAACAGGACATAACACTGTTTTGAAGAAGGGCACACAATTGAAACAATACATTGCATTGCTGGCAAAATGTGTACTTTATCCAAATACATCCGTGCTACACCTTCATATAAAACATATATATCATATGTTTTATATGAAGGAGTAGCATGGATTTATTTATTTATTTATATAGCGCACCAAACCCGGAGGTATCTTGGTGCTTATGCTTAAGAAGTTGGTTACAGTGCTTATGGTTACAGGACAGAATGTGCAGGAACTAATTACATCATAGAGGACAGTACAGAAGGTAATTACATCTCAGGCAAAAGTTCAGAGAGAGTTCAAGTTGGCACATTCATGGAGCCTAACCCCATGTTGGAGGGCAGCTGCGACACAAGATGCAGTAAAGTCAATCAGATGGGCACATTCATGGAGCCTAAACCCATGTTACAAGGAGGCTGTGACACAAAATGCAGTAAAGTCAATCAGATGGACACATTCATGGAGCCTAACCCCATGTTGCAGGGCAGCATGACACTAGATGCAGTAAGGATGCATGTGCACAGGGGGACAGGAAGGTAAAGGGGTCAGGCACACAGGCACATGCATACAGCAGGGGGGCAGCAAGGTACGGGGTCTTTCACACAGGCACATGCATACAGGAGAGGGACAGCGAGGTAAGGGGGTCAGTCACACAAGTACATGCATACAGCAGGGGGGAGAGTGAGGTACGGGGGTCAGGCACACAGGCAAATGCATACAGCAGGGGAGATAGCAAGGTACAGGTGTCAGGCACATAGGTACATGCATACAGCAGGGGGGACAGCGAAGTACAGGGGTCAGGCACACAGGTACATGCATACAGCAGGGGGACAGCAATTCCCTTGGGAGCAGACAGGAGCCTTAGGAGTGGGCCTTGTGGGTAGAGCCGTCCAAGCCTGACCGCCTTCTGATAAGGCCAGATATGGAAGGCCACCTCCAATCAGAAGCCTCCTGGTGTAAATAGCAGCCACACCAGTGAGAACAAAGAGTGCAGCTATCTTGGAATGGCAGAGCACTAGTATTCGCAATAAAGAATCAACAAGAAACATTAAGAGAGACCCAACAGTGCGCAGAAGAAAGCTCCTATTGAGCATTTAAAGGCAGGATAAAGGTGCCATGGGTCCCGGATAGAAAACGTAACAATTGCGGCCTGAAGTTGCATCGATCATAAGGTCGCTGTAGCCAGGGGGGAAGTCATACCATACTGTGGCAAGTTCGACCAAGTGCACTGAGGGTCTCCAGATGGTGGATGAGATTGCAGTAGCAGCTGCTCCAGCAGCCGCTTCATCAGGAAAGAGGGATGGTGTAAAAGCAATCTTGTAGAAAGGACCCGGATTGGGCCTTGTGGGTAGGGCCGGCCAGGCCTGCTGGCCTTGTGATACGGACAGACATGGAAGGCCACCTCCAATCAGAAGCCTCCTAATGTAAATAGCAGCCATCGGCACAAGTAAAAACTGTGTCTATTAGAGTGCAATTCTTTTTAAGGTATGAGAGTGAATCCTTTGCTGGGTTGCTATACAGGGACATAGGCATGTTTATCACCCTGGATGTTTAAACGTATGGAGCTGCTAAAAATGGATGATTGGGGATGAATGAGCTATTCCACAAAGAGGACGTGCATGTGGGCCAAATTAAATATATGCTGAGGCAGAGGCAAAGCAAAAGCATCTTCAGTTGTGAGAGGGATTTAGATCATACTCAGCCACTGAGCTCCAATCAAAAAAGGTTCAATTTACCTTTACCCGAGTATTTATTTACTATCCCAAATCCAGTATTTTGGAATTCTTATCTGGCATTAAGACTTGCTTAATTAGATTTATTTATTGGGGGTATGAGGAATCTGATAAAGGTGCAAAAGCCCCTTATTTTTTGATTTTTATTAAATAATAAAATGCTTCTGGTAATTCCGTAATAGAAAGAGTGGTCTGCTAATCATACCTTCCTTTCATAAAGGCCATGTCAAAAGCAGAGTGACACCTGCTCCCTGCTGCATCACTCTCTGGATCTTGTGTTTCTGCTCTACAGTGGCACAGCACAGTTTCAGAGGTCAGAGATGCCCTGTTTGACATCTGCAGTGAGAGCAAAGTCATTGCATTGCAGATGTTGTATTCTGTGGGATGTATTGACCCACTCCGCTATGCCATGCAGAATAACCCTGCCAGTTATGGTGAAAGAAACAGCAACAATGACGGCAAAGCCCTTGTGCGTGCCAAAAACCTACACATGCACCATGGGTGGCAGGTTGTGCATCCCTCTTTTTATGTGCTTCAGCACATAAAAAGAGGGATGCACAACCTGCCACCCATGGTGCATGTGGGGTGGAATAGAGCACACCCTACAGAAAACGTGCCAGTGGGCTCCGTGACCAGCAAAGTGCAGAGAGAGAAGCAGCACTTTGCAAGTGAAACACCACAATGTGCCTACAAATGACATTTTCTTTGTTGCTAAAAACTCCAAAAGGCCTATAACACAACACTTCTCAACATTCAATATCTTGCCTGTTGCTAAAATTCATTTATCTAATGAAGCATTGGGAACATACAAAGTCCTAATGTGAAGAGCAAAACAGTCATCAGATGAACTGGATTGTCTGTAAACTGACAGCCTCTGCCAGAATCTGGGTGCAGTACCCTGGGCCACCTGAATGACAGCTGTCAGATGAGTTACTGAGGAAACTTTAAAGTGAGCTAAAACCAAAGGTTTGCTGGATTAGCAAACATAAGAAGGATTGTTGCCAAAAAGGAATACAAATTTTAGTTGTCTTTTTGATCCCACAGATTTTAAGGTTAAGAAAGTAATGTATTTATGTTTGATGCAACAAATTTGTTTTTTGCTGGATTTAAGAAGTTAATTAGCCCGGCTGAGCTGCAAGAACTGGAAGAACAGGTTTTTCTCTTAAGAGGAGGGCCTTCCTCTCAGCAGAAACTCACTGGGAGCTGCTAATTGCGGGTTAAAACAGACTCTTGTCTACAGAAAGAGAAGGAACAATGACAAGCCTTTCAGCCCAGGAAGCAGAGGTGTGAAGGTGGTTGTTAATTACTCCTGGAAGGAACTTTCCCCAAAAGGGGGGATGCACTGGAATCCCAGGAGAGACAAAGGTGCAGAACCAAGCGGCCATCTCCTTTTAAGAATGAACAATGAACAATTTTTAAAAGATTCATAACTTGTGTCAAAGTGGGGGAAAAAATAAAAAAGGACAGTCTTGTTAATCTAATTTTTGGCTGCACGTGTGAAGAGGCGGTAGAACTGTGTGACATGGACAGGAATGACAATATATGTGGTTTCATGTGAAATGCATTAATGTTAGAATTGTGAAAATGTACACACATATCCCTATGTTAAACACACACATTTGTGGAAATTTGCATAACATTTGGAAATTGTGTTCATAGCGAAAAGGACAAAATTTTGTAGGAAGTTGAGACAAGATCCCACCGATGCGGGGTTTGGAGGAACAGATGTAACATAAAATATGGCATCTTTATGTGTGATTTGTATAACGGTGACTAATGTAGAAATGTGTATTTAGTATAAAATCCGATTTTGAGACCAGTGGCTAAAGGAAGGTCTCTGAGGACTGTTAAGCAAACCATAAAATGTGACATCATCCGGCCTTGATACAATCACTCAAATTGCAAGGCGGAGATTAATTTTTGATCCTATCCCAGCTCACAGGGGCAAGCTTAGCAATGTCATTTTAAAGCATAAATAGAGACAGCTGACAACACATAGGGACTCACCGATCCACTCACTTTCCTGATTCCGGCGAAGCACTCTGATCCAGAATTCTACATCCAGCTTTAATATTCTTCCAGATCCAGAGGACAAGACTCTTGCCAGCAATATAGAACTATTGATTTCAGCAAGGCCCAAATTCTCAAATGTATTCCCTCCACCCAGTGAAGCGCTGTGTGGTGTGAGAAGGCCTTTTGAACCAGTATCCTGAAATTCTCTGGCTTGCCACCACTAGGCTTGCCTGAGGAACTCGGTATACAGCTGATTTAAATCCCCACAGACTAGGAGGGCAGATCCTGTGCAAACCCGGCACCCGGCCTAGCTGATCCAGTACCGTGCCTGATGTGCTGTCTTTCCTAGACTAGACCAGACCCAATCCAATGACCAGAGCTGACGGTCCAATTTAATAACTTATCCTGTGAGTATTAATAGGAAGAACTGTGGCCCATAGTATATTTGTATTGTCTTATCCCTATCTCAAACCCATCCTATCTTTCAATCAGAACCAGTATTGTTAGAACTATCTTTGCGTTGAGCCTTTTCTTATGTGAAGAAGTAGAGTTTCCACAGTAGGTTTGTTACACTGATTACGTGACTGTAAGATCCCTCTGTGGTATTCACTGTTTCATAGTGATCCTCTAGTGTAAGCAAACCCATTTGTCATTTTCAAAAGTCCATTTCTGTTTCCATTCTCGTGCCTATCTCGCAAAAACGACTCTTACAAAAACCTCTATAACTCCCTCAGTTTTTGTGATAGAAACGAAATATCAACTCCTACTTGTACCCAACATCAAGTTAGGTACACACGTTGTGATTCTCCTGTTATTGCAAATATCACGCAAGTAAAAGTTTGCCACGAATTAGAATTCTGAAAGGTTTTTACATGTGTGAAATAGCTCTAAACTGTTCCCAACTTGGACTTTGGGATTTCAAATGTTTTCTTTGGACTAAATCATTGCTTGTGATTGTGTGCAATTGTTCAAAGAATTTACAACATTTTAAGTATTTTTGACCATATTTGGTGCTTTTGCCCACTCAATTCTAAAAACAATTTAAAGCCATTCTGACAGCTGAAAAGTCAATTCTGTATTTCTCTTGTGTTTGATGGGGAAAGGTGGGACTGATATTCTGTTTGATTTGTGCTATTCCTGAATACCTGCTCTCTCCTCCCTTCTCTGTACATTGCCCATTGGGGGTTGAGGGGTGTTGCAGGGGGCACCTCTAACCATAGTGCTATCTGATCTGAACCAACACAAAAGTATTATTTTCTGTGCTGCATTTGTTTTGCTCATTACTCATTCCTAGTGTATTAAAGACATTATTCAGTGTTCTGTCAACCCATTGGTGATTGTTGTTTACCTATTAAATATATTGTGATTACATTTTAAATACATAAATAAATATTTACCTTTGCAAACTAGCCTGATTCCTGGTTCAGTGTTACCGGGGGTTAGGGGGGGGGTCTCAGGGGAATGGTGTGATATGAGTGGTGTATTGTTCAGAATATTGAACTTATAGACACAAATAAATAAGGGTTGCAGTTGTGCACTGCACGCTGGGATTGACTTGGGTGTGTGCCGGATTGAAATCACTTACAATTCAATTCTGCATCTATTTTCCAAAGCCATAATAATTATGAGAAACTATCACCTGCTGGCACAGTAATTATGGAAATAAGCCATACCTGAATTTTGATTTGGAGGTTTACACTACACATAATTGTTAAAAGACACACAGATGCTCTCAACCTTGTGAGACCAGGCCAGCCAGGGAAGCGTTGTGTGTATTCTAGTCAGAATGTCTGGCTCTGCTCACAAGCAAAACAATGGGGCATGAAGAATGTGCTCATGTTTGATCCTTTGTAAGGTTGGGTAACACCTCTCTCCAGCAGGTGCCAGCTCTCTCCTAAAGAAAAGGGGTGGCCTCTAACCAGGGTGTTCCATATAAAAATGCCTTTTAAGTGCAGGTTTAGAACAGGGAGGAATGATTTCTTCATCCCTAGTTTTTGTGTGCTTCTCTCACCATCCTGTCTCCTACACTTCTACATTAACAGGGATGGATCCTAAAAGCAGGATTGATTTTGACCCATTGATAGTTGTATCCCATTCCTTAATTCATTATGGACCTACAAAGACTTCAAGAAGCAATCATTTATACCTCTATTGTGAGAGCTGCCCTTTCCAGTGTCATTCACCAGGGAGGTCAAGATATCGGGCCTCATTCCGAGTTGGGCGGTACAGGATACCGGGCACCGGTAAGGAGACCGGTGCTGGTAATCCCTTACCGCCCAATTCCAAGGTCCCTTAGCGGGAACCGCAAAGGACGTGTGGTCGGAATACACGTTCTTTACGGGTCCCGCTAAGGGACCAGGGCACTAATTACAGGCCTGCTAATAGCAGGCCCATGATTAGCGTCTTCTCCATTCCCATTGAGCCCTATGGGGGCTCAAATGGGAATGGGGAATGGTTGGGTGAATGAGGACATACCGGGTCCGCAAATGTCGGAATGTCCCGGTAAGTCCTCATTCACCCAGACTGGACACAGACCCGGGTTTGGAGGCAGCCATGGTGCAAATAGCGCCATGGCTACCTCCAAACTCGGAATGTGGGCCATAGTGTTTCAAGGCAGAGGCATGCTCTGCTCCCTAACGGTCTGCAAAGGCATTGGGGATGAACTATTGCAGTGGGTGGACCAGATCTACCTCTCTCTGCCAGCTGCACTGATAACCAGGCCTCTCATTGGAGTTAAAGAGCTATGGTAGATGCTATCTAGACTCTCACTGGTTGGGAGTGAAGAGAACAAGAACCAATCGTGTTCCTTCGCCTCTTAATTGGTATTGACAGCACAAGAAGAAGCAAAGCAATGGGTGTTCTAAAGTGTTGAACTGCTATTGAAACATGATATGACATTGTTCAACTGCCTTCAAACCATCAGGTACCGGTGCTGCATTTGGTTTTTCTTCAAACTACATTAAACTGAACCGGCTCAACGCCACATCACATCAACCAGAGCCTGGTACCTGTTTGGCATGAACCACCTGCTCATCACTAGACTCTCGATTCGCACCACAGGAAGTGTTGCATCATACATCGACCCAAAGCAGTGCTTACAAACGTCTCAAACTGGCTCAACTTCGTACCACCTCCATGTTCAACTGCACATCCGACCATCAGAATCAAAGCCTAGATCCATCATCGGCCCTTGATTCGAACCATTGAAAGCACTAGCATACAATATTTGAAAAATCTAAAAGAATGAATTTGGCATTCTCAAGCACTAGCAGCATCATCCAAAGAAAGATGCCACCTTTATTTATTTTATTTATTGCAAACTTGTAAAGCACAACATTCACCCAAGGGCATCATGGCACTACCTAAGCAAAAATAAAGACGAAATATAAATAGATAAGTCTTCAGAAATCTCCTGAAGGGCATGTAGTCATCATCCTCCAAACAGCTAAAGGGAGAGAATTCCAAAGGACAGCAGCAGTGACCCAAAACGACCGCCCACCAACCATGGACACCCTGAAACGGGAGACCTCTACCCAAAAGGCTTCTGCTGAACAAAGGTACATATAACCGAAACGTAGCCTGCAAATAAACTGCCCCTGTCCAATGCAGGGCATGAAAAACCAGGCAGGGTGCCTTGAACTGCACTCATTTTGCCACCGGTAGCAAATGAAGACTTGGTAGTACTGGGGAAATTTGGTCACAGTGGGGAGTAGATGTGGCCACACGAGCTGCAGAATTTTGTAAAACATGTAGACATCGATCAGATAGGCAGGCTGTGCAAGGAACAGAACGAGGACAGCACTATAGAGGAGACCACCAGAGCCCGAAAATGGGAAGGCAAAACTGTAGCACTTCGCACAGTATCTTCCGTTTGAAATGCCCCACCTGACAAATAGCGCTAACATGGCCAGCCATCGATAGAGAAGAGGTGATTTTAACCCCTAGATCCTTTACCATAGGGAATGGGGTAGGACGAGGACCCAGTGACAAAGACCAGAAGTGAGATGACCAGAGGCCAGCTCTGTCAGAAGAACCCACCAACAGAATCTCAATTTTTTCCCCGTTCAGTTTCAGCCAATTGGATGGCATCTACTTTCCCATGGCCTCCCAGCATGCCCTAAGCCTCACCACCATATCTTGTGCCATCAAATACAGGCAAACCAGGATCTACGTGTCATCAGCATAGGCATAGCAAGAGAAGCTGTGGGATGCGATGAGACCAGTAAGTGGCTGTACATAAATATTAAACAGAACAGGGAAATAGTGGAACCTTGGGGAACACCACAAGTGTGTGTAGTAGGAGAATAGCAGAAAGGAGGAAGAGAAAGGACTGGGAATTGTCAGATAAAAAAGATGAAAACCAGGCCAGAACAGCACTTGAGAAGCCAGCAACAAAGTGGTGGCTCAACAAAATCGCATGGTCGATGCTATCGAAAGGTGGCTGATAGGCCAAACAGCCCCTGTGCCACCTTGATCATGCAGTTGAGCAATACTGTGTATAATTGAGTCCAGGACCCTCTAAGTGCCATGACCTGACCAAAACCCATAATGAGATGGGTGAAAGAAAGAATATTTTTCCAGGAACATGGCAAGGAGAGGACAGACCAACGATTCAAGCACCTTCATTAAAAACAGCAATGGGGAGACAGGCAAAAAATTAGCAAGCACTGAAGAATCCAGTTTAGGTTTTTTCAAAAGGGGAATCAGCAGAGCGTGCTTAAGATAGGGTCATTTTCAAAGAGTCATTAACAGCTAATGCAACAGTAGGGGCAATCTGATGATGGGGTAATTCAACAAAATACTATTGGGGTCTGCAGTGAGGAAGAGTGAGGTGGGAATGATGGGTACTGGGGTAAGGAAGAGAGCAGTGAGGCTGATGGAGTACTCGGGCGGGATGACAAAGGTATGAGTAATATTATGGATAACTATTCGGGTACAGGGATGAGGAAGAGGGATGGGTGGTAATGTCATGGATTAATAATGGGGTAATGGGATGAGGAAGAGGAATCTGGGGGTAATACAACAGATGTATTTTGGTGTACTCGGACAAGGAAGTCAAATTCTCCTAATCCCCTTACTAGCATTGACTATGCTAGTTTACTCTTTTATTTTGCCATTCAAAAGAAATCCTGATCTAAGATCTCAATCTCGGAAAAAATATCTACACTATCTCCAGACTTCAAACCTTTACAAATCCTCTTCCCTTACCCTGCCCATATACACCCCAGCCTCACAACTACATTCTCATTACACCTATATAGTTTTAGGACCATTGTCAAACAAATATTCTAGATCTGAATCTTGATCTTCATGATGACAGGTTGAAAAGCTGTATGTCAAGCAATGCATCATCGGAGATATAAATGGATGCCAGCACACCAGCCTATCTAACACATTTTTAAAAGAATGACTGGAGGGATCTATGCCAAACCTACAAGTAATGTGTACTCAACTTATTTCTTATTTCTTATTTGGTGAAAATTCATTCATCCAGCAGTTTGGCTGTGATCATGAGCATAAATTGGGGATTTTCCTGATGGGAAAATGGATAAAAAAAAATAAAAAACACACCCTTTTTGTCCTAGATCTTTGGAACAGTACAAAAGAGATTGGCATGATATTTTCTAGTTTTGGGGTACCCGGGAAGTGTTATCAGCCAATCAGCTGGCTGGAACAGTGGGCAAGAATACCCATTCTCCGCACCCTGTTTCTGGCCACACGAGGCCCTATCCCTGCCAGTGACATCATTCTTTTGTTTCTATGTGTCTCCCTGTTGCGTCCCCACCATCCCCCCAAACAATTTGTACCCCTTCACCACCCTCTCCCTCCCCACGTACCTGCTGGACCAGAGCGCTGTGCTACGGAAGCCAGTGCTCTGCCTATCTCACATCCATTGCCATTGAAATGGAAAGGGACTTAGCAGCGGCCATATTTTTTCTTTTTTTTCCTTGGGAGACTGGCTGCGCAAGTGATGCTGATCTCCAGTGGAAAAATAAAAATAAACCATTCCCACCATGTATATACCACAGAGTATGAAAGGCTTTAAACCCCACTGTTGGGTTGGACATTGCCATAATGGCCCCCAGCCCTTGTCGTGGCCCTCGCTTCGCTGAGGCATACCTAGGCTCAGGCTGGTAGGCCATTACCACCCATATCCGGCCCTCCGCAGCAGGGGTGAAAGACATTTAAATACATATAAATAGACATAGTCAAGATTAAGTTTTTATGGCATTTCAGAAAATGGCCTTTCTCAATAACTTCTGAAGGCTTGCATGAACAAATAGGAATATATTCCACAGTAATATTTTGAGGTAACCGCCTGTGCATGTAAAATTCTAGAATTTTACATTTACAGCTTTGAAAGTATAAAAAAAAGTTTACTTTCATCATGTTTTGATCATCTTTTAATATGGGGTTTTTGCTTAGAAAAAAACAAATTCTGCCACCTCGATTTTCACATTATTTTGCAGGCAGCTACATTTTATCTGGAATTGGTGCAGCTAAGAGACCAGGGCACTAATTACGGGCCTGCTAATAGCAGGCCCATAATTAGCGTCTTCTCCATTCCCATTGAGCCCTATGGGGGCTCAAATGGGAATGGGGAATGGTTGGGTGAATGAGGACATACCGGGTCCGCAAATGTCGGAATGTCCCGGTAAGTCCTCATTCACCCAGACTGGACACAGACCCGGGTTTGGAGGCAGCCATGATGCAAATAGCGCCATGGCTACCTCCAAACTCGGAATGTGGGCCATAGTGTTTCAAGGCAGAGGCATGCTCTGCTCCCTAACGGTCTGCAAAGGCATTGGGGATGAACTATTGCAGTGGGTGGACCAGATCTACCTCTCTCTGCCAGCTGCACTGATAACCAGGCCTCTCATTGGAGTTAAAGAGCTATGGTAGATGCTATCTAGACTCTCACTGGTTGGGAGTGAAGAGAACAAGAACCAATCGTGTTCCTTCACCTCTTAATTGGTATTGACAGCACAAGAAGAAGCAAAGCAATGGGTGTTCTACAGTGTTGAACTGCTATTGAAACATGATATGACATTGTTCAACTGCCTTCAAACCATCAGGTACCGGTGCTGCATTTGGTTTTTCTTCAAACTACATTAAACTGAACCGGCTCAACGCCACATCACATCAACCAGAGCCTGGTACCTGTTTGGCATGAACCACCTGCTCATCACTAGACTCTCGAATCGCACCACAGGAAGTGTTGCATCATACATCGACCCAAAGCAGTGCTTACAAACATCTCAAACTGGCTCAACTTCGTACCACCTCCATGTTCAACTGCACATCCGACCATCAGAATCAAAGCCTAGATCCATCATCGGCCCTTGATTCGAACCATTGAAAGCACTAGCATACAATATTTGAAAAATCTAAAAGAATGAATTTGGCATTCTCAAGCACTAGCAGCATCATCCAAAGAAAGATGCCACCTTTATTTATTTTATTTATTGCAAACTTGTAAAGCACAACATTCACCCAAGGGCATCATGGCACTACCTAAGCAAAAATAAAGAGGAAATATAAATAGATAAGTCTTCAGAAATCTCCTGAAGGGCATGTAGTCATCATCCTCCAAACAGCTAAAGGGAGAGAATTCCAAAGGACAGCAGCAGTGACCCAAAACGACCGCCCACCAACCATGGACACCCTGAAACGGGAGACCTCCACCCAAAAGGCTTCTGCTGAACAAAGGTACATATAACCGAAACGTAGCCTGCAAATAAACTGCCCCTGTCCAATGCAGGGCATGAAAAACCAGGCAGGGTGCCTTGAACTGCACTCATTTTGCCACTGGTAGCAAATGAAGACTTGGTAGTACTGGGGAAATGTGGTCACAGTGGGGAGTAGATGTGGCCACACGAGCTGCAGAATTTTGTAAAACATGTAGACATCGATCAGATAGGCAGGCTGTGCAAGGAACAGAACGAGGACAGCACTATAGAGGAGACCACCAGAGCCCGAAAATGGGAAGGCAAAACTGTAGCACTTCGCACAGTATCTTCCGTTTGAAATGCCCCACCTGACAAATAGCGCTAACATGGCCAGCCATCGATAGAGAAGAGGTGATTTTAACCCCTAGATCCTTTACCATAGGGAATGGGGTAGGACAAGGACCCAGTGACAAAGACCAGAAGTGAGATGACCAGAGGCCAGCTCTGTCAGAAGAACCCACCAACAGAATCTCAATTTTTCCCCGTTCAGTTATAGCCAATTGGATGGCATCTACTTTCCCATGGCCTCCCAGCATGCCCTAAGCCTCACCACATCTTGTGCCATCAAATACAGGCAAACCAGGATCTGCGTGCCATCAGCATAGGCATAGCAAGAGAAGCTGTAGGATGCGATGAGACCAGTAAGTGGCTGGACATAAATATTAAATTGAACAGGGGAAATAGTGGAACCTTGGGGAACACCACAAGTGTGTGTAGTAGGAGAATAGCAGAAAGGAGGAAGAGAAAGGACTGGGAATTGTCAGATAAAAAAGATGAAAGCCAGGCCAGAACAGCACTTGAGAGGCCAGCAACAAAGTGGTGGCTCAACAAAATCGCATGGTCGATGCTATCGAAAGGTGGCTGATAGGCCAAACAGCCCCTGTGCCACCTTGATCATGCAGTTGAGCAATACTGTGTAAAATTGAGTCCAGGACCCTCTAAGTGCCATGACCTGACCAAAACCCATAATGAGATGGGTGAAAGAAAGAATATTTTTCCAGGAACATGGCAAGGAGAGGACAGACCAACGATTCAAGCACCTTCATTAAAAACAGCAATGGGGAGACAGGCAAAAAATTAGCAAGCACTGAAGAATCCAGTTTAGGTTTTTTCAAAAGGGGAATCAGCAGAGCGTGCTTAAGATAGGGTCATTTTCAAAGAGTCATTAACAGCTAATGCAACAGTAGGGGCAATCTGATGATGGGGTAATTCAACAAAATACTATTGGGGTCTGCAGTGAGGAAGAGTGAGGTGGGAATGATGGGTACTGGGGTAAGGAAGAGAGCAGTGAGGCTGATGGAGTACTGGGGCGGGATGACAAAGGTATGAGTAATACTATGGATAACTATTCGGGTACAGGGATGAGGAAGAGGGACGGGTGGTAATGTCATGGATTAATAATGGGGTAATGGGATGAGGAAGAGGAATCTGGGGGTAATACAACAGATGTATTTTGGTGTACTCGGACAAGGAAGTCAAATTCTCCTAATCCCCTTACTAGCATTGACTATGCTAGTTTACTCTTTTATTTTGCCATTCAAAAGAAATCCTGATCTAAGATCTCAATCTCGGAAAAAATATCTACACTATCTCCAGACTCCAAACCTTCACAAATCCTCTTCCCTTACCCTGCCCATATACACCCCAGCCTCACAACTACATTCTCATTACACCTATATAGTTTTAGGACCATTGTCAAACAAATATTCTAGATCTGAATCTTGATCTTCATGATGACAGGTTGAAAAGCTGTATGTCAAGCAATGCATCATCGGAGATATAAATGGATGCCAGCACACCAGCCTATCTAACACATTTTTAAAAGAATGACTGGAGGGATCTATGCCAAACCTACAAGTAATGTGTACTCAACTTATTTCTTATTTCTTAGTTGGTGAAAATTCATTCATCCAGCAGTTTGGCTGTGATCATGAGCATAAATTGGGGATTTTCCTGATGGGAAAATGGATAAAAAAATAAAAAACACACCCTTTTTGTCCTAGATCTTTGGAACAGTACAAAAGAGATTGGCATGATAATTTCTAGTTTTGGGGTACCAGGGAAGTGTTATCAGCCAATCAGCTGGATGGAACGGTGGGCAAGAATACCCATTCTCCGCACCCTGTTTCTGGCCACACGAGGCCCTATCCCTGCCAGTGACATCATTCTTTTGTTTTTATGTGTCTCCCTGTTGCGTCCCCACCATCCCCCCAAACAATTTGTACCCCTTCACCACCCTCTCCCTCCCCACGTACCTGCTGGACCAGAGCGATGTGCTACGGAAGCCAGTGCTCTGCCTATCTCACAGCCATTGACATTGAAATGGAAAGGGACTTAGCGGCAGCCATATTTTTTCTTTTTTTTCCTTGGGAGACTGGCTGCGCAAGTGATGCTGATCTCCAGTGGAAACATAAAAATAAACCATTCCCACCATGTATATACCACAGAGTATGAAAGGCTTTAAACTCCACTGTTGGGTTGGACATTGCCATAATGGCCCCCAGCCCCTGTCGTGGCCCTCGCTTCGCTGAGGCATACCTAGGCTCAGGCTGGTAGGCCATTACCACCCATATCCGGCCCTCCGCAGCAGGGGTGAAAGACATTTAAATACATATAAATAGGCATAGTCAAGATTAAGTTTTTATGGCATTTCAGATAATGGCCTTTCTCAATAACTTCTGAAGGCTTGCATGAACAAATAGGAATATATTCCACAGTAATATTTTGAGGTAACCGCCTGTGCATGTAAAATTCTAGAATTTTACATTTACAGCTTTGAAAGTATAAAAAAAGTTTACTTTCATCATGTTTTGATCATCTTTTAATATGGGGTTTTTGCTTAGAAAAAAACAAATTCTGCCACCTCGATTTTCACATTATTTTGCAGGCAGCTACATTTTATCTGGAATTGGTGCACTGAAAAATTATTTTGAAAATTGACAGCCAATTTTGAGATATTAACAATTTAAGATGTACCTATATATGACGTTTGCGTAATGGCAACGTTTTTGACCAAAACAAATACGAACAGAGTACAAAATACACACACAACAAACACACCAACCATATGCACAGTGGCCATAACCACATAACACACTCCATCACCCCCTCTGTGTACACAGTACAACATACACTAACGCAAGGAAAAACATAATACAATCAATAATATCTATGTACGCCACATGCGCAAAGACAAATGAAGTACAAACTACACGTCAACCATATACTCTGCAAGCAAGGCAACTGTACGCAAGCAGCCATAACCACACACAACATATCCTCTCACTCCCATTGTGTACTCATTATAACATACACTGTAGCAAAGAACCACACACAGCATACACACTCACGCCCACTGAGTACACATTACAACATACACTAAAGCAAGGGCATACATCATTTAAGCAACAATAAGCAGCCAACATTATCATGACGACACATCATGCACACTCTCTTCCACTGCGTTCACATTACTGCATACACTAAATCAACAATGTATAGTCACCATTTTCATGACCACACACAACATATGCACTCACCCCCACTGTGTACAAATCACAACATACACTAAAGCTAGATAATAAATAGTTCACACAACAATATGCTTCAAAATGATCATGTCCGCACACAGCATATGCATTCACCCCAAAGCGTACACATTAAAATATACACTAAAGCGAGGAAATACATAATTCAAGCAGCAATATGCATCCAACGTTATCATAACCACACACAACATACATATTCACCCCCATGGGGAGTACACATTACAGTTATAGTCATTACACTGTGCATTAAAAATGCAAACATGTAATATGTGTGCTAACTTAAAATTAGTAAATAATGCAAACTGTAAATAGATGCACACAAACAATACACATTAAAAACATACATAAATAAAAAAGTGTAAAATTTTTATAAAACACAAACACAACCCATTTTATGTATGTATATATAGTCAAGAAAAAATATTATTTGCCGGGACGTTAAGGTGAGAATGCAACAAAACCACTGAAATTCATGGAAAGCCACCTTAACTTCACGCCCCCTGTTGCGCAGCTTATGACCACAATGATGACATCACAGATCACATCACTGATGACATCACTAATGACATGTTGTATCAGAACACTGATGACATTACAAATGACTTCACTGATGCCATCACTGGTGACAACACTAATTACATTGTATATAACTGATTACATCAATAATGGAATTAGACATAACATCATTTATAAATTAGCTCATGAAAACTTTGATTACCTTAATAACAATGTAGGCCATGGACTTGGCAATCACAAAGGCTGCGGTCACTGGCCGGAACCAAAGGCCATAGCCAGTGGTCGGTTATTGTTAAAAAAATACCAATGTGCGAGCTTAAAAGCCATGTTTAGCAGCCCATCAATGTTTTAAAATATACAGTGGGAAACATTGAAAGCTGTAGTCAGTAGCCATGGCTAAAGGCCATAGCTAGTTCCCATTAATATGTTAGAATATACAGTCGGCACAGTCAAAGGCTGTGTTTTTAAATATTCAGTGCACATGGGTGAAGGTTGTGACCACTGTCCATAACTGATGACCATGACTAGTACTCATTCATGTGTTAAAATAGATTTGGCCATGCACACTGACAATGGTTGATGGTCATGTTCAATGCCCATTACTCTTATAATTAGTGATGTCATCAGTGATGTTATCTCTGATGTTATCATTGTTGTCACAGGCTACGCAACAGGGGCGCAAAGTGAAGGTGGCTTTAGCTGAATGTCAGAGGTTTTGGTGTGCTAAATTCTCACCCTAACATCCCTGCAACTAAAGTTGTTTTCCTTTTTTCCTTTAACTGGTATGATTATGTTGCACTAATAAAAACCTACCAAATTCAGCAAAAAAACATTGTTAAAGGGACGTTATGGTTATAAGTCAAATCGAAAAACCCAAGAAATGTGCCAGCTATGCAACCATAACTTGTGTCACTGCCATGCACTGCTAACACTAACATCCAGGACATCAAAGATGACATCACACATGACATAATTGATGACATCACACATAAGGGGACGTTGCTTTGTTCAGTGACATTTTTATTTTAAACTGAGGACTTCATGTGGTTATACTACATTGAAACCATGATATAAATAATATAAGGATACTGTGCATGTTAAACTTGACCTTGTGCTATATTCTGAAATTCTTTTCCCTTGCATTTCCCCTGAGGTCATAATGCGCATACATAAAACAAGAAGCAGGACCACGCAGATAATACATTTCTCAGGAATGTGACATGCTTCGACTTATTGTACTATCTAAGCATACCATCTTAAGAATACTTTTGTTCTATAATCCATACAGCATTCATAGTTTCTCTTTAGATATCATTTGATTGCTGTATTCTCAAAAAACTTCAGTACAAAGTTTATTTTTCAATAAGCACCTTTTTTGTCACATGGAGTACTTTATTACAAGGTTACTGGTCACCAATGATATGTTGTAAATGACACTAATCAGTGATACCCCTTATGATATTATATGATATGATATGGCATTTATAACGTGCCTATACACAAGTATTTCAAGGCGCGATGAGGCAAGGGAGGGGGAATAGAGGGAAGACAGAGACAATGATCTTACTAGACCAGGTGACATTGAGATCGCGCAAGTGCATGGGAGGGGGAATGGGGAGAAGTGCAGGGGGAAAGGGGAGGGAGCAGTGCAATAGATAGGATAACAGTAAAAATAAATAAAACATTAAATAAAAAGTGCAGCCAGCTGGTGGCAAGTGCAAGGATAAGTGCAGGCATCAGACATCAGGTGTCAAATGCTGGTAAGGGGCTGTAGGGAAGGGTTGCCAGGTGGGTAGTGCAGGTGTCCAACTGGTGGGGAGGGAACCTGGGCCCGAGATCAGAGGGTAGCCAGGTAACCAGTGCAGTATCAGTTTCAGCCAGCAGTGGAGGGGAGGAGAGAAAACAGAAGCAAAGAGGAAGGAATTGAGGTGCTTCTGGAACCTGGATGGTTCTCCGCAAGTTTCATAGAGGCAGGGAGGCTGTTCCAGAGGGAGGCCCCAGCCAAACAAAGAGATCTACCACCAACTCATTACTTGGAGAAGCCACTGACCCTGAGGGAGTTGGAGGTGGATGAGTGAAGAGCTTGAGAAGGAATATATTTAGGAAGAGAGAGTTGAAGGTATTGAGGCTCCGGGCCCCAGAAGGCCTTATGGACAATGCAGAGGGTTTTGAACCTAATCCTCGCTGCCACTGGGAGTCAGTGCAGAGATTTCAGTCCTGTAGAGATACGATCCCTAGGCTTGAGACCAAGGACCAGTCTCGCAGTCCTGTTTTGGATGAGTTGCAGAGGGCGGAGAGTAGAGGCAGGCAGATTTAGAAAGAGACGGTTGCAGTAGTCCAGCCTAGAGAGAACCAGAGCTCTGGAGACAGCGAGCTCCTGGGGGAAGGAGAGGAAAGGAAAAATACCTTGGAAGATGTGCAGCTGGTAGTGTGACCTCTTAGAGACATCAGAGATGTGAGGAGAGAAGGAGAGTGTGGAGTCGAAGATGACCCTGATGTTTTTAGCCTCACAGGTGGGAGCAGGAAGAGGGTGAAACAAAAGGACTGGTGAGTCTTCTCGGTGCAGAGGGGCGCCTCTCTTCTTCTGGAGAGAGGGCTCTGATTCTAATGAACCAACAGACTGTTCCCCAAGGTAATGGCTCCCTTCCCCAGGTGACAATCCTATTCCAAGGAGAACGAAAAACAAAGTTCCAAGAAAAGAAGAGTCTTAAAGGGGACTACAAGTTCTTGGTTCAACTCGCAGTTCAGAAAAATGCCTGCATTCCTTATTGACCATGATTACTGTCTTTACAATTGGATCCTTGGAGAGGGTTTCTCCTCTCCATGTGTTCTACTTCTACCCTAGGGGTTATGCCTCTCTTCCCCAGGAACTTGTTCAGGCTTCCTTCTGTGTGCTGTTGCGTAATACCAGATATGATACCTTTTCAGCACCGGGGAGGTGGAGGTGTGGGGGGTCATATCCCCTTCATCCCCTGGTTCTTTTCAGGCTTCTCAAAATACCAGATGAAATGGCGCAGTTTCCCTTGGCATTTCACAAAACACCAGGGCGAATGGCTCCCTTCCCCTGGTCTTTCTCAGGCTTCTCACAATGTCAGAGGAAATGGCTCTGTTTCGCGAGACCAGGAGAAAAGGCTCCCTTCCGCTGGTCTTTCTCAGGCTTCTCACAATGTCAGAGGAAATGGCTCCTTTTCCCGACACCAGGGGGAAAGGCTCCCTTCCCCTGGTATTTCTCAGGCTTCTCACGGTGCCAGAGGAAATTTCTCCCTTTCCCCTGGCTCTTTCTCGAATTTATAAAGACCTTCCATTTGCATTGATACACAGTAGTAATTTAATATGTGATGTTATTGATGATGTTATTTGGGATGTCATTGTTGATGTTGTGGGTGTTAGTGTTATCAGTGCATGGCAGTGGCATGAGTTATGGATGCATAGCTTCCCACAATAGGTGAATTTCTTTCGTTTTTCGAATTTACTTGTAAACATTATGTCACTTTAACAAAACAAATTTCCCTGAATTTTTATTAGGGCAACTCACAAATGACATCATCAATGAAATTACTACTGTACATCAATTCAAATGGAATGTTTGCATGAGGGGTACCGCTTACAGTGTCATTTACAAGGTGATAAGTATCCTTGTACACTGTGCATTGGTACAGAGTAGTCATTTCATATGTGAATGTTAGTGCTAGCAGTGCATGGCGGTGGTGCAAGTTATGGTTTCGGAGCTTACCGTAACTGGCAAATTTCTTGGGATGTTCAATTTTACTTGTAGCCATAATTTCCCTTTAACAATGTTGTTTTCACAGAATTTCATAGGTTTTTATTAGTGCAAATTAACCCTAGTGTCTCTTTAGCAACATTTTGTTCACAGAATTTCATAGGTTTTTTGTTACTGCAACTTAACCATAACATTCCTTTATCAAAGACTTTCACTGAATTTCTTAGGTTTCTATTGGTGGAACTTAACAATAAATCCCTTTAACAAAGTTCTTTCACTGAATTTCATAGGTGTTTTAGTGCAACTTAACCATAATGTCCCTTTAACAAAGGGTTTTCACTGAATTTCATAGTTTTTTATTAGTGCAACTTATCCATAACATCCCTTTAACATTTTTCACTGAATTTCATAGGTATTAGTTACTGCAACTTAACAATAACATTCCTTTAACAAAGAGTTTCACTGAATTGCTTAGGTTTTTATTGGTCAAACTGAACAATAACATACCCTTAAAATAGATTTTTCCTTGAATTTCATAGATTATCTTAGTGCAACTTAACCATAACGTCCCTTTAACAAAGATTGCTATATTGAATTTCATAGGTTTTTGTTACTGAAACCTAACGACAATGTCCCTTTAACAAAGCGTGTTCACAAAATTTCATAGGTTTTTGTTACTGCAACCTAACCACAACATCCCTTAAACAACGTTTATCAATGAATGTCATAGGTTTTTTAGTGCAATTTAACCATAACGTTCCTTTAACAAAGTGTTTCACTGAATTTCATTGTTTCTTTTTAGTGCAACTTAACCATAACATCCCTTTAACAAAGATTGTTATACTGAATTTCATATGTTTTTGTTACTGAAACTTAACCATAATGTCCATCTAACAAAGTGTTTTCACTGAATTTCATAGGTCTTTGTTACTGCAACTTAACCATAACATTCCTTTATCAAGATTTTCACTGAATGTCATAGGTTTTT
Organism: Ambystoma mexicanum; assembly: GCF_040938575.1. Lineage (NCBI taxonomy): Eukaryota > Metazoa > Chordata > Amphibia > Caudata > Ambystomatidae > Ambystoma > Ambystoma mexicanum. The sequence goes on along the minus strand of NC_090937.1, from coordinate 1,383,209,556 downwards.
ATTAGTGGAGCTTAACCACAACATCCCTTAAACAACGTTTACCACTGAATGTCACAGGTTTTTTAGTGCAATTTAACCATAACGTTCCTTTAACAAAGTTTTTTAACTGAATTGCATAGGTTTTTAGTAGTGCAACTGCACCATAATGTCCCGTTAGCAATGATTTTTCACTGAAGTTCATAGGTTTTTATAAGTGCAACTGAATCCTTAAGTCCCTTTAAGAAAGTGTTTTCAGTGAATTTCATAGTGTTCTATTAGTGAAAATGTTTCATGGTGTTAATTCACTGTATATAAGTTATTAATAATTCCTCTTTTAAAATATATGAAATAACTACAACCCTCCTTTAACAGACATATTTTTTGCAATGCATACTCATGTATGTCGTTATCAGCAGTGCATGCTGGGGATGCAAGTCATGCTTGAATTTCCCAGGACATGAGGCTCGACCATGATCCCAGTCCCACCAAACCACCCCCATTATCCACTGCACCTACCCTACATCCTTGTTCAGTATCCATTATACCCTCATAATATGACCAATGGACAGTGCTGAAGGCTTCCAGCCATGGCCAGTCTCCACAATCCTTGGGGCACGGACTTCGGCCATGCCACATGCCCCCAATAAGCAAATCAGAGTAGACATTTGTCCTTGCTGAGGGCCAGCCCCACTGCCCAGGCACCAAAGGTATCTCACTATTTTATTAATTTACATTTTGGCACTTTCGAAAAGTAATAAATAGGACAGATTTGGAAAAGCATGTTTTCAGGTCCTTGCTGATGCTCCTTGCACAGGTTTGCTGCAATCCTATCCATCACTTCGGGCTGTAGCCACCAGCATATTTTTCTTCCATTCAAACTATTCAAACTTATCAAAAAAATGTTATCACATAGCGGTCCCTGGTGGCCATGCCCACCTTAACCCCATAGCCGGTCTCTAGTGGTCATGACTAGTGGCCAGATTGTCAGGGACATGACTCAGACAATCTGGCAACTGGCCTCTGGCCATGGCCACAGGATATATGTCAGTCAGAAAAGGTATATCACTATTGTGTGTACCTACATTATGACACTTAAAAAAAAATAAAACACTGACACATTTTCAAAACCATGCTCTTGTGTCCTTGCCAATCCTCCTCGCACAAGTCTGCTGCCAATCCAGCCATGTTATATGTTTTGGAAAGTGTCAAAATGTATGTACAAAACATTTGTCATATAACTTAATGTCCCTTTAACACATTCACTGTCACTGTCCATTCAAGAAAGTCTGAATGGACATAGTCAATTCAGATTTTGCAGAAAAAATCAAAGTGCTGTCTATAATCTTTCTAAAACCTTTTTTGCACGTTTGCCAAATGGCAACAAAGTTATAACCAATCTAAAAATGTTGACCCCCCCCTTTGATGTCCTGGGTGTTAGTTTTAGTAGTGGACGGGGGTGACACGAGTTATGGTTGCTTAGCTTACCATAACCTGCGAATTTCAATGTTTCTTTTGTTTTACTTGTAACCATAACATACTTTTAACAAAGTTTTTTACTGAATTAAATAGCTTTTCATTAGTGCAACTTAGTCATAACGTCCCTTAAACAAAGATTCTTCAATGAATTTCATAGGTTTTTACCAGTGCACCCTTAATCTGCTAACAGTCCTTGTATTGTTCTCACCCCCAAGGTAGCAGCTGTAGAGTCCACGGACATTATGAATGTCAGTGGACAGGGAATAGCATTCACAAAGCCCCGAAGCACATTGACGAACAGAACTTTTTATACCCATCAAGCAAAAAAACATGTGCATAAAGCAACGTTACTTATATTTACTGCAACCAAATATACCTTTTGTACAAATGATTACTTGAAAATGTACATATTATTTTTTATGTATAACAAACAATATAATGGAATGCACAAGCATAAACCATGAGTGTACACCTCATATTATCACTTCAATACAACTGTTCATAGAGACTAACATAAATCTCTAACCAAACAGTAAATACACTGTATGCATTTCTTTATTAGCATTCATTATGTAAACAGGCACTACAAGGAAAAAGCACAATATTTTTCATTTTGACAGAAATAGCAAACACACTTGAGTGGTTAGAGGAGAACTTCCCAAAAGAAGAAATGAGTGACAATAACATCTCTAATAGTATACAATACATCTTTTAATATAAACAAATAATGTAATTTGTACAGATCTCACTAAAATAATAATTTCTTTTTTTCTTACAGTTCATAGTTTTCATGAAGAAACCACGCCCCAATGTAATTATACACAATTCCCAAGAATCACAAAGGGAAGCCCTATCCCCAGCTGTACATAATCAAATCATAAACCTGTCTACAAAATTTGATGAAATAAGTAATGATTTTAAGGAACTTTTACAAAATCTATAAAAAACATATAATTAAACATTTTCCCTATCACTGTCCTTCTTGCACCTATCCCCTTTGTGCCCAGGAATCACCCCCATCAAATTCCCAACATTTAAATCAAAGACGCTTTGATGAATCCTCACTCCCTTCCTCCCCTTATCATTATTCTACAGCAATTCATAACTCTCCCATTTATGTTTCCCATTCCGATACCCAATCCCTTTAATAAATAAATTCATTTTTATACTATAAATGTTTTGTATATTGTTGTGTGAAATTTTAAAAGCCACATTATGAGTCAGTGGACACTGCGACTGTCTGGGGTGTCTGCCCTCAAAATTGAGGTGCCCCGGGCAAGCATGATGTCTAGAAATGTCTGTTTTTGCATTACGCATTTAATTAGTCTGCGGACACTCCGCCTGTTCTACGGACACCCACGTGCGTGTGCACTGTGATTCCCGCACGATGGGTGTCTGCAGATGGCCATGTGACAACACCTGTACGGCATGATGGCGTGTCCATGAACCGTGTCCACAGACACAGACAGTTTAAAAGTGTATTTTCCATCACTCTGGGGTGTTTCAAGCAGAGATATTACACTTGCACAGCTCCCAGACCCATTTTTGGTTCATCTGGCAACTTTTTACAACTTTTCAAGATCTATTTGTGACTCTGTTGTCTGCGGAAAGCATAACTGTCCGCGGACGGTTCCTCTGAAGGGATCCATCCATTACTTTCAGTCATTCTCAATTTGGCTATCAAGTCGGGAGTATTTTGCAGCATGTGCTTTGGAGTTTGCCTAAAATACTGTAACAATGACATCTGCTATTGCCATTCCTCCTCCCCAACCACCATCACCATCTGGAGTGCCAGAACATGGGAACAGGTGCAGGGATACAGATAATGAGGATCAACAGGAAGATGAAGATGAAGATGAGGTAGACAAAGTCCCTATCTCCAGAGCCTGGACTGAGTCCTGGATGTGGTGATTTTTCACCACTGTTGGAAATGTGCCAAAGGCTCGTGCAGCCAAGGTTCGATGCACTGAGTGCAAAGTTGTACTAAGTCACGGAAAACCAGGCTGTATTCCTACGGCACCACCTCCATGTGGCACCACACCAAATCCAACCATCCATGTGCTCTGAGGAAGGTGGTACCTTTCTCAGGGAAATGTAGGTTAACGCCCTCTACCCCATCTCCCACTCCTGTTACTACAAAGGATACTCCTTTGGGGCAGAGGATCCCAGCGGCAGCCTCACATGTCATACAGGCTGCTGTTGACCTTACCTTTCCAGGGTCATAGTGCTATGTTTGTACTGTGAAGCACCAATCTGTAGGGGGAGCAATTTCGGAGTTCTTTTGAGGCCGCAGTCAAGGAGGCAAGAAACACTGCCACCTACCTTGATTAAGGCCCACCCAATATCATCCTCTGCCACCTGCCCCTTCATCTCTCTGGTTGTTGCACCTTACCTCCCTCCCTTCCCTCGCTTCCCTTCCCCACCTTACCTTGCCTCTCCTGGAAAAAACACAAAAAAGCCAAACAAAATACACAAACAAAAAAAACGTTCCTTTAAAAAGCTCTGTTAATATAGAATTGAGATAAAAAGTCATAGACCCCTTTGCATCCTGAATAGTCTGCAGACAGCGCAGTAGTCAGCGGCCATCTAAACAAATCTAGGTGTGGAGTGGGGGCATGAAAATCATTTTAATTGCTATTCACACAAAAATGGTGGCTATTAAAAGATCATTTTTCTTTGTCTTTTTGACTTTTAAATATGTTTTATTATTTATATTTATATACTAAACTAACAAAAATGCTACACAACATAATTATTATGTGTTCACAAAAACTGCTTCAATGCATTTTTTATGTTTTCCAGAAAAATCTGGTTGCCCACATAAGTTAGATGCACTTCATCTCTCTGAAAAATGTTGACAATATCATTTCTCATTATGAAGATATGTCATGCGAACATCTTGCAAAAAAGAACATCTTGCAAAAAAGCACACACAGCTTTATTCCTGTTGCACCTTGCTTTTTCCATTTGTGGACAAAATAAATGTGACCACATCAACATTTGTCTCTGAGCAATCCACGAAAAAATAATTTTGGAAACATTTCCAGCAACTTTCCAAATTTCTCCTTCATTGCAAACTGCAATGGCATTGCAGAAATGTACCCCAAACTGTTCCATCCACAATGAAGAACAATGATGTCCGGATGTTTTAAATGAACCATATTCTTACAAAATGGGAGCACATCCGCCCAGTTCATCCCTCACACTCCATATACCATGACACTTCAAATTTATGGAATCCATGATTTTCACGCAATCCACAGTGCTCAACATAGACCTTCAGCCAATGGATCCAAGAGTCCCCCAAAATCAATACACTCTGCCTCCTCAAAGACATATACATTGCCATTTTCAGTGCTCTCAAAACTCTTGCACACAAAACTCCTGCTACCCTCTCTTCCTGTACACCACACCCAAGAAACCTAATTGGCTTATCCCCCGATGTCCGTGGACAACCGCTAATGTCTGTGTTCTCTACAGTTCACTTTCCATGCCAGGCATCCTCAAATTACATGGATGTGACATATGCCATCCATGGACTACCACAGTGTGTGCAGACATAAAGTCAAATTGAAGGGCGGGAGGTTTACACTTAATTTAAACAATTTATTGTACAATGGTGGCGCTTAAAAGAGCTGTTATTTGGGTTTTTTCAGTTTTCATTTTTATTTTCTGATTTTTATTTGCTGGAACAACAAACAAATGTTTTCATATGCACTGTACATCTTTTTCACATACACTTTCTCAGTACATTTTGAATATTTACAACAAATATCTGAAATACCCAAAATCAGTAACATTCACTCGCTCACATCAGTAACATACCCAAAATCAGTAACATTCACTCCATCCATACATTTTTAAATGCACAGCATTGTAAGTAACTGTCACTTGATATGAACAGCTACTGAATGCTGGTGGTTAAAACAGAGAATATGCTTATTGAGAAGCTTAATACCAAGTAAGTGGCAGGAACCCTATATATATACATTTGTGAAAGAGTTGAAAAAGAAGTTTAAAGATATAAGCATACCTGTACTATGTCGTGTTAGATATAGATGTTGTTGAATCTGCAAATAGACATCTTGGAGATTTTTACAGTAGTTTTTAATGCAGGTGGCTGTGAGTAACAGGAGACAGGTACGCTGAGAGTTCAAGAGTATATCTGAAGTGTTGAATTGATATGATATGATATGATTTGATATGTCATTTGAGAGGGTTACATGTAGAGCTTTTGGATGTGTTTGGTGGACGGATGTGTGACTGTTTGAAAGCAGCAAATGAGGTAGTGTTAGAAACATAAAAGTAAAAAGGATAAAGGACTGCACTGTGCTAAGTTGTCCACGGACACCACACATACCATCTGGGCCCTTTAAGCAAGCCAGGCATGGAAAGGGACTGCAGAGACCGTGGACAGTCATGAAGTACATGGGCATTGTGGATCAGCCGATCAGGTTTCGTGGGTGTGGTGTCAAGGAAGACTGGGTAGCAAGAGTTATCTTTCTTGTGTGCAGTGAAGGTGGCTTTAGCTATGGCTTTGTGGAAGCAGAGTGTTTGGATTGTTGGTGATTCTTGGGTCCATTGGCTAAAGGTGTGTTCTGCGAAGTGTGGATTGTCTGAGAATCTTGGATTGGATGAATTTCAAGTTTCATGGTACGGAGTTCGAGAAATGAAGAGGGTGGGATTCCTCACGTTTTATGAGAAAATTATTAACTTGAAGCATCTGGACATCATTGTAGTTCACTGTGAAGGCAACAGTGTGGGCTATGTTACCGGAATTTCATTACAGTTTATGATGAAGGATACATTTGGAAGTTTAATGTAACTATTTCCACATTCGAAAATGATTTTTTCTTGGATAGCTCAGAGACAACTGTGGATGTTTTTGAAAGTGTTTTGTCCACAAATTGAGAAAGCAATGCACAATGTTAACAAAGTTGTATGTGCTTTTTGAGGGATGTTGGCATGACATCTTTTCAATATAAATGTGATATTGTCACCATTTGTGACAGCATCAGATTTCTTTTTAAAACATAAAAAATGCATTAAAGTAGTTTTTGTGAAAACATAAAATATGGATTCAAGTATTCTTTAGTAGTTGAAGTAAACAAAAAGGAAAAACAGAAAGAATTAGAGGCACTTTTTGTGAAAGTTAGACAAAATAAGGTTTAGTAGAATATTTGTTAGTTTAGTACATAAAACCAAATGATCCAAAAAATATATAAAAGCTAGAAAGAGAAAGAAAAAGGTTATTTTAAGAGCCACCATTTGTGAACGAAAAACAATTAAAATGCTTTTCATTCCCCCACACCACACCTGGAATGTTCCTGGTGTCCACAGACTACCGCACTATCCACGGACTATACAGGATGCGAAGTATCCTGTGTTTTTTTAAGTTCCATTTTTTACTGTCAAAAGTGGCTACGAAAGGAACCTTTTTTTTCTATTTTATGATTTTATATTTTGTGGGGCTCTTTTTTGTTTTTTACAAGAGAGGCAAGGTAAGGCAGGGGAGGGAAAGGAGGGAATAGAGGGAAGGGGCACCAACTAAAATGAAGGAGGGGCAGGTGGACAGGAGAAGACGTTGGGCGGGTCTTAAATTTAAGGTAGGTGACAGTGTTTCTCGTGCTACTTAACCGTGGCCTCGAAAGCATTTCAAAATTGCTCCCACCTGCAGACCAGTTTGTCGCAGAACAAACATAATACTGTGACCCTCGAAAGGTAAGGGTCAAGAGCATTCTGTATGGCCGCAAAGCTGCTACCGGGATACCCTGCCCCACAGGAGTAGTCTGTGAGGTGGCAGGAGCGGTTGAGGAAGATGGGGTACAGGCGTCAACCTATTTCACCCCAAGAAAGAAGCAGCCATTCTCAGACCACCTGGGTATTTAGATCTGGCCCGGCAGCGCAGGGAGGTGGTCTTGCAGGGGTTGTGCCTTGAAACACTAGTGTATAGGTGCACTATAAAGAAAATATCATATCATATCATACAGTCCAGGTTTTCTGTGACTCAGTATGACCCCAGACTCGAGCATCTCAGCTTTGCAGCCCGAGCCATCGGTACACCCTCAACGGTGGTGAAAAACTGTCACACCCATGACTCACTCTGGGCGCTGAAGGTAGGCACTTCCTCTACCTCATCTTGCTCTTCCTCTTCATCCTCTTCTGCATCTCTGTGCCTGATCCCCTCTCCAGGCCTTCCAGATGGTGGTGGTGGCTCCTGGGAAGGAGAGGTGGGCATATTCAAGACTTACTAAAAGTAATGGGTGGGTCCCTTCAGAGGAACCATACGTGGACCACGTATCTGTCTGCAGACTACCGCATCAAAAATAGGCCTTAGAAAGTTGTAAAGAGTTGACAGATCAACTAAGAATGGATCGAGGAGCTTGGCAAGGGTAAACTTTCCACTTAAAAATTTCTAGATTGGCCAAAAATGCGGTTTGAAACTGTCTGCAGTGACGGACACCATCCGCGGACATGCCGTCACGTCACATAGGTGCAGTCCCACAATGACGTCCCTGGACTTCATTCATGGTGGTCCACAAACAGGTATGCTGTCTGCAGATTATTTTAAAGTGTGTAATGCCACACCGGACATGTCCGGACCCGGCGCAATTTCTGCAGACGCCCCATTGTGTAAATGGACACCGTTGACAGCCGTGTAGTCCGCCGACTATTAATTGAGATTTTTTTTTATTATGTCAGAACAATATAGAACATATTTATAGTATGCAAAACGAATGTATTTATGAAAGGGACGGGGTATCGGAATGGGAACCATAAATGGGAGAATGTGGAATTTCTATACAATGATCATCGGGGTAGGGAGGGAGTGTAGTTTCTTCAAAGCGTCTATCATTGAGAATTTGGGAATGTGATGAGGGTGATTGCTGGTGGCAAGGAGGACAGTTACATGAAGGATAGTGATAATCAACATTTCTAATAACATGATTTTTAAGTTAAAACGTCCGTAAAGTCATTACTAAATTCATCCAATTTTAGATCATAATTTGATTAGGTACAGTTCGGGACAGAGATTTTCTTTGTGATTCTTTTGATTCTCCATAATTAAATTGGGGTGTTGTTTCTTCTTGTAAAGTATGTGTTATAAGAAGAGAAGAAAATATGATTTCACTGAGCTCTGTATAAATTACATTATTTGTTTATTTTGAAAGAAGTATTGTTTACCATTAGAGATGTTCTCATCACTCACTCATTTCCTCTTTTGGGAAGTTTTCTTCCAACCACTCAAGTGTGTTTGCCATTTCTGTGAAAATAAAAAAAAATGTTGCTTTTTGATTATAAGAAATGTTTATATAATGAATGATAATAATACAGAAATAAATACAGTGTACTTACTATTTTGTAAGAGGTTGTTTTGGAATGAATGCCTGGTGTATGTGAGTCTGTATGAAGAATTGTACTGAAGTGATAATATGCGGTCTATAGTTAAGGTTTGTGCTTGGTGTATTCCGTTTTAGTGTGTGCTAAATGAAAAAATAATGTATACATTTTCAATGGTGATTAATTTTACAAAAAGATATATTTGAGTGTAGCAAATATAAGTAATGTTTGTTTTAAGTGTTTGTTGGTTGAAGGGTAGAACATGTTATGTTTTCCCCTGTGCTTCTGGGCTTTGTGAAGGCTACCTGATGTCCGCAAACATTTGTAAGGTTTGCGGACTCTACAGCTGCTACATTGGGGGTGAGTATAATATAAGGAACTTGTAGCAAATTAAGGGTGCACTGGTAAAAACCTATCAAATCAAGTGAAAAATCTTTGTTAAAGGGATCTTATGGTTAAGTTGCAGTAATAAAAACCTGTGAAATTCAGTAAAAAAACATTGTTAAAGGGATGTCTTGGTTACAAGTAAAACCGAAAACCCCCAGAAATGGTAAGCTAAAAACCGAAAACCCCCAGAAATGGTAAGCTAAGCAACCATAACTCGCGCCACCACCGTGCACTGCTAAGGCTAACACCCAGGACAAATGAGACATCACAAATGTTATTGATGACATCACGAATGACATCACATATAACATACATTTTGATGAAAAGTCCCTATAAGGTGTTGTGTTTATAATGTTGGCAACAAGATTTCAGAGATAATCGGGAGGCCTATCATGAACTACTTAATGTATTAATGAATGTACTCATCTAAACAAAATATTATTTTGGAGTGTTGTTGTTAATACAGGAACCTAATCATACATACACATAGGCAACTACATCCTTGTGTTACTAAAAACAATATATATGAATACCCACAATGCATACAAATCAGAGTCACATACAGGGAAACTAAATTAAGCAAGAAAGAAACAATATCACCAGAAAATGTCAATAACATTTTAAAGTTCATCTTCATACAAATGAATTGTGTGTTTGAGGCCTACTTATTTTCCCATGTATGTGCACCATGAGCTGAATCCAAACCCTAAGGATTGTACTTTAAGAACATACAACAAGGTTGATGTCTAGATGTATAACACCTTTTGAACCATTCGTATTCTGACTGTCAGTGAACAAAAACACCTTGCCTAGATAAGTCAGTGAACAAACACAAGTGGCCTGCATATTTGATGTCATCAGTGATGTCATCAGTGATGCCATTAATGGCATTTGTGATGTCATCTTTGATATCCTGGGTGTTAGCCTCGGCAGTGCACGGTGGTGGTATGAGTTATGGTTGCATAGCTTACCATAATTGGTGAATTTCTGGTTTTTATCGGTTTTACTTGTAATCATGACGTTCTTTTAACAAAGTGTTTTCACTGCCTATACATAGATACATATGTATACTTATGAACTGTAACTGAAAGAAACATATGCAAGGAAATGGTATGATGTCAGCAGCTTATCTCTAACAATAATGTCCTTGTCCACAGAAAATGATAAAGCCAAACATAAATCCCACAAGTCATATGAAAGTATCCAGCAATCTTCACTGTCTTCAGCTGAGGCCTCCCTCTGGAACAGCCTCCCTGCCACTCTAAAACTTTAGGAGAACCATCTCTGGTTCCGGAAGCACCTCAAAACCTTCCTCTTTGCTTCTGCCTTTGCCCCCCCTCCCCTGCTGATTCAGCTCTCCCTCTGCACCATGCACTTGGCCACCCTCTGTCCTCCGGGCCCAGGTACTTGCTCATCTTGCCCCCCTCACGTACTGCCTCCGGGCCCCCCCTTGCACCGGGGTCTGTATCTGTACCCATACACCCCCCTTGTTCTTCCTGCATGTATCAGACCTACCCATCCTGCTGCCTTAAACCCAGCACTTGCCACTTTCTGGCTGCACTATCAGTGTTACCTTTATATTTATTAATTTATTATTTATTTAAGTTTTTTTTTCTCCTCGCTCCGCACTCTCCTTTTTTTCCCCTTTGCATGCACTTTGCACTTCTCCCCCTCCACCTCTACCATGCACTTTCACATTCTCAATGTCACTAGGCCTAGTACGATCGTTGTTTTTGTTCTCCCCTGTTCCCCTTCCCTTGCCTTGTTGCACTCTGAAACCCTTGTGTATGAGCGCAATAGAAATAAAATATCAATATTAATATCAATTAAAGATACAACAGACAAATCTAGGCTAAAAAACACAGCATGTTATAGAAAAATAAACAATCAAATTGAGCTCTAGATTTGTTCTGCTTTCTTCTTGACAGGACTACGAATCAGCTTTATAAAATAAAAATCTATGAAGATTTCAAGTTTAAATCTTTCACAGGATCTTGAATGCAAAAATGCTATACTGTTTCCCCGGAGAAAAGGATATCAGGTTCTCTTGCTAGAGTATGACCGGTAATGAGTTGGAGTGTCATCTGTCAGTCCTTTGTGGCTGTCATCACTACTGGTGGAGGGTACTGTACTAGCTGAGATTGTGGCACATGATTTACAGTATATGAGAATATTATTGTGCCACATCCTACAGTGTTTGTGCATTGAGGATTTGATCAACGTGCACTTAATTGGTCTGCCAAATGAACTATCTTTTGGAAGAGGTTGCATATCACACTGCCTGCCTGCACCAAATAGTTTTTACCTCTGCAAAGCCAAAGTATTCCCACACCCATGACTAAATTGGTAGTGACATTATGTTTCGGAATGTCACAACAATTTCTCTGTCTTGAACGAATTCCGAGCTCGCCTTGTGCCCTCTACATGGGCAGGCAATACTGCAAGGACACAGTCTCCCTCTCTTGAGCCATTCATTGGAAGACACTATCTGGCTTCTCTGGTTGGATGTTCAGCAGTTTCTCATAGAACCACTTTTTTCTCTCACCTCTGTCATTTGACCTTGTGCACCATTGTTGCTAATTGTTGGTAGGCATTCCTCAAACTGCTTTGCAGCAAATGCAATCTGCTCCAGATTGGTAGTCACATCCTACTCTGCACATGCTGTCTAACCCTCCTTATTTTCTGGCTTGCCTGCCTTAACCTCCCACAATCCTCACTATCCTTCTCAACCCACATCTACATCTCCTCAAGCACTACCCCTTCGTTCTGGCTCAATATCTCAATCTGTGGCACAGAGGTTGAAGACTATTCCAGCTCCCCATCTGCTCAAATTCAAATCAGATTAAGGTCTAGTTGTTTCTGCTTTATTCTTTACAGGACTAAGAATCAGTATTATAAAAATCAATGTGCATTATGTCTAAGGTGTCAACGTGCAAACCACATTTATGCCTAAGGTGAATAATGTGACTCAGCTGTTACTGTGCAAAACACAAATCAAAAAACAAGTGACAAAGTAAAAAAAAGATTCATGCGAAATTCACATTATGTAAAAGGGTTCTTGGAACAGTAGGGTAGGTAAAAGAGCATAGCAAAAGAACATTTCTTGGGCACACACACACAAATAATTCCCCAACCCCAAGAAACAAAACTGTTAGAAAACTCTTTTTTAAAGAAAACACAAAGGGAAAAGCAAATAGGGGAAATTAAACAACTTTTTTCAAAATGTTTGCAAGGCAGGAATGGTAAAAAGGGGAGATTGGAGAGGGTTCCTAAAGAACATCACAAACAGACAAACAAAGGGGTGTAAAGCAGCATTGAGAAACACTAAACACAAAATAAACAACTAAAAAACATCTCAAAAACTCTCCTTAACTCTTCCAAACTCAACAGAATCACTACAAATCTCTACCAAATCCACCAATGTGTGAGCCTATCAACTACTAACTCGACAGTCAACCAACACCCACTAATAAAGCAGCAATCAAACTGGTCCTTTTAAATGACATCAAACCTTTTTTAGAGTGGGTCAGGGCCATTGGCTAACTGGTTGAACTCCCATTTGAAGACATGGGACTTTCAATTGGATATTGAGCCTCAAACTACACCTTGAAACCCACAGCATGATACAACCCTTTGGAAAACGCATTGTTATTCCACAGAGCAGGTTAAACTCGCCTGACCAAACTTGATTTTCCCACAGGGCACATAATGAGAGGTTTGTGCAGCTATAAGTCCCTAGCAGTGTGAAGCTCATCCACTGTCAGTGCTAAATGACACTAACAGTGCAAGCTTATTTCAGAAGTAAACGTCCAATGCTTTACAAGTCTAGCAGTGAAAGCATTACTACATGAGTATATTATTAGTGGTAAACGGTCCCAACTAGGCTCTGTCAGTTTCTAGCTGCATGAGCCTCACCTAACAGTGATTCAAAAGGCAGGGAGGGATCCAGCAGTGCAAGCTTCCTCCATTAGTGGCTTGCCCATGCTATTAAGTTCACAGCAGTCCCCTGCCCAGGGGATAAACCTCCTTCAGAAAAGACATCTTGCAAGTGTAATCTACCATGGCTATAAATCACAGGAGTATGAGTTTCCTCCGATGGAGCTTGTCATTGCTATAATACTCATCTATATCAGGATTATTCCTCCTAATGGGTTGGTCAGTGATGCCACTGAATCTTTTAGTGTTTTGACTCAATGGAAATGAAGCATTGATGACACCACAGCATGCAGCACAGTACCTACAGAGCACATGTCCTTTACCTTCTTTGCTCCATCTCGTCATGCAGGAGAACCCTACTGTGCTATCCATTGATGTCCCCTCATGAAAGAACTTTCTATGCGAGTGCACCAGTCTACAGCAGATGAAAAAGCTAGTTCACAGGCAAGCGATCTTGACTTGTTGCTATTGAATCATCCTCAGCTGGAGCAGTTCACTAAATGTATTCATCCGGGTCAGCTGATACAATGCAACTTGCTTCTATGGTTCAACACCACCCTATCAGGAGCCCTTATCAATGCAAGATCCCTCATAGCACATAACACGGAAATCGCTGACATACTCGCCACGGATAAGCTAGATCTCCTGGCTGTCTCTGAAACCTGGCTCCACGATGCCGCAGGTCCCGCACTTATGATTGCTATACCAGACAACTACAATATTCTCAGAGTTGATCGGCCCCCTAGATAATTTTGAGGAAGACCTCTCTATCCTCCTCACTAACAACATCAAAGACTCCACCCAGCTCCTATTACTAGGTGATTTCAACTTAGGATTTAACGATGTTAAGGACAAACAGACTCAGTCTATCCAATCTATTCTATTTCAATCATGGCCTATCACAACAAGTCTTAGCCCCTACACATATAAAAGGACGCACACTAGACTGGATAGCCAACCACAATTGTGCCACTACCATCTCCAACATCACACCTCAAACGTGGACCGACCACCACCTCATCTGCTTCTGCTTAATATAGAACAGCCAAAATTAGCTACTCGTGAAATAGTACCACCCTTGCCAACCAGAAGCAAAAAAGAAATTAGTGCTGAAAAACTACTCCCACTCCTCTTACCAGCTCTCACCACTAGTGCCTTCAACTCTGACCCAAACATGCTAGTCGAGACTTTCAACAAAACTATGTCCAATGCCTTGGATACCTTGCCCCTATCAAACTACGTAAAAGTAAACGAGAATCGCACCACAACACATGGTTTACCCCTTACCTTAAAGAACTACGAATCCAAAAACGTAAACTCCAAGCCATCTGGAGGCACACACCTTCAGATGAGAACAAAACTCTACTTACCAACTTTGCGAATAAATACAAGAAGGAGATAATACAGACCAAAAAAGACACTTTCAATGAGAGAATTAGTAAAGCTAACTCGAATTCCAAAGAACTTTTCTCCATCCTTCGGGAAATGGAAAACCCGATTGCTCCCATAGATAACGTCCCCAAAGACAAACAATGGTGTACGAATATCCAAAATGCCTTAGCTAATAAAATAAGTACCCTGCAAACCAAAATTGCCAAGAAAAAAGCCTCCTTGAGTTCCACTGGAACACATACTACCACCCCAACAGATACACCGAGATCAGATACACCTAACAACTACAAACCCTTCAGGTTTACTAACATATCCATTCTGGAAACTGAAAAGGTCATATCTTCTCTGAAACCATCTAATTGTCAAGGTGACAGTTGCCCGGCACAAGTTATCAAGGATGCAGCTAGAGACTTAGCACCTTTTATCGCTAAGCTTATTAACACCTCCTTTAGAACTAGCACGGTACCCACCAACCTCAAAGAATCCTGGGTACTGCCCCTCCTCAAAAAACAGACCCTTGACCCTGCTATCCCCACCAATTATAGGCCCATTACCACAATCCGATTCCTCCTGAAAATTATTGACAGAGTAGTCTACCTCCAGAGCCAAAACTACTTGGAGAAAAACCAACTACTAGGGACACGCCAATCCGGGTTCAGCCACAACATGGTACTGAAACGGCCCTAATTGACCTCAAGACACAAATCGACGAGCTGAAGGATAAAGGTAATACAGCTATGCTCCTTCTCCT
This sequence comes from Ambystoma mexicanum, assembly GCF_040938575.1. NCBI lineage: Eukaryota > Metazoa > Chordata > Amphibia > Caudata > Ambystomatidae > Ambystoma > Ambystoma mexicanum. The sequence continues at coordinate 1,383,194,294 of NC_090937.1, read as the reverse complement.
TGACTTATCGGCGGCATTCGACCTAGTGGACCATGCAGTGTTATGCAAGTATCTAGCATCTGCCGCCTATTTCTCAAGCAAAGCTATAGCCTGGGTACAATCCTTCCTAGCCAACCATGCGATGAGAGTGTTTTCCCCTGTAGCCTCAACGGACCCAATGAATATCACCTGTGGTGTCCCACAAGGTTCATATGTCTCCCCTACTATGTACAATATCTTCACTAAGCCACTCTTCGACAAACTTGACAGATTGGGGGTAACCTATACTAATTACGCGGATGATACGCAGATCCTCATACCACTATCTGGCAACTTTGTTGAAGACACTGCGCTAGTAAACAAGATTTACCTCCTCATTCAGGCATGGATGGCCTCACACGGCCTCTGCCTGAATGACGACAAAACAGAGATACTGATCCTGGGTTCCGACTCTAACCTCAAAAAACTCAGCACCAGGTATACTGCCTTTAATATTGATGGCAACATAATCAAGGTGGTAACTGAGGTAAAAGCACTAGGTTTTTTACCTTGACTCCACTTTATCTCTTAAAAAACAAGTTAACTCCTTGGCTTCCTCTATAGCCTACACCTGCAAATTAATCAGGGCCTGTAGACCGTATCTCTCCAAAACCAACTGCATCACGCTAGCCAATGCTTTAGTAATGTCTAAGCTGGACTACTGTAAAGCCCTTTATGCTGGTGCCAATAAAACGGTCATAAATAAGCTGCAAATACTGCAGAATAATGCTCTTAGAGCAGCCTTGGACATACCCCGTAGAGTGCACATCTCCAATATCAGAAAAGACCATCACTGGCTAAAAATTAGTGACAGAATCCTCCTCAAGACGCTATCTCTCACTCACAAAGGACTGAACAACACCGCACCCCCATATATCTCAGCCAGACTGACCAGAAAATTCTCCAGTCACCATACTAGAGCATCTAACCATCTTGCACTAGAAGTCCCCAGATTTAGATTAACAAAATCAGGTGGAGCAAGATTCCCTGTTAGAGCTGCCCTTGCCTGGGATGCTCTCTCTACTGCACTGAGTGCTGATCAACCCTATTCTAGATTCAGATGCAACGTGAAAAGCTGGCTCTGGTCAAAAGACGCCCTCTAAAAACTGTCCCTGCACCAAGCCTTGTATTATGGCATGGGTTCACTATGTTACTCAGGAAACCTGTACCATAGACATTCAGACCACATCCTGTGTGTTGTGTAGCACCCTCATTTCTTATCTACACTGTTTAACACTGTAATAACTGTAATAATCTTTTGTAATGTATCCACAATATGTACTACTGTATGTAACCAAGCTTAAGCATTCTTGCTACCATTGCGCCCGGCTACCCCAGGGTTGGGAACACATTATCAAATAATAAACTAAACTTAACTAAACTCAACCACTGTCCAGTGGACCCCATCCTCTTGAAATCAAGCTAGCAACAGTGCATTATATTGATTTTAGTGCAACATAAAACATTCATTTCCAACATGCCCAAGCCACCCTTCATATTGGCCATGAAATCAGCCCACCTTGGTTGACTCCCGTTATGGGAATTAGCCAAATAACTAGCAGGTCTGTTCAAGTCGTAATTCTGCAAAAGAATAATATCAGTGCTACATGAACCCAGCAATGCCAAGGGCTGTAATACAAGCTAGAAAGGTGTAGGGTTCACATGGTTTTCGTGAGTATGGTGGACTCAATTGATGTGTCTGGTCGACTTAGTTAATGTGAGTAGTACATAGTACAAAGTAGGAGTTTTAGCAATGGGAAATGATACACATGGTCGAGTTTTTCACTGGGCCCCAAAGCATCCTGGCCAACACAACTGAGTTATCATCACAAATGACCCACTCCAAGCACAGACAGCACCACAGGAGAAGCAAATCAACAATGTGTTCCCACGAGCAAACAATTTAGACCATCTATCCTTTCAGCAGGCACATCCATATGGACTATCAACAAACATGGATCGATGGACACTTTTTTTTATCAAAATCTGAGTATCTCACAAAAGATGGTTTTGGGATTTTTTATGAAGGAGAAGGGGTTTGTTCGGGAGCAATCCCCATTATATAATGAGAATTTTAATAGCACAGGCAAGAGGCTAAGCATGGTCTAGCTAGTGTATTGTTCGACATCCAAACAATACATTGTTAGGTACAATTATTATTTGAAGATGGACAAAGAAGGGAAACTCTCATAAAACGGCTAACTCAGGGTTTGAAAATTTAGCCCAGGTGTAATTACTTCCAGTTGTATTGTTGATATCAAGAATACCAGAGCTGACCTGAACACATCCCTAGCCCATCACACCACCAATCACCAACATCGTCTAGTATCATGCTTTGGCTGTTCTGGATACCACATCACAAATAAATCAAGCTCCACCTAGTTGTTTTCTCTTATCATGTATACCAGTAACTATCAGCAGCTACTACAAATCAATCCCTACAACCGTAACCATATGGCATCATCCTCATACCTTATTGCTTGTTTTTTCTAATACAGTCTCTCTCCCACCCCTCACATCCCAATCCATCCTCACCTACTCCCACCACCACCCGTCCTAACTAACCTCTTCTTTCGTTTTCCACAGACCAAGGTCTGGCAACACCCTTGCGGGTCTACAGTACACTAAATGATCGGACAAGATGAGACGCTATAAGACTCTACAGTGGCGATGGGAGCAGTACCAGTATTTGATGATATAACACAGCATCTCAGTAAATGGGGCGGGGTGCGTGGCAGGGTGAACCAGTGGGATAGGACTGAGAATCCAGGAATTCCACACACAAAACTATCAGGTCTTGATGGCTTGTTGACTGATGGAATGTGGAACCTGGAGAGGTCTGTTCCAGTGAGCGATATAGAACACAGGCCTAGGATCTTTCTGTGAGAAAATCCTGCTCTCGGTTTTTTCATGGCCGACTCTACAAAGCATCTCCAGAGGTGTTTGTCAAATTCACCCTGTGCTGTCCCTGATATGTATAGATTCAGCCAGTTAATTGCAGAGAGGCTGCTGTCCATATAATGCAATAGAGCATCTCCTCCTTTCACAGAGGCCAGCTGGAGTACCTAATGCAGCAGAAAACAAAATGTCCGCTTTCCAACCGGCACTCGGCCCAATGGCAGAGTGGCTTCTTGCTGGTGACTTCCTGCTTTAACTACCTGCGCTCACATTCCTTAGTTGAACCGGCGTTAAGCAGAGAGAGAATGCCATAAAGTATCGCGAGATCATAGTAAGAGCATTTATACAGGAACGGCGTCTGTGCACTCTTTCTTGTGGTTGAATACACAGAATATACAGTATAATACAATGCTCGAATCAGGGGGTGAAGTGGTCTGCAATGAAACATTCAGAAGAAGGTATTGGTTCAGTAGTATGCTGCTTGACAGTGGAGTCTCTGGGAAATGTGTGTGCATGTATCTAGTGAGAGAACAAGGTTTCTTCAGTGGGGACGAAAAACACAATCAGACGATTGATGTAAAGACGTCTTCTGATAGGTGGATGATGGCCTCTGGAACAATGACTTTAACACAGTGCAGTTCAATGAATACAATCTGGCCATCGAGATTCCTGTGCAACCTGCAGTGACAAGTTTGATTGCTGACAGGTCCAACTCAGTCTTCCCCCCTTCCAAGGTCGAGTTCAATTTACGTGTGTCATAGCTATACTAACAGGTACTATAATGCAGCTGTTGGATGAAGGATGAACCCAGCGAGAAACACTTCACAACAATGTGATGCAATTGTTGTGCCGATGTTCAAGTCATGTGCTACTATAGCACAGCATTGGAAGCACAGCACTACAGTGGTGGGCGTTCAGCCTCATTCTTTCAATCAGATAAAAGTGCAGAATGTAGCATATCATGTAACTCTCCATTCTAACAGTTGGATGAAGAGATAGGGAATGCATGTATTCGTACAGATGATAGCAATCAACAAAAGCAGGCAACAATCAAAGTGCTCATCAATAGAAGAACAAGGTGGTGAACTCATCAGAGATTCCCACAGATTGAGTGACAGAATCCGTGATATTTAGCCTAGGATGGGATCCAATATATCTTCTCTGGGGATGCTCATGTGCTTCTTGCCTGCCCCCGAGCCCGACTCAATACCATAGTTCACCTTCATGCAGTCCATCTCCCCCTATGGGGTTTACAAGCGTATGCACTTTAGAACATTTAGTGTTCTTGAACATCCTCAAACATCTTTTTGAATTGGCTGTTTTTAGTACATCCATCCTTGTCTGCCATTCGGCGTTCGTGATTGCATACCTGTGTCTTTTTAACCAGCTGTTATATTTGTTGTTTATGGAGCTTATTTGTTTATCCTTCTCCAAGCTACCTTATGCCCCAGCATTTCGGATTGCCAAATCCAAACAACCAGGCTCTCTTGTCATTGATTATTTTATTTTCACCTAAAGGGAGGAATGTATACGTCACATCGCTACCCCGCCTTTCTATGGCATTGAGGTATTTTGATCTGTATGCCCGTTGATGGTCTTCGATGTACTTGCTCATAGCTTTTATATTTCTCTCTGTCCAACCAATATGATTGCCATTGTTGTTGACCTCTACTTCACCTACTTTATTATAGCGTATGTCCACACTGCATCTCAATTGTTAAGGCCAACGTCAACAATAAAGTCAACAATAAACACTGAATGTGCACCCCAGTGAGCATATCAATGGAGGCATAGCTGCATTGGTAAAGATATAGGGCCTCATTACACGGTAGGCGGTAAGGGTTTACCGGTACCGGTAAGGGCACCGGTACCGGTAAACCCTTACCGCCTTACTCCGAGATCCCTTTGCGGGACCCAACCTTAACAGCTGGTTTTACCAGCCGTTAAAGAACGGGCCCGCAAAGGGACCTTGGTGCTAATTACGGTACCGCAATTTGCGGTACCGTAATTAGCGCCTTCCCCATTCCCATTGAGCCCTATGGGGGCAAAAATGGGAATGGGGAAGTGCCTTGGTGAATGGGAAATTACTGCCTCGCTCACCTTGGCGTAGGGCGGTAATTCCACCATCCACCAAGGTGGACACGGTAAAATACCGGCGGCAACCATGGCGCTAATAGCGCCATGGTTACCGCCTACAGTGTAAAGAGGCCAAAAGTCTGTCCTGGCTTTAACATTCCCCATTTGCTGTGCATATTCACTCTACCATTCAGTAAACCAAGGCCCCGATCTTGACAACATTCCACCCATTTTGTACGCTGCCTGTTTTCGTTCTTGTGCGTCATATCACACCACGTTGTCATACTTACCTTGCATTTGCAGTGGGCATTCAAATCCACAGCAATCACCACCCTGTCATAAGTCCTGAATACCTGCTCCAAGTTTAGAAGCTTGTATAGATTGAGCATAGTTTCCATCTCCTTACCACCTGTGGGATGGTAGATGTTACACAAAAATAAACTCGTTTTTGCAGGTTTATCTTGCAGATTAATCACCACCACCTGCAAATACCAGCCCCCAGGGCAATCTAATTCAACAGACAGCAAACGTATGCGCACTCCCACCAAGAGGTCACCCGCTGGTTGCCTTTTAATCACTCTAGTGGCTCATTTGCAATATAGAATGCCATCCATACATATATAGGAGTCAGTACCCAACTCTCCTGCACAAAAAAGATGTCTGCATTCATCAATATGTCAAGAACCCCTTGTTCTGCAGTGAAATGTGTATGTCCTCTTGTGTTCCATGATACAATCTTCAGTTGTCAAGGCCTGGTTGCTTGTCGGGATGCAAGAAACCCTGCCAACCATGTCCAGTCCACCTGATGTTCTTGGGGTCGGGCAATGTCCACAGCTGTTTTCAGATTTGTGCGCACTGCGTACCCCGTCTTAGTTATTGTAATCTTATGGTCGCAATTGGTATTTGCCACTTTTGTGTCTAGGTGTCAATATCATGGCCCAATTTCAGAATATGTTCTTTAATGACGTTTACAATAATGTGTGAAACACAAGTTGAGGATGTCCCAATGTTGTCCAGCAACTCAATGTACTTAATATCTTTTGAACTTAAGAATCTGAGGCCGGGTTTAAAGTAATAGTATATGTGAGCGATTTAGAGGCTTCAAATTTGAATCAGGAAATAGGTTGGCTATTGTAGCACATGCTTGACTACCCCTTCATATCTTCGTATAGGCCAATATGCCCACACACATACAAGCACCTCCTTCAACTTTCCATACCTAGAGTCCGGTCCCTGAGAGCGTCCAACCTACAGCACCCAAATGACACACTAGTACTAAAAGTGGTTCTGTTTGTGGGTACGTGCACACCGTCGGGAACTACAGCTCCACATTGAGGACTTATGAAGTGGTTCCGAGCCTGATCCATACTAATGGCTAAATCTAAGTCATGTGAGGCATCACCCTCCTCAAACACACATAGAGATTCATCGCCCATATTATTGTGCACTAGTGTCATGGGTTTCAACCGGTAGGCCCCTGTACTCTGTGCCTCTTTTGTGTGATATTTCCAAATTGTCTCATAGCAGAAAGGTTAGGTTTGCTGAAAATGTGTAATATGGGGCCACTTTAAAAATGATTACCAGGGCCTCTTTTGGCTCACAGCCCACCATTCTCCTTCCTGAGCCATCTTTTTGCATTTTTCTTGGCTTTCCTCGTAGTCGCTTTAGCGTTTCCCTGACTTCCTCTATCATGGCGTCCAAGGACTTCATGTCAATCCCTACAGACGTTTTCTTTCTGTTTCCACATTTCTGTGCCTATGTTGTGTTGATTCGTTTTAATCGGTGAGGCTCTTTCCTCGTAGGGGCTATGTCTTCATTCTGATCCACATCTTCACTCAATTGTGCAGCTTCTCGGGTGACAGCAACAACTTTTGTAGATTCCAAGTCGTTGATTACTACCATCACCGATTTGTCCTGAGTGTCTTTAATGGTAATCAACCACCCCATAGCCATGTTCCTCACACGCCCCTTCATATGTTCTAGTGAGGCAATTATGTGTATTGATTCAGTGTGGTTGAAATAATACTCCTCGAGACTCCGTAGAATGCCCGTGTGTACCGCCACAGTCTTGTGTATTTTACCACAGTGTTAACGATATTTTTTATTCACATGGCATAGTTTCGAGACTAACAGCATTTAGCGATATAGTGCCATCCGAGGCTCAAGTCAAGTCATCCCGCACTCCTTAAACAGTTCTGGGGTTCCTGAAATTCCCATTATGTCGAAATGAACCTCACCTTCAGCTGCTTCCTCTGTCAGCGGTACAGCTGTAGGATTATAGTGGTCTCTGGCCACTCTGCTTTTGCAGAGGTTCAAGAGTGAATTATCGTCAAGGAGCATGGACGTAGTACCATCATAAGTATTAGTTTTCTGCTGCTCACTGACTCCTTCCGTCTGAGGAATGTGCATGCCAGTGGGGGGTGCTGCCGGAAAAGTAGTGGTAAACTTACTTTACATTTTGGTTGTACAGCTCACATTGTGTCTAGCAGAGGTTCTGTCAATATTCCCTCCGACTTCTGTGGTATTCACTGTAGGGTTGCAGATACAGACCCTTAAGTCCCAGGGTGCCCGGAGGCAGTGCAAGAGCAAATGGACATGCAGGAGCCTGGAACCCGGTTTTAGACGGTGGCCAGGTGACCAGTATGCGGAGCAGTCAGTGATATCAGCAGGGAAGATGAAGAGAGAAAGCGTAAGCGAAAAGAAAGGTCTTGAGTTGTTTCCAGAACTGGAGGTGGTTCTGTTAGTTAAAGTCTGAGAGAGGCAGGGAGTCTTTTCCAGAGGAAGGCCCCAGCGAAGGAGAGAGATCTACCCCCGACACTTTGCTTGGAGAAGCGTCTGATGCTCAGAGAGTTGGAGGTGGATGAGCGGAGGGCTCGAGAAGGAAGATTAGGAACAGAACGTTGGAGGTAGTTTGGCCCCAGAAAGCCTTGTGGACGATGCACAGGTTCTTGAACTTGATCCTTGCAGCTACAGGGAGCCAGTGGAGAGATGTCAGAGCTAAAGAGATATGATCCCTGGACTTGAGGTCAAGGACAAGTCTCGCAGTCCTTTTCTGAATAAGTTGTAAAGGTCAAAGAGTAGAGTCAGGCAGATTTAGAAAGAGGCTTTTGCAGTAGTCCAGCCTAGAGAGAACCATCACTCTGGAGACAGTGTACTTCTGGGGGAAAGTGAGAAAAGGCAGAATACCTCTGAGGAGATGCAGTTTATAGTGTGACTTCTTCGAGACGTCAGAGGTGCAAGGAGAGAAGGAGAGGATGGAGTTGAAGATGACACCAAGGTTCTGAGCCTTACCGGAAGGAACAGGAATAAGCCCAGGGTGGGTGGTCAGAGTGAGAGAGGGAAGGAGGAAGCAGGTGTCACGATGAGGAGGATCTCAGTCTTACTGGCATTAAGGCAGAGATCATTGGTGGCACTCCTTTCCTGGATTGCGGCCAGACAGTCAGGCATGAGACAAGGAGCAGAGGTGGCTGAAGGGTGCCTAAAGTAGAGCTTGTTGCCATCTGCATAGTGTTAGGGAGAATTCTCTGTTTTGGCTGAATTTCCTAACCTAGTGAGTCCCCCAGCAGCTTTGCTGGATTTCTGGAGTTTGTTTTTTTCATCCTGCCAAGAGTGAGACTCTTTATCTCCCACTCTTGGACATGATTGTGGTTGATTTCTTTGAATGTCAATGTGTTCTATGGGCTATGGGGTCTTTTACTCCATAGGGCCTCATGTGTTTTGCTATGTGTGTTACACCGCACCCTCCGTGCCGTAACACTGGGGTGTCCTAGAGGATCCCCACCATAGACTCCATACCCTGGGACTGACTACTGTCTCCCAGGGCATGTAAAGTCACCATTGGCTTTACTAGACCTAAATTTACTAACAGAACTAGTACAAACCATCCTTTTGTGGACGTACTGGTAGGGGTAATTCGATTACCCCTGGGTCTGTTGTTCGAGGGGGCACTGTCCCACCCCCCTCGTCGAGTTTTGGCTGGTGGCAGTGGATACTACTTTTTATTCGACCGCAAATATATTCCTATGGGATTCTTCCCATTGTTGGAGGCTAATACTTTTTCGCATTAGTCTCTAACATACCGCCGGTTTATTTGTATTAAATAAATCCACCGGTTGGTATTTTCTGCCAGAACTCAGTTTTTAAAATGGCGTTTGTGTTCGCCTTTGTAACTCCGAACCAAAGGTTGAGCCCTTTGTTCCACTTTTGGCGGGCTTCTGCACAGAAGCCCTCCAGAGTGGTGCCATTCTGTCTGGGTACCACAGGGGGTGTGGGAGGGGGTTTAGGCACCCTGGACTGAGTTGCCTTGCCAACTCCAGTCGCACTCTGGTGTTATTGGCCCGAGTGGTGAGCCGCCCCGCTCACCACTTAGCATGTTTGATCGACAGCTAGGCTGAATGAATGGGGGTTTTCTGCATAAAAGCAGGGCTTTTGGGACTGGAACTTCAGAAGTCACCACAGGACCTAAGAATCCGACGAGGGTAAAGCTGAGCCGACGTGCAACGACGACACCTCCGGTGGAGCCCTGCTGAACCGACTCACCACTTCCTAACGACAGAGGAGATCTCCCTGCCGGAGAGTCTTCTTCCCCTGACTGGTGGGAACAACCAGTCCCTTGCTTTTTCTTCGCTTCCAGGACGACTAGTGGTCGAATTGCCCGTGCTGAGCACCCCGGCACCCGGATAGCCACTAACCACTGTACCTCAACCAAAAGGTGGTGCCTTGTGATTGAGCACTCCGCGGCTGGTCTCTTCCCTGGTGGTGCAACGATCCCCAACTTTCCTCGACGACGTGACCATCTCATCTTCTGGCAAAGCCCCGACTTGCATCTACCACCAGGAACAACTGCCCCCGCCGGAGCTGCCTCTTCACTCTCAAGGTACTGTGTCCGCCTGGCTTCCCTTGAAACGGTTAGCGTGAGGTTTCTTAAATCCTTACTTTTTCATTGGGTCGCATCCAGACCTTCTTAAACTTTTGTTCTAAACTGGTCCAAACTTTCTGTGACATTTTGCTACGAAGACTTGAAGTGCATTTCCACTGTGATACTTTCGGGACATCGCCTTGCCTCTCTCTGAGTGGGCCTGGCCTCTGAACTTTGTGATTTACAGTAGACCCTGCCTTGCTCGCCTTGCATTTGTTTCATGAAATTGTTGGTACTGAGTTGGTTTCATACCCTGCCTTTTTCTCTCCCTTACTAAAGAATACTAGAGTGCCATCTAGGTTAAAGCATTCACCTCTGTCTGCAAATAAGTGGTGCCGTTGAACCTAGACTTGTTGAAATATTGTTATGGGATTGATATATACTTATAGTAACTGTGATTGAAGTTGTTTGCCATATTAGTGCCAGTGTGTTTTCCATAGATGTGTTTTTAAATAAATAATTATATATCTTTACACCGAAGCTCTGATCAGTGTCTGCTTGTTCTACTGTGTAAATTGCCCTATCCTGTATACTCCAAATACGGCCTAACTCTTCTTGAGGGAAGTCTGACTGCTCAGCCACAGGTACCAAGTGAATCTGTGTGGTACAGACTGCTACCAAGTGGGTTTACTGCCAAACACCTGTAGTCCTAAATCTTTTGCAGTGGTCCCAGAGGGGAACTGCGCAGGTTTCTGCCTAACACTGGTGTACAGCAGTGGGATTTGTATCGAGTATACAGTTTAGAGTGCTTTTCTACACTTTAGGATAACTAACCACAAAGCTTAGCACTAAAAAGCAACTTTCTAAAAAACATGTCCACTATGGAAGTTTACAGTCAGGAGTCCTTGTCAGGAAAAAATACTGAGAGCTTGAGAGCTCTCTGTAGACAAGAGAATCTTTCTGTAAAAGGCAAGAAAATAGAACTGATAGCGAGATTGCTGGAAAACCAAAGTCTGGGTACTGGTTCAGAGGAACCAACCTCTCCAGCAAATGTAGATAACAGTAATGGTGTTGATCTAAATCAAAGTTCTGATGATAGTGATGAAGAGGATGAAGAGGAAGGACAGGCTAATGAAACTGTCTCCCCTGCTCCTCTGTCTGCCTTACCAGCTGTACCTACTGGGCCTATAGCAGGTCCCACACTAAGTCCTCAAGTCCTTGAACTAGAAAAAATGAAAATAGACTTGGAATTCAGAAGGATTACTGCTCAAACTGAACAGAAACACCAAGAAATGCAACAAATTCTTAGGCTCAGAGAAATGGAGCTCAAGCATGAGTTAGAAAAGAAAAAGTTGTCTGTCGAAACTGCTTCTGTCTATGGCTCCTCTAGAAGTTCCAGTCCCAAAAGACCCCGGATGCCTAAGGAATTAATTGGTATGTATGAACCAAAGTTGGATGTGTTGGATTGGCTGGGTTTGTTTGAGTACAATCATGGGCTCAAGAACATCACAGGTAATGAGCTACTTACCTGGTTGTTCTCTAGGCTCCCCCCTGTTGCAACTGATGTGGTAATGGAGTTTCGGGAGGAGGATAGGAAAGAGTACGAAAGTGTGAAACTAGCTTTGATAGCTAGATTTGGGAAGACCCCTTCCCAGTATCTTAAGAGGTTTAGAACCTGCAAAAAGCATGATGGTACCCCTTGGGCTACCTGGGTGAGTGAAGGGTTGAAAAACCTAGAGGGATGGATTAAGGGTTACAAGGTGAACACTTATGAGGGTATGAAGAATCTTTTTATGTTGGAGTCTATTTATGATGCTTGTTCTCCTGAGCTCAGACAGCACTTGGCTGATTCGAAGGAATTGCATTCCAGGAAGCTAGCTAAGGCTGCTGACTTGTGGGTTGCCAACAGGGCTACTCATAAGGATTCTGGGGTAACTCAGAAAAAGGATGAGGGAAAACAGCCTAAAAAAGACTCAAAAGAGAATTCTAATAACTCAAAGTCCAAAGAGGGCCCCAAACAAAACCATAAGGGTAAGCCACAAGGAAAACCGCAGCAGAATAGTGTACCTTCTGGTGCCAAACCAGAGGGAGGCCAGAACAAGCCACCATTCCAGAAAGCATTCGGAAAATGCTTTGTTTGTGGCTCTACTGACCATGTGAAAGGAGATCCCAGATGCAAGGGTAAACCTTCAGGGGTCCAGCTTGTCTCCTTAGCCTTCGCTCCAGAGGAGGAAGTCCAAATGGCAAGTGGAAACTTTCTACTGCTGGCTGATGAACCCATTGGAGTCTCAGCCAGTGTTTCTTTAGTGTCTCTGGGTTTGTGGGAACAACAGAATTTAGATGTTTATAATTCTATCCCAGATAATACTAAAGAGTATCATAAGGACAGTGTCCAGGTGAATGGCCAGGAAACTCCTGCCATTAGGGACACTGGAGCCAGCATAACTGTGGTGGATAAATCTTTTCTTCAGGCTGAGGATGTTGCTAAGGCACCCAAACGCCTCACCAAGTTAGCTGGAGGGCCTGTGCAGATGCTTCCCCAATTACCAGTTCTCATCCAGTGTAATGACATGACTGTGAAAATACCTGTCAGCATACAGAGTGAGGTACCAGGACGATTTCTGTTGGGTAACGATTTAAAAACTCTCGGAGTTGTGTCTCATACCCCCAGACCTCCTAGTAAACGGTTACACGAGCTAACTAGACCTGCAAGGGAGAGAACCATGAGAGGTACTCCCGAGGAGATGATGAAGAAGAATATCACTCCTGCTCCACTGGAATTGTCAGCTGCTGTCTCAAAGAAATCAGAAGCAAAAGGGAAACCAAAAACTTCTATAACGGAACCAGCAGCCAGCACTTCAGTGCAGCCAACAAGGACTTCTCTTCGGTTGTCCACAGTTACACTGGTAACTCCCCCTCCAGCTGAGGCTGAGAGGGTGGTACAACCATGTGTGGTAGAATTAGACCCTGAAGAAGAGCTAATGGAAGGCCAGGAACTCATTGGAGATCTGGATCCTGTTGACCATCCTGAGCTGCAGTCTTTACTGGCAGAAGGTGGACCCAACAGGGCAGACTTCAGTAAGGGACAGAAGGAATGTCCGACTCTGGAAGGTCTTCCCCACCAGGCAGAAGCTCAGGCTGAAGGGCAAGAGCCTGGGAAATACAGATTGCACTGGGAAGATGGCCTCTTCTACAGTGAACCGACCGAGTCTGAACCTGGAGACTACAAACGACTTGTAGTACCCAAAGAGAACAGACAACAGTTCTTGCAGTTAGCCCACGAGATTCCTTTGGCTGGTCACTTGAGTTTCAAGAAGACTAAGGAAAGGCTCTCTCTCTACTTTTATTGGCCAAAGATGGGGGCCGAAGTAGAAAAACACTGCAGGAGCTGCCACACCTGCCAGACCTCTGGTAAAGTTGGCTCCAAGAATGTGGAACATTTAGTGCCTCTCCCAGTTGTGGGAGTCCCATTTGAGAGAGTAGGGATTGACATTGTTGGTCCCCTTGATCCTCCAACCTCCTCAGGCATCAGGTTTATACTTGTTGTAATAGACCATGCTACTAGGTATCCTGAGGCATTTCCTATGAGGACTGTTACAGCTACGGCTGTGGCTAAGGCCCTCCTTGGTATTTTTACCAGGGTCGGGTTTCCTAAGGAAGTAATCTCTGACAGAGGGTCAAACTTTATGTCCCACTACATGAAAGCCATGTGGAAAACCTGTGGAGTTACTTACAAGTTCTCAACAGCTTACCACCCACAAACCAATGGGTTGGTAGAAAGGTTCAACCGAACCATGAAGAGCATGATGGGCGCTTTAGAGGAACCCCTTAAACGTAAGTGGGACCTTCTACTGCCATGCCTTCTCTTTGCTTATAGAGAAGTCCCTCAGGAGGGAGTAGGTTATTCTCCCTTTGAGCTTCTCTATGGTCATCCCGTCAGAGGTCCATTGGCCCTGATTAAGGAGGGGTTGGAGAGTGCTCCTTCCCCCAAGTCAGTCAGAGTGACTGACTACGTGATAGGTCTCCGGAGGAGAATGTCACACATGATAGCGGAAGCGAATGATAACTTGAAAGCTGGACAAGCATTGGTCAAGCACTGGCATGATCAAAAGGATAACATGGTTGAGTTCACTCAAGACCAGCTAGTTCTCGTTATGATCCCAACAAGGCAGAGGGCCTTGCAAGACAAATGGATGGGACCCTTCAGAGTTGTGGGCAAACGTGGAGAGGTCAACTATCTGGTGGACTTGGGCAATCCCAAGGATGCTCCGACAGTCTTCCACACCAACAGACTCAAAGCGCATGTCTCGAGACCTGATGTAGGAGCGTTGCTTCTAGCATCATCAGAGGAAGAAGAAGAGAGTGAGGCTATTCCTGATATCCTCAGAGGCTTACCTTTAGATGAAAAAATGTAAGGAGTAAATCTCTCTTCAAATCTGACACCTGAGCAACAAGAGGAGTGCAAATCTATGTTGAATCAGTTTGCCTCTCTGTTCTCACTTTCACCAGGCTTGACTCTTGGGGCCAGCATGACATACTCACTGGTGACTGTCTGCCAGTCAAAAGCAGAAGATACAGAATGTCAGAAAGTGTAAGAACCCACATCAAAGGTGAGGTCAGCAAGATGCTTGATCTCGGGGTAATATAGCCCTCTACTAGTCCATGGTGTAGCCCAGTTGTGTTAGTACCAAAGGCAGGATCTAAAGAACTTAGATTCTGTGTGGACTATAGAGCACTTAATGCAGTCACCAACACTGATGCCCACCCTTTGCCAAGAACAGATGAGTTGGTGGATAGACTTGGTTCAGCCAAGTTCCTCAGCACATTTGACTTGACGTCAGGCTATTGGCAAATAGCCTTGACAGACCATGCCAAGGAGAAAACTGATTTTTCTACCCCAGCTGGCTTATACCAGTTTAAGGTAATGCCTTTTGGATTGAAAAATGCACCTGCTACATTTCAACGGATGGTAAACCAGGTTCTGAATGGGATGGAGGACTTCTGCATGGCATACTTGGATGACATAGCAGTGTTCAGCAATTCCTGGGAAGAACATGTGACCCACCTAAGAGATGTTTTGCAGGTTCTTGGACAAGCCAATCTGATCATAAAGGCGAGTAAATGCCAAATTGGACAGAGTAAGGTAGTCTATCCTGGACATGAGGTAGGAGGTAGAGAAATAAGGCCTTTGCTCAGTAAGATTGAAGCTGTGCAAAATTGGACAACACCTACTACTCAGACCCAGGTGAGAGCCTTCTTAGGTCTCACTGGGTATTACAGGAATTTCATTGAGAACTATGGGACCATAGCTTCTCCTCTGAATGTCATCTCCTCTCCAAAATTCCCTAAGAAGGTTAGATGGAACGAGGAGTGCAATCAGGCCTTTGAAAACCTGAAAAAGGCTCTTTGAAAAGCCCCAGTACTCAGAGCTCCTGATTACCACCAAACTTTCCTTGTGCAGACAGATGCTTCAAATGTAGGATTTGGTGCCGTACTCAGTCAACTGGATGGGAAAGGTAGGGAGCACCCCTTTTGCTTCATCAGCCGCAAGCTGAAGGATCCTGAAACAAGGTGGGCAACAATCGAAAGAGAATGCTTTGCTATCGTGTGGGCTCTGAAGAAGTTTAGGCCATACTTGTATGGTTCTACTTTTGTCATTCAGACTGACCACCAACCCTTTAGATGGTTAATGCAAATGAAAGGGGAAAACCCAAAACTACTGAGATGGTCAATCTGCCTGCAAGGGTTTGATTTCACCATTGAGCACAGGTCAGGGTGTCACCACCAAAAAATCTCTCTAGGATGTATATCATCGACTGGAGGTATGAGATTCATCCAGGAGTGGATTAAATCCTCCTGTCCCTTAGTCTGGGGGAGCGAGTGTTAGAGAGAATTCTCTGTTTAGGCTGAATTTCCTAACCTAGTGAGTCCCCCAGCAGCTTTGCTGGATTTCTGGAGTTTGTTTTTTTCATCCTGCCAAGAGTGAGCCTCTTTATCTCCCACTCTTGGACATGATTGTGGTTGATTTCTTTGAATGTCAATGTGTTCTATGGGCTATGGGGTCTTTTACTCCATAGGGCCTCATGTGTTTTGCTATGTGTGTTACACCGCACCCTCCGTGCCGTAACACTGGGGTGTCCTAGAGGATCCCCACCATAGACTCCATACCCTGGGACTGACTACTGTCTCCCAGGGCATGTAAAGTCACCATTGGCTTTACTAGACCTAAATTTACTAACAGAACTAGTACAAACCATTCTATTGTGGACGTACTGGTAGGGGTAATTCGATTACCCCTGGGTCTGTTGTTCGAGGGGGCACTGTCCCGTCCCCCTCGTCGAGTTTTGGTTGGTGGGAGTGGATACTACTTTTTATTCGACTGCGAATATATTCCTATGGGATTCTTCCCATTGTTGGAGGCTAATACTTTTTCGCATTAGTCTCTAACATACCGCCGGTTTATATGTCTTAAATAAATCCACCGGTTGGTATTTTCTGCCAGAACTCAGTTTTTAAAATGGCGTATGTGTTCGCCTCTGTAACTCCGAACCAAAGGTTGAGCCCTTTGTTCCACTTTTGGCGGGCTTCTGCACAGAAGCCCTCCAGAGTGGTGCCATTCTGTCTGGGTACTACCACAGGGGGTGTGGGAGGGGGTTTAGGCACCCTGGACTGAGTTGCCGAGATCATCTCATCTTCTGGCAAAGCCCCGACTTGCATCCACCACCAGGAACAACTGCCCCTGCCGGAGCTGCCTCTTCACTCTCAAGGTACTGTGTCCGCCTGGATTCCCTTGAAACGGTTAGCATGAGGTGTCTTAAATCCTTACCTTTCCATTGGGTCGCCTCCAGACCTTCTTAAACTTTTGTTCTAAACTGGTCCAACCTTTCTGTGACATTTTGCTACGAAGACTTGAAGTGCATTTACACTGTGATACTTTCGGTACATCGCCTTGCCTCTCTCCGAGTGGGCCTGGCCTCTGAACTTTGTGATTTACAGTAGACCCTGCCTTGCTCGCCTTGCATTTGTTTCGTAAAAGTGTTGGTACTGAGTTGGTTTCATACCCTGCCTTTTTCTCTCCCTTTCTAACGAATACTAGAGTGCCATCTAGGTTAAAGCATTCACCTCTGTCTGCAAATAAGTGGTGCCGTTGAACCTAGACTTGTCGAAATATTGTTATGGGATTGATATATACTCATAGTAATTGTGATTGAAGTTGTTTGCCATATTCGTGCCAGTGTGTTTTCCATAGATGTGTTTTTAAATAAAAATTATATATCTTTACACCCAAGCTCTGATCAGTGTCTGCTTGTTCTACTGTGTAAATTGCCCTGTCCTGTATACTCCAAATACGGCCTAACTCTTCTTGAGGGAAGTCTGACTGCTCAGCCACAGCTACCAAGTTAATCTGTGTGGTACAGACTGCTACCAAGTGGGTTTACTGCCAAACACCTGTAGTCCTAAATCTTTTGCAGTGGTCCCAGAGGGAACTGCACAGGTTTCTGCCTAACACATAGCACTGAAATTTAGAACAAAATGGAGCGATGCAATGGGCAAGAGGTGCCAGGTAGTGGTTGAAATGCCAGGGAGAGAGGTTAGACCCCTTGGGTACACCCCAGGTAGAAAGAGAGATAGAAGAGGAGGAAAGACTCAAGTTGGACCTCAGAGGATAAGCCAGTGAGAAAAGAGGTCAACCAGGCCAGGGCCTGACTAGAGATAGCCAGGTTGTCATAGAGGCGATTGAGCAGGATGGCGTGGTTCACTGTGTCGAAAACAGAGGAAAGATCAAGGACAATGAGGACAGAAGGAAGATTAGAGGGAGATTATAGGGCCTTTTCTTGACCACTGTTATACAACATGCAAACACCAGATGGGGCCCACTGCTTAGAAAGTTAATTACAGGAACACCTCAGACTGATAACTATCGGCTGTCTTCTGAACCAAAGTTACACTGCCAAGCCTATCAGTTAGATTGCAGCCACGTTCTTAAAGATGAATTATGCTTGTAGAGCTGCTCCCTCGTTCCTGCTCACCTGCTTAATCTGCAACAGCTGCACTCAATGGTGCACTGCGCTTGGTGCTCCACACTGTTTGCCACTATTAGTATGTTCCGCCAGCAGCCAGCCTTCAACAGTCCACAGGAGAGTCACACAATGGGAGTAGAAAGCAGACTTCTTCCAGGACACAGTAACATGTGCACCCAACGGTGCACTCCGTGCAGCTCTCCATGTTGTTTCCTGCTATTAGTAGGCTCTTCCAGCAACCTCCAACAGTCCACAGGTTAGTCACACAATGGGAACAAAGAGCAGATTTCTCCCAGCACACAGCAACAAATGCACTCAATGGTGCACTCCATGCAGTGCTCCGTGTGGCACCACGCACTGTAACCCACTATTAGTAGGTTTTGCCAGCAGCCTCCAACAGTCCACCGGTGAGTCACAGAATGGGAATAAAGAGCTAACTCATTCAAGCACACAACAACAACTGCAGTCACGGTGCTGTCTGCTCACATATGTCAGCTCTTGATTGATCACAGAAAAATATCCAGAGGGTACAATTTGAAGATAGGTATCAGGGGATTTTATTAGACCTCATACATTTTACATATATGAGTCAAATCATGATTTAATCTGCACTTACGGCAACAATTTACATAGCAGGAAAAAAAATGTTAAGAACACATCTATATAATAAAATTCATACTATTCAATCTTTCAAGCATTCATCCACATACATACGTCAACCATCAATCCACTCATACAAAACACCAATGGGTATGAAGCCTAAAATCTATAAAAAATCATCACATATAATTCATCAATGGATTATTTATAGAAAGAATGTGAAATCAATATGCTTGGCCACAATATATAATAAAGGTGGCCAAAAAGTTGAGATGGGTCCCAAAAGTCTCCAACAGCGACCTCATCACAAATTTCTCTCTACCGGCTTCGACGTATATACTTTATTATAGTGATGTCTTCTTCAGGAGATAAAAGTTACATTCTAAAAGAAAGAAAGGGAAACACAGACTCATGAATCCCCTATACTTTGATGACAACATGAAATGATATATTAAAACCAATTACACAGTAAGAACATCATTAAAAACAATACGTGAACATAAACAACACCCTGCTGACCCCCAGAGTACACATCTCTGAAGTGGACCGTAGGTGTCAGACAGAAAAAGGTGCTACCATCATGGATTGATGTCCTAAAGTACAGTAGAATTAGGTCATGGACAGAAACGACACCAACAATTTAAGGTATCACAAACATGGGAGCCTCCCGATTTTAGGATGGTGAGCGTGGAAGAGATGGCTGCTCACCCTCACTGGCAGCATTGATGCAAAGTCTGAACAGAAATAGTGGCCACATAGTTAATAAGCATTCAAGAAAGAGAGGAAGTACATAATATCCCTTTGTGTGTACTCAAGATTGCTACCATAGCACACAGGTTACTAAAATAATAATAACTGACCTCGGCATAGAAAAAGGGGGAGGCAGTTCATCACTCCTTTTTATTATGACTGGATCAGCTGTTTGTTCGAATTCACAGCCTCCAGAAGCTAGTTCCTGTGCAGGGAATTGCTGAACACACAGTAGGATTCCACCCTGAAAGGTATTGGCATAATTAGGTACAAATACATGCTGAACCTATTCACAAAGGAACGAGGGTCTAGAATATCAAATCAACAGTTCTTACCTAATGTGTCCAATTGATAACACAACTCTAGGGATGAAAGTGCTAGCGCCTACAGACGTCTCACACTGTGCCACACAGGTGTATTACGTCCCTAAATAGCACAAACAACAGAAGGCCAATCACTAAACTGTATGTTTAGGCGAAAATAAGTCTTAAAAATATAATAATAATAATGCACTTATTATGGTCACGATGGTTCTACCAAACAGAGTCCCCATTATTTGTACGGGATAGCGAATATTATAATCCACCAAGAATTATGTGGAATATCTGAAACCCGACGCATTAAGTTATAAGTGTTCAAACTGAGCACTAGGGAAACAAAGAGTAGTTGATCTCCCCTGTCTTGTGGCAAAACCCCCACAAACTTAGATCCCGCAGCACGGGTCCAAGGCATAGATCTCCACAAAATGGGTCCGCTTACCTTCAACAAAAGAAAGGTGTTTACTTGACTGGCAACTCCCGACTGTACATATGTCAGCTCAGCACACAAATCAGCAGATTGGATTAGGTGCATGTATTCATCATTATAATGCTCCTTAGAGTTTTTGTTTTACTTTGTGTTTCTTTTCACTTCAATAGTCCACATGATCAAGCATGATCCTCCCCCACCTTTCTTCTCTGTTACATTTTCGATTATGGTTTAGTATTGTTCACAGATACATTGAAGCCCACTCTCTGTGTTGCATAATATTTAGCAGCTTCCCAGCTTAAATGAGTAGTGGCCGCCGTTTGATACTTTATAATGTGCAAGTTCCCATCAAGGATAGGGAAGCAGATGAAGCAACATGTTGACGAATTTACTATTGTGTGTAAGGTTCTATGTTCATTCATCCCCAGATTATTTTTTTTGCTCAGTTGTTTGCCGAAATGTGTTCGCCTACCTCCCAAACCCCCCTTGCCTTTTATTTATTATCTATCCCCCACCACCCCTACCCCTGTCTGTTGCAAAACACTTGTTATTGCTTTTGTTGATAATCATTCAATTGCACTGACTGATCCTCTGTAAATGGCTACTTTCCATTCAGCGCCATGAGCCAACTTCCAACCGATCAGATGCTTGCGGCCTGTTCAGTGGTCAGCCATATCGCCTTCTGGCAGTAGCATTAGAAGAGGCGTGTCTACTGCTGGCAGTGCACTTACTCTGGAAAATGGTGTGATTTATTTTTCTTTGAAAAACCTGAGCTTGATAATGCAAGAGTTGCTATCTCTATAATTACATTGTAAGGGATGTGTATGGCTAACGAGGGCTAAAACAACATTTTTCATCATCATTAAATGGATTAGTGGCGGGGATTTTCCTCTCTTCCCATGGATATTGAGTACGATCGTCGAATGTGAACATAATCGTTTACGAAAGTCATTGGTGATACATTTGCCTTTTTCTCATCATCAAAAGTGCAATCTTCATCACACGGTTCTTCATGAACATATTTACGTTCTTCTTTGGTTAGTAAATGTAAATAAAGATTTGCTACTCAATGTCACTTCTAGGCAGTAAAGCCATTGGGCATGTTTTACAGAAAAACGTGCAAATCCTGTGCAAAAATGTTTGCACGGTGCAAATGCATCACTCAAGGAGGCAATTTGCATAAATAAGCGCAAGCAGGGACTATCAGTGCAAAGAAAATAGGATTGCACCTGGCACGCCTACAACACGCCAGTAGTGTAAACCAAGGAGCCACTGAAACTAACGGTTTTTCACGCATTTTGACCAGTGACACCAGATGCAGTGAAAAAACACAAATAGCATGGTGAATTCCCACAATCACCAGTAGCTGCACTCATACCAGCCATCAACAACCCCCATGAATGAAATAAATCTGCACACTCCAAATGCAGCATGCACCTACACCCACCATTCCTACTCCCTATACACCCACCACACTAAGCCACCCACCCACATGCAAAGTACACCTACATCAACTATTCCCACCCCTGCACAACCACTGAACAGAGCCAGCCACATGCAAAGTGCACCTACACCCACTGTTCCCACCCCATGTACACCCACGAAACAGAACCAGCCACATTCAAAGTACGCCTGCATCCACTATTCCCACCCCCTTTACACTCACAGAACAGAGCCAGCCACATACAATGTGCATCTAAACCCTCTATTCCCACCCCCTGTACACCAACAAAACAGATCCACCCACATGGAAAGTGCACCTACACCCACTATTCCCAACCCCTGTACACCCATGAGACAGAGATAGCTACATGCAAAGTGCACCTACACCCAATAAACCTAACCCCTGTACTCCCACCAATCACCACAACACACACATAATCCCACACCCACGCATCCCCCTCAAAGGTCCAGCCCACACAAGATGCACCACAAAACCGCACAACACAGCACCCATGGACCCTCCTTGAAACCAAAAATAGGGCACACGTCCAAACCATATAAATGTCACCTGTCTGTCACCATCATCACACACCAGCAGGGGCACAACGGTGGATGAAAACTGTCCACCCCACTTAGCAGTTGTGTGGTACAGCATGCAGATGCTCCACCTGCACTTGTATGTCTGCAACAGGAAGACAACCACTCCAAACCAGGCTTGTGTGCCCCCAGTGCATGTGCAGCCCCATTGCCCTGAGGACAGATTGATGCAGAAGTGAGACCCAAAGCTCCGGGCCATGTGGGTTCCTGCCCCTGGCAAGGGTCCCAGGGGAAAAGTTTGATGTGCACCTTGAGGGGGCCAATGCCACACTTGGCCATCAATTCTAACCACTGGGCACCCATCAAGCTGAACACAATGGCCCAAGTTGAATGTGAGTCACAACTAAGCACATCAGCTGGACGCACAGGCAAGGATAATGCAGTGAGGGCTGAACCGTGGGTCTGGACAGGACCAAAACTGGCAGAGTCCTCCATAGGCAATAGGCAAATAGCTCAGCCCTGTGCCCAAATGAAGCATTCAAAGCATGCCAGTACACAGTCCAATACCCAACAAATTCTACCAGAAGTGTCACCACCTCCAGTGTGCAACCACAACACCCTACTGTAACCTGCTGACGGACATTGACCAAACAACATCTAAACTACAACTTTTGTGTGTTTCCATACAAATGAGTGTCCACAATCACTGACGCAACTTGTATCTGTCACAGCCCCTGACATTACTGACATTGTCGCTGTATGTCTGGTGTAACTACTGGTCCACCATTACACCCCTCCTGAGAAAATTGATGCCACATGTCTGGCCAGAAAAATATGGGGGAGGACTACCACCTGAGTGTATCTGCACATCCACATGAATGTG
Organism: Ambystoma mexicanum; assembly: GCF_040938575.1. Lineage (NCBI taxonomy): Eukaryota > Metazoa > Chordata > Amphibia > Caudata > Ambystomatidae > Ambystoma > Ambystoma mexicanum. The sequence goes on along the minus strand of NC_090937.1, from coordinate 1,383,171,463 downwards.
TTATCACACCATCCCTAGAAGTGTGAGTGCTCAGTTGTCCATCAGATCACCACCGACCCTAGTACACCGGTAGGACAGATAAATAATACTACACAGATGTATCTCATGTGATGTACGCCATGGAGAAATCAATGACCACAAACATTGGAGGCACACGTGGTAGTATTGACACGCATTCACCTGAAGCACACGTACAGCCTCAAACACCCTTACGCACACATCCATCAGACCTACCCATGTCAGACAGCTGTTTGGTGAGTAACACATGAATCAGCAGCCATAGTGTGTGAAAAGAATGCAACCCTGCACAAAAATGCAAATTCGGGAGCACAGACATTCTCAATACATAAACTGAGCATCACTGGGATCCTTAAAATCACAGAAGAAGAAACACCATCATTGGCAACATAACCACAGCCAACACACCGGTGACACCCATGTGACATTGGCGATAGCAACATCACCCATGAGAGAACACCCACAGCCACGACACAATCCCACACACACATGAGTAGTGGGGCCATACAGATCAACCACATCACATGTAAATACGCGTCTCCAGTGCAACATCCAAGCCCACAGCAAGGCACAGTCATCATCATCACACATAGTGAAACATAGAGCTGTATAGGCAACACGCATGGATAATTGACCATCTGTGCAAGGAATATAATGCAGGACAACACTGACAACCACAATACCAAACAATAAAAATACCAGACAACCACCACCCACACATGCATACAGCCACAGATGCACATGACAGTCTGCACACAACACAAATACATGTACCAAGGCCATGCCCATGCATCGACTGCATGCATGCACTGAGTAGGCCACAATGAATACATCCACATATTCTGAGACATCGGTGCATGACTGTGACCCTGCCACCTACATACACCACAAATGTAACCTGCAGGCAATGTGCACACGTAAGCCTGAATCCTACATGCACAATGAACAGATGTATGTACAAATGCCACACAGAACCTTGTCAACACAAATCTATGATATGTTGAGTGATGACATGATTATGTGGCATGCACCCTCAAAAACAGACCACTGTGACACGCACTACAAAAGATGACTTCACACACACATATGCGATGTAGCAAGTGAATATCCCCAAAAAAGTCAAAATAACCACATGATTCTGATAGAACAGAAAAACACAACTGTATTCGTATTGAAACCAAACATAAAGCATGGGACAATTAGTCCAACATACATCTACAGGAATCCTCCTTCAAAAACTAACAATAATGAGGCCAACACACACAAAAATAAACATCAACAGTCACTGCTGAAGTCCAAGTCCTGACAACTCCAATGCTGCTTCTGACTTTGCCTCCACTTGCCGCAGGCATGCCTCTGTGCTGTCTCTGAGGGCCTGCAGGGTCTCACCAGCGGACTGCTCAATTTGCTTGGCAGCCTTCCTGCTCTCCCCCAGAATGGCAGCACGTAGCTCCTACTTCCTTGCACGTGCTGCATCCCTGGCCCTGGCAACTGCCTCCCTATAGCCTGCAGCCTTTCTTCCTCCTGCTGCCACATGTGCTGCTGTTGGCATGTTGTGGCCACATTAATCCGTTGCCTTTCGACCTTCTTCCCCTGCCAGAGCAAGAATGCCAGCTGTGCCCTCCATGCCAAGAGCCACCGGTGTGCTTGCCTCTGCAGCTGCAACTGCTCTTGCGACCAGGCAGCCCACCTCTGGTGCTGGGCCTCCATCAGGAGAGATGACTGAATCCTGGAGGGGAGAACTGCCCCACCACTTTCCTCAAGTGCCATGTCCACTTGCACTCCGTGAACCTGCGTCACAGACATACCCAAGCCTGGATCTACCGGAATGTCCGCCGTGGCCACTCGTTCCCACACCGACCATGAAGCATGCATGAGACAAGCAAATGGGTGTACGTGGGCAGAGGAGCCTGGGTGGTTGGCAGCACGTAGGTCACAATTGTGGGTGCCTGGGGCTGATTAGTAGGTGAGTGTCACCTGTGTTGCCTGTACCATGTTCACCACACAAAGCAGAGCATCAGCCGTCTGCGTCAGGTTGTTGCACACCTGCCTGTGATGGCTGACGAGTTGCACACGGAATGTCCAGGGACTCCAGTGCAGCCACCTTCCTGCTACTGCCCTTCACGAGCATCAGCATCATGCCATTATCAGCATTCACTGCCCAGGTAGTTTGTGTCGTGGCATCGACACCTGTGTGCAGCCCTGTAGATTGGCCCTGGGACACTGTGAATTGGTGACCCAACCAATGTGTGATGCCCAACGACCTTTCCCAGGTACATGTCCCCAGCCAGCACATTGGACAATGCACCCCCACTAGACACCATGGTCAGGCCCACAATTGCACTCTCCCACTCCACCACACCTGACCTCCGACCCCACAGTTGTCAACTCTATGGCAACCGTTCTGTCTGTGGTTATGGCTGAATCCCCATGCACCTCAGCCCCTGAGGACTCACCCTCCAGGTCCATGCCAATGTGCCTCATGTCATCCCTATCGCTATCAGATTATGTACCCTAGGCAGCCACCTGTCTCTCAGATGAAGTGAATGATGGTATCCCTTGTCATAGTCTACGCAGCCTCCGGGAATGTTCTTGCCTTGCAACTGTCTCATGCTGCGTGCTGGTCATCTCATCTGCATGCGACACTGGATGGGAAGGGAGAGAGGAGAGACATTTCAGCATTTGTGCAAGTATGAAGATTGGCACAGAGCCATGCTGTCATCTCACATACAAAAGGCACGGGCCAATCACAGCACGACTGCAACTAATCGCCTTGAAAAGACAGACATGTGAGCATGGAATATAAGATCTCAACCACCTTTCAAATGCATGCATGGGTCTGCAGAGAATGAGCATTTGCCACCCCAAGGGTACAACAGTCCCCATGGCCAACTGGGAACATGGATGGGGCATACATGGGGACTGAATCATATTACCAAGACATGCAGCCATCATCATTGCACCATCAAAACACGCATTCCTCACCCTTCACTGACCCAGGACCCACCTCCCGCCTTGACTATGATACATGGCCATGGGTAAGGTGGACATGGCAGATTCCATGCTCCCCACCAATGACTACCACTGCCTCATGCCAAGTCTGCAATCCATCACCCATCCCAATCTGTAAGAGGATTCAATTCAACACTAAAGCTAAGTCAATGCCTAGTCTGGGATACTGAATGGAAATATCTTTGTGTCCAGTTCATGAGTTCTGGATGACTACCCCTATATAACACCCCTCTCTTGGAATCCCCCTGACCCCACTGAGCCAAGAATTAGTTCTGTTTTGCAAGTTTAAAAGGATATATATATATATATATATATCACACTTTATAATAAATTAATAATTGAATATCACACTTAATCTGAGCAGTAATCAATAATGGATAGTCTGGCACTAGCACACTTCTTTATGATCAATGATGAGTGGTTATAGGATGGATAAGATAGCAACAATACTTTTATGGTTTCAAATAGATGCAAGGTGGAATGAAAATGCAGTACAGAAAATAACTTGATAGGATTTCAGCAAAAGACAATGTAATCACTTTCTGGGACAATTCACCCCCCCTCCCTTTATGCAATGTAAGGAGATGAAGCTGAGGGCACACAGTTCTTAGGAATGCAATCAAATAGAATTCAGTTCAATTCCCCCCAGCAGCTTATTCGACAGATAGGAGTTTTGAAACACAGGCAAAATGCTTTGAATATGGTGACAATGCAGTGAGAAATATGCTGAAAATGCGTTTAATTCCCTTCAGGAGGTTCAGGGTGAGTGGTATCTAGTTAATATTAGTTCAGGCTCACTCTAGCAATGATTCAGGGATGGTTCTTAAGAGGCAAACGAAATTTAGCAGTCCAGGCAAAAGCAGCTATCTTTTTACAGGTAAAGAAATCGGGCCAAATCGCAAATCGCGGCAAAATTCGTGAATGCGTGAATCGTGATTGCGGAGAAAGTATAAGGAGTAGGAAGTTGGTTCTAGGCTTGTTGGAAAGGTAAGATTCCAAGCTTTCAGAGGGAAGTTAAACCAAGTTCCTAGCCCAAACGGTAACAGAGTTAGGAACGATTTTGTGAAGGTTGTTTTTCGGATTCGAAATAAACTCAAAATGACAGGTGACAGCTTTGCAAAATAACAAGTGACAACTTCTAGGAGGCAGTTCTGGTTATATTAAAATAGTTTGGATTAGATTATTTTAACTAAGAGATTGGTTCTGCACAGTTCTGCTAGGTACTCACAATATATTTTGAAATAGGCCTCGCCACGGATCTGATCAGGTTTTGGACTGGACTCCGGTTCTGGTCTCGGCACTTCACAGTGGTCTGGGTCAGCTCTCCGGTTCTGCTCACAGCGGTCTGGGTCACTCTGGATCTCTGGCCTCTGGTTCTGGATACTGCTCTGCTTTCTCTGGGTACGGCACTGCTTCTGGATCTTTCTGGCGCAGGGTTTCAAGCCAGAATCAACAGCTGAGTCCGGCTGTGAATAGTCTGCAAATGATTTTTGGGCCTGCTGACAAATACTTTTGCTTGCAGTGGGCCTTTTTGGTTCAAAGTTCTGTAGTCTCTGTTTAACTTGGAAGTCTAAGTGTAGGATCTCTGGATGTGAAGTCGTCGGTCAGCATGCTCCGCAGCAAATGGAATTGAATGTCTCTACCTGTCCCAACAGTCTCTTTTTATGTGTTTTGAAAGTGGGTGGAGAGGCTAGCTTTCTAGGCCCAACCACTTCAGAGTTCTGATAGGTTGGAGAATTCTTTGCGTTCTCACTGGAGAGCAGGATTGTGTGTCAGAATGGTGTCATTTAGTGCTTGCAGAAAGGACACTCCTCTGTCAAATTACACACAAATCTATATTTGACCTAAAGACATATTTCATAGATACACAGTGGTTTGAAATTACATGCACCCATCACGTATCCCATGAGGTATACTCTGTTCAAACTCTGATGTTTCTAAGAGCTGGCATCCAGAAATGGCAACATTTTGCGTTTTTGAACTGGTTTTGCAATATTGGTTTTTCATTAAAATTATACACATATACACGGCCTGTCTATACATACTCCAGTAAATTCCCATGTCTCTAGCTTAAACACAGAGTCTGTAGTATCAATAAATAGCGGGGTTTTGCCCCAGAACATCACACAAATTGGAGTTTTGGCCTGAATCGACGTACATTTTTTAAATTAAGGCTCTCAAAGTTATACATTCCTGTCATTTGATTACAAAGAGTTATCAGTATTTCTGTAAAATATAGATTCTGCTTTCAATTCAGTTCTCAGAGTGTTGGAGTCCGCCTCCAAGACTTGGGTGGGTCAGTGATCACATGTGTCTTCTGCTGGGAGCTCTTTGTGTACAGTCAACAGTCAACATCAGCATATTCTATTCAAGTGCAAGAGCCTATTGTGTGGTCCCCAGGAGGCTGCCAGCCAGTCTGCCTTCTATCAATCAAGAGGTCATGTGAGATTCTGACTCCTGGTGTGAATCTCTGGAGGTGAGAGGTTTCCCAGCCTTTGGCCTGTTAATTAAATCAGATTGTCTTCTGGGAACAGCATGTGGTTAAGATTTTAATTAACTCCCAGCCTTTGATGTAAAGGCTTCTCCTGAAACTCCTGACATGCAGTTTCCCTGTCAGAGTTTAGACCGCTAGCGCCGCCTTGAGGATTTTTGTTGGTACTGCATCCATTTTTGGGATCTTTCTTGGATTAATGCATTCCAAACAGGAATGGTTCTTACATGGTAGTAAATAATCCTTGCTTAACATTGTTTTGATGGGGCTCCTTACAGTAAAATGGTTATGTGGAACCCCACAAAAGCGTTGAATCTTTAAAGTGGTCCGATGAGCCACGATTTCAGCAACTTTTTGACATCAGTAACAGTGGATTTTTTTAACAAAGATCTTTCTTTACACTGGTGGGTGGCAAGTTAGGTAACCATTTTGGTGTGCGCACAAACTGTGTGGTTCTCCTGGATTCTGGCGCACATGTGGGCTTTTTGGCCATCTTGGATTTTCTAAGTCCACAGCACCAAATGTTGCAGAATGATAGCTCAAACGTGGGTCAGGACACCCAACAAGGCCCCCCCACCCGACTGCACTTTAAATTTGAGTCGATGGGGAGTCGGGTGCACAAAAGGTGATGACCCACGCACTTGTATGTCCGCATAATCTTCCTCCAATTCTGCAAATGGCACAGTTCAGCATCTTTTCCTCCATCCAGTATTGATCGATCGGTTCTCCTTGCCGGTCCTCATGGGAATATTGGGCGGTACCCCGGGCCCCTAGGGTCTCTGCTCCCGGTCTCCGGATCGTCCTCCTTGGACAGTCTCCAGGTTTTCTTTCTCCTAGGACGACAAAGGAAAAGCAGCAATACCTATTCATGGACATTTCACCCCCACCATTGATATAGTGGGGTGGCATATATATTTTAGAACTCAACAGATATGAACATGCACATTTTTTTAAATTAAGCGACAGGAACACATAAACCTGAGAAACACAGAATTTGATAGGCTATATGTAGGATCTTTTAGGGCTAGAATTGAATTACTCTGGAGCGGTATCCTCTGGGATTGCAGAGGACTCCTCCAGTTGCTGCAAAGTGTGCCTGGGATGGCAACATTTCAACTGATTTATGAGGACCCACTTGTCTTCCCCCTCTGCCAAACCACCTTTGGGGATGCGGATCTTGTAGGCCACAGGGGAGATCTTGTCTATAATCTCAAAGGGTCCCTTCCATGTAGGCAAAAAGTTTCGCTGTTTTACCTGGTTTCTTAGGAATTTGTATAAATAGACCCTACCCCCCACCTGATATTCCTTCCTGGAAGTTTTCAGGTCATAGTGGGTCTTCATGCTATCAGCTGATCTTTCTAGATTCCGCTGAGCATAAGCAAACGCATATTGGAGGTGTTTCCTTAAATTCTCAACATACTCATGAGTTGTGGAGGCATTTATCAGTGTCTGCTCTTGGGTCCTGTAGAGCAAATGCTGAGGAAGCACCATCTTGCGCCCAGTCATCAACTCAAATGGTGACGTTTTGGTTGCAGATGAAGGGGTAGATCTGATGGCCATTAGGACCAGAGGTAATCGGATATCCCAACTTGGCCCAGAATCTGCCATAAACTTTTTTAAGATGCTCACAATTGTCCAGTTGTAGCGTTCCACTGCTCCAGAAGAAGCTGGCCTGTAAGCAATGTGTAGCTTTCTCTTGACCCCCAGTATCTCCCACATCTTTGTCATCACTTCACTGGTGAAGTGGCTACATCTGTCTGACTCAATCCTTTGAGGTAGACCAAAACGGGAAACGATGTGGTTAATCATCAAGGTAGCTGCAGTTTCTGCCTTGCAATTTGGGGCTGGGAGACATTCCACCCACTTGGTAAACAAGCATGTAACGGTCAACATGTACTTGTTTCCTCTAGACGAGCGGATTACAGGGCCTACAAAGTCGATTTGCAAATCTGACCATGGCAGTGTCATCCCCCTCTTTTGGAGAGGCGCACGGTGTGTGAGGGATGATGGCTGAAATTGTGCACACACAAGACACCCCTTCAAGTATTGGTCGAGGTCCTGCCCCATGTGTGCCCAGTATGCAACCTCTCTTAAGATTTCCAGTGTTGTGTGAAACCCCCTATGACCGGCGGTGGCCGCATCATGGGCGTGACTTAACATCAGGCTTCGGAATGAGGTAGGAACCACCCACTGATCGTGGCCAGCTTTGGATTTCCTTACCAAAAAACTGTCTTGGATGCGGAACATTTTTGGACATTTCATCAACACTCTTAGGTCCTCTTTCCCAATGTAATCGGTATCCGTCAGGGGAAAGTTCTCAGGGTCCTCAAGGTGTTGGTAAAACTTACCAATAATTGGATCCCCCTTCTGAGCTGTAATCAAATCAGCATCAGGGGTCTCCTTACTCCATTGTGCAATTGAAAGATCATTGTGAGCATTTGTCTGGGACCTAGTGATAGCAGTGACCTGGATTTCCCCCAACAGGGACTCAATCTCAATTAGATCCCCTTGGATGGCCCCGGTTTTGGCCAGCTGATCAGCTAAGTCATTTCCAGTTTTGTCTGGTCCCTCTACTTTGTAATGACCCTTGATCTTTTTCCAATAGATGGTCATCTCATTCGAGGTGACCAGATCATCAATGCTTTGGATCAACTTCCCATGTTTCAAGGGTTTGTTGTTAGCACATAACATGCCTCTGGTTTTCCAATTAACCATGTGCTCAACGAACCCGTTCCGTACATAATCAGAATCTGTGCTTATGACCAGTTTGTGGAGTTGATGTTGGACAGCAGTGAGGATGGCTTGATGCACAGCCATCAATTCTGCCACCTGACTACTTCGGGAACCAATTTTGTATCCAGCGGAGGGTTCTGGGAACTCCTTCACCCATGCATTCCCTACGCCAGCCACCAGTTCTTTCTCCCCGTCGTTGTCAACATGGTAAGAGCATCCATCCACATAGACAGTGGGCATTCCCTCACACTTGTCTTCTTCAAAGACTTTGTGTGGGGAATTAAGGTATGCCTCCATGTTGTCCTTGATTTTTAGACTTTCATCCTCGAGACAGTTTTCTCTGGCACAATCATGCAAGTCAGCCAGACCTTGCGCGAGGGGACTCTTCTTGTTTTGGCCATATCTGGCCTCCACCGGAAAGCCTTGCATTGACAGAATCCAGGAAGTAATTCGGGAATTACTCACATTTCCGGCCCGGATTCTGTCACTTTCGAGATATTGCAGAGGCTGGTGTGGAGTCTCCACTATGATGTGTTCCCCCTGGATAAACGGGCAGTAATTCTTCAATGCCCACACCGTTGCCAGGAGTGCCTTCTCACAATCGTTGAATTTTTCCTCCACAGAGGATAAAGTTTTGCTCGCATAGGAGATTACTTTATTGACCTTGTCATGCTTTTGGTATAATACTGCCGTCAAGCACGTATTAGAGAACCCCGTCTCCAGGAAGAACTCCTTGTTTCTGACAGGGTAAGCTAGGCAAGGCGCTTGTGAGAGGCTTCTTTTGAGTTGTCTTACTGCCTCGGCTTGTTCGGGACCCATTCCCACTTGACCCCCCCTTCAGGAGATGAATCAGGGGTCTGGTGATCTCTGCGTAGCCCTCAATGAACTTTCTGCTGTAATTAGTCAGTCCAAGGAGGCTCCTTAGTTCCCGCAGAGTTGTGGGGTCTTTCAGTTTATGAAGTGCTTCCACTTTCTTTTCCTGGGGACAGAGACCCTGAGGAGTAATCTCATGCCCCAAGAAATTAACAGGGGTTCTACACCACTGTGCTTTCTGAAAGGAAGGTTTTGCTCCGGCGGCCCTCAACTGGGTCAGAACATAACGGATCTCTGCTATGTGTTCCTCCACAGATGAACTTTTGATGAGGACATCATCTACATAAGCCAGGTTACCCCTTGCACCCAGGTCGGGCATGGCCTTATGTAGGAAAATGTTGAATTCATTGCCGGAGTTGAGGTATCCGAAGGGAGTCCGGGTCCATGTGTACTGCTGGCCCCCAAAGGTAAAAGCCAGCTTGTATTGGTCCTCCCTACTGACAGGCACAGTCCAGTATCCATTGGTCAGGTCTATTGCAGTGAATACCTCTGACCCCTGGATCTGAGCCAGCCCTTGGTCAATGTATGGCAGAGGGCATCGGGAAGTATGGACCCATTTGTTGAGCTCCCTGAGGTCGGCGCAGAGTCTCCACTGGCCGTTTGGCTTCAATATTCCCAGCACCGGATTATTGAAAGTGCTGTGGACTGGACAGATTATTCCCCGGGACTCAAGGTTCTTAATTATTTCAGTAAGGGACTCCATGGATGCGAGAGGCAAGTGATATTGCTTCACAAACACTGGAGGCATTCCAGGGTCCGTGGGGATTGTTGTTGTGTGGATGTCGGTGCAACCACAGTCATATGAGTCTACCGCAAAGAGATCTTGGAAATCCAAGAAAACTTGTTTCAACTTTTGCTTTCGTTCCAGAGTCACACAGGCATCAGCTAGGTTGACTCTCTCTTCCACCATCTGTCTGAAGCCTGGAAAGACTTCTGGTTTGGCTATTTCAGCAGCCTCCTCCAGCTGGGTGGAGAAGTCCCTGGTCAGAGTGCTGATTTGGACTGGAGGCTTCAGGTGGGAAAGGCAGCCCTCATGGACCTGGAAAATCACCTCATCCCTCCTGAAGTCACAAGTCACATCTTCCTTACCATAGGGGCAGGAAGTGTACACCAGGAAGTTCCCCCCATGCCGGGTAAAAATCCTGTCTGGTGTTGTATTGTCATCACTGTCACTGTCAAAACAGTCCTTGGGGATTGGGCCTAACAGTTCATTTCCTAGATCAATGGAAAAATGTCGGTCATCAGCCGCCATTCCAATAATGGTGCCTGCGGCTAGAGTAATACTCTTTAAGTCGCTGCTATCCACCTCTATTGGAATGGTTTCATGTTCTATGTTGACTAGTGGAGTTGGGTTTACCCCCAACCCTTGCTGTTGGAGAGAAGCATTTAGATGTATATAAGCATCAGGGTTTTGCAAATATTGTCCTCTTTTAACTTTCACTTCCAGGGAGAATTGTCGGGTCCTTTCTGGGATGGTGACTTCCTCTTTAATCTGAATTTCAACTGCATAAGGTAGCAATTGAGCTGACCTAAATGCTTTTTCTGGATCATCAAAGCCCATGGGATTATCCGCTAATCGGGACCAAGCTTTGAAGTGTATTAGGTCCAAACTAATGGCAGAGCGATTGAGAATGTCACTGCCTAAGTAAAAGGCGGCAGTGATGTCTCGCACGACCCAACAATTATGGACTATGCTCTTGTTGCCAATGGAGATTTTGAGCATACACCTGCTTGGCAGGAGATGTTTGGAATTAGGTGCTTCCAGGTCCATTTCCCATTTGTCTATCAGTTTGAATGTGGGAATGGCTGGATCTTTTGGGAGTTGGCGGAACATGGCTTCGCTGATGAAGCTCTTACCGTTGTTCACACACACTTGAGCGAGAACAGAGTCCTTCCCATCATTTAACTGAACAGGGATGAACAACTGCTCTCCAATTTGTTGAATATCAGCCAGGCTCTGAGCTGATTTCACATCTTTCTGGACTATAGGAGTGGGAGTTTTTGATTGTGGATTGGTGAAGAATTTCAGAGTTTTTCCTTCCAGTGTGGAATACCACCTTAAACTGGAAGGAAGGTTGATTTTCAGAAATAGAGAGGACCCCCCATCACCAGTCTGTTGTCCTACTGCTATTACGGTCACGTCTGGAGTTTGGTTGTTCTGGAAGTGAAATTCTACTTGGTCAGATTTTTGTTCAACCATGTGGCAGGTGCCGTTTAAACTAACATGGTTGACACCCTGTTTTAATTTTATTGGTCGGCTAGTCTGGGTCCAGAGGACCTTGTTTACACAATCTATTAGGGGTGATAACCTTCTCAGGAGGTCATTCCCTAGTAAACAAGGGGTGCTCTCTGGAGTCACTACTATGACCGGGTGTTTCACCTTGTTTCGCCCAATTTTAATGTCCAAGTCTGCAGTCCCTTCAACGGGAATTTCCTTCCCGTCAAAGTTCTGCAGTTGTCCAGGAAGAGAGGTGAGAGGAATATGGTAATTCTCCCCCCTTCCTGCATTTAGTTCCTCAAAGGCCCTTTTGGACAGAAGGGTAGCTTGGGATCCAGTGTCCACCAGTGCCAAAATTGTACCCTGCCCCTGTACTTGTACCGGGGCATAGTGTCTTCCCTCCAGATAATGCACATTTTTGGACAACTGGTGGGCTAACTTTCTGGTTTTGGACATGGCGAGAGAAGAGATTTGGGCAGAATTCTGTGGAGAGCCTTGGGAAGCTGAAAGAAAAAGTTGGCAACTGGAGATCAGAGCCATTGTGGGTTCCCCTGGTTCCAGTTCTGGGCCACCCCGCCCTTTTTGGAGGCAGTCATCAGGATGGGTTTGAACCAGGGGATTTTGGTATTGTGGGTTCTGGGATGAGATGATGGGCGGCGGTAGCTCAGTCTCCATATCTCCCCAGTCTTAATTGGCATCCCTTGGGACTCATTTTTCCTTGGGAGGAGTTCCCCCATCTCTGAAGGAGAAGGTCCTTTCCCCAGGATCCTCTGAGGATCCCTCTCCCTCAAATTGGAAGATCTGTACCTCCTCCACAAAGTGGGTCTGTTTGGGTCCTTTGTTTCTCCTACCCCCCCCTCTGCTCGTTGGGAGGCAGGCTTTCAGGGGTAGGAGATTTTGTTTCCGGTTCCTGGTTTTCCAGGGGCTGTTTACAAGTTGGGAAGGAAGCTTCTTCCAAGGCTTTGCACCCCCCTTCCACTTGTGCCTCCTCCCTGGGAACCGGTGTGTTATCGGGGTGCTGCCCCCGTCATTGTTCTGGAGCACCAGGTCCAGAGTTTGGGGCATTCGGCGGTGGCATGCTCATCTGAGGGTTCTGTTGAGCCCTCAGTATGTGACCCAGATCTCGTGCCATATTTTGGACCTGGCGCTCAAGCTGTGAAACCCGCTCAGGCTGATACGGGGCTCTATTTTCTGCCCTGGGCTGATCCCGGGAAGGGTAGCTATACCTTCTCTAGTAGTACCCCTGGTTGGGAAGATTTTGGTACCCCTCCACCCTTGGCCTCCCCTCTCCCGGATTAGGTTGTCTGGGCTCAGGGAATTGGGGAAAGAAGGATGGATGATTTTGGGGCTGGAAATTGGGTGGATACCTGGGGAAAAAGTTCTGCCCAGGATTTGGAGAATTTCTGCCCTCCTGGGGGAAGTTAGGAGGGAAGTTCCCCGGGTCAGGTGCTAGGCTGGATCCCCCCCTTGGGCTGGAGGAGTCCACACATAACCCAGGATTGGTCGGTTTCCCTTATAGCAGGGACTTACATAGTCAGGGGAGCGTGGGACCCCATTTGTGGGACTACCTCCTCGACTCCCTGTCTGTGACTGGCCCGAGGGCCTTCTGGGCTGTGAATTATTTTGTGCAGGCAGGTTTTTAGGCCCCCCCATCTCCAAATCTAAAACGGGGGCAACCTTTACCTCTGCCACCTTGGCAGCAGCAGGGGTGCTGCTGGTTTTGGGATTTTTCTGGGTATTGCTTTTATTTTCTATGGGCTTCTGCACCTCATAGATCCGGGTAGCCTGTTCAATGACCCAGTCTAAAGATCTTTTCTCATGAAAATCTCTCACGAGCTGGGTCATTATATATTTGGGCAAGGCATGAAAAAATGTATTGACAAATTCTCTGCTGTCTGTGCGCACCCTTCTGGTGGTCTGCGCAAAGGCACGTTTCAGTTCTTGCACAAATTCTTGTGGGGCCTGATCCTCCCCACATTGCAAATTGTAGGCTGCCTTGCGAGCCTCTTGAGGATTTCTGTGAACAGAAAAATGTTTCAAGATGGCAGCCTTATAGGTGGACCATCTTAAATGATTTTGGTCCTCCAGCCCCGCAAAGAAACTGGAGTATTCTGGTGAGAAGGTCCACTTTACATATTGAATACAGCTTTGGCTGTCCTTGAAATGGAAAGTCTCCATCATTTGCTCGTAAAGCTCCAAGTGTTCCCAAACAGAATACTTGGCGTTCTTGTGATAAGGCGTGATGACACTCCTTATTGCCTTTATTTGCTTCAATGGGTCCTTAAGCAAGGCCCTTTTTGCCTTATTGGCCTTTTTGGTTCGGGTAACCCTGGTCCATTCATCCTCTGACTCAGAGGCACTGCTCCCAGAGGTTCCTGTCTGATCTTCCAGGTTTTCCCGGATTCTGCGAGCCTGGGATTGGCTGGCAGAATGTGGGGACCTGGTCTCCTGTGTCCTGCGCCGTTCAGAGGAGTCTTCAGATTCCTCCTTGCTGCCAGGATTTGATGGGTCCCCCCCCCCCACTGACCTAACTGGGCAGAACTTTTCAGGATGCCCTTAATGGGCCTATTCTCCTGGGGTTCCCCACTAAATTGCACTATGCTTGGGTGCCCATACCGGATGCCCGCCCATCCATTCCTCGGAGGTACTGGCCTATGAGCCCCATGCTTCTGGCTGGATAGTAATCTGCCATCCCTGTGGCCCGGTGCTCATGTGCGCCAGGGGACATGGGGGGTGGCAGAGTCCAGGGACTGAGAGAGATAAAGGCCTCTGGTAATAGGGCTCCTGAGGTTATGCTCAGGAGTTTCTCTTTCCCAGCAAACCTGGTCTCTATCCGCCCCTGCTCCCTGTTGCAATGCAAGAGCTTGCGCTTTCAGTTCCTCAGTTAAGGCCTTACTCGACTCTATCAGTCTCTCCTGCATCGCTACCTGTTGCTGGAGCCTATCATTGTGCTGGCAGAGAGCCTCATTCTCTTTCTGTGTTTCCTGATTGGTCCTGGAGCACTGGGCCAGTCTTTGCTGCAGGAGGGTTACCTCCTGAGTCCCATCCCTACTGGCCTGCTCCTGTCTTGCCAGAGCCTCCTCCACCCTCCTGGTGTGCTCTAGCAAGTCCTGGTGTTCTTTTTGGAGGTCACCCAGTCCCTAGTCGGCCAGGTGATTTTCTTCCATTTTTCTTTTTAAGTGGCAGACTTCCTGGCCTAAGGTGTCCCTTTCCTGACTAAGAGTCTGCATCTGTACTGTCAGGTCGTCCCTGTGCCTTTGGAAGGCACCAGCTTTCTGGCGCTCCTGATCAAACACTGCCTGGGTATCCAGGTCTTTCAGGATCAGTTTATTGCTCTCCTCTTTCTCTCTGTCTAGTTGGATTTGCAGGGTGGCTACCTGCTCTGTGCATGCCCTGTTGAAATTGATCTGTTGCTCCAGCTTTTTCCTGCTCTGCAGCAAGGAGTCCAAACTGTCTTGGTGCTCCTTCTGCAAAGCCAGAATTCTGGTATCCTGGTCTGTCTTTTCCTGTTGCAGTATATCCATGTCCTCTTTTATTTTAAGGATATACTGCCTACTATCATTTTCTGACTCCTGGCTCCTCTGTAGCCTCTGCTCAGAAGAATCCAGATCAGATTGGGCCTTCTGTAATGCCAGCAGTTGCCTACTCGCCAGATCTTGGCCTTCAGCACATTTGTCCTGCATGGCTCCCATATGTAAATATAAATATGCCGCTACCCTGGCAATCGTGTTGTGCTCATCCTTGGCCTTAGGGGACATATATAGTTCACTCAGGGCATCATGTAAGGGACCCTGGTCTCTCCATATATCTGACCCTGTTTCAGTGATCTGGGGTGCGATTGCCTGCAACCAGACCGTCTGGTCCTGATGAGTCCACTCATCTCTCACAAATAGCTTATGTAAGAAGTGCTCTCTGGCTATTTTCATATCTACCAAGGTCGTCATTCTGGAATTTGAGTTCCTTCCTGACTTACAGAAGTTTGTATTTTATTTTTGCAAAACAGAACTTTTCCTTAGAGCGTTCCTTTGAGGAGTGCTTTACAGCGTAACACAACGTGGTGATCCGACCGGATGTATGTCTCCTGTCAGTTAGCACACTGTATTAATCTGCACAAGTGATAGATCTAACCCAAACGTCCGGCTCGAGCCCCCAATTTGTAAGAGGATTCAATTCAACACTACAGCTAAGTCAATGCCTAGTCTGGGATACTGAATGGAAAGCCTTATTGATATATCTTTGTGTCCAGTTCATGAGTTCTGGATGACTACCCCTATATAACATCCCTCTCTTGGAATCCCCCTGACCCCACTGAGCCAAGAATTAGTTCTGTTTTGCAAGTTTAAAAGGTTTATTTGAGAATTTAAACAATATATATATATATATATCACACTTTATAATAAATTAATAATTGAATATCACACTTAATCTGAGCAGTAATCAATAATGGATAGTCTGGCACTAGCACACTTCTTTATAATCAATGATGAGTGGTTATAGGATGGATAAGATAGCAACAATACTTTTATAGTTTCAAATAGATGCAAGGTGGAATGAAAATGCAGTACAGAAAATAACTTGATAGGATTTCAGCAAAAGACAATGTAATCACTTTCTGGGACAATTCACCCCCCCCCCTTTATGCAATGTAAGGAGATGAAGCTGAGAGCACACAGTTCTTAGGAATGCAATCAAATAGAATTCAGTTCAATTCCCCCCCAGCAGCTTATACAACAGATAGGAGTTTTGAAACACAGGCAAAATGCTTTGAATATGGTGGCAATGCAGTGAGAAATATGCTGAAAATGCTTTTAATTCCCTTCAGGAGGTTCAGGGTGAGTGGTATCTAGTTAATATTAGTTCAGGCTCACTCTAGCAATGATTCAGGGATGGTTCTTAAGAGGCAAACGAAATTTAGCAGTCCAGGCAAAAGCAGCTATCTTTTTACAAGTAAAGAAATCGGGCCAAATCGCAAATCGCGGCAAAATTCGCGAATGCGTGAATCGTGATTGCGGAGAAAGTATATAGGAAGTCTGTTCTAGGCTTGTTGGAAAGGTAAGATTCTAAGCTTTCAGAGGAAAGTTAAACCAAGTTCCTAGCCCAAACGGTTACAGAGTTATGAACGATTTTATGAAGGTTGTTTTTCGGATTTGAAATACACTCAAAATGACAGGTGACAGCTTTGCAAAATAACAAGTGACAACTTCTAGGAGGCAGTTCTGGTTAGATTAAAATAGTTTGGATTAGATTATTTTAACTAAGAGATTGGTTCTGCACAGTTCTGCTAGGTACTCACAATATATTTTGAAATAGGCCTCGCCACGGATCTGGTCAGGTTTTGGACTGGACTCCGGTTCTGGTCTCGGCACTTCACAGTGTCTGGGTCAGCTCTCTGGTTCTGCTCACAGCGGTCTGGGTCACTCTGGATCTCTGGCCTCTGGTTCTGGATACTGCTCTGCTTTCTCTGGGTACGGCACTGCTTCTGGATCTTTCTGGCGCAGGGTTTCAAGCCAGAATCAACAGCTGAGTCCGGCTGTGAATAGTCTGCAAATGATTTTTGGGCCTGCTGACAAATACTTTTGCTTGCAGTGGGCCTTCTTGGTTCAAAGTTCTGTAGTCCCTGTTTAGCTTGGAAGTCTAAGTGTAGGATCTCTGGATGTGAAGTCGTCGGTCAGCATGCTCCGCAGCAAATGGAATTGAATGTCTCTACCTGTCCCAGCAGTCTCTTTTTATGTGTTTTGAAAGTGGGTGGAGAGGCTAGCTTTCTAGGCCCAACCCCTTCAGAGTTCTGATAGGTTGGAGAATTCTTTGCGTTCTCACTGGAGAGCAGGATTGTGTGTTAGAATGATGTCATTTAATGGCTTGCAGAAAGGACACTCCTCTGTCAAATTACACACAAATCAATATTTGACCTAAAGACATATTTAATAGATTCACAGTGGTTTGAAATTACATGCACCCATCACGTATCCCATGAGGTATTCTCTGTTCAAACTCTGATGTTTCTAAGAGCTTGCATCCAGAAATGGCAACATTTTGCGTTTTTTAACTGGTTTTGCAATATTGGTTTTTCATTAAAATTATACACATATACACCGTCTGTCCATACATACTCCAGTAAATTCCCATGTCTCTAGCTTAAACACAGAGTCTGTAGTATCAATAAATAGCGGGCTTTTGCCCCAGAACATCACACACATTGGAGTTTGGGCTTGAATCGAAGGTACATTTTTTAAATTAAGGCTCTCAAAGTTATACATTCCTGTCATTTGATTACAAAGAGTTATCAGTATTTCTGTAAAATATAGATTCTGCTTTCAATTCAGTTCTCAGAGTGTTGGAGTCCGCCTCCAAGACTTGGGTGGGTCAGTGATCACATGTGTCTTCTGCCGGGAGCTCTTTGTGTACAGTCAACATTCAACATCAGCATATTCTATTCAAGTGCAAGAGCCTATTGTGTGGTCTCCAGGAGGCTGCCAGCCAGTCTGCCTTCTATCAATCAAGAGGTCATGTGATATTCTGACTCCTAGTGTGAATCTCTGGAGGTGAGAGGTTTCCCAGCCTTTGGCCTGTTAATTAAATTAGATTGTCTTCTGGGAACAGCATGTGGTTAAGATTTTAATTAACTCCCAGCCTTTGATGTAAAGGCTTCTCCTGCAACTCCTGACATGCAGTTTCCCTGTCAGAGTTTAGACCGCTAGCGCCGCCTTGAGGATTTTGTTGGTACTGCACCCATTTTTGGGATCTTTCTTGGATTAATGCATTCCAAACAGGAATGGTTCTTACATGGTAGTAAATAATCCTTGCTTAACATTGTTTTGATGGGGCTCCTTACAGTAAAATGGTTATGTGGAACCCCACAAAAGGGTTGAATCTTTAAAGTGGTCCGATCAGCAACTTTTTGACATCAGTAACAGTGGATTTTTTTAACAAAGATCTTTCTTTACACTGGTGGGTGGCAAGTTAGGTAACCATTTTGGTGTGCGCACAAACTGCGTGGTTCTCCTGGATTCTGGCGCACATGTGGGCTTTTTGGCCATCTTGGATTTTCTAAGCCCACAGCACCAAATGTTGCAGTATGATAGCTCAAACGTGGGTCAGGACACCCAACAAATCAATACCCAGCCATGTCATAATACCCCTCACAAGTATCACATCCACCAATAACTGACTATGCACCCACAGCATATGAGTCACCCAAGCCCTCAAATCCACCAAAGGCAAACACACATCCACAACCCTATGTGAGCAGACTAAGGACATTGCCAGGGAGACGGCGATGCAGGAATATTACCCCATGCAGTGGATAGGAAAATGATGAGGGAAGAAAAGGAGTGCCATGTGTTACAGTTCCTGTTACTCGAAAAGGGAGGAATGAGTCCACAGTATATACCCTGGAAACACATGGATCGAGATAATCTGAAAAATAAGCTTCCAATGTTGACATCTGGAACCGGAAAACGGATACAGGAGTTAGAAAATGTGACGGGAGGGAATGCGTTGGTTATCGGGGATATTAAGTGTCCTTTAATCACCATACTTGGTGTTAGAGATGACGATGTGTGGACACATTGAGTGAGGTGAAGCTGCGCCTCTCTAAGGACAGTGAGCTGCGCCTCTCTAAGAACAGTGAAACCACACTTTAAACCACACCCGATCAGCAACTCACGCTTCGCGTTTCACCTCACTGATGATACCCAACAAGGCTGAAACACGTGTATGGGGTTACTGCTGGTACGCTTGTTCAGAGGAGAATTGCCTAGCATTTCGGAGCTGGACTGCTCCTGGGCAGGACAAAGGCTGATATGCGGAGACATTTCTTCTCTGTCAAAGGGACAGTGAGCTAAAGACTTGGTAGAGTCTCTCCCAGGGGTTATTCACCCAAGAACAGGTCATTGGCTGTGTTCGTGCTGGTAGAGAGATTCCCAGACTCCCCTTTGTTTTGCATAAATTAACTTTGGGTCCCACCCTAAGTTACCAGGGCAATCCAGACATGGACCCCTTGCTCACTGTTCTTAGAGAGGCACAGTTTCACCTCACTGATGATGCCCAACAAGGCTGAAACACGTGTATGGGGTTACTGTTGGTACTCTTGTTCAGAGGAGAATTGCCTAGCATTTCAGTGCGGGACTGCCCCTGGGCAGGACAAAGGCTGATATGCGGGGACATTTCTTCTCTGTTAGGGACATTGAGTATCATGATGCCTACCTCCAATGAGCCAGGTCCGACCCAGCGACCCCTGAGGCAGGCATCATTTCCCCCAAGGGAGTGCCAGCGGGCCCAAGCTGGGGCCCTTTGGACGCAGTCCTGGCGCCTTAGGCGCCAGGCTCATGTTGGACCTCTGTCCTGGCGCCTTAGGCGCCAGGCTCATAAAGCTAAGACATGTGTGCAAGTGTTTTCATGTGCACTTACCTGATGCAGACCATGCTGCCACATCCAGGCCCTCTTGAGGCCTGAATGGAACTACTTTACCTGTGGGACTACTTCCACCCGGGTGTGGTCGGGGAAGGATACATACCTGATCGGAGGAAGCATACACACTTGGGACTTCTTCCAAAGCTATTTAAACCACACCCGATCAGCAACTCACGCTTCGCGTTGTTCTGCTCCTCGCAGCTGGACGCTCACCGTGTCAGCTCTTGCTTCTGGACTTCAGCCACGCCTGTCAGCATCCTGGGTCACCTGCAAAGGGAGACAAGAGACCTTACCAGCTAAATCTGCACCACAGAGACATCACCGACTATACTGAAAGGGAAGACATTTTTTTTTTTAAAGCATTTCGTTACGATCGCTGCAGCGCTGCATTTCACTCACCTTTCCTGGGTTCCTCCATCTTCAGCAGCGATCATCCGGATACACAGCCACTTCCCAGGGCCTAGAGAAAAAGACAAGAATAAGAGGTGAGAGAAGGAAGGGAATAAGACTTACCTCATTTCATTTCGGGTCTTGCCGCTTCCAGGCATTTTCCGGACCCCGGCCCCTATGGGGAAAAAAGACAAAGACATTGAATGAGCGTATGCAAAGTCAGTTCCCGAGCGCTCACCCAGAACTAACCTGCCATTTACTGGAACTGGAACTGCACGTTTCACTTCGGGTCGGTGCCATATCTCCGGCATTCCGAACCCCGGCCCCTAAGGGGAAAAAAGACATAAACATTAGCGCTTGCTGCAAAAAGACAATGAACATTATTATTAAGCTTGGACTTTTGAACTTGCAACAGAACTTTTACAGAGCCTTACCTGAATAGTCAAGCTTACCTGAACTCCCATCAATCCTCAATCCAGTGAAGTAACTGGGTTTCAACGCGCCCCTGCATCAGAAGCAGGATGGAGAGCTCATCCTTCCTGACCATAAGGTTAAGGTGAGACTTCACGGGGAGGCTTGATCATAACTCAGTCAGTACGTAATACTCCCTTGTCACGCACAGGGGCATCAGCACTCGAAGCCAGACCTGCGCCTCCGTGGGAATCAGGTGAGCATTACAGAATGCAAAGCCTACCCACAATTTCCCACCCGGGCGCTATGGAGACTTCCAAGACTGACCAGCTGGCCCAGCTTTTGGGGGAATTACGGGCAGAGGTGCACT
This sequence comes from Ambystoma mexicanum, assembly GCF_040938575.1. Lineage (NCBI taxonomy): Eukaryota > Metazoa > Chordata > Amphibia > Caudata > Ambystomatidae > Ambystoma > Ambystoma mexicanum. The sequence continues at coordinate 1,383,150,535 of NC_090937.1, read as the reverse complement.
CAGCTCGCCAGGAGACTAACACTCTCAAAAGAGAACTGATCTTATCCAAGGAAAGAACAGATGACCTAGCCAAAAGGTTATTACAGGCCCAGGCAGGGCACACTCCTTTACCTAATTCCGGAGACATTTCCAAATCAATGGGTTTGAGTAACCCGGTACAAATTAATCTACCTGGACACATGCCTTTGGCCCCGCCTGAACATTTTGCGGGGGATCCCAAGAAATATGCCGTCTTTATGAACCAATGTTGTTTACACTTTCTATGCAGACCCGGAGCCTTCCCTAACGACCAGACCAAGGTAGCCTTTATACTATCTTACCTCAGTGGTAGTGCTGCCGATTGGTCTATTCCATTGGTAAATCAGGATGATCCCATTCTCCAGAATTTTCAGGGCTTCCAGGCCAGCATGGAAAGATTGTTCGCTCGACACTCTCAAGGACAGGCCCTTGATAAAGAACTGCTATCCTTACGACAAGGTAATCAGGATCTTCTGTCCTACATAGCCACCTTTAACAGACTGGTTGTGGAAACTGGATGGCCGGAAAGCAAAAGGATCACATTGTTTCATCAAGGCCTGCGCGGAGACCTTAAGGATGTTCTAGCTCAGATAGTAAACCCACCCCAGGTCTGCGCAGACTACATTGACTTGGTGGTTCAACTTGATCACAGACTTCAAAATAGAAAAGCAGATCGGTTCAAGTACGAAAACCGAGCACCGATCAAAACCCACGCTAACTCCAAGAGTACCGACGTATCTGAACCTATGCAAATCGGTGGTGTTAAAGGACCATTAACGCAGAAAGAACAAGAGAGAAGGCGGCAAATGCAACTTTGTCTGTATTGCGGGACTTCCGGTCACTTTCTTCGAAATTGTCCAGTTAAACCGCTTAAGAAGGTGTTTGGAGCTACTGATAACGAATTAGTGACACCTGATTCGGGAAACGACCTAGCCCGGCAAGCGTAGGAGTCCGCTTGCCGAGCTTGAAAACTAACTCTTTGACCTCGCATTTTGTCATGCCAATGGTGCTCGTGGACCCAAAACAGCCTCAGCAGTTGCATGCTATAAAAGCATACATCGACAGTGGAGCTATTGGAAATTACATAGACCGTGAATTGGCTTCCAGGATTAAGCTTTCTCTCCGCCCGAAAGTAACCCAAGATGTCATTACTACAGTAGATGGAACCGAAATAGCCTCAGGGCCTGTAACGCATTCCACTGTTGAAGTGACTCTGGTGGGTCAGGATGGACATCGGGAAGCAATCGTGTTTGATGTGATCAAGGCCCCACAATTTCAAGTAATTCTTGGAATTCCTTGGTTTGAAACACATAATCCCAGAATTGACTGGCGAGCAAAGAAGATACGTTTTCCTGATTGTGAACCAACTTGTTATCCAAGAAATCCAGCTATGGGTCTAGCCTCAGCAACTTCCACCCCTGTACAGCTACCGTCAGAATACCTAGAATTCCAAGACGTTTTTCAGAAAGAACAGGCTAACACGTTACCTCCCCATCGGTCTTATGATTGCCAAATCGATCTGGTACCCAATGCTCAACTACCTTGTAGTAGGATTTATGCTCTTACGGAACCTGAGAACCTGCATTTGCATCAGTATTTAGATCAGTACCTAGCCAATGGTTTTATTCGCCCGTCCAAGTCTCCTGACTCTTCAGCTCTGTTCTTCATGCCGAAAAAAGAAGGCGACCTTAGAACGTGTATAGACTATCGCGCCCTAAATCAAATAACGATTAAGAATCATTATCCTCTGCCCTTGATCCCTGAGCTTATCGACCTGGTGAAAGACGCTTGTGTGTACACCAAGTTAGATCTCCGAGGAGCTTATCACCTGGTGCGCATAAAAGAAGGCGACGAATGGAAGACTGCATTCCGCACCAAGTTTGGGCTCTTCGAATATCAGGTGATGCCCTTCGGTTTGTGCAATGCACCTGCCGCCTTTCAGTACTTTATGAATGATGTTCTTCAGGAACTTATCAATGTCTGTGTCATTGTTTACATTGACGACATCCTGGTGTACTCTTCTTCAGAATCTGAGCACAGACAAAATGTTAGGGCAGTTCTTGAGAAACTGCGCCAGCACAGATTATTTGCAAAACTCGAAAAATGCGTTTTTCATACCACAGAAGTTGAGTTTCTCGGATTCATCCTGACACCTCAAGGAGTCCGAATGGACTCGCGAAAGGTGGACGCCATCCTCAAATGGCCATCTCCAAGCTCGGCGAAGGGAGTTCAGAGCATGCTCGGCTTTGCCAATTTCTATCGAAGATTCATCCCGGAATTTTCCTGAACAGTCCAACCCATCACCGCTCTCCTAAAGAAAAACAAACGCTTCGAATGGACTCTTGAGGCCGAACAAGCCTTCCAGGACCTGAAAACCAAATTCACCTCTGCACCTGTATTGAAGCACCCGCACCCAGATCTCCCGTACATAGTGGAAACCAATGCATCCAGTGAATGGGAGCTTTCCTCGGCCATGGGAGCTGTCCTGTCGCAAAGAGACCCAAAAACTAACCAACTACACCCAGTGGCCTTTTGGTCCAGAACATTTTCTCCTCCTGAAATCAACTACGCAATCACCGATAAAGAGTTACTGGCCATCAAATCTGCTTTCAAGGCTTGGCAAATCTGCTTTCACTACCTTCTCAGGGCAAGACACACCATCACCGTAATTACGGACCACAGAAACTTACAGTATTTAAAAACCTGCCAAAGCTCAATCTTCACGACAACTCCGATGGGCTCTATTCTTTGCGGAATTTGATTTTGTAATTACCTATCGCCCTGGCTGCAAGAATGGAAAAGCGGACGCCTTATCCCGGATTGGCATGGAAGAACCTAATTCGAGCTTAGAACCTGTGCCCATCATACCTGAGCAAAGAATCTTAGGCTTAACTTCATTGCAAACTATTGAGGATATCCAAACGCAAGTAAAACAACTTCTAAACTCTTCAACCTTACTGGAATGGAGTCAGAAGGGTCCTCATTACACCGTTAAGGATGACTTACCCTACTTCCAGGAGCGGTTGTTTCTGCCAAGTAAAGAATTGCAAGAACTTGTTATTGCCCTTCATCATGAATCTTTAATGGAAGGACACCCTGGTATCGCTAAAACGGAGGAAAAAATCAAATGCCACTTCTGGTGGCCTTCTTGGAGAAAAGACATAAAGTCTTTTGTACTGTCTTGTGGAATTTGCGCCCAAAACAAGGCTCAAAAGAAAAGGCCAGCCGGCCTACTTCAACCCTTGGATATTCCACCGGCGCCATGGCACACCCTGTCAATGGACTTTATAACAGATCTGCCTCCTTGTGCTGGTTACAACACAATCCTTGTAATTGTGGACCTATTCTCCAAAATGGCCCACTTTATCCCTTTAAAGGGTTTGCCTTCAGCTTCCACCTTGGCCAAGTAATTCCTGGAGAATATAGTTCGCATACATGGTTTCCCATCCATATTAGTCTCGGATCGTGGAAGTCAATTTATCTCACATTTTTGGAAGAAGTGTTGCCAACTAGCACAAATAGATGTGCGGTTATCCACCAGCCACCACCCCCAGACCAACGGACAAACCGAGAGAACCAATCAGACTCTCGAGCAATATCTTCGGTGCATGTTACACCAATCCGAGTTAAATTGGAAAGACATCCTTTGGATCGCAGAATATGCATACAACAATTCAGTGCATTCTGGAACCGGACAAACCCCATTTTATACTTTGTATGGTCACCATCCTCGGACCTCTGACCTAGATCCACCTCTGACCCTGGAAATGCCCGCAGTAAATCATCTACATTCCACATTAACCAGAGCCTTCAAAGAAGCTGCAACTCATTTACAGCAAGCCAAGAAAAAGTATAAAGAAAACGCTGATTTGCACCGAAGTAAAACTCCTCCTTACCAAGTAGGAGACCAGGTATGGCTAGCAACAAAACATTTACCCCTCAAGGGCCCGCGAACCTTCAATCCCAGATTCATAGGACCTTATCCCATCAAAGCTATAATCAACCCAGTGGCCTTTAAACTGGATCTACCGTCCAACATGCGTATTCATCCAGTTTTTTATGCATCACTTTTGAAGCCAGTACAACCAGGAACCCGATTGTCCAAGCCTCCAGATCCAGTTCAAATTGAGGGGGAATTAGAATTCGAAGTTAAAGACATTTTAGACTCCAAGGTGGTTAAGTCAAAACTCTTCTATCTTGTTGACTGGAAGGGATATGGACCTCAAGAGAGATCGTGGGAGCCTAGTAACCATGTCCACGCACCTCGATTAGTACAAAGGTTTCACCAGAGATTTCCGAACAAGCCCAAACCCCCGGAGGGAAGAACCTTGGGAGGGGCCTTGAGGGGGGGTACTGTCATGATGCCTACCTCCAAGGAGCCAGGTCCGACCCAGCGACCCCAGAGGCAGGCATCATTTCCCCCAGGGGAGTGCCAGCGGGCCCAAGCTGGGGCCCTTTGGACGCAGTCCTGGTGCCTTAGGCGCCAGGCTCATGTTGGACCTCTGTCCTGGCGCCTTAGGCGCCAGGCTCATAAAGCTAGACATGTGTGCAAGTGTTTTCATGTGCACTTACCTGATGCAGACCATGCTGCCACATCCAGGCCCTATTGAGGCCTGAATGGAACTACTTTACCTGTGGGACTACTTCCACCCGGGTGTGGTCGGGGAAGGATACATACCTGATCCGAGGAAGGATACACACTTGGGACTTCTTCCAAAGCTATTTAAACCACACCCGATCAGCAACTCACGCTTTGCGTTGTTCTGCTCCTCGCAGCTGGACGCTCACCGTGTCAGCTCCTGCTTCTGGACTTCAGCCACGCCTGTCAGCATCCTGGGTCACCTGCAAAGGGAGACAAGAGACCTTACCAGCTAAATCTGCACCACAGAGACATCACCGACGATCCTGAAAGGGAAGACATTTTTTTTTTAAAAGCATTTCGTTACGAACGCTGCAGCGCTGCATTTCACACACCTTTCCTGGGTTCCTCCATCTTCAGCAGCGATCATCCGGATACACAGCCACTTCCCAGGGCCTAGAGAAAAAGACAAGAATAAGAGGTGAGAGAAGGAAGGGAATAAGACTTACCTCATTTCATTTCGGGTCTTGCTGCTTCCAGGCATTTTCCAGACCCCGGCCCCTATGGGGAAAAAAGACAAAGACATTGAATGAGCGTATGCAAAGTCAGTTCCCGAGCGCTCACCCAGAACTAACCTGCCATTTACTGGAACTGGAACTGGACGTTTCACTTCGGGTCGGTGCCATATCTCCGGCATTCCGAACCCCGGCCCCTAAGGGGAAAAAAGACATAAACATTAGCGCTTGCTGCAAAAAGACAATGAACATTATTATTAAGCTTGGACTTTTGAACTTCCAACAGAACTTTTACAGAGCCTTACCTGAATAGTCAAGCTTACCTGAACTCCCATCAATCCTCAATCCAGTGAAGTAACTGGGTTTCAACGCGCCCCTGCATCAAAAGCAGGATGGAGAGCTCATCCTTCCTGACCCTAAGGTGAGACTTCACAGGGAATTGTGGAAGGGTATCGTGGAGGGTTGGAAGAGAGTGGGAGGCTTGATCATAACTCAGTCAGTAGTTAATACTCCCTTTTCACGCACTGGGGAATATTCCTGCGAGCTGGAGAAGCCAGAGTAGAGGGCCCTTCCTGTCCATCTTCAGAGTCCTGCGCTTCACCATTGAAGAAGCATCAGCACTCGAAGCCAGACCTGCGCCTCCGTGGGAATCAGGTGAGCGTTACAGTGAGCTAAAGACTTGGTAGAGTCTCTCCCAGGGGTTATTCACCCAAGAACAGGTCTTTGGGCTGTGTTCGTGCTGGTAGAGAGATTCCAGAACCCCCTTTGTTTTGCATAAATTAACTTTGGGTCTCACCCTAAGTTACCAGGGCGATCCAGACGTGGACCCCTTGCACACTCTTCTTAGAGAGGCACAGTTTCACCTCACTGATGATGCCCAACAAGGCTGAAACACGTGTATGGGGTTACTGTTGGTACTCTTGTTCAGAGGAGAATTGCCTAGCATGTCGGCGCTGGACTGCCCCTGGGCAGGACAAAGGCTGATATGCGGGGACATTTATTCTCTGTGAAAGGGACAGTGAGCTAAAGACTTGGTAGAGTCTCTCACAGGCATTATTCACTCAAGAACAGGTCATTTAGCTGTGTTCGTTCTGGTAAAGAGATTCCCAGACCCCCCTTCGTTTTGTATAAATTAACTTTGGGTCTCACCCTAAGTTATCAGGGCGATCCAGACGTGGACCCCTTGCTCACTGTTCTTAGAGAGGCACAGTTTCACCTCACTGATGATGCCCAACAAGGCTGAAACACATGTATGGGGTTACTGTTTACTCTTGTTCAGAGGAGAATTGCATAGCATTTTGGTGCTGGACTGCTCCTGGGCAGGACAAAGGCTGATATGCGGGGACATTTCTTCTCTGTGAAAGGGACAGTGAGCTAAAGTCTTGGTAGAGTCTCTCCCAAGGGTTATTCACCCAAGAACAGGTCATTGGGCTATGTTTGTGCTGGTAGAGAGATTCCCAGACCCCCCTTTGTTTTGCATAAATTAACTTTGGGTCTCACCCTAAGTTACCAGGGCGATCCAGACATGGACCCCTTGCTCACTGTTCTTAGAGAGGCACTCCTCTCTGATGATCCCCAAGAAGGCTGAAACATGTGCATGGGGTTACTGTTGGTACTCTTGTTCAGATGAGAATTGCCTAGTATTTCGGTGCTGAACTGCCCCTGGGCAGGACAAAGGCTGATATGCGGGGACATTTCTTCTCTGTGAAAGGGACAGTGAGCTAAAGACTTGGTAGAGTCTCTCCTAGGGGTTATTCACCCTAGAACAGGTCATTGGGTTGTGTTTGTGCTGGTAGAGAGATTCCCAGACCCCCTTTGTTTTATGATTCTATTAAGCTATTGGGCCTCATTACGACCCTGGCGCTAATGGGTTAACAGCACCGTAAAAGGCTGCGGCGCCGTTAACCTATTAGCACCTGATTACGAGGTCCCTTTGCGGGACCCGACCTTAACGGCTGGTCTACACCAGCCGTTAAAGTAGGGACCCGCAAAGGGACCTTGGTGCTAAGTACGGTACCGCAATTTGCCGTACCGTACTTAGCGCCTTCCCCATTCCCATTGAGCCCTATGGGGCAAAAATGGGAATGGGGAAGGGCCATGGAGGAAGGGGGAATTACCGCCCACCAACCTTGTAATGGGGTGGTAATTCCCCCTTTCTCCATGGCGGAGTCGGTAAGTTACCGGCATGGACCATGGTGCTATTAGCACCATGGTTTTCCGCCTGGGTCGTAATGAGGCCCATTGACTATATTAGCTGAGAAAGGATATAAAGTTAGAAAAGGGTGTGGGGGCACAAAGTTGTCAATCGGTTAGTTGAGTAATGCGCAGGTACTGTTTTTAACGGGCCGATTCATGGAACAAATGTGCGCCGAAAATCTTGGCACAAGCTGGCGCAAACGTGAAAAAGAAGGAAGGCCCTGCGCATGTTTCCCTCGAGATGTGCGCCAAATCCATGCATGGTGCACATGGGCGCACACGTCATTGCAACATCCTGAACGCCATGCGCGATGCGCACAGCAAAAGCACACAACTTTAGCGCACACACCAAAAAGTGGGCAGAACACAGGGCGTAACGTGCGGAATGGGGAACAACACGTGAAAGAAAAGGCGTAACTGGGGAAGTACTGCAGGGAAATACACAGAACGCCCACATGCACACGAACAACACTTATTCATGGAATTGAAAAAGGGAAACCCGCGCACGGCAAAATACACGCACAGGCCTAAACACTCCGCCACGCGAAGGCAGGCGCTAGCGTCCCTGCACATTGCAAAAGTGTGCGCAAACAACAAACACGTATATACAGCTACAATGAATGTCCCATTCTGTGGCCCCCTAGGAGAAATGAAGAGTCACCCAACGCACAGGCATCCCATAAAAGCAAGAAAAAGAGATAAGCGACCCCTGTAGCCCACATGTGTGTAAAAAAACACACACAGTACGCTGTGGCAGCCAGGAACCCCAAAAATACATATGCGATCAACACGCAGGCTAGTATGGCCAGAAGCAAAGGAGTATGCGACAAAAAGGGACACTGCAGTGGGAAAAATAGCGTGTGCGACTCACCTTCTGCCTTGTAGAAGAAGAATGCAGAGCCAACACCCACCCGCTGTGAATTAATCGCGTATGAACCCCAACGCCTTCAAAACACACGCACCACTTCCCACGAAAAGCACGTACATAGTGATGGAAACCCACGTGGGATCTTCAACCCATGCCAGGGGAACGCCCGCGCGTGTCACGTCACTTACGCGCTTAGGCCCTTTCCCCAGATTACATGCATTAACACGCAGACGTGCTGTTTTTTTACATGCTGAATCACTATGCACCCGTCACGAGGGAAATTCCTGTGCATGTAACATCACAGACATACTTATGCGCTAAGGGCCTTTCCTCGAATTACACGCTGGCGTGCAGTTTTTTAACGTGCCAAATCACTCCGTATCAAGCTGGCCATGCGACAACACACGGAAGACCATGCTCCTGCCCAGAAGGCCATTTTCCTACCCCCCAGATCCCCGAGCACGCTCCCACCTGCCATCTGCTGCTGCCTGCCTGCCTGCTGCCCACGTGCCCTGCTATTTGGTGCCTGCATGTCAGCCATCTGCAGGGGTCCAGTTGCTGTGTCCACCCCTCCTGGAACAGAAGACTCCCGATTGGTATACCATCGCTCCACAGCCCAGCCCCAGGACCCAGTTTCCCACCCACACCTGTCTCGGGAGTCGCCATGTCGGGGCAAACACCATCTGAGACCACTGGCAACCCCCAGCCAGAGAGGCAGAGGGCTACCAGCTTCAGCGATAAGGAAGTTGGTATCCTGGTGGAGTAAGTTCTGGGGCATTATGATGCCCTCTTCACACCATTGTGCGCCGACAAGGAAGGATCTGGCAGGCCGTAGTGGTTGCCATCAACGCGGAGGGGGTGGCAACCCGCGACATCAAACATGTACGGAAGCGCTGGGAGGACTTCAGGTCCAGGACCCTCAGCAAGGCCTGGCGCCTCTTGAAGGCAGAGGATGCAGAGGGGTGCCGGGTCAGCCTAACCAACATCCAGATGAGGGTCCTGGAACGCATAAGCCCAGCGCTCCACATCCAGATCCTTCAGAGGCAGACCCGTCTGGAGTTGAGCAGTAAGTAGCCATGCATTGCTGTGTGAAACAGGGCATGTTGCAGTGTGCTGGTAGTCAGCTACTTGCCTGTATGTGTGTCATAGGCCATGTATGGATGTGTGTGTGCAGCGACATCATGGCGCTGCATGTGAGACCAGTGATGCGTAAACCACATGGATGGTGCATGTGTTCCAATGTAAAATGGGGAGCAGCATGCGGAATGCATACATGAATGCATGCCTGTCTCTGTTCTTGGACATGGATGAGGTGTGAGCGATGGGTGCTGCTGTCATGGACATGTATGGTGTACATGTTTGTGTGTCTGAGTAGTGTGTGTGTGACTTTTAAACACCATGGATGCATGACACATGTCCGTGATGATGTGTTGATTCACTGATGCAGTCTAGTCATCCTTATATCCACTGTGTCTGTGGTGTACGAGGCCAGATGCATGCCCCTCCGGTGATGTGTGTGCATGGGATCAGTATGACCCATGATGCATGTGAGTTTGAAGACAACATTTATGTCAATAGAGGCCCTTGTACATGGTTGCTAATGTTGATTGCATGCGCTGTGCCTGTTTCTGCATGTGTGTTGCCTGCATTGACCCATGTGTTGTGGAGGGACAGGATGGAAGTGACGTTTGACAGTGTCACTCATGTGCTATTGCTTCCTGTCTAGGGGACTATTGTACAGTACCCTGATGCTTGTGTTCTATGTCTCCCTCTACACAGCATTGTTCTATGTCTCCCTCTACACATCATGGGGTGAAGAAGAGGGCGGAGACGGCGCTGTGGAGCAAAGCGGCAGGGATGCCTCCACCGGCCGGTGACGCAAGGCCCAGCCAGCCTCCCAGGAATTACCATCATCTGGGAGCGAGGGGACTGGTGCCACGTCTGCCACTACGGCTGCAGCGGAAGGGCCGGGTGAGCCCCCACAGGGGCTTGCGATGGCGAAAGACAGTCCAGAGCCATCCAGGTTGGTGGTCTACACAGAGGAGGAGGAGGTCACTACTGAGCCGCACATGGGGCCTGGTGGGGGTGGTACCACTGGTGCAAGTGGTGCAGTCCAGGGCCATGGGCAGGAGGCAGCACAGGTCACCGCAGAGGGGCCTGTGCATGCCACTGTCCCTGACCCTGTGACTGCACCACCATGCACCAGCAGGGATGCCCCGTCGCAGGCCCATCCACAGGTAGGGGGGAGGCCCACATCATCTGGCACTCCACTACCTGTGGACGAGGAGACCCATGTCTGTATGGGGTCTGTCCTGATTGGTTTCACGTTGCGCACGCGTGTCATTCGTGATGACATGCGTGCTTCCTGGGGGGACCACGCACGCTATCATGAATAGCTGTGTGGCAACGTGGCACAGTTGGGAAGGGCTCTGGTCAGAGGGTTCCTACATGTGTCCGGCACTCTGACGGCCCTCTCCTCCTCTGTGGAGACTATGTGACAGTCGTTCTCCCTGCCGTCTTCCGGCCCAGATTCCACCAGGGCCCCCTGTGGACCTGGCCTGACCAATGCAGCCAACTTGGTGGAGATCACATCCCTGCCACAGTCAGGAGTCGGAGGTCCAGCAGGGGTGGACATTCCACCAACTGCTGACCAGCAGATGGAGGACGTGCCGGCATCATCGGGCAGGGCACATGGACGGCAGCAGCAGGCTCAAGGTGGGAGCGATGATGGCTCTGGGCCATCAACATCAGTGGGGCAGGCATCGACCGGAGGGCAGGAGGACCCTGGTATGGGAGTGTCTTCTGTGTGGCAGCAGTTGGGCCAGCGGTTAGATGCAGAGCGGCGGCGGGCGGATGAGGCACAGCTCACCATGGTCAGGGCGGAGTTCTCCATGCGCAGGGCGTTGAGGCGGGCTGAGTGCCTCGAGGCAACTCGCAGGGAGTTGGAACAGGCCATGACTGAGTCCCTGCGAGACCTCGGGCCAGAGGGGAGGCCCGCCTCCTGGACATCGACATGGAGTTCGATGATGCCCTGGCCCGGGACATCACAGAGTGAGCCGCAGGACTTGCCCGCCGCCATTGTATATAGTTAGTTAGTGTTAGGTTTCCTTTCTGTTTTTATTTATTTTGGGGGACTTGGACAATGCCCCACCTTTTTGTATATAGTTGTTCATTAGGTCGTTTTTTTTGTAGGTTTCCTTTCAATGGTTGGGCTCATGGACCCTGGATTTGTACTTTGTATATAGTTCTACACTGGATTTCACTTCTTTTTTTTTTTTGTTCCATGGATCAATGGTTTTGTCTTGTTTTTTCACTTTGGATTTGTTTTGACGGACAGACACTTTGGACCCATGTACTTTTGGATTGATTTGGATTCTGCTTTGACACATTTTTATTTTATATATTTGGACATGCAGCTTTTTCTTCATTATTTCCATTATTGTGTGTTTCATTTCATTCCCTTGCTTTTGTGTTTAATACATTTTTATTTCATACTTCAATGTGTGGTATTCTATCTTTGGTTTCATGCATGTAACGATCTGTTTTTCTCTATCACATGCACCCAGTGTGTGTGTGTGACGGAAGGAAATGTGTTGATGTGCATACTTGCCATTTGGGATGTATCATGTGATGGGATTTTCAATGTGGGGTGGATGTAATACCTGGTTGTGTATTTGGACTGGGGTGGTGTGGGGTGTGATTTGGGTGGCCATGAGGCCCATGATTGTGGATCATCATGACGTGTTGGGGGGACATGAGTCGGGGCCTGCTGGCAGGTGCCTGTCACTGCTGGGTGGGTGAGTGGGTGGGGAAACATGAGTCGGGGCCTGCTGGCAGGTGCCTGTCACTGCTGGGTGGGTGAGTGGGTGGGGGGACATGATTCAGGGCCTGCTGGCAGGTGCCTATCACTGCTGGGTGGGTGAGTGGGTGCAGGGACATGAGTCGGGGCCTGCTGGCAGGTGCCTGTCCCTGCTGGGTGGGTGGGGTTGCAGGGGGACATGTGTCAGTTCTCACTTGTGCATGGTGACATGTGGGCTGCCTGCAGGGCCTGGGGAGGGGGGAGAGGGCACACCTGGGAGGACACAAACTGCCAATTCGCATTGGGGCACCCCAGGAATACACAAACCCCCCCCCGCGGCAGTAAAAATGTGTTTAAAACTCCCGGCGCACCCCTCAGAATACACGTACCCCGCTCGCACTAGGCCTATCGCGTGTGATACTTCATGCGCATCCCCAAATACACGTACCCCGCTCGCACAAGGCCTATCGTGTGTAAAATGTCACACGCACGCCCAGAATACAAGTACCCCTCCCGTGGCAGCAAAAACGCATGTAAACCTCCTGCGTACCCCTCGGAATACACGTACCCCGCTTGGCCAAGGCCTATCGCGTGTAAAACATCCCGCACACCCCCAGAATACACGTACCCCTCCAGCGGCAGCGAAAACACATGTAAAATTCCCTCTGCACCCCTCAGAATACACATACCCCGCTCGCACTAGGCCTATCACGTGTGATACTTCATGTGCAACCCTGAAATACACGTACCCCGCTCGCACAAGGCCTATTGTGTGTAAAACATCCCGCGCACCCCCAGAATACACGTACCCCTACCATGGCAGCGAAAACTCGTGTAATCCTCTTCACGCACCCCTCAGAATACACGTACCCATCCAGCGCAAGCAAAAACACATGTAAAACGTCCCACGCACCCCTCTGAATACACGTACCCCGCTTGGCCAAGGCCTATCGCGTGTAAAACATCCTGTGCACCCCTCTTCTGAATACATGTACCCTGTTCGGCCAAGGCCTATTGTGTGTAAAACTCCCTGCGCACCCCTCTGAATATACATACCCCGCTCGGTCAAGGTCGATCACATGTAAAACGTCCCGCGCACCCCCAGAATACACGTACATTGCTCGCACAAGGCCTATCACATGTGATACTTCACGCACACCCCCCAAATACATGCAGGCACCCCATCCACCCTGGGCATGCCCCACAGGCAGACCACGCCACAGGGGGATGCTTTTTCGACGCTATTTACCTGGCACAAGCGCGGTATGTGTATCCAGAGGGATGCGCAGGGAGTTTTACATGCATTTTCGCTGCTGCGGGAGGGGTACGTGTATTCTGGGGTGTGCGCAGGAAGTTCTACATGTGTTTTCGTGGTTGGGGGGCCTTTGCGCCATGTACTGGATTTGTGCGCTGGTCATGGCACATGGGGCGGGGTTGGAGGTGTAACTGGAGCTGTGCTGAAGTGGGAGAATGGAAGAACAGGCTCCCGCCCTTCCCCTCTCGCGCTTGGCCTAGAGGATCACGGCCTAGACACCCGCCACGAGAGGAGTTTGCCTATCTACCAGACGACCAAATACCCTGGTACAGGAACATACGGATGTGCCCACCTACCTGCCCAGCAGCCCGCCCTGCCCATGCCGACACCTGCGGCATGGATCAACTCGACTAAACCTACACGTCGTTAGAGATGCCATGACGACCTAGCCAACGGTCAGCACACCTGTGCAAACATGCACACCGGACACTCCCACACCAATCCACACGAAGAACATACTCAGTGCTATGACGTAGGCGACAGACATACCCACGGACGTGCATCTTTATTATTTTCCACATTGGCTCTCAAAATGCAGAAACGCAAGACGCATAATGAACTTATCTAAAAAGGCTTGCTCACGCTTCTTCTAAGAACCATGTACCATAATGAAGAATATAACGGAGACACGATACTGAGGATAGAGCAATATGATACCGTAACCTAAAGCGCTCTGCATCAAACGGTTCCACCTATGCACCAGGCCCAAGTAGGCCGCAAGCAAAAACTTCCATGAACATTGAATGAGCAAGAGCTCGGTTGCTGACCCTGCAGAATGAGCCCGGCGAAAGCACACAGCCAAGGGCACGATGTTGCAATCTCGCACGCCGCAAGCCGACGCCAAGGTCGCACCTGCAAGATAAACCAGGCACACAGTGGGAAAAACAATATTAATTGTGCTGAATTTTGCCTCAAACACTGTCCCACCTCACGTGACAAAGCCAAACCTGACAGGATGCCAAGCCCAGGAGGAAGGAGACGCCTGAATCCCACGTTTCAAGACACAGGCAGATACAATTAAAAGACTCATTGGACATCTGCAGCAGTGGGAGTAGTCGACCTCCCAACATATGAATAAATCCTCACATTGTTTACACCTACCCATAGTAAAACATTGTTGCATATGACAGGTGCACCGCAAGCTGGGAACAGCGACAGTCCCAGACTGGGAGGCTCGCGAGCGGACCAATCAGAACATGGGGCTCTTATCACTGACGCCATTAACATTGACCAATCCTCAGAGGTCTTCATGTAACAATTTTCATGTATCAAATTGAAGGGACAGCCCAAGTATATCACCTGACTAACCCTCAACCACTAACACCGTTCTCTATATGTATGCTATACTAACCTTACCACTCGAGTAACCAATCCAGAGTGGAAATAGGTTTTTTGCTAAACTTTCTAAGGTGACGCAAGTAGCGCGTCATACTAAGGTAAAAAGGGCCTGCGAGCCCCACGATTGTGTGTGTGTCAGGACGGACGCGTACGATCCTTGACCCATCCCTGCCATTTTGTCTAATAAACAGCAGAGTCACCTTGCTACTTGCGTGTGTCTCATACTCTATCTCTTTTGGGGTATACGGGAGGAGTTGGGGCCTCCCTGCCCGGAGGTCTACGGACGGCCCGGCCGACCCCGGCAGAATTTCCCCCCGACAAGTTGGAGGCACTGCTGAGATCTGTTTAAGATCTGCTTTTTATTTTTATTTTCCTAGGTACTCCCGTTGCGAGGAGGCCCGGCGGCGCGGCCCCCTCTGCCGTTGCCCCCTTCTGAGGACTACAGGACCATTGCGGAACTGCGAGAAGACCGGACAACGCAATCCGGATATTGGCCTTCGGGAGCCGGTTGAGAAGAATCCCGCCCGCGGTTGGCGAGTGTCCAGACGTGGTCCAGACGAGGGGAGGTGGCGAGCCGCTTGGAGGGGTGCATGCAGTCGAGCGGCCCCGCATCAAGAGAACTTGGTGAGCATGCCAAGCACAACAAGCAATGTGAAATTGTGAGGGAGGGGGGAGGAATTAAATACGGGAGGTGGGAGGTGTTGCACAGGTGCGCGGTGAAGGTTTGACAATTTAGTGTTGGCAATGAAATGAATGGTAGCCGAACGAGTGCGAGAGCAGTCGGCTACGTTACGCGAGAGAGGGGGTTGGAGCACGAAAACATCACGTGCGGCCGCTCGTAGACACTGATTGGCCTAGGTCGCGACTACGTGTAAGGGTGTGTGTGTGTGGTTTCCTACGATTTGGCATTTATTGATCAATGAGTAGATGAGGATCCCTATTGTTTGAGCAAGAAACTCGATAGGTAGATGACGTTTCCCTGTAGGCGGTAGCTAGTTAGTTGCTCAATATGGAAGATAATTGGCTGGTTAAGCCCTCCTGTCGAGGGGCGTATCACACGCGAGGCGACGCAGCGTGCGCAGTCCGATTATATTATTGATTACCTTGTGCCAGGAGTGACAGGAAGACAGCTGTGAGGTTAACGGGGGTAGATTGCAAGTGTATTTTGGACTTAAAAAATATATGAAGAACTTACCAGTAGTTCGAAGAGATCGGTGACGTCACCAGTAGGGCTTTCATAGGATATCCCGAGCACAAGGCATCTTTCTTTCTGAGAGTGGTGGGGAAGAGAACTGTGGTAAGGGAGTGGAAACGGAGATAAACGGTAATGAGTTGATCGGGGAAAGGCGAAACGGGGACGTGGCTGCGCACGGAGAACGCCGGCCACGGCAAGTGTAGAAGAAGGAGGAGGAGCAAATGAAAATAGGACGACTGTATAAGAACGTCACAAGGGGTACGCAGCCGCAGGGGGCTACGTGCGCCTCGGCCGCAGGGGGCCGTAAGGGTGTTGTGTAAAGGAAGAAAGAAAGAAGAAAATATACAAATGTAAATACTATATTTTAATAATTTTCCTTAGCGGACTATCGCAAGTCCCCAAATTTACGGGGCCAGGTAAAGGTATAAGGCTGTGTATTGTAAGTGTTAGTAAGATAATAGCTACCAAATAGGGGAAGGATAACAAGTGAAGCGCTACTATGTCATACGGGACAGGATCGGGAGGGTGGGGGAACACCCTCACTACCCCACTACAACACATATGTACAACACTGTCACCCCATAGGGAGAAACTGATCAAGTATAGCATAGAATGGGCACAGGGGACGGACAACAAAATGATAACACCATGGCCGCCTAATGGTAGCTTCGATCCATATACCCAACATTCACTATTAAACCATCTGCATAATACATACAAAGGGAAGAAGTTGACACACCACGTGGAGGTGTTTAACTTATGGAGGATGTTCCAAGGGTCCCGACCAGGACCAAATGGAATGTTCACTGTGAGGGAAATACCGGAAGAAAAAGAGATTAAGGAAGAAGGAGAGAATGGGAAAAAGGGGAGTGAAGACCCAAAGAACACGGGGAACGGACAAGAGGGAGGAGAAAAGAATAATAACTCAAAAGAAAGTGAAATAAAAAAGGAACAGAGCAACGATATACCCCTAGCAAAGGTAGTGAAAACAGAGGGAGGGGGGTTGTACCCTTTAAGAGAATTAGGAGAAATAGAAAGAGGACAGTTAAGGGCGGCTGAGGGGTACTCGAACCCGGCATACAGCCCGCCACCATATATGGCTCATAGGAAGATGCCAGCAGGGGAGGGGAGGACTGGAGAAGAACAAACTGTGGAAATAGGACATGATGAGTGAGTAGCTGCGCAGATACTATTAAAATTACGAGGTTCATTAACAGGAGAAGAGAAGGAGGTAGTGAGGAAAATAGACGAGGATAATACCAGGGAGAGTGGAATGAGAGGGGAAGAGCTGTTACGACAAAAGGAAGAGATTTTGGAGGAACGACTAGCAGAGTTAAGGGATGAGCAGAATGAACTGATCAAACAGCTCGAGAGGGAGGAAAGAGAGAGAGCGAGGGGAAGGAAAGAAGGTAAGAACGAATTGGAAAAAATAAGGGAACGAACTGAGGAGCAAAGGAGAGAAGCTGAAAGGGTAAAAGTAGCAGCAGAAAGGGTATCAAGAGCAGTACTACGAGAGAGGAAAAAGGAAGAGGAAGAGAAAGAAAAAGAAATGGCAATATGGAAGAAGAGATTACTATCAGAAATGACTAGGAAATACGAAGAAGGGAGGGTGATAGAGAGTATATTAGAAAGGGAGAGGGTGAGATGGGAAAGGAAGAAAGAGGATGAAAGGATATTGGAAAAGATCAGTAGTGAAGTAATGGAGGAATTAAAAAGGAAAAGGGAGGAAATTGGTAGAGAGATGGAGGAGAGAAATGAAGGGGAAAGAGACGATAGGAGAGGGGAGAGTGAAGTAAGGGTGTATGTATATAGAGACACAGAAGTAGCAACAACATCAACGCAAAGGGGAGCGGTTGGTAAAGGAGAAAAG
The DNA here is from genome assembly GCF_040938575.1 of Ambystoma mexicanum. NCBI lineage: Eukaryota > Metazoa > Chordata > Amphibia > Caudata > Ambystomatidae > Ambystoma > Ambystoma mexicanum. The sequence goes on along the minus strand of NC_090937.1, from coordinate 1,383,132,842 downwards.
GGAGAACCGGACCTAATAGACTTAAAAACAGTAACAATCAAGGGGAAAAAGACAGAGTGGGGGCTGCCATTTACGAATGACTTTTGTAGTGAGGAAGAAGAAGGAATGGAGAAGGAAGGAAGAAACAGTGAAAGGGAAAGCCTAGATAAACTATACACCACCCGGACCAATACAGACTCACCATGGATCTGTAGGAGAAAGGATGAACTGGAGAGAAGTGAGGAGGAAGAGCAAGGAATAGCGGAAAGACAGACACATGAAGCCACACCGTCACCATCACACCCTCTCACATCCCACCCTACATGCTCAACCACCTCACGCTCATTACGTACAATCAAACTCGCGCCCTTCACAAACGAACTGACACCCTATGCAGGTAGGCTTAGAGACCTCCCTAGACGCAGGCAGGAAGGACGAATACACACGCCCACATTTAATACAGGAAATGATGGAAGAGGGGAAAAGATGGAGAAGAAAGAGTTACGAGCAGGGGAAATACGGACAAAATTGACGATGTAGGAGAGAGGGAAGAAGAGGAGGGGTGTGAGGACTCGATTTTATGGAACCCAAGGGGTAAAACAAGACACAACTTAATGCCACTTCTGGAGAGGGGAGGGGTTAGACCAAAGTACGTCCCTTGGAAGCATACAGACAAAGAAAATATAAAGTGCAGGCTCCCATCATTAAGTGGAGGTGCGGGTAAATGGATATATGAAATGGAAAAACACACCGCAGGACAGAAACTGGCAGTGGGAGATGTAAAGGGCCTTCTAATATCGATATTAGGGGATGCAGCGGATGACATTTGGAAGAGAGCGGGATTCCCTGGGGTAACAATAGCAAACACATCGCCCGATGGGGCACCATTCGCAAACTGCAGACATGCACTATGGCAGGCACTGAGGGTACAGTACCCAGACACATCAGACATAGGAGCAATTACCTCACGCAAGATGCGTGAGAACGAAGATCCTGTTGATTATATCCAGGAAATCCAAGAGAAGTGGCGCATGGAAACTAGAGAACAATGGGACAAAACACCAGCAATATTTTATCATATACTAGTACAAGGGCTCCCAGAAGGAGTTCAGAAACAACTGAAGAAAGTAGTGGGAATGGAAGCAAAATCATGGCCAGAAATACAACTGACAATATTGCATCATTGCAGGACATGGCAAGGAAAAATGAAACAAAAGGAAGAGGACAGGAAAACGGAAGAGGCTAAACTAGTACAGAAAAAACTTACTAAATACACAATAGAAGGGGCACTAATAACTACACTTACAACAATGACCCAAAGCCCCACACAAGTAGTGGCTGCACAAGATCCCTCCCAAATACCACCCTCACAGACTATAACACAACAGGTGCCGCCACTCCAGCCATACACGACCAACATGGGAGGAGGATACTCAATGCCAGGAGCTGGGTATTATTATTACAACAGGGGAAGAGGAGGAATTATGAGAGGGAGAGGATACGGATATAACACACAACAGCAGGTGGGAGGACTTAGAAATTCCTACCCCAGTATACCAGGACAACACAGGAAGCTTTCCATGGCAGAGTAGGGAACCACCGGTGTGTTGGAGTTGTGGATTAGTAGGGCACATGTCACGCACGTGTAGAGTAAGACCAGGAACACCATCATGGAGCGAACAGAGACAACCAAGGCCCACACAGGAACAGCAGGGCATTCAGCAACAGCAGACGTTGCAACAGGGAAATGAACAGCAACAACTAATAACACAACAACAGCCACAGACATATTCACTGCCACAACAACAGGTAGCGATAACACAACAACCCCAAGCACAACAAACACAACTGGGTAGGGTGACGGTCCTGGGACACAACCCTTACACAGGAAATGGTCAATCGTTGTACCCTCAATAGGACAGCCCACAGACGGCCTTGGTGTGTCCCATCCTGTCAGTAACACCTAATAGTGCGGAGGAACCACGCATAGAGGTAACGATAGGTGACAAAAAATTATCATTCCTTGTTGACACCGGGGCGACCCGGTCTTGCATAAGGGAAGGTAAATTTAAGATGTCGGGCGAAGCTATGAACACCCAAGGATTCTCTGGGGCTAGAGGGTTGGTTCCCTTTACTGATAACATTCCCTTATCTATAGGAGATTATGACATGTCAGTCCCACTTTTATATTATAGTGCCTCACCAGTAAATATACTGGGGAGAGACATCATGAACAGGTTGAATATGACGATCTCCTTTACGGAGGACGGCATAATTTGCTCTACTCCAGGAATTAACACGCTCACAGCACAACAGATTATGCAAGCATACTGCGGACAGACAGCGATTAGGGCTGAGCCAGTAGATGGCGAACTATTCCAGTACGGGACAGACATGGCATTTGCATGGATGCCAGGGATAGAGGGAAAGATTTGGAGGAGGCCAGCAGCCTATTTGTTCAGACCAGAAACACCAGCCAATGAACCAGAAGGAAAGGTGGTTCCAGTGGACATTGAGAGCATTATAGCAACAGCTGATTACATTGCGGTACATGCCCAAGACAGAGAAGGAAGAGCATGGAGGGCAGTGATAGCACTAGCAGAAGGATGTAGACTCACCCAGGTGTCAGATGAGGAGCTGTTCTCAGAAGAAAAGGAGGAAGGTCAAATGGTGTTTATGATGAGTGTGGAAATATGGCTAAGAGTGGCGTACAAACAAGTGGCACAGAAAATTGCAATGGCACTTGAGGCACCCACAAAAAAGGTGCAATACTCCCCAGAGTGAAACAGTACCCACTATCAAAAGAGGCAGATGAGGGCATATATGAAACCATAACGGCCCTTATAGATAATGGCATATTGGTCCCCTCAGAATCACCATGTAACACGGCTGTATACCCAGTGCGCAAGGCTAGAGGGGGGTATTGGCGCTTCATACAGGATCTCAGGCCCTTGAACAACATAGTAGAAGCAGAATACCCCATAGCCGCAAACCCGGCCACAATATTGTGTGGCATTCCAGCAGAAGCATCACGATTTACAGTGATCGACCTTAAAAATGCTTTTTTCTCAATACCATTGCACCCAGACTCACAAGATCTGACAAGCTTCACTTACAGAAACACAAAGTGGAAACACACCAGATTGCCACAAGGGTACTGCGAATCACCCTCAATCTTCAACAGAATAATACAGATGGATTTGGGTAACATTGAAGTGGAAAGCACAGTGTTGCAGTATGTCGACGACATAATAATTTGCAGTACAAACGAAAGAACATGCAGAGAGGACTCATTAAAGATGCTGACAATATTGGCTGAAAAAGGTTACAAGGTAGACATGTAAAAGTTACAGTACTGTCAAGAACAGGTACTTTACATTGGTCAGCTCATATCCCAACATGGAAGAAAGATTGTACCACAAAGAGCACAGGCCATTTCAAAAACGCCAGTGCCACAAACAGTGAGGGAACTGCAGCAGTTCCTGGGTCTGTGCAACTACTGTAGAGCATGGGTATTTGATTACAGCTCATACATAGGACCCCTGCTTGAGCCGTTAAAGGAAGCTAATAAAGGGGAGAAAAAGTTGGGGTGGACAATGGAAATGAAAGAGGCTTTTGATGAACTAAAAGATGCGATATCAACTGCTCCGGTACTTGCAACCCCAGACTATGAGCGACAATTCTTTATATTTTCACATTGCGACTCAGCAGTAATGAAAGCAGTGTTGGCTCAAAAAACAAGCATGGGCTACAAACCAGTAGAATTTTACAGCGGCCACTTAGATCCTGTGATGTTAGGTCATTTCCCTTGCGAACAAGGTCTCGCCGCAGCTGCTTTTGCGGTAGAGAAAGCATCAGCAATCACCATGGGGTGCCCAACTACACTGTTTGTGGAACATGCACTATTTGCAATATTGAATAAACCTAAGTCCACCCTAACCACGCAAAGGGCATCAGGTTATGAGATCATCTTATCCAGAGCTGAACTATCAATTGTTAGATGTAGCACGGTCAACACTGCAAGGTTCCTAGCAGAAGTAATTGAGGAAGGAGATTATGCACACGTTTGTACGCAAATCACTGAAATGTACTCATTTACTAGAAAGATTGAAGAGAACGCACTAGAGGGAGGTGAGCTCCTGTTCATTGATGGGTCATCAACTATCGACCAAAGGGATGGTATAAGGAGGACTGGGGCAGCAGTGGTAAAAATGATGGAGGTACCGGTGTGTGTGGCAATGAAATGTGTACAACTACCACAGCATTATTCCGCTCAAGCAGCAGAATTAATTGCACTAATCTTGGCGTTGAAGGAAAGCTTTGACAAACGAGTGACCATATATTCCGACAGTGCATATGTTACATCCACTGTCCACTTAGGGCTGTCGAAATGGAGAAGAAGAGGGTTTAGGAGAGCTGATGGCACTCCAGTGCAACATGCCCTCCTATTGGCTGAACTAATTGAAGCAATAAATGACCCCCAAGAATTAGCTTTGGTCAAATGCACCGCACACACCAATGGTGAAGACCACATTTCAAAAGGGAATGCAGCAGCAGATGCACATGCGAAGTATGCTGCATATTTTGGTGAGATATGGAACCCCCCAGAGTCAAAGAGAGGGAGAGGGAGGGGAATGGCTAAGGAGATGTTGATAAGAGAAGGGTACACCCATCTCCCAGCCACACAGATAATGGAGCTACAAGCGGCTGCACCAATGGCAGAAAAAGAAATATGGGTAAAAAGAGGATGCACAATGTCACCAACTGACGCACTATGGCGCCAGGGTGACACTGGAAAGATTGTAATACCACTGGCACTATTGAACACCGCCCTGAGCCAACTACACCACCCAGACCACACAGGTAAGGAAGTAATTGCAGCACGAATTAGGGAACACTGGTTCTGCCCCGAGTTAAATTCTCATGTGTCAAATTTTATCAGCAAATGTCTCACATGTCAACAGTTTACGGCCGGTCACACTCTGAAGGTGATAAGAGGTACTATACCCCAGCCAGAGGGACCCTTCCGACATCTCCATATTGACTATGTTGATATGATCAACGTATGTCAAGGAAATAGGTATATGATTGTAGTAGTATGCCCGTTCTCGAGGTGGATTGAAGCAGGGCCCTGTTCACACCCAGATGCATTCAGAGCAGCAAAATTCCTAGTGAGGGAGGTCTTCCCCAGGTGGGAGGTGTGCGAGGTACTGCGGTCAGATAATGGCCCACATTTCGCAAACGAAATGTTCTAGCACATCACATCCTTACTGAACATCAAGCATAAATTTGCATGTGCATACCACCCACAGGCCAACGGTGTATGTGAACGCCTGAATGGCCTATTAAAGGAGGCAATTGCAAAAATACAGCAAACAACAAAGAAGAGTTGGTTGTATTGCCTTCCACTAGCCCTATTTGAGCTAAGGAATAGACCAGGTTCCGACCACCACCTCACCCCTCACGAGGTGGTTACCGGACGTCAAATGCGCCTTCCCCTAACGCCAACATCAAGAGCATTTACCGACCACGAGAGTACTGCAAATGTCCTTGGTGATGAAATGTACCAATATGTTGTGTCTTCTTTGATTACTAGTGTAGTGTTTGTGTCTCAACAGCTCGAGCGCACGCGGGGCGGGTCTAACAGCGATCAACAAGAAGACGCGGATAAAGAATTGGAAAAGGAAAGACTGTGCAAAGTTGCTAAAGGTGACCACGTACTACTTCGCAATTTCAACAGAAAGTGGAACAGCCCACGCTTCACTGGCCCCCATCTGGTAGAGGAGGTATCAACGAGAGCAGTAAAGCTACAGGACAAACGTGCCTGGAACCACCTACACGACGTAAAGATCTACAAACTCCAGACCCGCCCCAGCGCCACTGACAGGGCCACTGGAAGAACAACAACAGCGTCACCAACGGAGGAAGAGACTTCTACCACAACTAACGGCCTAAGTGTCCCCATACCCTGCCACCCCTCAGATTCCCCAGAGACAACTACTAGAAAAGAAAGGGGTGATCCCCATACCACCCACCCCATGGTTACACGATTAAAGAGTAAAGAGACTTCCGCCAGTTGAGCCCCAAACCCTCTGCCCATTGACCCCCTACCCACTGCAGTAATAACTGAACTGAAGGACATTGTCTTGCACATATACACATGTAAACACCTGAATGTTCTCTTTCTTTTCTCTCGCACATGCAGGTACAGCGTATTATTGTACTACTAAGAAAGTAGATAACTAACAAATTCACTGCCCAGGAGTAGATGGTACCCTCAGACGATAATTACCCGGAAGAATTGTCACACCAATTTGTATATGAAATAAAAAGGCCAACGTACCTGAAAAGAAGGAGGGTACGTGTCTACTACATAGCATTCCTCTTGGCCATAGAACATTCAATGCCCCACCTCCAGCCATACTTGTCTGCCCTAAGAGATAGATCGCTTAGATTGGCGTGGGAACAGCTCTTCGCCTGGGCACTGAATGCCTACTTCATAGGGAGAGCTTAAAAACGACAACTAACACTAATAACAAGCATATTAAGAATTTTCAGGCGGGCAACTGTAACGTCGCAAGAATAAGCTGCCGGACTGCAGCAAGGTAAGAGCAAAATGCCGGTGAAATTAGCATCTGTAATAAAATTGATAGGGATTTTAATGACCACCGGGTTCTTGGCTGCCTCTGTATGGCAGTACAGCTATGCTATCAATATTATTGCTGTACCCAAACCTAATACACCCCCACCCCCAGCTGCAACAGGTGTTACGTCAGGTGGTACTAGTAAAATCCCACACAAGGAAAATAGAGTTAAACGCAGCACATACTCCGATAATAAAGGTATTGACAACTACATACAAGATTCAGCACACATCTCAAACAACATATGGTACCAACACATGACCCACATAGGTAAGCAGACAACAGAAGACAGCTGCTACGTTTGCTCATTAATCCCATACGCCATGAGCGCTTCTCGAACATTTGTTGCCACGGAGATAGATGAAAAAATAGCACGATGTATAATATACCTGGCACTGTTCCAGACGAAAGGAAGATTTCAAGGGACAGTGGTGCAACTGGTGTGGAAAACACGAGATACATATCCATATGAAAACAACTTCCTCAAGACTTATTTGAGTTACCACAAGAGCAGTTTACATGCTGAAGGATTCAGATACATAACAAGTGGTCCTGAAAAAGGAGAAACAAAGAAAGTAACACTACAGTACCTACCATGTGATTGGTACGCCACTGAAGTCCCTGGTAAAAACGGATGTTGGGAAAGGCCACTGGTGATAATAACAGGGAAGGTGTACATGAACAACAAATGGGACATAGGAGTGGTTGGCAGCAACATGGTAACAAGAGAAAATATTTCAACTATTGATGGACACAACCATAGATGTTGGACGACTTGGGTCAAGTACGTACCCATGCTCACGTGGATGGAGAAGGATGAAGACCCAATAACAATACTGCCGCTAACTGCGCCTAAGGTATGCTACCAACATAAAGGGGAGGTGGACGTAGGATACAACACCAACTGTGAAAGCGTGATGGAGTTACCTGAGGGGGGAGCAGGAACAGCAGTAGTAATGGACCATTACTGGGCCTGTGGAAAAAAGGCATACCACACACTGCCCCCTCTGTGGAATGGTATATGCACAATGGTGCACGTTAATGTACCATCACTAGTGGTACCCCAAAAACATGTCAATGTGGCGAACTTCCCCAAAATGGATGAAGGGAACAAGAGGAAGAAGAGATCTGTACAACCTCAGAAGGGGCCAGAGAGCAAAACCGACGGCAATAATACTGTCCTGAATAGAAAGAAAAGACAAGGAGAACCTCTGACAGGAAATTACCTATGGGGAAGGTCGGAAACAGCACTCACTTCAATTCCACCAGAACACAGACTATTCAGCAGAGCAGCAATGTTCTTTTCCTCAATAATACATCCAGGACTACAGGCTTACGCAAACGCAAAATGGCTCCAGATAACTCGATGGGAACTAATGATGACTATTAATTCTACGGTAAATGGATTCAACGCAATAAAAGAGGAACTGCGAGCTGTGAGGATGGTAGCACTTCAGAACAGATATGTACTGGACCTCCTCACAGCAATGGAAAGAGGAGTTTGCGCTAAGATAGGACAATCATGCTGCACATTCATCCCTGCCAACGATGCTGACAATGGTACACTGACAGAAGCAGTTTTACAATTGGCCCAGATGCACTCAAAAATGATGGATGAAAGTAAAGGTGTGAAAAAGGATGAGAGCTGGTTTTCAATATTATGGTCATGGATGCCATCTTGGCTGTCAGATGGACTGAAGATTATACTTGGATGTACTATTTTGGCTGGAGCTACACTGATCATAATAAGATTTTGGAAGGCCCGGAAGGCACGTACCACAGACGAGATGATCGAAATGGTTGGTATGCACCTCTTGATGCCAACAGATGACGGCCAACACACAGGCACAATCATAAAAGAGAGAGAGAAGTTGCGCAACCAGATCATCACCAACCACCTGGACCCACCATCTGTGAAGCTCGAAAACCCAAGAAACCCAAGGAGCTACATAGGGAAATGGGTATACTGCACTCCTGGAGGAACCTGTGCATATATGTATTGGTCATTTGAAGACCATGTTAACCACTATGGACATTTGGGAGGAATAACTAAAATATGGAGAGTGAGAGGAGATAAAGAAAAGGATATGTTTGTGGTCGACAAGTCGACCAGAGGGGGGACTGAAGTGGGAGAATGGAAGAACAGGCTCCCGCCCTTCCCCTCTCGCGCTTGGCCTAGAGAATCACGACCTAGACACCCGCCACGAGAGGAGTTTGCCTATCTACCAGACGACCAAATACCCTGGTACAGGAACATACGGATGTGCCCACCTACCTGCCCAGCAGCCCGCCCTGCCCATGCCGACACCTGCGGCATGGATCAACTCGACTAAACCTACACGTCGTTAGAGATGCCATGACGACCTAGCCAACAGTCAGCACACCTGTGCAAACATGCACACCGGACACTCCCACACCAATCCACAGGAAGAACATACTCAGTGCTATGACGTAGGCGACAGACATACCCACGGACGTGCATCTTTATTATTTTCCACATAGGCTCTCAAAATGCAGAAACGCAAGACGCATAATGAACTTATCTAAAAAGGCTTGCTCACGCTTCTTCTAAGAACCATGTACCATAATGAAGAATATAACGGAGACACGATACTGAGGATAGAGCAATATGATACCGTAATCTAAAGCGCTCTGCATCAAACGGTTCCACCTATGCACCAGGCCCAAGTAGGCCGCAAGCAAAAGCTTCCATGAACATTGAATGAGCAAGAGCTCGGTTGCTGACCCTGCAGAATGAGCTCGGCGAAAGCACACAGCCAAGGGCACGATGTTGCAATCTCGCACGCCGCAAGCCGACGCCAAGGTCGCACCTGCAAGATAAACCAGGCACACAGTGGGAAAAACAATATTAATTGTGCTGAATTTTGCCTCAAACACGGTCCCACATCACGTGACAAAGCCAAACCTGACAGGATGCCAAGCCCAGGAGGAAGGAGACGCCTGAATCCCACATTTCAAGACACAGGCAGATACAATTAAAAGACTCATTGGACATCTGCAGCAGTGGGAGTAGTCGACCTCCCAACATATGAATAAATCCTCACATTGTTTACACCTACCCATAGTAAAACATTGTTGCAAATGACAGGTGCACCGCGAGCTGGGAACAGCGATAGTCCCAGACTGGGAGGCTCGCGAGCGGACCAATCAGAACATGGGGTTCTTATCACTGACGCCATTAACATTGACCAATCCTCAGAGGTCTTCATGTAACAATTTTCATGTATCAAATTGAAGGGACAGCCCAAGTATATCACCTGACTAACCCTCAACCACTAACACCGTTCTCTATATGTATGCTATACTAACCCTACCACTCGAGTAACCAATCCAGAGTGGAAATAGGTTTTTTGCTAAACTTTCTAAGGTGACGCAAGTAGCGCGTCATACTAAGGTAAAAAGGGCCTGCGAGCCCCACGATTGTGTGTGTGTCAGGACGACGCGTACGATCCTTGACCCATCCCTGCCGTTTTGTCTAATAAGCAGCAGAGTCACCTTGCTTCTTGCGTGTGTCTCATACTCTATCTCTTTTGGGATATACGGGAGGAGTTGGGGCCTCCCCGCCCGGAGGTCTACGGACGGCCCGGCCGACCCCGGCAGAATTTCCCCCCGACAGTGCGCTGAAATGGCACACGCGGCTGGCGCAGACTGCCGCACGCGCACACTGTGCGCCAGCCGCATGCGCCACTTGTACGCCGAATTCTATGAATTACCCCCTAAGTGTTTTTAAATGTACAAGTGTCTTAATGCGTAAATGTTATTTCAGGTGCAGATGGGTCAACCATTCTCAAGGCCACCCAAGACTGTAAAGTAGAACCAAAACAAACATATCCTGATAGACACTAACAGGAGACCCAACAATGGGTCATATCCCAAAACCCCAGTGACACAATCTACCTGGGATTGGTTACATCCTTATAGGAGTGCATTGTTGGGTCTCCTGTTAGTGTCTAAAGGATATAAAGTTGACAAAGAAAAGTTACAGTATTGTCAGCAAGAAGTGCTGTACATAGGCCAGCCAAACTCAAATGAGGGGAAAAGGGTTACCGCTGAAAGGGCTGAAGCCATATTGAACACAGCCAAGCCACACACGATAAAGCAAATGCAGAGTTTTCTAGGATTATGCAATTACGTCAGGACATGGGTCTTTGAATACAGCTCCTATATCAAGCCCTTGTTACCAGCCCTAAAGAAGGCACAGGTGATGAAAGAAAAAATTGAATGGACCAAGACCATGGACGAAGGGTTTGTTGAACTCAAAAAGGCCATTTGCACTGCACCTGTTTTAGGGATTCCCTATTATGCAGAGGAATTCTATCTGTTTTCACACACGAATGGCAGTGTTATGACAGCAGTACTCACTCAGAGAACCACGTTGGGGTACAAGCCCCTGGCATACTACAGTGGGAATCTGGACCCAGTGATGAGGGGTCACTTCCTGTGCGAACACAGTTTATCTGCCGCAGCGTTTGCCATAGAGAAGGCTATAACCATTGTGATGGGATGCTCAATGACGTTGTTCGTCGAGCACGTATTATTTGCCATTCTGGAGAAACCGAAAGGCACATTGACATCTCAGAGAACTTCTGCTTATGAAGTGATCATATCATCGATTAAAATAATTTGATGAAAGATAGTGAACCCAGCCATGTTTATAGCAGAGCCAGTCATGGACGGAGAGCCAATCCATGAATGTGTGAACTGCGTGAACTATGAAGAATTCTATGATGAGATTCCCAGAGTGAAACAAAATGCACTATCAGAAGCAGAAATTGTCTTTGTTGACGGTTCTTCGAGAATCGATCAAAATGATGGGCAAAGATATGCAGGCAACGCTGCGATGAAGCACATGTGAAATGGAGATTTTTGAGTACTCATTAGTGCATGATTACCATCTTATTTTTCAGCACAAGCTGCAAAATTATTGGCGTTGATACTCGCGCTCGAGAATCATGCAGATCAGGAGTGATGGTGTACAGTGACTCCACCTATGTCAATGCGACAGTGCTTGCAGGTTTAGCGTGCTGGAAAAGGAGGGGCTACCTCTGAGCGGACAGAACGCCAGTGCAGCACGCAGCCTTATTGGATAGACCTGTTAAGGCACTACAGCTCCTAGTGGGCATAACGCTTGTGAAATGTGCCGCCCACACGAAAGGGACAGATTTGATCTCACAAGGAAATCAAGCAGCAGACACCTAAGCCAAACGTGTGGCGACCAAAGATGAAATAATAATGAATGTGGAAATAACTGATGTGCATGAGAGAATGATTGTTGCACAAAGTGAACTTGAAAGTTATAGTAATATAGACAAAACCCAGTTAATGGAGCTCCGAGGGGAGGCACCACAGGAGGGGAAAACCCTTTGGAAGTGGCAAGGGTGTTCTTTAAACCCCTCTGAGAGCTTGTGGCGACAAGACAGCACTGGTAAACTGGTGATGCCTATAGCACTATTGAAAATAGCACTGGAACAGTTACACTATCCTGTACACATGACAAAAGAGAATCTAGCAGCGACAATTGCCGAAGACTGGTTTATACTGAACTTGGCAGAGCACGTTGCATTTTTTATAATAATTTATTAATAATGTGATACAGTGTATAAATAAACTTTACGCATAATTACAGAATATATTAAAGAAAAGACAAGTAAAATATAAAAAAAGTGAAAAAGAAAATGTAAAGCATAAAATGATAAGTGAGTGTACAGTTAAAAGACATCTCATTCCAAGATGCTTCCTAATCAAACCATCACCAAATACGATCATAATGTAAAATTAAATACCTACAGCGTAGAGACAGAAATAATAACATCTTTCCACTTATCTAACTAATTTTTGTTTTTTTAGCATTCATCACAGTACAGTATGCCTACAAAGTTGGCACATCTCACATCCATCGTTGCTCTAACCACAATTGCTTTAAGTCCATATATTAGTTTTTAGCTGGCCTGTTGCCCAGTAATTAAAATTTAATTTAAAATGAACTCAATATTATCAAGTAATCTTGAATGGAGATAGCCAAAAGATTTTCAATTTTGAGCCAGACATTAAACACAGCAATTGATACCTTGAGGCTTTGGGAGTTAATACAGCAGGACCAAAACATGGGTTCACTGATGGACTCCAAATCATGTACATGATTGCTATAACATGACTAGGACATATCTAACATGCTAACACAATCTGTCAGTATGTGTTTTGCAGTTTCTTTAATCACTCAATTTTTGCAAATTTAAGTGCACTCCTATTGGTCAAGACCGACAGATTGTCCATCCTCAGTAATAGGATGAATCTTCTTAACTTACTGGAAGGGCAGAGATTCAAGTAGCTCTGCATATGTTTAAATGTGTATAGCATATAATGTATGCATTGGTATTTCCAAAGTTTACCAAGGTATTCATAATTTTCGAGCCAATCCCAGAGGTCAACCTTTTTTGATAGAGCATTTTTTGCAGAATGACTGAAACCACCACTGCTGGTGATCCAGCATATCTCCCTCAGGAAATCTTCTGTTTTATCTTTTAGATGGTAATTAGTTGTTTCTTTAGAAATTTCACAGAAAATAGCTCTCATAAGGAGATTCTCCAGATTGTTGCTCATCCTTAAGTACATTTCTGCTCTCTTTTTCAGAACTATTGATTTTAGAGAAGATAGTCCCCTCTCGAGTCTAATCATCGCCATCGGTGTAGATTGTGGAAGCCCTAATTTTCTCCACCAAAATGTACCCTCCACCACTTGCAACCAATTCAGATCAACATAGAGTGCTTCAAGACCATATACTACCATAGGAGCCAAGACATGTGTGTATAGTTGACGAACTCCGCAAAGACTAAAGCCGCAATTTTTGGTCGCAAATTGACTTATCAAAGATGTTATTTGGGCGACCCTAATTGTTTTATGGTGAACTGTATAATCTGCCAACAGTTCACGGCTGGGCATACACTACGTGTAATGAAAAGAGTCATCCCAAGGCCCAATGGACCCTTTCAGCACTTGCATGTCAATTATGTCGATATGATTCAAGTATATAACGTGTACAGGTACCTAATTGTGGTGGTATGTCCATTCTCTATATGGATAGAAGCAGGTCCATGTACTCACCCAGACTCCACCTGTGCAGCCACATTTCTGGTAAGGGAGATATTTCCCAGATTTTAAGTATGTGAGGTCATGAGGTCAGATAATGGTCCTCACTTTGTTAATGCAGTATTTGAACAGATTAGCTTATTTCTTGGTATAAAGCACAAGTTTTCTTTGGTGTATCATCCTCATGGAAATGGGATATGCAAGAAGCTCAATGGTTTGTTAAAGGAAAGGATAGCAAAGTTGAAGCTTATTCTAAAGAAGGGATGGCTACACTGCCTTCCACTGGAACTGTATGCGCTCAGAAACCAGCCTGGTTCTGATCACCATCTCACGCTGCATGAAATCGTGACCAGCAGAAGGATGCACACGCCATTGACACCCCGAGAGAGAGCTAGAAGTGATGCTCAGTCAACAGGGGAAGTGTTAGGATCAAAAATGCAAAATTACTTGAATTGCATGACATCTTGTCTTACTATAATTTCAGGACAGCTGCACCGATGACAAAAAGTGTGCAGGGCAGCACAGAACACAGAAGGAGATACTACAATAGACCAAGTTCAGGGTTTACATGTTCCACAACCGTTCCCGGGGGACACGGTCCTGGTGAGAAACCACAGGAGAAAAAAGTGGGACGAGCCAAGGTTCAACAGTCCCTTCGAGTGGATGATGTCACTCCCTCTGTAGTCAAGTTACAGGGAAGAAGAGCTTGGATCTTCTTGGGTGACATCAAGCCACCCTCACCCCAATGCGAAGAGACTACAGACAACGGGGAAGAACCACAGCACGTGCATACGAGATCCATGACGAGGAATAAGGACGCATTACCAGCAAAGTTGTGGCTTAATTTTGGACATTTCCTCTGAGCAAAAAGCGGCTAAGGACATACACACAGACACTCTGTACATCCTATTTGCAGGGTGAAGAAGAAAATTACATGTATAAGCCACAACATAGTCTGTTAACTTTGAACTTTGGACTGAGGTACACTGAAGTCTTGATGAGAAAATGATATGCCAAATTATAATCGAGGACACATAAATTGGAAGAAAATACAGTATCCAGACTCTTTCAACACAGAGCCTAATTCGGACTCGCTTATGTTGTTGCACAGTAGTGACATCACTAAAGACGTCTAAATTTATTTCGAGTTAGTATTGAGATCGTACCCATCGTTAGTGGGAAGGCTCACTAACATTACTGAATTTCTTCAAGATCCTGAAAACGAAAAGACAATAAGGAGGCTGCTTGCTGTGATTGCCGAGCAGTTCCTTTTGCTTCCGGAATACAGTGAGGACAAGACAAATGTCCCTGTCTCCAGAAGATAGCAGATTAGCAAGCAATGTATTTTTCTGCCTGATTTAGGACTTTCCAGAGCTTGTGGGGAGACCTGCCAGTGGTTACGTCCTCACTTTCATCAGAGACCGAGCAAACTCTACACAGATGAGCATGCTCCTGCATGGTATTGTGAGGCAGGTCGAACTTTCTAATCATCATCAGAATTTCTGCAGAAGATTGTAAACTTTCCGACGAGGGACAGATCGCGAAAGTGTTGCCAGAGACTTCACTCTTGTTTATGCTGACAAGGACACAACATGTCTTCTGGAGTGAAACAGATAAGAGACATTGACTGGGAGCTTGTTTATTTTGAATACACACATTAAAGACTTGCTGAACTTATTACCTTATTTGACATTTTCATATAGAGAAAAGAGAACTGATTCCAGAGACAAGAGACAATCTATTATTCAGGCAAAGAAAGGCAATCGTTCCAGTATCTGCAACCTACGAGCAGAGACAGCAGAATCCAGAGATAACAACATTACCTAGAATGTATTAAAGTGTTAGTTTTATTTCCTAAGATGATCGAGATGGGCAACTAAAATACTAATCTTGACATCCCTCAGGAGGAGAGGTGCTCGTATTGTCCCGGAATTAAGTGTAGTAGGTTCACCTATAGAGGAATCATATACCTATACATGGTATTCATCATTGTTTTACTGTTACTGACGATTCAAACTGCATTTATTTTTGGTGCGCAAAGTGTTCCGATTCCGGTGCACCCACCTAATGATGTAGGCATGAAACCCACAAATGCACCCAGACCTTACATAGTCATTCCAGTCCCTAGAATGTCTGACAGAGGAATGAGTGAACCTGAGATGGATGTGATTAGCATTGACACACACACACTTTTGGTAACAAGCAAGTTGAAAAGCCGGAGACAGGGCCGGCAGAGCAAGCACGAGAAAAGGTTAATGAAAGACACACACACACAAACAATCAGTGCACATACACGAGGTCTAGTGTCAATAACTGCAGAGCCACAGTCCAAAGAATGTGATAAGTTTGGACAACCTACGATGAGAAGCTCCACACCAAGAGAAGTCAAAAGGCAAATGGAAAGAAATGAACTTTTAAAGAGACAAGAGAAGTTGGAGAATAAACAAACAGAGACAGCATTGACAAGCACCCCCAATCCAGCAATGAAAGGAGCAAGTGCAAGTCCTACAAAACTGTCATATGCAGAGCTGATAGCAGAATCAATATGGCTGTTCATAGCCAGAGCCAGGAAAAAACAAGAAGACAAGCAAAGAATTACCAGACGTTCTCCTACTCAAATGGTACAGATGAAAATTCCTGGACCATGGATGGAGATACCTGAGAATCCTCCAGCGAGAAGAAGCTATATGGATGCTAGTAAGGATGTGATGATAGAAAACTACATGAAAACCTTGAGGATCAGGAGATGCACACAAGAAGACAAAAATGATTTAAACGACTACCTGGACAGCACAGAACACTTGGGAATTAACATATGGACATATGGTGCCAACACATGAAAGAAGTTGGAAGATAAACCTCAAAGGAAGAATGCTTTGTTTGTGCCCTCTTACCATACAGCATGGGGAAGTTCAAGATTTTCGTAGCTGTGGAAATTGATGTCCAGACAGCCCACTGTCTATCACACATAGCAATGGGCAAGACCTGAGGCCAGTTCATGGGAAGTGATGCTTCACTGAAATGGGCAACTGAAGCAACTGATCCAAATGAAGACGATTATGTCCAGGACATAAAGACAAGAAACCATGGAAAAACAAAGAAAATTGTGATTATATATGATAAGGCTGGAGTTAAAGGAGCAGAGATCAAAAGAGAGACAAACCAAAGACTGAATGTTCAAGGAAAAACTCCAGAAGAAACTTGGAGCTGGAAGAACAGAGGCCAAATGTAAATCTGGAGAACAGTGCTTTCACCAGAAGGGTGGGAGAAAGGAGTAGTGATCTGCAGTGCATGTATGGTCATCTGTTGTTACCAGGCTACCATTGACATCGTAGAGAATAGATGCAAGCCATTATGGCTGAGACTTGCAAGACTGCTAACATGAGGAGGGCCCTTGCAGATAGTGCCATTGGAGAGTCCAAAATTCTGCTTCAGAAATAATGGCACAAGAAAAATGGGAGAGAATCAGAACCGTGGACGTGTTTTTGACACTCCAGGAATGATACATGGAACAGCAGTAATCATGAATCATTATTGGGCATGTGGATTTAAAGCATACATCAGACTGACGAAAAATTGGGGAGGTATATGCACATTGGTGAATATCCATCTTCCAGCATTGGTGATTCCAAAAAGTGATCTGAATACTGACAGTTTCCGGAAAGCAGATGCTCACCTGAGGAAGAAGAGATCTGTGGAACTGATGAACCGAATGAAGAGAGAGAGTTACTTTTCTGCCAAATCAGAAGAAGCTGTTCATGCGATTCCATATGAGCACCGACTGTTCAGCCTCACCTCACCAGTGTTCACAACAATTCTGATGCCAAGAGTTCAGGTTGGAGCAAATACTAAATGGTTACAGATAACCAGATGGGAGTTACTGCAGACCATTAACACTACCATAAAAGATTCAATGCAATCAAGGAAAAGTTAAGGGCGATTCAACAAATGACTCTCCAGAACAGATATTTCCTTGACATGATTACAGCTATGGATGGAGGTGTTTGTGCAAAAATTGGAGAATCATGTTGCACATTCCTACCCTCGTATGATGATGAGAATGGAACTTTAACAGAAGCCATAGGCACGCTGACAAAATTACAGAATCAAATGATAGACAAAGTTGAGGAAGTTGACGACAATTGGTTCGGATCACTATTTTCCTGGGTTCCACAATCTGGCAGATGGCAGATGCATTCAGATGGCAGATGCATTCAAATTCCTAGGAGCCCTGCTAGTGATGATATTGCTTGGATTCTGTGTTATCAAGATAATAATATCTCAGTGCCAGAAAACTGGAAAAAAGGCCATAGGGATGAAGATCATGATTGATGACGAGTCAGGATGGAAGCCTAAGGACCTAACTGATGAAGAAATAAGAGACTTTGTGAAATCCAGCATTTATGCACCAGAAGGAACAAAGTTTCGATATCCAAGGAAACATAGAAATGATGAGGGAAGATGGATCTATTGTAGTCAAAGTGGACAATGTCAACTAATGACTTGGAACAAAGATGAGCATGTAAGAACAGCAGGAAACTTGAAGGGAGTAATAAAGATATGGACCCCAAAGAGATATTTCTTCAGACCTCTATGTGTAGATCCAGAGGATGAAGTAAAGGTGGATACAGAGGATGAAGTAAAGGTGGACACAAAAGAGGAGGTTCCAAGCTCGCTTCACACTCCAACTGCCCATTTTGAAGTACCAGGAACGTTCACGCCGAAATATGTGACGTATGATGAGCAAATAAACCAGCAGAGAGCTGCAGTTGGGCTCTGTCCAGTACCTATCAGAGGAACAGCACCTGTTGAAGTACCGACACTTAAGAAAACCTGGACAGTAAGGTACCCATTGAGAAAACCATATCGAAACATGAGACAGAATGACGATTGTCAGAATACAATACCTGAAGGAGCTAAAAAGATACTAAAGGAAGACGAATGATGACCTCATAAGAACCCAGACTGACTCACATATAGAAGACACATATAGAAGATATGATGACCTGTGAATGATGAAAAGAGACGAAACAATAAGATGTCAGAAATGATGCCAAATGCGCGGTGAAGATATTCAGTTAGTTTAAACATGTACATATGCAAAGTAACCACAAGAAGCACAGAAATCGTGAGGCTTGCTATGCTTAGTAGTGAGATAGATTGGGGCAAGCGCCATCTATACATATATCTACCTCAAGGAGCACTTTATATAAGTATACTTCCACTATGCACAAAAGCAGAATCAACCGAAGGTTACTAAAGGTCTCAAGAGGAGAGTTTTGCAGCAAACAAATTGAGAATTAAAAATGGAGAGAAACTCAGTTGAAGGTAATCATGCCAAGAAGCCAAGGTCATATCAGCTGAAAAAGACCAACAGTGGATACAATTAATGAGAAGAAGAACAGAGTATCCTGTTCAGAAAGGTCAAGATAAGCCACAGATGGCAGACGACTGGCAGAATGAAATCAAATGTAATATATAAAGGGGCAGCGGACCCTCTTTTTTGTGTGGGGGCCTGACTCTAGAGGGTGAAAACTGAGATTCAATATGGGGGGCAGAGTCAACAGCTACCCGTTTCATAGACCCACAGTGGGTACACCTGTGTTACAGCAAGGAAAGGTTCATGAATTGCTTATCGAAGAATCGCAAAGGAGGAAAGAGGTGTCATAAAATACAATTTAATGAATGACTCATTAGTCAATTTTTTTTTAAACTCAACAAATCAAAGGAATTTTATATACCTTTTAATAATTACTCAGCCGATTTTCTGCAACTCACTATATTTCCCCGAATCCTCTTCAGTCACTCTGTCCTTCAAATACTGCGATGAAGAGGAAGCAACAAGGAGGAATTAGGATTACCCATAGGAATTTCTGGGCCATTAACTCCTATGGACGACCACAATGTTGTCCCGTTAACAAGGATTGGCAAGGTCAGGCATTACCTTCCAACCATGCACACCTGAACCAAATCACCACTGCCAGGAAGTATAAAAGGCGGGGCAGGAAAGGACACTTTGAGTGAGTTGGAGATGCTGGAAGGTGCAGGAAACCGGAGGACGACCAGAAGAGCTGCAGAGATCCTGGGAGTCCTGGAGGAGGAGAAAACTGCCCTGTGGAGAGACGCTGTACCTCCAGAAGGTCCAGGGGCAGCTGGTGTTGCCTGGCAGTACCCATAGCAAGATTCCTCCCCTGGGCCAGTCAGGCAAGTCCAGGTCTCTGAGGGTCAGCAGAGGAGACTCTGACCTCAGAACAATATCCCCTTTTAGCTCCTGCAGCTCCCAATGCTGTTTTGGGGAGCTGAGAAGTAGGAGCAAAATCCAGACAGTGCATTCTGGGACTAGAAATCCCAAAACCCTTTTTGTGAATTGTGAGAGGAGACTCGAGCCTGACGGAAGGAAGTCTTGTTCGTGAACATTGAGGTATTGAGGAGGGTCCGAGCCCGGCAAAGGGAGGCCCTTTATGAACCTTGGCAGAGGGGTCCGAGCCCGGAAGAGGGATACCCTTGTGGACTTTTGCGAGAGAAATCCTGGGAGCAGGGTCCAAGCCTAGAAGAGGGAGGCCCTTAGTGAACCCTAAGAGGGGACTGAGCCTAGTAGAGGGAGACCCTGGTGAACTTTGTGAGTGAAATTGGCACCAGAGACAGAGTGGACCAGCACCAAGTGGGCACTCATTCGAAGGTTTCTGGCTGGTGCCCTCCCACCTCCTGCTCTTGAACCAGGAGAATGTGTTGAACTAAGAGTATTGAAACTACAAATACCAAGAGGCCTTGCGGAAGGCTAGAGTAAGCTGTCAAAGTGATCATACGAGGTTCAAGTCAAACCCCATGTACAATCGAAATTCTTCGGTATGTAGTGGAGGCAAATGTGAACCTAACTGAGGGATTCCAAGAGAAAGCCAAGCAAAGTGAAGTGTGTTACAGCAGCAATTGCAAATGCATTGTGATGAAAGAAATGTATAAAGCCTGACTGGGAGCTTAAGGGAAAGCCTGACTGGGGGCTTCAGAGAAAGCCCGACTGAGGGCTGAGACCCAGACTTGGGTAAAGGAAGAACCTAAGTGGTCTAGAATGACTTTCTTATTAACTGCATGAAAATGGCAATGTGAACCCAACAGAGGGATGCCAGGAGAAAGCAAAGGGAAGTGAATCCTGAATGGTGTTAAAACAAAAAGTGAACTGTGATAATTGGCAAATGTGAACCCGGCTGAGAGACCTGCGAATTAGGGTGAGAAGTAATACACCTGTGAACATTGTGATGACAAGTGCGAATGAGACTAAGGTATATCCACAGTGAGTTGTTGGTCTGAGTCCGTTTGAGGGAGACTAACGTTGAGAGAAGGATCGGAGCCCAGCTTATGGGGAATCCAAGAGGGAAGAGTAATCACCTGATGTGAAGATTAATAGAAGGATCTTTTGTTTTGTTGTTTATGGCATATCAGGCCCGCTGAAGCAAGAGACTTAGCATGAAAGAGATTTGGACACAGAAGGTCCTGATATTAAGAAAAGGACCTATAACCTCGTGCCAGAGAAGCGGAAGAGTGTGCTGTGCTCAAGAGTCACGCATTGTTCCATGCTAAAAACAAGGGGAAGCGAGACCCCGACCATAACATCCTGATTTATCTTTTTGTGAAAACTATCACACACTATTTTGTAGCATTGCGGTAAGGATTGCCAATAGGTTTTCTTTGTATAGGCTCTTTTTATTTGACTAGACTCCACTTTGACGGTATTCTTATTATTTGATGGTCGTAGCTTACTCTCATCTTAGATTTAGGTTTAGATTAGGCATTTATCATACCCATTTTACAGTTTAATAAACACCCTTGAACTGTGATCACTTGTGTCTGTCTTACGTTGATACCATACCTTCCTTACAGCTGACGAAAACATCTATCTGTTGCTTGCTATGTCAGTGTAGCTACATGATGCTGGACATATGTGTGTATACTGTAGCAGACGAATACATGCTCATATTTACATGTGCATTCAATACTGGTGGCAAGGTCATGCCTGCTAGGTATTCAATAGAAAGCTGATGGTGTCTGCTTATGGGACATGGCACTTACATCCCAGATTCATATGCATGCCACTGTCAGTGTACGGAATGTGCCTCCTGATGGCTTATGTGCCATGTTGTAGTTGCATAGTTTATCCTAAATTCCCTCATCAGTTTTAAACTCCCATAATGTATGTTGTTTTCGGGGTGTCTGGGGTGCCATGGTGCTCCTGCTAGGGTTTGTATGGATATGGGGCAGGCGTATGGGATTCTGTTGCATGTGTCCGTTGGCCATTTGTACTGCATGCATTTCATATGTGTCATCGATGTATATCCAGATATAGTCCTAATTTGTGCTGTCTTACTTTTTGGAAGTGAAGCCGGAGCTGAGGGGGAGCAGATGCCATAGGGATCATCAGGGAATGCACAACCAGGCACAAGCTATGGCGGGACTGATGTGCATGTGAGAACCCACAACTGTTACAGGCCATCCTCTGCATGTCTGCACTGGCATCATCAGGAATGAGGATGAGGATGATGATGTTGCTGAGTTTTTGAGGCAGATGGTGGATCAACAACCACTTTGCAGTCCCGACTCCATGTACCTCCTTGAGCTCATGGAGGAGACTGAGCCTGAAGGGGGGCAGGAGAGCCTGGCCCTGCCCATGGTGAGTCATGGATCTTCGGATGCACTGTGGCTGCTACACTGCCCACCCATCCTGGTGGCAGCGGATGTGCGTGCTCGTAGTGGGATGCATGTGGACCTGCAGGCCATGCCGGTGCAACCACTCAAGAAGTACGCACTGCATCATCAGGGTTTTTGCTGCCCATGCACACATGGGGGATGTTTGCCTGCTCCACGCCTTAACTGAGAAGAGGAGGTGATCCAGAAAATCATGCAGCAGGATGAGGTAATGCAGGAGATCGGCAGGGACAGGCATCACCTCACTGACAACATCCTTACGTCCAATACCACGATGTGCAGGGAATATCAACTGTTGCATGGTGGGATCTCTGCCTTGGAGGACTGCATGCCTGAGGATATGAAGGCATTAAGGGAGAGTCTCCATCTTGAGATGTCTTCCCGGAGGGACACCATCCACGTGCAGATTGATGCATTAAGGTTTGCTATGCAGTCAAACATGAGTGAGACACGGAAAGAGAGTCACCAGTACCTTGCTGCAATTGGAAAACTGTTACATGCCTCTGTGTGACATGTGGCAGCTGCACAGGAGAACAAGGCATCATCCTTCCATGGCCTGTTGCCCTCTTCCCATGATGATCCACAGGATGGGTCATAGCTGGAATTTGGACTAGTTAGGATATGTTTTGAGTTCCCTGCACTTCGTTCTTTTGTTACTTCCCACCTCACCATACCCCATCCTTATCATCCTCGCTGACTTTGTGCACAATCATGAATATTTTTCATTTTATTTTTGATTTGCTGTTCAAGGTCGACTCATTTTCTTTCTTTGATGGACATTGACATCTTGCACCATGTGCAGCTGGTTCTCTCATGGTGGAACTTTGCAAGTAATGCTGTAGTGTTATGTTCAGCCTAACATGTTCATTAACGTCAACTGGCATGCTGGTTACCAATGTGACATGATCGTATATAGAGGTAAATATAATGTTGGCCGATGATGGGCTATTCGAGTGGAATATGTGGCAGGGTACATGCACACTAATGGTCATGTATCTATTTTCATTTCAGGTCACTTTGCAAAGTCAGCTCACACCCACCCTGTGAATGCAAACAGGACACTCTGCCTTCAATCCAATTAACGGTTCCGTCTACTGAACACTGACCCTTCTGACACATATGAGGAGGCACAGAACAATGTCGGTGACACGAGGAAAAGTAGTACCCGCCTGTCATTTGCATGTTTGTTGTCGTATGCATTCCAGTACTGTCCTGATATTGCACAGGTAGGGTTGTGCGTGAAGGTGTCCTTCTGGTGTTATGTGGATGAGCCATCTGACATGGGGGTGGTACAATTTCTATTATTCTGTACAGTGTTTCGGAATCTACTGCATTCCGTACAGTAGATTACCGTGGTGGTAGTCTGTCCTCTTGTGGTGCTTATGTTCATATGTTTCTGGTGCTGGCAAATATACTGACATCTTGGTTTGTTCTTGTATCATTTGGTGGCATGTCCTGTGTTCCTTTCATGCCATGTCCTGCCATGATTGTTGTCGGTAGCCAGTCCATCGTTCCTGTGCATCCTGCACGCCAGAGTCTCACCTTCCAGATGAGGGGATATTTTCAGTGACATGCAGGAGCATTCTTTGCACTTTACACTTGTTTGCATGGCTGGGATGTGTGAGTTTTGCTGTTATTATTGTGACGGGTGCAGGGCAAAATCCAGTCTGTATGCTAAGTCACTTTGCTATACACCTATTGTGGGGATGCTCCCTGGCCCTCCAGCCCACTGACATACTTGGCTACTGCCCCACCCTTCCCGCAACGTGGGCCAAGTCCATGGGTGCCCTACGGCCAGCCCCTGGGAGGGTGCCTTAGGTGAGGCACCAGCACACACAGTGTGATTGTGAGCTGACCCACACCCACCATGGTCAGACACTGCACATGCATTGTTGTGCTGGAGCAGAATTGAAGCTGCCCCCAGCCAGTCTTGGGTGGATGCTGCCTGCAGAATTCCAGTTCATCCACTGCCCTGGCAGGTTCCAGCCAGCACAGGCCGGGGGCCCCTCTGCCAGGCGAAGAGGTCCGCTTTTTGTGGCATTTCAGTGGTAGGTGCTCAATATCGGTGTGTGATTTAGTCATTTGCATTGTACTTATTGAGGGTTCTTGTGTTGACAACAGATAATGGTGGTGACTCAATATGGGATGGCGTGCCATGCTCTTAGTTTGTCATGGTTTGATGGCGCATATCCATGTTACTTTTTTAGTTGATGTTTGTTGCCAAGTGACTCTGTTGTCTGTATTTGTATGCTTGTGTGAGTGACTTTGGGGATGCATTGTGTTATACCAGTCACACTGCCCATGTTTTTCTATGAGGGTGTCAGTGAATTATACGTGTTTATTTTACAGGTTTAGGCACACACCACATGTCCAACCTGACATGCAATTCTCAGGTAGTTGTCTATGGCCCACCTGGACTTGCCCATGTTTCATCATCGAAGGCAATCAAGGTTGTGGTTATTGTGTGACTTTCACACTGGATGGTTTTCATGTGAAGTATGGCTGGAAAAGTTGACCCCTCATCCATTGACCTGCTATTGGTATGGGTACTGCCTGTGGCTGCAACCCCTCATGCACCTCTATTGGGTGCTCAATTATGACTCTGGTCGCAATGTGTGCTGTATTGTAGTGGGTTGCCGCTGGTGTGGTGGGATTTTGGATAGTCTTCATCAGGAATGGTAAGAGTGGATATGCACTGTCCCCTGTGAATGACTAAAACAGTAATTTGTGATGGGATGTGATGATGTGGTGGTTTGTAGTGGGGAAACCCCCCAGCCACCTATCTGCCACATTCGCAAACCAGACGGCACCACTACGCACATGCAGACAGAAATAAACTCAGTCTTTTCTGATTTCTACCAAGACCTATAGTCGGACGCCACATCCCCTACGGACATCAGAATAGACAATAGGCCTCATTATGACCCTGGCGTTAACCATGGCGTTATTAGAGCCATGGTTGACGCTGATATTTTACCAACTCTGCCATGGTGAATGGCGGAATCATCGCCCCATTCCAAGGTTGGCAGGGCGGTAATTCCACCTTCCACCATTGCCCTTCCCCATTCCCATTTTTTCCTCATAAGGCTCTATGGGAATGGGGAAGGCGCTAATTACGGTACCGCAAATTGCGGTACCGTAATTAGCTCCTTGGTCCCTTTGCGGGTTGGTTTTTAACGCCTGCAAAAAGCAGGCGTTAAATTCCCCAACCCCCAAAGGGACCTCGTAGTAAGGCGGTAACGATTTACCGGTACCAGTAAAATACCGGTACCGGTAAACCCTTACCGCCATCCGTGCAATGAGGCCCTATGTTTTTAGAAACTTGGTTGCACATTCTTTCGTTTTAGTACCCACATACTATTGTTGTGTAGGTTGCATCTGTACCTGCTCACATCCCCCTTGAAGAACGTAGCCTGCCCCTTGCCCACATTTCCAAAGCAATCTGTGCCTGTTTCGCCTTTATGAGGGGGACCACTTCTGGTTTCGAAACAGAGTGGGGCTGAGTAGGCACATTAGCCACTACTCATCCCTATTCCCTTGTAGAGCTGTACTCATTTCGTCACAGCCTTCTTCATCAATCAGGGCATTAATGGCCTGTACAAAAGACTTCTAAGTTTCAGAAGTTGGAAAATGTTTGTTTGTTTGTTTGTTTGTTTGTTTACTTGGTATAGCACGAAACCAAACCCGAGGGTAGCTGGGCGCAAACATTACATGAATACTTGAGAACTTGGTTACAGGAATGATACAGATAGAAACAGTTGATACACATTTGAAAATGTTGGTAACTTTTGAACATTAAAGGCAAGGTGCGAAAAGAAGGAGGCCTGAGGGTGAGCCTAGATGGCATAGTCAGGAGAGGGGTAGGTTGTTCAGTTCGGATTATATGTCATTAGTACGTAACCAGGTGAGGGCCTGGCGCCTGAAGCTCGGGTAGGGTTGGTCAGTTCTGAGATTGGGGGGGAAGTCTGTTCAAGGTTTGGGCTGCTATGACCAGGAAGCTGGAGCCACCGGCGGTACTTTTTTTGTATCTGGGCACCGTTAAGGTGTCTGCGTTGGCCTTTCTAGTGGGACGGTTTGATGATCTCTTGGTGATTCTTTCTGTCAGGTAAGGAGGAGCTATATTATTGAGGCATTTAGATGTGAGGGAGAGGGTTTTTTGGGTAATCCTGTCCTTGATTTTTAGTCAGTGGATGTTTCTTCTGGCGGCGGATATGTGATTTCTGGATGGGATGTTTAGGGCTGCTCTTAGAGCGTTATTTTGGAGGGTTTGTAATTTATCAAGGATGTATTTGTTGGATCCTGCATCCTGCATACAGAGCGTTGCAATAGTCGAGTCTGGATATGATTAGTGCATTGGTCAGTGTGATGCAGCTGGTGAGGAAGAGGAAGGTCTGCATGCTCGGATTAGTTTACAGGTATATGCTGTAGAGGATGCTAGGGTATTGATTTGCTTCTTTGAAGGTGAGTGCAGAGTCAAGATACACCCCAAGGGTTTTGACTGCAGGCATCACTTTAATGACATTGCTGTCGATGTTGAAGGAGGTGTAGTTGGGGTCAAGTTTTTTAATTGCAGTCTCTGTGCCAAGGATTAGCAGCTCCGCCTGAATGAGGAGATATATCTTGTTTACCAAGGCCGAATCTTACGTAAAGTTACCCGAAAGGGGGATGAGGATCTGAGTGTCATCAGCATAATTTGTGTAGACAACACCCAGTCTGTCCAACTTGCCGAATAAGGGTTTGGTAAAGATGTTCTACATCGTAGGAGATACACAGGATCCTTGGGGGACGCCGCAGGAGCTTGTATGGGATCGGCGGCTGCCAGGGGGGAGAAGACTCTCATTGTACGGTTTGCAAGGAAGGATTGCACCCAGGCTATGGTGTCACTTGAGAAATGGGCGGCTGAGCTAAGGTGATTGCATAAGACGGCAAGTCAAAGGCCGCTGATAGGTCAAGGAGGAGTAGCATAGCTGGTTTTCCATTGTCCTTCAGCTCGTCAATTTTGTTCTTGAGGTCAATCAAGGCTGTTACGGTGCCATTAAGGGGCAGAAGCCTGATTGGCGTGAGCCTAATAGCTGGTTGGTTTCCAGGTATTCCTGTATTTGCAAGTAGGCTACTCTGTCAATGATTTTGAGAAGGAAGGGGACGGTGGTGATCGGTCTGTAGTTGGTCGGAATGGCGGGGTCAAGTGTTTGTTTTTTGAGCAGGGGGAGAACCCAGGAGTGTTTAAGGTTGTTGGGAACTAAGTTTGACCTGAAGGAGGTGTTGATGAGCTTAGAGATAAAAGGGGCAAGATATCTGGCTGCATCCTTGATAATTTGGGGTGGGCAGTTGTCTCCTTTACAGTTGGAAGGTTTTAGCGAGAGTATGATTTTTTCAGTTTCTAGTATGGTTACTTGGTTGAAGGTGAAAGGTTTGGGGGTGTTTTTAGTCAGGTTGAGAGGCGGCTGTGAGGCCCCGGTCACCAAGGGTGGGTCGGGTGGTAAGGGTAGAGAGGCTTTTTTATTTGCAATTTTGATTTGGAGCGAGCTGATTTTGCCTGCAAGGGCGTTTTGTATCTTAGTACACCATGATTTATCTTTAGGGGTATTGTCGATCTGAGGTATAGGTGATTCCATTTCGTGGAGGATGGAAAATAGTTCCTTGGTGTCAGATTTGGCTTTAGCTATTCTGTCATTGTAGGTGTTCTTTTTTGTGTTAATGATTTCCTTTTTATACAGTTTGGAGTGATTGGTAAGCTTGGTTTTGTTCTTCTCAGTAGGCGAGTGGCGCCAGATTGATTGTAACTTTCTTTTCTGAATTCTAAATTCTTTCAGTTGGGGTGTCAACCAGTTGTTCAGATGAGAAAGTTGTTTGCTTTTTCGGGTTTTGAGCAGGGCGACGGTGTCCAATGCTTTGGTTACCGTACTGTTGTAGACATCCACGAGCGAGGTAGGGTCAGTGTTGTTGTCTAGGTTGTCAAGGGTAGGGAGGAGGTGAGGTAGAAGAAGTTCTGCAGTCATATCTTTTTTGCACCTAGTGGGGAGTGGCGGGGCCATGAGTATGATTTTGGGATGGATAAGATCAAGTGTGGTAGAGAATGTGATTACGTGGTGGTCTGTCCAAGATTGCAGAGTTATGTTGGTGATGCTGATGTTGCAGTTTAGGTCAGCAATCCAGTCCTTCCTTTGGAGTGTGTGGGGGCAACGACTTTTTGTGTCAGGCCATGGTCATTAAGTAGAAGGTTATGGCAGAGGCGTGTTTGTCGGTGTGGTCATTGAAGCCGAGGTTGAGGTCTCCCAGTAGGAGGGTTTGTGCATGGTCTTTAGTATTGTTGGATAGGATGCTGATTAGGTCATCCTCAAAGGATCCTAGTGGTCCAGGCGGTCTGTAGATCACGTGGATAGTAAGGGTCCGGTTGCATGATAGTTGGAGTTTGGCTGTCAGGAATTTGCAGGACTGATATGGCGAGGAGGTGGTTAGCCTAATTGGTAGGTTGGATTTGTGGATAATGGAAAGGCCACCTCCTTTGGAAGTGGGTCTGTCGGCTCTTAATAATTGGTAGTTCTCTGGTACTGCAAGCATGATCGCAGGGCCTGCAGCCTCGTGGAGCCAGGTTTCTGTCACGACCAGTAAGTCCAGGTTCTCGTTAATTAAGGTGTCTGAGATCTCTGTGGCATGAGCTGCAATAGATCTAGCGTTAATGAGGGCTCCCATTAGTGATAAGGTGCTGGCAGGTGAGGTGGTATTGAGTTTGGCTTTTTTGGTTGGGGTTCTTCTTTGGAGGATTGCCTGGTTGGTTGTTGGGATGGTGGGGAGCAGGTGGGATGGGTTGGGGTATTGTGTGCATTTGTTGGATGAGTCGATAAAGCCTCTGAAGGTTTTGTGGGATGAGGGCTCGTGGAGGTGGGACAGTCTTGCCCTCAGTCTCATATTTCTGTCCTCTGGGGTACATACGGCAGTGGAGGCGAATACCATGGTGAGGAGGAGGCTTGTTGCCAGGTGTGAGGGTTGAGGGGTCTTGGTTTTCAGCATGGTCGTGAGGCCGTGTGGCCGGGGTATGTTCGGTTTGCTTGCTAAGATCAGAGGTCTGTGGTTAGAATACACAATATCTTGATTCGAATGCAATAGGTGAGGTCTGTGGTGAGAGTACACAATATCTTGATTTGAATGCAATAGGTATAGGGTACAGTGACTAAAGTCAACGGTCTGTGGTTAGAAAACACAATGTCTAGATTCAAATGCAATAGGTGAGGTCTGTGGTTAGAGTACACAATATCTTGATTCGAATGCAATAGGTGAGGTCTGTGGTTAGTGTACACAATATCTTGATTCTAATGCAATGGGTATAGGGTACAGTGACTAAAGTCAACGGTCTGTGGTTAGAAAACACAATGGCCCTCATTACGACCCTGGCGGAATTCCAAAAACGAAGGCGGAAATGAAATACCGCCATCGAATACTGCTCGTTGCGATCATGACCCGTCACCGTAAAGTACGATGCCATTAGCGACACCGTAGCGAACGCCAACGCTAACTGCACCAAGCACGCGCACGCGCGCCTTGCAAAACCGTAATTTCCGCCATGGCGCAACGGTACGCGAATTCTGACCCTAGCGGACATGTACTCAACGCCATCAAGCATGGCGGAAAGTACCTTTCCGCCATGGTGAGAATTACGGCATCGCGAACCAACCGTACATGGCCCTACTGAGTGCCTGTACTCCACGCCCTGCCCACATTGCACAACTCCTCGTAGGCAAACGCGGCCAGTACAGTACCACACAACTCCACACAGAAGCCGGAACCCAATGCAGATCATCTCACAATACATCGCGCCACAAATCGAATATGCTACATCACTAGTAAAGAATAAGGCTACACGGTCAATATCTGAACATAATTTTAATGCACATCCAAATCACCAAGCCCATACAGCTATTCGCAAACTAACTCCCAAATGATTTCCATCACTGTGGGCTGCATCCGCAATGAATGACCAGCTTCTACTTGTGTGACACCCTGTTCCTTCATGGTACACAGGGCCTACATTTACGACCAAAAAGGCAACACGGAAGCGCCTAGAACCGCAGGGCAGTCCCATGAAGTAGGCACTAGTCCAGCTGAAAGGTACATATCTTGCTCCTAGCCACTAGTACTGCGTAAGGGCATGTGGCCCATTGGCGATCGTCCCATAAGATCGTAATGGTGCTCCACTGATTAACTCGAAGCTGCAGGTGTCGAGTGAAAAACCCATCTGCAGGAGTGGCGTACAGATGGCAGCGGCAAAAGGGGAGGAGATACCTGTCACACAAAAGAAAAAAATAATAGCATGGGCATCCGAACTTCATATGAATCACTCAGTTCATTCAACACACTAAATATACAACCATATGCATGCTAGCACACTCAAAAGGATTAATGTCACCAAAAAATCACTTGCGAATCATAACGACATAAATCGAGCTCAATACACTATTACTAACGAGTGTATGTGTGCATGCGTCTGTCAAAACAGAATCCATTAGATGTGATTAGTAACGTGCACAGACACAAGTGTTTGAAGGCGCGTCAAGACAGGGAGGGTTCAACAAGGGCAGACAGATGATGGACCCACTATGGCAGCTTTGCATCACATAGCGCAGGGGAAGGGGATAGATATCAAAAAGCCATGCACATGACAAACTCTCAATTAAATCATCTGTCCATGCATCCATTCATCATTCCCTCATCCCGGAATAGAAACGCCTGAATATTTACTCACATTACATTTGAAATTTCCATTGAGTCTGTGCGTAATGCAGTCTGCAAAATCCACTGTGCTCCTGCCCGGTTCACTAGTGTAGTGAAGTAACATGTATTTGGGGACGTCCTGCCTCATCGTCCACTACGCTATTGCGCATCCCATTCAATTCACATCAATCATTGCATTCTCGTCATGGGCCCTGTCCCAAGGACATTCAACAATAGAACGTTACATTTCCAGTCAGACCTGTGGGCGTCTCCTCGCCGCTAGTTGAAAAGAAAAAGCTCTGTCCTTCGAATTCCTCATTTGCAACATCACGTCAAAAAGGCATCTGTGAACGCTTGGATTCACAAATACATCTATGTAGTGCGGCTGTGTGTGAAAATGGTAACTGGCATCAATCACTAATGGGACTCCCCGCCCGTCGGTGAACGTCGGTACAGTGCTGCATGAGGGTCCACCGTTGATCGAGTACTACATTCCACTGACCCTTCACAAGTTTGTCCGCGACTGCAAAAATAGTATGTGAAACAATGGGACCATAGCAGAATCAACATATTAACCAATATTTCACTGCCATCGGGATCATATACATGATTGTAATTGCAAGATGCCATGCGTCAAATAGCAGCGTTGTGTGCGGGACGTGCTCGCCCAAAAGTAATTGCAGCTGGCACAGGTGAAATGAATCACCACAGGTGGAGGCTATACAGCCTGAAAACACATAAATTGCACACCCAAACCCCTCCCACAACCACACCCACTCCCAAATGCTACCGACAGGACTAGCGATGTTGGGCCTGGGGGACCTGATAGCACTGCAAGTACTCCAACTTCAAGAAGAAGACGAACACCAACGACTGCAACAACCGGCTGCACAGAGGAGACACAGGAGGAGGAGGAGGAGGGCAAGGCAGGGGCAGCAAGGCCCACCAGCACAGCCCTACCACCATGCAGGCAGCCCGCAATCCCACGCCTCCGTGCCAGTCCGTTCAACCTCACTGCTGAGCAGATCCACACCCTCTACCGTTTGGACCGGGACACCATAACCGCCATTGTCGACATGACACACGCTGACCTTGTCAGCATGATAGATAGCCCAACCGCCATCCCACCCCTACTGAAGGTGGTGTCTGTACTCCACTTCTGGCCACAGGCACCTACCAGCACACAGTCGGACAGTTGCATGGCATTTCACAGCCACTATTGTCACGGACACTATTCCAAGTGCTTGATGCCCTCCTGAAGCACGCAGACGACTACATCTGTTTACCACGCTCGGAGCAGGAGCTCACAAACGCAAAAGTGGGATTCCATGCACTTGGCGGCATACCGGGTTGCATTGGTGCCATCGACTGCACCCATGTGGAATTGGTTGTCCCACATGCCATGGAGGTCCAGTACCGCAACCGGAAACAATATCATTCTATCAATGTACAAATGGTGTGTGACTCCAACAGGATCTTTACACATTGTTGTGCCCGATTTCCAGGATCAACCCATGACTCTATGGTCTTGAGGAACTCTACAGTACCACGCTACATGGAGCGACACGCAGGACACCGATCCTGGCTACTCGGTGAGTCTCATTTAATGCATGTGAATGTGGGGTAGGTGATGCATCAATGACGTGGCAGGAAGGGGGGGGGATGCGTACGTAGCAATGTTATTCCACAAACATCCTTCTTTGTCCACATACAGGTGATGCCGGGTATCCACTGAAGAGATGGCTCCTTACACCAATCCGGAACCCACAGAACCAGCATGAGGAGGACTACAACCATGCCCACTCACGTACCCGTGTAGTCATAGAACAGGCATTCGGCCTACTGAAGGCTTGTTTCTGCTGCCTCAGCAGGTCTGGCGGGGCACTCCTGTACCGCCATGAGAAGGTTGCAAAGATGGTCATGGCATGTGTAATGCTACACAACATGTGCGTACGTAGAAATGTGGCCATGCCCCCTGACGCAGAACTGCAAGCACCTGAAGCTGGTCATGATGAGGGTGGGGATGTGGCAGCACCTCAAGGAGTCCGCGAGGCACAGGAGGCCCGTGAGATTCGTCAGAATATCATAGATGCATGCTTCTAGTACTCACGCCTGGTGGCTGTTACATGGACACGGGACTTGTGGCACTGTGTGTGTCGGGAACATGCACAATGTGGCCTGTACGCCAAGAAAGGCCTCGTACACAAAGATCAATGTCCACACATCTCATTGGATTAATGTGTATATATGTATTGCAAATGTGAAATGGTATTACACACCCAATCGACCCGCCACCCGGAAGAACCCTACCCACCCCCTCCACCCTCCTACCTCCCCCCAGAACACCAGTGTCCAGAGATGCTCATTGTCATTGG
Organism: Ambystoma mexicanum; assembly: GCF_040938575.1. NCBI lineage: Eukaryota > Metazoa > Chordata > Amphibia > Caudata > Ambystomatidae > Ambystoma > Ambystoma mexicanum. Next base: position 1,383,099,331 of record NC_090937.1, on the reverse strand, counting down.
TCAGACGCTATTGCAAGCCCCCTCTCCGGGTATCAGGGGCACCCCTGCCTGTGGAGCGCAGGTTCCTCCCAGATCTGCGTTGGGGGCTGCCCTGGACGGAACTTGCAACGGATGATGTCTCTGCCTGCTCACGTCCATGCATGTCCCTAAGGGTTTGTGAGAGCTCAGTGAGCACACGGCGCACAGCGGCAAGTTCACCACATACATCTTTGGACGTCGCATGCAGTTCCCCCCTCAGGCTCTCGGTGCTTCCCTCAATTTGTGCCCTTAGTGTCTCTGTACTTCGCTCCATTTCTGCCCTAAGTGTCTCAGTAGATGTTTCAATGGCTGCCTTAGAACCCCCACATTCATCAGCATGCTCCTTGAGGAGCGTGGCCAGTTGCTGCTGTTGCACTATCATCTGCTCGAGGGACTGTTGCCTCTGCTGGGCCATGCCCATTTCCGGTGGTGTCACAGAGGGGCTGATCACCTCATGTTGCCTTGCCACAGGCCTTGTGGGGGTTGGCCAGTCGTCGTCTTGTGGGTGCCCCTGCGTGGTTTCCTCATGGTGTACGGGATGAAACATACAGGGGGATTGGGACAGGTCATGGATGGATCCTACATCTACAGCACCGTTTTCTGTGTCGGAGCATGCTGGCATGACAGCAGTGTCACCTATGGTGCTGCTGCCACCAGAAGCAGTGCCTTCTGTGGCATCCATTGGGGGGACCTGTGGTGCTGCTGTTGTGGACATGCTGGCTGCTGGGGTGCCTGTTGATGTCCCCTCCAGTGTGCTGCCACTCGATTTGTGCTGCTGACGTGTCTTGATCCGTGCAGCTGAGGTGGAGGGTCTTTGGCCGTTGGTCTTGGCCCTCTTTGCAAGTGTGCTGGTAGGGGTGTCCTGAAGCTCGTCGTTTGATTCGGACCCTGTGGTGGAGTAAAGGAGGGCAAGCGTTATTTATGGGTCTGTTGTAATTGGAATGGCAATGTATCACATGCATTGGGGTGGTACCTGAGGGTGATTTGGGTCAGGGCCTTGGGGGAGGTCTCATTTTCGTGTGGATTGAGGGTGCAGTTATTTTGCAGCCTGCAGTTAGGGTGTGCATGCTGCACATGCAGAGGGTGTTTTTAGGATTTTTACTTATTTATGTATTTAATCTGACTTTTACAGGGCGCTATCATGGCAATGTATGTGGACGTTCTCCTGGACATGTGTTTCTATTGCACTATGGGGACACATGGTGCTTCACATGATTGGACTTTGTGGATTTAGCATTGTTTAATTTGGCCCACCTACCTGATTCTTCGGATGTCTGCACTCCTTTCTCCATCCCTCCGACTCCCTCTATGCTCTCCATTCCAATGGTGGAGGCACAGATTTCTTCCCTGGAGGTCAACTTGATGGGTGAATCAGATCCTCCCCCGGTAGCTGTGGCAATGTTGCGGTTGGCTGAAAGTATGCTCCGGACGCGTATCCGCAAGTCGTCCCATCGCTTCCTGCATTGCTGTGGGTTGCGGGGTGCGGTCCCCACCGCACTTACCCGCTGTGCCACCAGGGCCCATATGGCCTTCTTGTTCGCAAGTGCCGTCCTGGTCATTTGCGTGGAGAAGACGACGGCAGCATTCTCCTGGAGGGTCTCTGTGAAAACGGTGAGTTCCTCATGGGAGAAGTGGATCTGCCGCTTGCGATCGCACGCTTTTTTGGCAACTTTTCCCATTTTTCTTTTTTATTATGGGGTGGCTAACAGGTTGGGATGTGTCTCAGGGTCGGTTTTTAATGGTTTTGTTGAGATTCTGATTTTATAGGTGTACGGCGTCCTGTTTCCCGTTCCGGCCCCATGTTTTTACTTCCGTTTCCGTATATTTACGGTGACCGTAATTTGCGCTGACCGCTCATTACGGTGACCGCTAAGATGGGTGGCGGAATTGCACCTAGGGCGCCGTACGACGGCGGTATGGGCCGTTTTGGGGTCATTTCCGCCATCGCGGACTTTGCACTTCCGCCATGGCGTAGTGCTCGTGCCCGATGGGTCGGAATTGGCCGCACTTTGCTCCATCGTGCAATGGCGGAAACGCTATTTACGCTATGGCGGTCATGTCAGTTACTTTCCGCCAGGGTCGTAATGAGGGCCAATGTCTAGATTTGAATGCAATAGGTGGGGTCTGTGGTTAGAATACACAATATCTAGGACCGAAATGCGGTGGGTATAAGGCACAGTGGCTAAAAACACGAGTCTACACAAAGAATAAAATAGGGAGTCATGCAAAAATGTGCAGAATCTAAATTCGACTTACAGTGGGTCAAGGGCACAGTGAATAGGGCCAGAAGTCTGGTTGAATGGTATGGTGTGAGAGAGTCGAGTACTGTCTCTGGCAGAATGTGGTGAGAGTAGGTTCACGAGTCAAGGCAGCCTGAGTGCAAGTAGGCAGGCTAGTCGTTGAGGCAGGTGCATTGCATGTCGGGCGCACTGCTGATGTTGCTGCTGATAATCGTGATTCTGGGCAGGTAGGCTACTGTTCAGTTGAGGTCGTGGTACAGCATAGGTTATGGGGGGGGGCCCTGGGTAAACGTGCTGGCAAGGGGGCGTTGGGTTAGGGCGCAGCAGGTTACCTTAGTATGTGTCCCACGCTTCTGCAGCGAGCCTCGAGAGGTTTACACGCAAGACCGCGTCCATCCGCGGACAGCCCGCAGACTGCTGATGGGCCTTAGGAGCCGGGCCTTGGTGGGCGGGCCACCGGCTTTCGCCTTCCGGTTCTTCCGGCGACAGGATAAGCACACGAGGGCCAATGGCAACGTCGGGAAGGTGCTGCACTTGTGACTAGGTAGCGTGCACCTCGGGGATGGCGGCCAACTTGGTCTCTCCTCGTTGCTGTCGGGATCAAGCGAAACTGTTCACAATCACACGTGAACTTGCACACGGTAAAAGATACACGGTGCCTCTGATGAAGTAGTCATCAGGCGCCAAATAGTGAGGCCATATAGGGGACAATCCGGCATTCCTTACCCTTGCAGGTGTAGGTGGGCAGATGCAGTGGATTGTAGGATCCAGAGTGGGGGTATGGGAGGGGCTCCAGCCCGCCTTCCCCGGACGATGCAGTGTGGGCAATGAGCTGATATCAGCCCGCAGACAGCTGATGGGCCTTAGGAGCCGGGCCTTGGTGGGCGGGCCACCGGCTTTTGCCTTTCGGTTCTTCCGGCGACAGGATAAGCACACGAGGGCCAATGGCAACGTCGGGAGGTGTTGTACTTGTGACTAGGTAGCGTGCACCTCGGGGATGGCGGCCATCTTGGTCTCTCCTCGTTGCTGTCGGGATCAAGCAAAACTGTTCACAATCACACGTGAACTTTCACACGGTAAAAGATACACGGTGCCTCTGATGAAGTAGGCATCAGGCGCCAAATAATGAGGCCGTATAGGGGACAATCCGGCATTCCTTACCCTCGCAGGCGTAGGTGGGCAGATGCAGTGGATTGTAGGATCCAGAGTGGGGGTATGGGAGGGACTCCAGTCCACATTCCCCAGACGACGCAGTGTGGGCAATGAGCTGATATCAGCCCGCAGACAGCTGATGGGCCTTAGGAGCCGGGCCTTGGTGGGCGGGCCACCGGCTTTCGCCTTCCGGTTCTTCCGGCAACAGGATAAGCACACGAGGGCCAATGGCAACTTCGGGAAGGTGCTGCACTTGTGACTAGGTAGCGTGCACCTCGGGGATGGCGGCCATCTTGGTCTCTCCTCGTTGCTGTCGGGATCAAGCGAAACTGTTCACAATCACACATGAACTTGCACACAGTAAAAGATACACGGTGCCTCTGATGAAGTAGGCATCAGGCGCCAAATAATGAGGATGTATAGGGGAAAATCCGGCATATTATTGTTATATGAAGGCCAGGAGGGCTTGGTCAGAGTCACTCAGGAACGAGTCACTTGCTTGCCCTTTCATCTTTAAAATAGAAAGACAAAAAAGCAATATAAGAAGTCCTGTTTTGTTCTTGCTTTTGATGATTCCAATCCAGCTGACTAACAGTGTTGTGTATGTATTAAGCATGGATAGGTCACCTAAGGATTAGGAGAGAACCTATGTTTCTCCACACTATGGCTAGCCATCGTTTGTCTCTCATGTAATGGCAATTAAACAGAGCACGATGTATCTTGATATCATGTCCGGGAAATGGGCATGTTGTATATTTGTTTTGTCAATTTTCACAGCTATTATTTGTCATTCCTGGCAAAGATGTAGCATAGAGTGTGCTGGGCTACAGAATAGCATTTATTTAGACGTCTATTTTACAGTACTGCTCAGTTTTGCAATATATGTTGAAGAATATTCTTACAATGAGTGTAATCCTAATCTTGATTTGTCTGGCGTGGTGGGGATGGTACTTGGCTGCTCCTCATACCTAGCTGTGCTTTTTGTTCAGACTGGTTTGGCATGGACCACGAGCACTGTGAATTTCATATGTGCTGGCTATGCCTCTCTGTTTGGGCACCGGGAGTTCTCTACTACCATCACACTCTTCCTCCTCCCCTGGCGCCATTCTTCCTCCTCCTGCACCTCCTGCTACTGCCCACATCTTAATGTGGGTGTTTCATATTCTGACCACTATCGGCTTTCTCATGTTCTATCTGCCAGTTCATTTTCCATCTTCTGGTACCTCTCCCCGTTCTGCACAGCAAGTCCCTACTACTTCTCTACTTCCTGGTACTTCTCTACTTTGAGGTTAAAAGAAGGAGGAGATGGAGGACCAAGAGGAGTCTTGAGGCTACAGCTCCTCCTCCTTATGACCTAAAACCATTTTGTCTTTCTCATTCTGCTGCCCCACATCCTCATCCTGCTGCTGCACACATATGTAATTTCTGGCACATCCTCCAGTGCTTCGCCCTCAGTCTCCCACAGTAAAAGCTCTGCAAATGACATCACTGTCTCCGCTTGGCCCACAGCCGCACTCTCCACTATCGAATTCCCATGTCGCCACCTCATCTCTTGTCAATTGTGGGAGCTCACCCAATGTTTCCATGCAACTGTGAGCACCCTGAGCGTGAGCCTCAATCTTGACAGCATACTCTCAGACCACATCTCTCTCCGCACTCTCCTCTTCATCTGAAGACAACTTTCCAATGAGTTCAAATATGATAATGTTTTATTACCTTCTAAACTCATGCACAAAGGTAGGGAACAGCAAAGGTAGACTGTGTGGAATTATTTTCTTTATTTATTTAGTTGGGGGATTAAGGAAAAGCATTTCACAAAAGTTCCCAAAATGTCATTCTTAGTGCATATCAGCCCTATCCCTCACTCTAATAGTCAAACATAACCCAAAGATAGCAGGGCCTTAAACCTCCCTAGACATTCTAGGACTCTGATTGGCTAGGTGAATCTCTCCAAGATTTACGATATTTCTGATTTGCGCAACTACAGACATGAGAGTTTGGGAGTCATTTAGGGATTTATTTTATTTCTTTCTTTATTTACATTTATAGAATCAGGCTTAATCCATAGGCGTCTGGGCCCTAGTTACAGACTGATGGAAGAAGTAGGGATGGTGTGTTAAAGAGCAGAGCCTTTATATGTTTCCCAAAGATAAGGTAAAATGGCTCCGCGTGCAGTACCGGGGGAAGTGAGTTCCAGAGAGTGGCAGCAGTGACGGGGAAGATGGAGACGCCGGCTTTTGCGTGCTTGAATCTGCGAATGGTGAGGCGGTTGCACTAGAACCTGTGATGTTGGTTGGTCTTGCCCAAACCTGCGAGTCAGTGGACTCGCAATAAGAAGTTTGAGTGAAGTCTAAGTTAATTGCTATGGATTTTCATCCAGCTCCAAATCCCAATTTACAATTGATGATCAAGCCACTAGGGGAGCAATACATGTGCTAAATTGCACACACTGACATTAAATTGGACCACACACGGAACTCTGATGTTTAATATGGTATAACAAAAACATTAAAATACGTTTAGAGGAAGTGCAGAAGCCATGGAAACATTGTTTTAATTTAGGAGGAAAATCAACTAAAAAATCTAAAGTTTTAATTTCCTCTTTTCATACATTTTATGTTTTGTGCTCTTGCAATACAGAATTTTCTGGTTCCATTTCCCTATTGCATGGGTCATTTTTGACACGTATATTTGTACGCATATTTAAATCTTTGCCACTATTAATTATACCCATTGTCTTTTTGACACAGTGGAAAAACAGCCAGTATAATTATTAAATTTGTGAATTTGCCACTCCTGAAACAGCAATATGACATTTTCAAATGCTTTCATCAAGTAGAATAGTGTCTCATTCCTGATGCTGAATATTATATCTGATTGAAAGTTGAACTGCACAGATTGCATCATTATCGGCTTGTAATTTATTCAGCCTCACGTGCTGCAGTTTTACTCATCAAATCTCAGTGTGATCTCTGGAGCGCATTACTTCCAAGAGAATTTCTTTGAGGTTTAGAATATTAGGCGCCAACATGATTCATCGGAAGCATAGGGTTTGTCATTTTTAAATTGTGCAGAAATTTGACCTAATAAATTAGATTGTTATTCTGGAACTGGAGTTCCATGTAACACATGCCCCCATTGTTAGTGATGTGCCAATCACATCTGCTCTAGTACTATTACTTACACTACTGCTATTACTGCTACTACTATTACTATTATGAGTAATAACAATGCTCGTAGCAAATGTAACAATATTGCATTTTGTTACATTGCAAACGACTAGCATAATTATCTCGAAGTGCTAAAATAATGGGTGGTATTTCCCAATGCAATAAAACCCATTTTATTGACCTTGGATGGTTGAAAATGTGAGTTGCCCCTATGCCTAGTCAGTTCATTGAGCCGCCAACAATTGCTCTCCGGAGTATTTCTCATTTGCAAATAGATGGGCATGCTTGTTTTGACCCTAGAGTTTATTAGGTAACTGGAGTCAATGGCCCTGTCTTTGGATGGCTTTAGAACAAAACAACTGACAAAGGACCTCGTTATGAGTTTGGGAGTAGTTTGGAGGTAAGTCAGCCAACTACCACCAAATTCATTTACCATTACCGCTCCTTAGTCACACGGACATACCGCAGGATTACAAGTGGCGGTATGGCAGTGTAAATCCCCATTTTCAGAGTTCATGGGACTCAGTGGAGTTTTTAGCGGAAATTACCTCCAGCGCTAGTTCCTCTGTAGTAATTCTTCTTAAAAATTGTAGTAGGGTGGTGGATTCACCTGGAGGTAAATCCTTCACCTCACCACCAATCTCGTAATTCGGCGGTGCCAATTTGTCACACACCACCGACCTTGTATTAAGGCCCAAAGTTTTAGAGTTTAGATTTTACGTTTAAACATATAATAGCCTTCCTCAGCCTAATTGAGCTTCTCAAAACCTAGGGCTTTCCAAAGACCCCAGGTGAATGGTAGTTTTCTGGGACTGAAGATGCATGTCCATACCCTGGTAAAATATGGACATTTGAAGTAATCCAAGCTGACAGGTAATTTTAAATTCACAATGAGCCATACTACTACACTAGAACAGGGTGGCCCAGTGGTATAACCAGTGATGTTGGATTGATTACGAATTCAGACCATGGAATGATTGGAAGTCTTCTCTTAATAAAGGTATTTCGTTTTTTACATGTCAGAAAGGAAGGAGTGTTGTGTCCTGACCCTCCAACTTGTATTGCCCTTTTAAGATGGTCCATGAGTGTGTCATGGCCCAAGCTAATAAAAGGAACCCCTGCAGGCACGTGCAACAGAACGGCTGCAGACTCCAAGATGGAATGACCTGAGTCCGTGTCTCATTTATGCCTGCAGGCCCACGTTGTTCAAGCACGGCCTGCAGGCCATGTTGCCATGGGGCCCTCCTGCCAGAGAAGTGGCCAGGGCCCGCCTTTGCGGGTAAGGCCTGCTCTGCCCCTCCAAGACCGGGTGCCCCCGGCAATCACTTGAGCCACTTGGCCTAGGTGGTGCTGGTTTCCCATATCACCCCAGGGGGCTGGTGCGATGTCCATGGCCATAATGGCGACGAGGAAGTCGAAATCTAAAAATAAAAAAAGGAGAGAAAACAAAGAGCCCCACGATACACCATCCCTGCTGTCCCTCATTTGCATTTGTGAGGGGAAAGAAAAGGAGAGAGAAAGGATGAGCAGTACTCATTATCGGAAGAACAGGGCCGTGCTGGCGGATCCACCCCGTCTCCGGCCCTCAGAGAAGAGGGTGCTCGTGCAGCCAGGGAACGGTTGGCCCACAGCCACTGTGGGCCTCAGAGCCCCCGCGGCATCCGCCGCCGTAGGGGAAAGAATGAAGATGAGCTGAGTGCCTGGCCCCCACCGCAAGCCATGGGCTTGGCCTGCACTTCACTGCTCACTGATGGCAGGGGTAGAGTTGTGCTGCACACACAGCATTCCGCCACAAGAAAAAGAGTTGTGCCGAGAAGAAATGGAGCAGCTGCTGCCGCAAACAAGAGGAGGGTGGTGCTGCCCCCTGGAGAAGAGAACGGGCAGCTGATGCATGGAGGAGCCCTGCCTGTGACCCTCACTGGCTGCGGCCCGTGGCAACGATGGTGCTTGTGCGGCCAGGGAAGGAGCCAGCGGCAACCCCCTATAGGGGGAGGAAAATGGTGCAGCTTCAGCCACGAAGAAACAACCTCCCGTTGGGGAAGTGTGACCGCTATGCCCCTAAGGAAGCGGCTGGGGCAAAGAAGAGGAAAGCGGCATCCTCACCAAGATCAGGCTGTGAGTGCCCCCACAAGCGGCAGCACCTTCCGACGGTGCCGCCCAAGCTTGTTCAGATCCCGGGCCCAGGAGTGATAATTATAATGAAGTGCTCCAGTCCGGAGCAGTACCAGTGAAAGCCCCAGCATGGTCCCGGACCCTGCGGTGGTGAAATGGAGGAAGTGCTCCGGTCAGGAGCATTACTACGGTGCTCCAGTTGGAGCAGAAAGAAAATAAAAGAAGTGCGCTCCATGCTGGCACTTGTAGTATGTGCCCAGGCCATGAGGCGGTGAGCAAATATGCATGCTCCATGCTGGAGGTAATGCACAGGAAGCAGTTGGCTAGCCCTCCAAAAAGCCCGGGCCACATGGCAGTGATCATCTGAAATGCTCTATGTCGGATCAAAGAGAATAATGAAGGCAGCCCCAATGGTGATCCCTGGCCTGGCACTAAATAGGAAAGTGATCTATATCAGCAAATGCATATATTGTGCTCCTATCATCGGAGCAATGCTGTCAGATCCCAGACCCCAATGGCAGCAAGAGGGACATTTGTGCTCCATGTCTCCATGTCCGAGAAGGTGAAAGGAAGGACTCACTGCGCACTGAAGGCAGCCATGTGTCACCAAAGCAGAATGTTCCAGCTGTGCCAATGTGGATCTTCCACCCTTATGCTCCTCAGTAGTCTAAGCTATGAGCACATAAGTCTCCTGCCACCAGTGAACTGGGACATTACCGACCCTATCATCCTGCCAGCAGACAGGGACGGTGGGACAGGCCAACCAACAATGGCGGCCTTGACACCCTGCCACTACAGTCACCCACCTGCCCTATAAGTGGCCTCAATACTGTGCCACTACAGTCACCCTGCCTGCCCTGCAAGTGGCCTCAACACCATGCCACTAATGTCACCCTGCATGCCATGCCATCGGAGGACCAGGCCAACGTGGGCTTGGGGGAGATACCTGCCGGCCCCCTGAGTTCAGCCAACAACTTGTGTCTGACCAACAAACACATGCAGCCCTGACCCCCGCCATGAGGGAGCAGTGCAACGGGCAAGATAAGGGGAGCAGCCCTTCAGGAGTGCTTATGTGCCCTCCTGCGCCGCGTGAGAGAGTGGCATTCCTGACTGGGGGAACATGGTTGAAAAGGGGGATGAGTGATGTCCTGTCACCCATGCCCTGTCAACAGCACATATAGGAGCCTGTGTCTCGCTGCCGTGCCCTGAATATCAAGGGACTACATCAATGTGGCCGCTGGTACCCGTCATGGTGCAGCTTTGCCGGCCTCTGAACAGTACCATCAATGGACCTGGACTCAGGAAAGTGACTCCTGAACAGACACTGATGGAAAGTGAACTGGTCTCAAGCAGCCCCTGAGATTGCTTAAAGAAGACTTAGTGAACCTGTGTGTTTTGATGCTGTGAACCTGCATATTAGCTACATGCTTAAAGTGGTTTCAGTAAAGAACAGTGATGTGATGCTGTGATTCTGCAGTTTGTAGGGGGATCTATATATATGGTACCAGCGGCTACCCATGGGTGTAATGCAGTGGTCACAATTCCACACCCCAGATTAATAAAGGGTTCTTGGAATGTGTGGTCCAACCGCCATCCATCCACTGATGGGTCACTCGCTGCGACTATCCCCTGAGGGTGATGGGTTGACATGTGTTACATATGTATAGATACGTGAGCCCCATGTGAGTAACAGTGGCATATCCTTTTTGTTGTTATCCCATGATTCTGAAGTAGCCCAAGTAATGTTGTTCTGTAATGGGGAGAGGAAATCATTTATGTTGTAGTAACATTTATTTGTTTGTTATGAAAAAGGAGGAGTGTTGTATCGTGACCATCCCGTGTGTATTGCCCCTTTAATGGGATGTGTCCCTCCCACGTTTATTTCCCTTTTAAGATGGGCCATGAGTGTGTCATGGGCCAAGCTAATAAAAGGGAGCCCTGCAGGCACTTGCAACAGAACAGCTGCAGACTCCAAGATGGAATGACCTGAGTCCATAGGAGACATTACACGGTAGGAGGTAACCATGCCGCTAATAGCAGCATGTCTACCCCCTTACCAGGTACCGTCCGGGTTCCTTGAATGAGGAATTACCAGGCCATTCCAACATTGGAGGGCCTGGTAATTCGTCATTCAAGGAACCCGGACCCGGTACATCCCCATTCGAGCTCCTACAGGGCTCAATGGGAATGGGGATGGTGCTAACAACAGGCCCATTAATAACAGGCCCGTTGTTAGCACCCTGGTCTGCTCGCAGGACCCACTAAGGGCGCCTGGTAAAACCAGGCATCCTTAGCGGGTTCCCGCAAGCAGACTCGTAATGAGGCGGTAAGGGGTTGACAGCTCCGGCACCTTTACTGGCGCCGTTAACTCCTTACCGCCTCACTCGGAATGTACCCCCATGTCTCATTTAGGCCTGCAGGCCCACAGCGTGCAAGCACAGTGTCAGGGGTTTTGACCCATGTTCGAGTCATTATGCTGCAACATTTGGGGCTGTGGGCTTAGAAAATCCAAGATGGCTGAAAAGCCCACATTTGCGCCAGAATCCAGGAAAACCGCGCAGTTTTTGCGCACACCAAAATGGTCACCTGACCTACCACCCAACAGTGCGAGCATGATGGGCCAGAAGTGCCATGAGTGAAACGTGGTGCCAAAGGAAAAACAGCATTGCCTGTTAGCTCAAAAAGCGCTTTGAAATCACCTTTGTTTCTCTGAAATGCAAGCTAAAAATGCCTATTTTAAACATTGCAAGATATTCAAAAATCTCACTGAACACCAGCAGACATTTGGCAGAATGTAGTCTTGTGTGCATACAAAATCTGGAAAGATGAAGAGCCTAAAGCAATGTTTATAACAAAACTGGCTGAGCTGTGGATGTCAGCAGCTTAACTGAAATTGGATTTAAAACCACTAAAATCAAAATGTTTAAAATAAATGAGTGACCTACTTTGAGTGTCACATAGGTTGCAACTGTTTAAATGTCATAGTTTTGAACTTAGAATCAGCGTTCTAGCTGCATGTGTAGAAATTATAAGTTTGATTTGAATGAAGAAAAACTGACGAACAAAAGTGACATTTGGCTGAAGCCTGGCTTGAAGAGATTGAATGCTGCCCAGCAACTACCCCCGACAGGAGTTGAAACTTGCTCGGCCACTGCATTTGCAGGCCTGGCTGCCTTCTGCTGTTCCCACCAAAAGGAGATTACACCTCTCTGATTGAATCAGGGGAGGAGCACTTGGGAGCAGGGAAACAGAACAATGAGCCTTCCTTGGCTCAGGCAAATGTTAAATTAGGGGGGTCGTAAATGGCTTCCTCTTGGGAGAAACTGGGAGGAGAAGTGCCTCTCTGAGCCACCTGAGTTGGATGAAGTGGACAAACCAGAAATTCCACCATGTGCTTTGGGAAACCACACCCCTCTGGGCCAGAGCATAATTTTAAAAAGATGGATAATTCATAGTACGGACTTGTCAAAATTATATAATTAATATCATTATTCTTGTGATTTTTCTGTGCACATTTTAAGAGGTGTTAGGACTCTGTGGTATGTTCTGGGGGGTAGTAGCGGAAAATAAGGTATTACTCCGAATGTCTGTATGTTAAAAATCTGACACTTTATCATCTGATGTCCATATTCCTTGTGCATGTTTGTGTAAATTCTGGAAAAGTTTAGAGGTTGTGTTCTTGATGAAAAGGGCAGAATTCTGTCATAAGTGGACACAACATCTTACAAAGACAGGGATCGGATGGTTTGGTGCTACAGAAAATATGTTAACTGGACATATACTATTAGAAAAATGGTACATAGATAAATATGTATTTGGATCAAAAATAGATTTGGGTGCAAATTGACAAGGGGAGTTTTCTTTCTGTATGCCATAAAATGAATGCCTGATGACACTCCATTCCTTCCCCCAATCAAGGGAGAGAGGAGAGCTTGGCCAATGATAAATTGTGAGGGGCAGGCTTAGTTATGCCCACGCACACACCCATTTTCAAAACACATGAAAAGAGACTGCTTTGGACAGGCAAGACACTCACTTTTCATTTTCTTGCAAAGCATTTTTGCCGGGCCAGACAATATCCAGAACTTAGAATCCAGACTTCAGAACTTTTTCAGCAGGCCTCAAAATCTTTTGCAAATTATTCAAGCAGCCGGGCTGGGCCGTTTGATTCTGGCTAGAACCCTGTGCCAGTACCCAGAAAGCATTGCTGTAACCCGGATCCACTTGATCCAGACCAGCAGAACCAGAGACCCAGACCACATCGCTGTGAGCAGAACCGGTACGAAACACCGTCCGTGGCGAGAGAACCAGCCAACCTGACCAGACCTTGACGGCCTATTTCAAATTTATAGTGTGAGTACTCGGCTAGAACTGTGCAGAACCCATTTCTTAGTTTAAAATAACCTGATTCAAAACATTTGAACCTGTCCAGAACTGCATCTTAGGAATCGTATGTTCATTCTGTCATCATTTCAAAGCTGTAAAAGTGACATTTTGTCATTCTGAAGTTTACTTTCATTTCTCCACAAAATCGTTCGTATCTCTGGGACCGCGTGTGTTAGGAACGAGATTTAACTTTCATTTCTACTCCTTATATTTTTTCCGTAATCGCGCTCTACGCACTCGGAAAAAGTGCTGTGATTTGCGATTTGGTCCAATTAGCTCCTGTCAAAAATAGCCGCTTTTGCTTGAACTGCTAAAATTAATTTTCAACCTGCTAATCCCTCATTGAGCATTGCCAGTGTGACTTGAACTAATCTTAAAAAGCTATCACCTACCCTGAACCTCCTACAGGGAATTAAAATCATTTTTAGCATATTTTTCCCTTCTTTGCATACCACATTTAAAAGTACTTTTGCCTGTGTTTTAAAATCATCCCTGTTTCTCTAAGCTTGCTGGGGGGAACGGGACCTGAACTACATTTGATGGTATTCCTGAGAATTGTGTACTCTCCTTCCATCTCCTTCTATTGCATAGGGGGGGAGTGAATTGCCACAAGGGGAAAAGTGAACGTATTATCTCTTGTGAAACCCTTTTCAGTTTATTCCTGTACCGCATTCTTTCCATTATTGTTTTCCTTGAAACCATAAAAGCATTCTCAGTTACCTTTTCCTTCCTATACCAACTCCTAAGTAATTAAATAAGCGTACAATTGTAATATTATCCATTGTTGATCACTGTCCTATTCTTAAGTGTGATATCAAATATTTAATTTATTCATAAAAGTGTGATATATATATATATATATATATATATATATATATATATATATATATATATATATATATATATATATATATTGTTTCATTTTCTAATAAACCTTTTAAATTGCAAAACAAACCTACTTCTTGGCTCAGTGAGGTCAGGGGGATTCAAAGAGAGGGGCGTTATATAAGGGTTTATCATCCAGAGTATAACTTGTCATAAAAATATATAAATAAGGGCTTCCCTTGGGTGTCCCAGACGAGGCACTGACTTAGTGGGATTGCTGAATTGAAGTCACTTAACAACAGGCCTGCAGGCCATGTTGCCATGGGGTCCTCCTGCCAGAGAAGTGGCCAGGGTCTGCATGTGCGGGTAAGGCTGGCCCTTCCCCTCCAAGACCGGGTCCCCCCCTGGCAATCCATCGATGCACTGGGCCTCCGTGGTTCTGGTGCCCCATAGCACCCCAGGGGGTTGGTGCGATGTCCATTGCCAGCCCCCTCATCACAAGTAGGACAGATAGGACAGTGTTATCGTAAACACTGTATGAATGTGCATGTACATTTTTTGACCTATGCTGCGTGCAGGGGGTTAATGAAGTAATTACATTTTTCACAAAATACATAACCAATATTCCTTAATACACTTGCGTCACAAAACCTAGTGTTAATAACGAGGCAACCGAGAATATACAGGGGTTCAAAGTCAGGAACCATAGGGAAGCCCTTTTTGTATCATGCCTGACATAAAAAATAATTTCTTTCAACAGTCTAGGCAGAAAAACTCGAGTTAAGAGGACGTTCAACTTTAAAAAAGATGAATTCTGAGGAACTGCAGCCTTAATTTCATCCTCGTTGTCGTTGATGTAGAAAAAAGAATTTATTATTATTTCCACTTGAATTGCGTTCTTTCAATTGACAGTTTATTAGAGCACTAATAAATGATTGATGTACTACCAAAGATCAGATGAACTTAGCTTATCTGTAAATAAATCAATGCATGCTTCACCTCCAGACATTTTTCTAGGATTAAAAATGAATAGATAATACTTCTATAACATATATTAAGAACACGTGAACGATTTATGGTAAAAAGGACACCATAACAAACTTACTTGTGAAATCATTGAGGTGACTTCATTTACGTGTTCTACATTGGTGGCCATATTGAAATGGAAGAAGATATTCCTGTCTGCCCTGAAAGTTATTCAAATAACAATAACCACACTCACTTGAGTTAAATGCTGGTGGAAAACAACTTAACCATCAATTATTATATTCCCTGCCAGGTGGGTATCCAGCATTGCATTGGTGGTATGGGGGGGTGGGGGGTGCGAGCCACGAAAAATAATTCTATACGGTCTCATTCACGCCCCCAAGCACACACCCCCCACCCCAATCTACTTTTGGTAACATAAGTGGCAGATGGCATTTCAACATATAACAAAAAAAAGAAAACTGCAGAATCATTACAGATGCAAGGAACTCATATATTAGAGCTCTGTCCAGGCGCTCTGTGGCAAAATACATGCAAATCGCCAAATGTGAATATGGATTGCAAGAAACAGAAGTGACTTCACAGAAAAGGACATTTCAATGAGCATCATCAGTCTTTGATACTTGGAGGCACCATGGAAGTGACTTTAGAATAAGTTGCCATAAACAAGGCAAGTGGTAAATAATTTTGCGGTACAAAATACCTAAATTGCACTATTGTTATATATGAAGCAACTCTATAGTCAGGCTTTTTTAAATAACAGCATGATATATTAACATAAACTCTGAAGTGAATCACTTACAGAGCTACATATAAGACAATGTGATTAAATGATCTGCCCAGGATCGCATACTTTAAATGGTGAAACCTGGATGTGGACAATTTAAGCAACTGAGCACATCTTCACAGGTTTAGTTGATATAGATATTTATTAAGGCTTCCCTTTGCATTTCATTTGCTTCAAATGATACTTTATTTATAGCAATGCCTCTTAAGCAAAGCAAAGCACATTACATAATAAACTAAAGTTTCATAATTAACTTTACACTATATACATCATCATAGGTTGAGCAATAAGAGGATGGCTTTAGTTTTATTTTCCCCATCCCACTGTGCATTCAAGGTCATAACAGCATTATGCAAATTAATGTGAGCTTAACAAATCCCCCTTGGGTAAAGCCATAGTGATAATTTCATAAAGCCTACAGCATTATGCACCCTTCTCACTGCTGATCACTCCCTCCCATGCACATGCTAATAATGTCACCGCCCGCCCATCAATGCCTAATGGCTCACATTCTAATGCACTATTTACACAAACAACGTGTGAGAGCCCCGCTGCTGCTTGGAGATCCTTGGGGTATTGTCCTGACACCTCTCCCGTTTGGAAAGTGTTAGGTGTCCTGCTGCCAGGACAATGCGCACACATTGTCCTGCCAGCCGGACACCTCTCCCGTTGGGCAGCCTCACTGAGGTGATGAACAGGAGAAGTGTCCCACAGACGAAGGTCCTGCTTAGGCTCTCAAAAGAGCCTGTGCGGGGACAGCTTCCGACCCACCGCCCGCCCCTACCGCCCGCACAGTATGCCACTGTCCCCTGCTCTTTCCTGGGCTTCTAGTCATTTGGGGCCAACTCACCTGGTAATAAATGATTTGTCAGCAGCCAGGTTAGTGCACTTTTCCCTGATAACATATCGTTCAAACCCTGCTTGAAACACAATCTCAGCCTTTCTTGGATCATGGATGAGCACCAGATACACATAAAATGTACAGGTATTATGCCATTATAGTTGTTGCTCACTGATAGGGCTACTGAGCTCATCCTTTCATAAACTCTTTCATGGAGAAACTACTGTCTGTGTATGGTGGCCAATCCTACCCATGTAGAAGTAATCACATATCTGGGAGTGATAGGACTGCGCACAATACAGAAGACTTACATGGTGCTAGAAGCTTGCCACATGTGTTTAAAAGAGAAAATGCTGGGAATTATGGGTGAGTAGGTGGGTGGGTAGGCAGGTAGGACTACCGTGTCCTGGTAGAACATCTTTCAGAAAAATACATACAAGCAGCAGAGGAACCTTTCTCCAGTGTTGGAGTCACTTTAAATGTAGGGCTTCTAAGAGGGTGAGGGAAGTATTGATAAGGAAGAGAGGCATTGACTTGCTAACTCTCAATTCTATCAATGAGCAGCTGCTCATAGAAGGACATTAATAATTATGTTTTTTTTCGCAGAAAAGGCCAATGGAGGGAATCACTGAGGCAGACCCATGGACTCAACAGTGTAATTAGTTCAGACTGTTGGAAACACATAGGAATATTGCCTAATCAGGAGCATACTTGCTGATCTCTCAACCACAGCTGAAGGATACATCAGCCTTTGCCTCCATAGGCAAACCCTCTATCACCACTCGATCCATGGCATTCCAAGTGAACCTTTAAGAGTCTACCATTCTAATTGTATCATGATATTGTACCCTATTATGGTACCTCCTGGTTGCGCAGTGCTTTGTGACACCCAGCCAGGTTTGTGTTATTGGAAACCCAGTGCCTAGAGCAACAGACAAAATTACCTCTTCACTGAAAATGTACAGCGATCCAAATATTTTTCTGTATACAAAGCCACTTTGTATACTTTCGAAAATCTCCTTTAGCCATTCCTAGAACTAAAATAATTGTATTGTATTTGTCATTTGTATAGTATCGTTCACCATTGGTATGGTCCCAATGCGCTCTAGTCCAGGTATGGGAACATTTGTCAGAGGAGTTTACAATGTGTGTGTGCATTTTAGCCAGAGCCAAATTTAACAGCTCATATCAATCATTCTGCATAAACAACATCCAAATCAAGGTGGTAGACAGAGTAAAAACATTAGGGATGTACATGGATTTGTCCATGAGTGCCGAAGACCATATTCACCAATTAAATAAGAACTGCGCATACCTCCTTCGTCTTCTCAAGTCAATCCGCCCCTACCTGAGTGACGACAATTGTTCAACAATAGCCAGAGCCACCATCCTATCAAGGCTGGATTACGGCAATGCCCTCATGCTGGGAGCAAATAAGGGTCATATCGCCAAATGCCAAACTATCCAAAATAATGCGGTAAGGATTATAAAAAAGTAGTCCATAAAGGAACACATAAGCGAGGATAGAAGCAATCTACACTGGTTAGTCATTGAGTAAAGAATTGAATTTAAGGCGTTGACACTGACACACAGATGCATCCAAGAGACTCAAAAGGTCAAATCGATGATTCAAAAAGGCTAACGGACTCGGGAAAGCCTTCCATATTAAAGCAGCATATTAAATCAGCCATGATGTGGAACAACCTACTCATCCCTTTAAGACTAGAACATAAATACGGAGAAAACTCATGACACACTTGTTCAAATGAAAAACCGGTCCAGGGAAAGTGATACCCCCAATGACTCACTGAGCGCCTTGTCCTGTGATTATATGTGTCTTTGTCCCTACCTCTTCATGTCAGCGGCCTGATGCTTGCGCACTGCTGGCGCTATATAAACAAAAAAATAAATAAATATCGAGCTAGCAAATAGATGGGTGCTTAGAAGTTGACAGCAGAGAGTAGCAGATTGTTTATGTGTACAGCTCGACCACATTTTTGTCCTGGGGGATCGATGCATTCTAATGACAGAGATATTGTGTAATATGTCGGTGGGAATGGAATTTGGTTGCAGATGGGTGCAGGTGAGTGGCCTTGACTTCAGCTATTTTCCATAAGCATGGAGTATGATACGTACCCGTCGGCTGTTACTGGCTTCTTGATTTCATAGATGCGGCGTGTACTATCTCCTGTTTTCTGTTGGGCATTTCACCTAGACTACTATGACCATCACTACTAGACAATATATACACATGTGGCAGGGTATCTCTTGGATTTTAGATATTCCCAAATTTAGACCATGTTACTCTTGTTCCAGGTGTCTTTTTATTAATGAACTGAATAAATAAAATAACTGTTATACTGAATACGGCAGTGAATTCAATAGAAGTTAACATTTTATTTACTTACCATCTTTTTCAGGGATTCCAGACTATTAATCTTATGTCTACATTATATATCAGGTACACCCATTCTAAGCTGTATTTAGTGTCCGCAATATTTTGTAGTCAAGGTTTCACCACAATATAAAGTAAAGACCATACTTGTATCATTCTTCTTATCCTATTAACATGTAGAAATAAATGGAATATTTGAAATAATAGACATCTATATGTGAAGAATAATTCAATGTCACCCTTTGATTGCCTTTATAATGTGTATTTCTGAAATAAATAACCCCATTTTGCCATTAGGAGGTGTGCAAATACCTATTGTAAATGGGTGTCTTGGTCACACAGATGGTGATCTGTATCCCCCCAGAAGTATCCCAGACCACGACCAAACCACTTTTTTTTTTCTGGAGCTATTTGGGTCCCATGGGGTCAGCAGTGAAAGACCTACTACATGAAGATAATCTCAACATCTCTTAGAAGTTCTCAGTACATTTTTTTATACATTTTGTTATACTGATGACCGAAGGCAAATAATAAGTAAGAGCTCCTACATAATTGCCTCAGAGCCCATTGGCTGGGTTCACTGACACTTGTTCTTAATTATTAGGAGAGCAGAAAAATGTAAATAACACGAGAATTCATCTGGTAATAAAACTAAGCGTCTCTACAATTTCTGGTAGAGAACATAATTATTGTTGTTACTCCACAGATAGGTGGTCCTTTGGTCTGAGCTGGGAAATCTGGCAGAGTCCCCTACTGCAATCAGCTCAATGGTGTGATGCCTCTGCGCTTGATGCTTATCATTTACTGCATTCTGGATGACTCTTTACTTTCCATGTGGAACATCTGACTGAATCTCTTATGTGCCAAGACGTGCATTGGATGGAGAATAGTAGCAATGAACAGAAATTGGGGCTGCAATTATGGCAGGTCATGGAAGACACTGCCTGCTTTTAACACACACTAAGAAGCAGGCTGAGTGCATAGCGATCCCTTTATCTTTTCCTGAATCATAACACTGATGCAGGTGGAGGTGCGTTCCAATTCCCTATAAACAGTGGGACATCAACCAAACATATTTCCTGCACTGTGCAGCTCAAGAGAGGGGAAGAGCAGGTGGGTGAAGGGAAAGGCAAGGGGTGGATGGTTGGCTGAGAAGATGCAGGTGTAAGTTCTGAGTTGGGCTAGAATGGTGTTATAGGTAGACAAGAGGCAGGCAACAGGCCCAAAGCAGGAATGTGCCTTGGTCCTGTGAGGTAATAGAAGCACGGCTTTGAATGGATAGTAAATGGGTGGAAAGATTCCTATGGATGCAGGAGTCAGGTAATGAGGGAACTCAGTGAAGACATGGCTTGAGCAGGGGTTCTGCCCTAGGCCATTCCAGCCATAACATGGCCATAAAGGGAGTTGCATTTTGATGTTTTTGGCCCCTCTATTCAAAGAAGGTGTGAAATGGGAGTGAGGAGATTCTCAAATAGAGGTTGTGAAACAACTGAAAAGATATATTTCCCATATATTTCCCATATTTCCCAAACTCTGTGCTTGACCTTTCCCATTAAAAAACAATCTTTCAATGCAGGGTTATCCTTTGAAATCAGATATAGCCAAAGTAAAAATGATTTGATGGCATAGGGTTTACCTGATCAGCATGACTACAACTGTGTAACTGAAAAAGAATTATCAAGCATCTCCTCGTAAGAGGATCCTACCATAATAAAGAAAATGATGAGAAGGAATTAGTAGCTGGTGTCATAAATGCTAACGTGAATAATATCCCTGAACACTCAACTGGCTACAGAAATTGTCCCCTGAGTAGCCAAGTGGCAGAATTGATGGCCATATATAAACTGGCATTACTGCTTTAAATCATGAACTCCAGGCACTAAAAAGTATGATTCAGAGTATGTCCAAAGTGCATTTGTTGAACACCTAGTACATTGAAAAGTCAGTGGTATGTTACATGCACACAACAAACCTCAGAAACACTGGAAGTTAATCCAAACAATAGATATTTTAGTGAAGGGGAGCAGTATGACATTATGCTGGAAAGAATAAAGGGGCATTCAAATGTTTTAGGCCATGATAAGACAGGGAATGATTTAGCAAACAAATTAGCCAAACCGTGAGCACTCCAAGAGGAATACATTGAAGTGAATCATCTCCTTGGAGAAATACAAATCACTGAGGTAACCACAAACACAAGCTGAAAATGAGTAATTGTATTTATTTAATTACATACTGTGATTGATATATTATAGAAACATTACAAAGATGCAGCAATAAATGTACAATTCATAAAGCAGAACCACATATTACCAATCCTACATATAAAATATAATTGTATAATTATATACATTAGGACCGGATTACTTCATCCAGTAAAAAGCACACTAGCATTGATATCCAACAACCCACATCAAGGATACAACCCTCAATCAGCAATGCTTAAAAGATCCATGGTTAAGGAGGCAAGATCACCAACACAAATCAAGACCTCTGCAAAGAAATCCAATAGGGCTGCCAAGCACAAAATGTGAACAGTGCTCATTAAAGTTGACCATAAACTTTCCGGAATAACTGAAGAGAATTGACAAATCAAATCAAATACTTAATCTTTTGAGGTGGTAATGCCAGACATTTTAAAATTAAATGATGCAAAGACTCTGAGCTAGTTTTACAAAGATGACAGGTAAAATCCAAGAGCCCAATACGCAGACCCATTACCTTCCAGGTTGGGTAACAGTGCAATCTAAATCGCAATAATTTGTTCCTAAATGCAAGAGATGGAGACTATACAATGTAAGGTTGAGGAAAAGAGGGCACAGTGGTCATAGCCATACTAGAAACATAATCTTTGAATAATTTCTGTTGTTTTAAGTGCTCAAATTCTTCATTTCCATCCAAAGCAATCAATCTGGACTTTATATTAGGCAAAACCACATACCCAGCTCACTCATATAGGTACTGTTCACATTCCTTGGAAAAAACAGAAAGTGGGACATTTGTTTTAACCTGTGTTGACTCTCTCAACCTAGTAAAAATATGTGCTGAGTCTTTATTCTGAAACTTAAAATACAATAAAGAATGAAACCACTTATAATAAAACCACCAAGATGTAAGGCCCAATTCGAGTCTAATTGCTTCTATAGGAACATGCAGCGGGAGGTTCAAGACCTTCCTCCACAATAACCCTTTGTTTACCTTTAACCATTGCTTGGTGGACTGTGGGAGCAATTCACAACAATACAGAATTGCAGACGTTACCTTAGCTTTAAAAAAACTGGCTAAACTGAAGGAGGGGATAAAAACACAACCTCCTTTCAATTGCTATAATCTATAAGTTAAATGCTTGCACCTTTGTATCAAGGCTACTTTTTACTAGGCACAGATGGCTTTTTGGAGCAGACAAATAACCCAAATAAATAATCAAAGCAGGCTGAGTGTATTATTTCTATTGATTGCCCATGTATAGCTTTGAAACTTTGAAGGGGAATTAAATGCTAAAACACTAGATTTACTTGGGTTTGATGATCAAACGGTTCTCACTTAAATAGTGGGATGTTAGTTTGAGCCTATGCTACAACCCAATTGGTGTTACGTCCAGAAGGATGTCACAATTTATTAGGCAGTCACACTCTCAACTCAGGGAGTTCCTTTCCTCCCAAGCAAGGTGGTGTGCACCCAAAGCGCTTATACAAATTCAAATTAAATGAGGCCTACAACCTATCTCGCACCACCCCAGCAAATACCCTATGTACCACCAATGAGCTAGGAACCAGGCCGGTGTATAGTAAGAATATATGTTTATCTAAGGTTTGACAGAGAACAATAAAACAACCAATATCAGCCACTGATGCAGTGGCACAACACAATATCATAATTTCAAATGACTTGCAGAAATTGACTGACTTGTATTTCTAATGACCGTACAGATACTACAAAACGCAGGTAAAATTTGAAGACTTTAAATCAAAACACAGAGAATTTCTTGCACATTAACAATTATGCAACAACCCCCAATGTTTTCTTGGGTTATCACAATGCTCTTCTCTCCAAGCAACCCCCACCCCCAGTCATCAGTTATATATCTGACCCCATAATTTGAATGCACGGTAGAGGGAGTAGAAATACAATAGTAACATTGTTTTGGCTTTTTATTAAAAATGCAGGGTTTGAAAAATAAACTAAATGAAAAAAAATCGTTTTGGCATTTTTATTTGAAAGGCAACATTTAGGAAAGGAATTCAATGGGAAAGTCGGTTTGGGATTTTTATTTGCATAAAGTGCAGGGCCTTAGGAAAAGCGTTTTGGGATGCAAATAAATAAATGGGAAATTGTGTTTTTCCCACTCTACATTCACCTGAATGGCAGTGTTTTAGGATTACTTAGTTTGGGATTATGGACACTCCCGTTCTGTAGAAAAGACATGGGTTTTAGAAAGGTAGAGTCACCCAAGTACTATATTGTCTATACCAGCCTATGCCTAACTCATTGGGCATGAACTTTGTTAGTTTCAAACTCTAACAACACTCATCCCGTGATTTTCTATATGGGAATGAATTAGTTCCCAACACAATTTAATTTAAATGGGAATGGTGATTTTCTATAGTTTAATTCATTTAAGCTAGATTTAATAAAATGTGCCACGGGTCTCCCCAGTTCCACCCTCGTACCCGCTATGCAATATATATATCAAGGCTGGCAGATTTCCCCCCCACACTTCTGTTGGCATTTGGATTAATCTACTTACATGGGAGGCCCTGGTCATGGGGCTTCCAGGGAGACCGAAGGGCTCCTCTGATGACAGCACAGATCTGGTTTAAAGGCTTTAGCCAATGGTAGTCCTCAGCACCCATACTTTCTCTGGTTCCTAAAATGGCAGGCCCAGCTAGCTTCTAGATTTCCCAGGTACAGTTTTAGCTCTCAGGTAGATTTCCCTTCACTTGTGCACTGTCCATTTTAGTGGAGTTGGCTAGGCCCATTTCTTTCCATTTCACTAGGCCTTATGTTGACATCACTGTTTTGTACTGGCTTTTATATTACAATGGAACTCCACATTAGCCAGCTTCACTCTCACAATAGAGGCCTAGCATAGCCTCTCCATCTCTGTCACTCTGGGGCTGTCTTTTCACCCCACAAGTAGAAGGTCCTCAGCATAGGCTAACCATCCCACTTCCAAGGTACCAGGTCTAGGAGGGAAAAGAGAGGCCTTTGTGTATGCATGAGGGAGATCTGAAATATATAAATTAAATATAACTGGTGCAAATACACACCCTTGATGTAAGCCAGATTCCAGTGGTACATTTCTAGAAAGTGACACCTCATTATTGAGTCTAAATTTTAAACTATTATTCATATGAAAGAGAATGAGCATAGATAACAAACCTAGAGGAATATTCCAGCCGTTCAATTTTCTCCATGAACGACCCCTATCCACTTTATCAAAAGCGGATGTAAGATCCAAACTAGCCACATATACCCTAAAGTCCTTATCATGTTTGGCCGAGGCTTGGAAAAGTGGGATTATCCATCCATTCGTTATGGTACCCACACCTCTTCTAAACCATTTTGAAAGTTAGCAAGTCTCTTTGTTTCCTTGACTCAAAGAAAAAGCTCTTTCAAAACAAAGCCCACTAGAATCTTAGAAGAAGAGTCCAGGAGAGAAAATGGTCTGTGGTTGGCAGGGAAAGACAGATCCCCTTTTTAATAAATTGGCCCCACAATTGTTTCCAACCAGTACTTTGGAAGTTTCAGACTGTTGACCACTTGAATGAACAAAACCCATAACACATTAGACCAAAATTCGAAATTACCTCATAAAATGTGAATAGAAAAAGGCCGTCTGGGCCCGCTGCTCTAGATGGTTTTACATGGGTAATTGTCATATTAAAATGATGTATGTAAAAGTTCAACCTCCACCGAGCAGCAGTCACCAATTTACAAGGAGGCACTAGGTCTTGTGTGCATCAATGAAATCTGTTTAGAGTAAATCTCCACCCATTCCGATTCCAAGATGCAATTAGACTGCACCAATCATTGATGGGAGCCCATACTATTCAACTGCCACCAAAGACCTCTGGCGTCATTATTGATCAATTTCCGCAAAATGACCTGGTTCTGAACATGATATAAGTGAACCTTATAGGCCTTTAGCCAATTCATAAACATCTGTTTCTCTTTCCAACACAGAATAGCTATCTGGCAAAGACCTTCCTTTAAATTAGCCTGCAAAGATCGAATATTATGCCTCAATTGACATTTGTGCAGGTTAATCTTGGGTCACTTATTATAGAATGCAACTCTAAAAAAGGCTTTTGCATCCAAAAAGAGGAAGAAGTACCTGCTGACTTCCAGGACAACAATGTGGTGGCAACATTTTCAGGGGAACAGTTATCTCTACAATCTTCCTCAGCCACTCATTCCAATCCTCGAATGTTAAAACAATGAAGGGATCTACACCAAAGCCTTAAAGTGGTACTTTCTAAATTGGTTACAACATCAGCACACCCTGATGCACAGGAAAACCGCTGGAAGAAATCTAGACGTAATGTTATCAAACAGGCATGATCGCTCAAATTATCTGAATCAGTAATAAAATAGCAGGCCATGTCCAGCAAGATGTTTGAAATAAAAAAAAAATCAATTGTTGAGGACCAAAAGGGACCAGTCCAGGTGAAGTTCATAGGTATGTCCCCCTCAAAATTTCCATTAATTCTAAGCAAACACCATTTCTGCATAAACAATGTCCAGACCATCGCCCGAGTAGTTATACCATGTGCTGATTTCGCTCTGTCAGTAGATGCAATCGGAACCAGTGAAACATTTGCTGGGTCTATCAAATAATTGTCTATATAGTAACAATTGAAATCACCCAGAACGAAACACATAAGGCACCATCTAGCTTCAACTGAAATACTTTGTGCTCTAAAGTCAGCAGGTCACAATATAGATTGATTAAAAGAAAATTACATATTCCCAGTTCAGCTTTAAGGTGGACCCTAATAACTAAGATTGCCTCTTTTTCCATCATAACTTCCTCACTATGTAAACACACATCATGTTTCATAGCAATTAGAAGGCCAGCCACCTGTCTGACCTCACGGCCCCTTCAGGCCGACTTTACATGCACTTTGTACCCATCCATTATGGGGATGTCTAAGAAAACATATATTTTTAAAGACTTTGTTTATTGATTTTTCTATAATATAACAAAACAATACACAACAAACACATAAAGCACTCTAAGCAAAGGAAATTGTGTTGTCCATCATGAACCTACATTATGTCACCCTGGGTCTATGGAATCCACTTGAGCCTTAGACAACATATACACTTTATACGGGTCCCAAATGTTTTTAGGTCTCGCTGCCAGGTGTATCAAAGCACAGTATTCAGCATCAACGTTGTGGCAATACAGGATATCAGACGTCCAGAGGGCATATTCAGGTGAAAGGCGGCCACCCCAGACCATCGCAATTCTCCTTTTCACCAGGAGTAACAGAAGGATAATCAAACGGCGAATGTAGGCTGGGATTTCCTTAATCTACCCCAGCAATCCGATCAAAGGGGAAGGTGATATTTGGTCACCCACAATCTCAATCAGGGCACCAAAGACCTGCATCCAGAAAGCATGTGTACTCGGAGAGTGTCAGGAATGATGCATAGAGGTAGCAGGGGAGAAACCACAACGCATACATGCATCGGATACCTATGGGTAGAATTTATGTAGGTTAGCAGGGGTATAATAGAACTGGTGGAGATATTTAAAATGTACCCATTTATATTTACTGTTTAATGCCACTTTTCGGTTTGTTTACAACAATAATGCCATCCGATTTTCAGGATAGGAGTACCCAAAGATTCTTCCCATTTCCCATGAACCCTGACCGCCCAGCCCACTTTGGTGTCTACGATTCATCAGTAAATACGGGATACTAATTTCCCAGTGTCACCTGACTCTATTATGGCATGCAGAAGGGGCACAACTGAGGGAGCGGTTGGGAAGGAAGGAAGCCACTCCTTCACCGAGATGGGTCTCTTGAAGAAAGGCAACATACAATGTCTTTGCATATACAACAACCCTTTACGTGCTTTTGAGGAGCAATTAAGTCCCTGGATATTCCAAGACATGCATCAGCCATCACTTGTGACCATCAAAGCCAAAAACCAGGTTAGCCCCTATGTATAGACGCACCTCTCCTTGCTTACTGAAATCAGGAGTGAGTCCTTACAAATGCCTCTCCACAGCCTCCGATCTCGTTGATCACACCCTTCTAGTGATGAGGCTTGGAGAGGTTGCAAACTATTCCACCTTGGCATCGAAATGGATCACCTCCTTCTTAGGACCACACACAGTGAGGGTTTGTGTTGGCAACAATCACTCTACTCCTATCCTTCAAACCTGCAGTGTTCCGCAGGGCTCTTGCCTGTCACCACTACTTTTTAACTTGTATATTCGGCCACTGTTAGATAGACTGAACAGCCTGCGTCTCCAGTATTCAAATTACACAGACGCCAATCAGGTCATTATTCAGATCAGTGGCCATTACAAGAATGACGCAGCATCCCTCAATAATGTCTACAGTGC
Organism: Ambystoma mexicanum; assembly: GCF_040938575.1. Classification (NCBI taxonomy): domain Eukaryota; kingdom Metazoa; phylum Chordata; class Amphibia; order Caudata; family Ambystomatidae; genus Ambystoma; species Ambystoma mexicanum. The sequence goes on along the minus strand of NC_090937.1, from coordinate 1,383,071,834 downwards.
CATTCAGAAATGGATGGCATGTAATTCTTTAGCTCTCAATAACAAAAAAACTGAGCTCATGATCGTCGCCACCAAGAACACTCAGAGCAAATTAACACCAGACTATTCCAACTTCTTGATCGCAGATCATGTTATAACAGTCTCGACAAAAGTGAAAACACTAGGCATTATTCTTGATGACAAACTCTCAATGAAGTCTCATGTATCCAATATCCGGTTGAGCTTCGGACTCATTAACAAACGGATACAATACATCCCACCTTTCATAACAAATGACAACTGTGCTTTGTTGTCCACAGCGTTGATAAATTCTAGACTGGACAATTTCAATAGTCTGCTGACTGCCCCTACTGCTGCTAACATACAGGCACTCCAAGTCACACAGAACAATGCTGTGCACACCATTTTCAAACTATTACGTCACATGCATATCTCTACTTTCAGAAAAACTCTACACTGGCTTCCCGTAAGGCAAAGAATATCACAAAAAGTGCTCACTCTGGTTCATAAATGTGTGTCTCTTGCCAGCCCCACATATCTATCAGAGCGTATCAAGATCAAGCCTAAGAATAGGAATCTTCATTCTACCACGGCCATGGTACTCGTCCAGCGAGATTCAAAATGCCCGGTTTGGTGGCACCAGCCTTGACACTCAGGCTCCTACTCTGTGGAACGCGCTCCCAGTGGTCATATGCCAAATACAGAACTACCCTCTCTTTAAGAAGGCCATAAAAACCCACCTTTTCAACATTAGGCCAGACTAACTGGCTTTAGCTCTCAGCTCATCCATAGCTCCTGCCTGCATTTTGTTTGTGCGTCTTGTCGCTGATTTTCTGTGGGCTCTGAGGCCTGCGAGCATGCAGCGCGTTATTCCCTGCAGTGTGCCCAAATTGTCTCTGTTCCTCCACAGCAGGTGTGATATGTTGCCATAAAACCCCCCTGATGCTGCTGCAATCACAAACAATACAATACAATGGATCAAACAAACCCCAACAACACTCCCTGCCCTGCTCCAACCCCCACCAGAAACCCCAATTCGCCTGTTAAACCCCCACCCTCTAAATCACAAACAAACGTGCTACAATGCACAAGGACTGCTAGAGACCCAGCCACCCATACAATCCACTCAAAAACTTAAACAGCATCTCCAGGGCACCTCAAATCCGGAATTCCACCTGTTGATAACAATGTAAGTTCAACAAGTCCCCCAAACAGGTAGCCTTTTTAACCCCCTCTTTTTCACAGCTTTTTTAGGGTCTGGGGACAATGTGTCCAAGAATTCACTGGTATCAACAGGAGATTGAAAATCATAGCCTTGCATCATATTCAAACAGAGCTTTGCAGGGAAGAGCATAGCATAATTTAGACCTTTCTCACAGTCTTCTTTGGAAATAACCAAATCTGAGTGCCCTTGTAGTATATGGTGCCCTTCTTCTGGGTGTGGCGCAAGGCATAGTCCCTGTCCCTATAGTTGAGCAACCTGGTTATTATGGGTCTTGTTTGTGCACCAGATATCGGCTGCCTTCCCCCAGTTATCCGGTGTGCCCGCTCAACTACAAACACTGTGGTAAAACCCTTCTCTCCCAACGCCTCCATCAGGATAGATTCTGCCAATATCTTAATTGAACCGGTATCAGCTGACTCAGGGACCCCTACAAGATGCAGGTTATTCCTCCTTGATCTGGAACCAAGGTCGTCTTGCTTATCCGTCAGTCCCTTAAGAGATTTTTTTTTTAAAGATGATTTCTCTGGCGGCAGTCGTGGTGTCATCCTCCACCGGCGAGAGTCTTTTTTCAGTTTTGTCCAATCTATCTCCATGATTGTTCAATCAACCTTGCAGTTTAAAGTATTTAGCTTGTTATCCATCGAGTTAAGCCTTGCCTGCAATTGTTCAAACATAACTTTAATGTCCTGCATATTGTCTGATATAGCAGGATGCGCAGGGTCGATGCTAACTGTAGTACCAGTGTCCCTTACCAGAGATGAAGTGTCTTGAGATGGGGGGAACAAATGGCAATTTGGATTGGTGTTTATCCGCTATTTTCATGTTGATGCAGTGGTATTCCAAGGCTGTTCCGATACCTCAAAGTAGTTAATGGCCAATGTTGCAGGCTGCAAGGTGTAAGATGAAAAACAGTACGTAGCGCATATGAGAAAGCCGGCACCCCCAGCCAGCCTGGAATCACTTTAGATTACCTTTCCCCAGCAACTAGGAGGGTAGATGATCAGGATAACAATACCATCATCGTCAATACTTCCTGACTCACTCTGCAGGGAGCCACTCAGCTATGAGTAGTTCCCAGCCTCCACTGGGTAGTAGTTGTCTGAAACTCCTTCAGGGGAGAATCTAAATATTCCAATATGTCGAATCGGTTTGGAGCGCTCTGAAGTAACTTCAAGAGAAGCGAGCAGCTCAAAAATGGTTTCTGATCCAGCTCTACAATCTGCTGTGCCAATCGGTTGTATCTTCGAAGATCATCCATGCCAGTAGCATCTCGGGGGAGGGTTCTTATTTCAGTACTGGCTCCTTGCAGAGTATTTGCAGCTGTAAGGAACTTTCATGCTGTATCCACAGGCATGGAATTTGATGCCAGCCTTCCCCCGGAGCTGAGCTGTTGTATGGGCACTACTGAAGGGGTCACAAGACCTAGCCCCTGAGCACTCACTCAGATTCTTGCCTCCCCTCCAGAGAACAGCGGGTCCGGGAGAGGCCCACGCTGCCAATGCTCCAAGTATAGCCAGATGGAGAGTCACTTGCCTGCAGAGTTCAGTGCTTGCGTTTCGAGGCCCAGTCCCTCAAAACGCTGTTCACTGCAGACTGTCTCTGACAGGCCCCATCCATGCGTGGGTCCCTGCATTTGGGGGTAGATTAGTCAACACCAGAGGGCTCCTCAGCCGACCATTGGTTCAGTCAGGAATGATGTCCTCCGTTAGCATGGTGCTGCCATTTTTCCGACAAGCTGTGAAGACAACGGAAGTGAAAGCACTGCCGACAATGACAGGATCGATGCTGTATTCGTCCTCCAGATTCCACTATATATGAGGGGGTTGGGTGCATCCAAAATACACCTCGAGGGTCCTGTTAATGAAATGATTATTACCAGATTGTATGTGGATCGCTGGGAGCTCACAGGAACATGGCCATTGCATCCAGGCTCTTGGGCACCCTCCTATTTTGTCCACATTTTAACAAAATCCTTGCATCATTCATCAAACTTTCAAACCCTTGAGTATTCCAACTTAACAGTGACAAGGATTGAAAATTAGAACCCTAGGGCCTCATTACTAGGTGGGCGGAATGGGTTTAACGGCACTGGTAATGGTGCCGGTAAACCCATTCCGCCCTATTACGAGGTTCCCTTGCGGGACCCGCTCAGACATCTGGTCAGACCAGATGTCCTTTGCGGGTCCCGCAAGGGGACCAGGGAGCTAATAACAGGCCTTTTATTAACAGGCTCGTTATTAGCTCCATCCCCATTCCCATTGAGCCCTATGGAGGCTTGAATGGTAAAGGGGATGGGTTTTTTGAATGAGGAATTACCGGGTCCCCCAAGGTTGGAATGACCCGGTAATTCCTCATTCAAGGAACCTGGACCCGGACACGATTTTGGAGGCAGCCATGGCGCTAATAGCACCATGGCTACCTCGAAACTCATAATAAGGCCCCTGGTCCTCGACCATTAAAAAGGTCATTGAGGCTCAGCATGTATAGGACTTGCTTCGGACCTCGATTTCCTATCGTACAATGTATGTTTCCCACAGCCATAGCCCTGTTTGTAACATTAGATACATCTGAGGCTAGAATAGATGCATCCATGAGGAACACAGATTAAAAACAGCAATGTTGTACTATCTAATGGACAGGTCATCTTGAGCACACAATAGAAAATGACTTATCACTGCAGAATAAACATGAACTATACAAGTATTACAAATATCGTCTTCATCAAGCTCAATTCATCTAATATCTGCAGATGATGAACCTGCCGAGGAAGGGAAAATTAGCTATCTACTCTACAGTGGAGTAGATATGCCCCAAATGAAGACCTAATAACCTCCTGAAGGAAGATCTGATTTTTGGAATATTCTATCAATATCTAGAAGATCCAGACAACTTCCCCTTATCGGAACAAGACTGACAGGGAAAGGAAGCTCTTCAAGTTATAATGAAGTTTCAGAATATTTAAAAAAAAAATCAAAATGGACTATTGGTTAGGACATTCCAATCAGGTTATTATCAGAGCGCCTCATAAGTACCTCATTCGGAAGCATGATGTTAAATCATGCCCATGACAGCTGCTCACTGGGATTTCAAAGCACAATGGGGATCCTACATGAGGTCACAACTGGTCACTCATGGGTCAGGAGATAAATATGGAAATACATTCGGGTGTCTAGTGTCTGATCACTTCCAGCTATGTTTTACCACACACAGGTTACTTTACAAAAGAGAGAAATTAAATTACTATGGTCTGAGCTTCAAATACATTGTATTGATCCAGTGTCTGGTTCAGTGGGTGTAAACAAATACTCATGTGCCTGTTTACCAAAAGGATTGAATGTCTCCAGGCCCAGATTGCAAGACAGAAGCTGTTGCTACTTTGATAATTGTTTTGAAATACATGAAAAGATTAAGTCAGACCGGGATAGATAGTTCACCAGTGAGTTAATACCAATATGTGGGAAATTCTATAAAATTGCCATCTAGCAAGGGTGTAGGAACCCTGGCTCTTTTGATTTGTATTAAAAACACATTGATGTGGGTGTTTCATCTCAGAAAGGGTTATTTTCTAATGAAGCCCCTCTTTCAATAATATTCATGTCAAAAGCATAATGGCACGTGTCCTGCTGCATCAGTCTGCCGATCTACTCTACCTTCTCAAAACTTAAGCATCGGTGGAACAAGTTTTAATGTGTGGGCGTCTGATCTTTGGAAGAAATTACCAACATGTCTGTGTGCCTTGCCTAAAGTGCTCTGTTTTAAGAAGGCAATAAAGACACATTCTTGTAACTCCAATGATTGATTGGCACCCACAGTACTGTTATGATTTTCTGGTTAATCATCTGATCTGTCTGACTTCTCTCATATTGTCTGTCTGATCTTATATGTGCACACTGAGCCTAACGGGCAAGCTACACATAATTAGAAATAAATAATAAAAATACTCTGCAGGGGCAGAGAGCAGGTTCAAAGGTCAAAGGTACCCTTTTGACAGCTGTTGTGACATCCAATGTTACTACAGTAGATTGGCTGCATTTAAAAGCTTCATTTCTCTTCCAAAAGCACATGATTATGATGAACGATCATCCTGTTGGCAGTTAAATCTTTAAACATAAGCCTTTCCTGGGTTTTGGGTTATGGTGGCTGGTAGATCACATAATTATCTGAAGTCACATCTGATTTGAATCACGCACATGTCAACACTGTGAGTCCCAGTCAGCTGTGGAAAGGTGTAGTATTCTAGTCTGACAAGCTGTCTCTGCACGACCAGCAGGAAAAGAAACGGAAAGACTATGCCTCTCTTTCAATCCTTTGTGAATCTTTTGTGAGGTTAGGTAACACTTCTCTCCAACAAGACCGCCCTAAGAAGGAGCAGTTCTGGGAAAAAGAATCAAAGTGTGCACCCTAAACAAAAGGACTTGCCCCGCATCAGGGTGCCGCATACAAAAGGGCCTTTGATTCTATGGGTCTTACAAGGCGTTCAGGGTTAGTGCAGCCGCAGGAGCTCACCATAGTTGGAAAAGGAGTCCACTGGCACCTGTACCTCTCCTTTATTGTCTCCTACACTTCTTTTAGCATAACTAACCCTGACCATGCTGGACCAGCTCTGGCTGTATGGCCACTGCAAGCAATCCAACATGGTAGCATTTCCTATTTGTGACCATGTAATTGTGGGGTTCCAACCTCCGGATATGATGCAGGACCTTTTTCATGCCTACAATTAGTTGTCGAATCACCATCACAACCATTTCGCCTGAACACATCTCTTGCTTTGCCTGGGCTTAGACTAACACCTGAATGACTTGAGCATTTGTGTCCAAATAGTCAGCATTGTGTCCTTCATATCAGTCATCTCTTGGGGCAGTGATCAACTATGTGCCACATCAGCGTACGCATGCAGCCACTACAACAACCCACCTACTGAGTGGGGATTAAGTATATCACATCTCCTCCTCAACACTTCAAAGCCTAGGCCATCACGTTGCCCCTTACGCCACCTGACTCACTAGATGCAGTCCGCCCTCTCGACTCCCTGCCTCCCTGTACAACTGTGCCCCTTCTCTGTATCCCTCTGTTTCCTACCCCCGATGTATATCTGTTTTGTTGTTACCTCTGAAAAGTGCTCAATTATGCATCTGTACTGTTGTATACCTCTGTAAAGGGCTCTGTTGCTCCACAAAGCTAGGTATATGCTCAAGAAATGCAATAATAATAATAATAATAATAATAATAATAATAATAATAATAATAATAATAATAATAATAATAATAATAACTTAGATTTGGAGCCTTCTTGTACATTGCTGGTTTCGGCTGATATTTTTTATTCAATGTGCTACCTTGAAATCATAAATAGTGGTTTTCTGATCTTTATGTCATGAATGTGAAGGCTTGTATTAATCAGAAAGGTCTGTAGTGGTATGATATGAAGTTGATGGTATAAACTCAGGCTCAGCCAAAGAAGCATCCCTCCAGACGACTGCCAGAAGTACCTGATACCAGAGGCAATCCAAAATGGATGTCACTGGTACTCATGAAAGAGATTAACGGAAGTGCAGCAGAGTTCTACAAATCAATCTGGGGTCTAGGCAAGTATACATGGCAGCGGAAAAGAGGTTGAATTAATTGGAAGGCACCTTTCACAACCATGTCCACAAACAGATAGAAATTGTCCAATGGTGTTAAAGAAGAAGCAAACAAATGCTGAAAATAGATCACATTGAAATAATATTTGAATCAGGGGCATTGCAAAGCACTGGTCTAGAGGACTATGTGCAGGCTTTACTCAGAAACATACAGCAAATGTCTGAAACAGCAGAAATGCGATTCACTCAGAGACATGGCTTTTAGTCCTCTTTTCAGCAGCATGAAGACATCTTACAAGGCGCAGATACGTGTCCATTTATTCAAGATGAAAGAGAACATGCACTGGAGATACGTGGCTTTGACAGAAGAAGGTGATGCCAGCGGAGAGAGCCTAGACATAGGCATCAATCCTCCAGATAACCACTCCAATCATGCCAAGGAGGATAATGTAAACCTGGCCCAAGCTGACACATTTCAGAAGTTTAGGTTACACACATTGGATCGCTGAATGGCTCAATAGATGCAGGAAGGAAGAAAATAAAAGTAAGTGACTATCCTTTTAAAAAACTCAAGGATACATAATCTCTCAATCTATCTCCCTAACAGCAATACGTAGCTGTGATGTCACTCCACAAACCCTCAAATAAGGGTGGGGAAGATCTGGCACATCCATCTTTCCCATAAAATATGAAATTCCTCCCTGGAATCAAAGCTCCAGGTCGTAATGTTTTTTTTCTAGCCAGTTTTACAAAACCTTTAAATCCATTCTGATCCTCCCCATTGACCTTGAACAATGCTGTTTTAAAGCCAGAAAAGAGGGGCATAAATCATTTAACCATTCCCGTGGTAACCCGCCATCTTCTTTTTCTATTAGCGAGAAAAGTTTTTGGGGATAACATTGCTGTAATTTCACAGTCATTTTGTGGCAATTTTGCAGTAAATGTATGCAGGAACTAAGAGAGGGTCCAAAGAAACTCTTTCCAATATGTATGTTAAAACATGCAGGGGATCGCCAACATTATCAGTGCCCATGGCCAGTGGGATTTGCTAATTCACTTGTGAGGGGGATATGAGCATTGGCTGCCAGCCTAGCACACTGGGCATTCTTAGTCTTTTCGCCCGTTTGGTGCAACAGGGACAGTGGACATGGTCCATGGTCTTTTTGGCTAATATTTGCAATGTGAACAGCAGACATGGCCAAACGCCATAGCTAGAGGGAACTGGTAAATTACTAGGAAGGTGATTGGGGTCCTGTTAAGTGAGAAGTGAAATGGCCCCAGTGTGAGTACGAGCTCACTGGCTATGAACGGAGGAATATGGGTCATGGTTGTAGGCTAGGGACCAAGGTATTTTGCCTTTTTGTTATGGATAGTGGACATTGCCACTGGCCATGGCCAGTGGGATCTAGTTACTTACTAGGCAGGGTGATGTAGGGCATGGCCATAGGCTGGGGCCAGTTGTGGCTAGTAGGCCTCTGCCTTTTATGATAATTGGTGGTAAAAGGAGACTAGCCAAGGCCTTCAACCATGACCATTGGGTGCTGTATGAGATCTAGCATAACAGAACCCTTGAAATTCAGTGAAATAAACATTAGTTAATACAAAGTTAACACGACGCAATGTATTGAAACAAACCCCATGGAATTCAGTGGCCATGGGTAGGGAAGACCATCTTATCTTAGAGTCCCCCCATTACTCCATGTATTAGCACACAGATGACATCACAAACACGATTAACAATGAATAAAACATGACATTATGGGAGACATGCACGGAGAGACTCCAAGTTCCCAACCCCCATTAAACGGTTTTGTTGCAATAAATCGGATCATCTTAACTCTGTATATATGTGTAGATATATATACACACAAACACACACAGAGACACACCTAGCCGAGGTTTAGTTTGCAGCAATGGTTGCGTTTTTCTCTCCTTTGCCATTTTGACGCTTTCCAATATTCGCTCCTTCTGCGGGCATTTCCACTCTGATGCTTCCTTTGTACAATCAATGCAGAATTGGACTTCTATAAAAAGTCATCATGTTTTCTTTGTGATTTCTTTGTGATTCTTCTTGTGCATAGCAATGAACAGCCTGACTCATGCATAGAAACCCGGCTGAAAGGGATCAGTCTGAACATGTAAGTGTAAATCGAAGCCAGGGAGCACATTGGGCCACTTAGCAGAACGGCACTGCAGCTCCTAATTGTCGGCTATTCTGAAAGCAGGAGAACCACGTTTCGCATGAGTTACGCCGGCGTCTCCAAAATACTGCCGAATGACTCATATGCTCTCTCTTGCCTTCACCCCCTTTTTGTTCAAAATGTCAAACTCTAAAACTCACATAGCAAACGATTTGTAATAATTCCTAAAATGAAACGCTCAAAATACCTTTCTATTTTCGACAGAAAGGTGATGTAACACTATTTTCCTATGGAGGAGCAATTATAGTGCCAGCATACAGTTAATCAGGAAGCACAATTGGTCTAATTCACAAAAGCTTTTTATTATGGCAAACCCCCATTGGAAAACGCTCTGTGATCAGGGCCTATTATATGTGCACAACATTTTAGACATGAAAAATATTGCGTTATAAAAATTGACAGCTACGGAATTGTGGTAGGAATATGGTAAATCGTGTACCTTTTAACTTCAAAAACTAGGCCAACACACCGGAAGTAAGTAGTGTCAATTGATGTCCACTTGCTCAAGTCTGTGCATCTAGACAGATCTCTCTGAATTGTAAAAATACCGATTTGGTTCAATAATGTCTTGGGAGGATAGCTCAGGGCTAACCTGCTCGCCTTGAAAGCAAGAGGACACAGACCACCACAAGTTCGATCCCTGGTCCCCGCTTAGAAACCTCTGGGTATTAAGCGTGTTATAAATAACCTACCATAGCATAATGTACAACTTTGGTTTGGCTATAGGCCCTACGAACTCTCATTTTTCATCATGTCGAGACGTTCACAAGTGATACTGAAAATTGGTGCATGTTTACAGAATTGAAAAAAAACATCTGGCCACCTGTATAGAAAATACAGGTGAAAAGACGGTCAATTCAGCTTGCATACAGCGACAAGAATGTCTTGTATAGTACTTAACTCACTGCATGAAATAAACACCCTCCGTGCACAGACAGGCACCGAACCGAGACAAAACGAGCGAATTCTCACCAAATATGGACACACATAGCGCCATACAGACCGGGTGACGAAACACACGAATGAAGATAAACTCCATGCACACCCAGATGCACACCCACTCCATACACAGGTTATTTATAAACTGCTAGACTCCAAGGTCCGTGTATGAGCCAAAGTGCAGGTTTTCATTGACACTGTAGGGCCACTATAGATCCTAAGCCTGCAGCTCCCTCTAGCGGTGACAACAAGCTAAGGTATGTAAATTGGAACACTATAATTCTAAGGCAACAGCTCCCTCTAGTGGATCATTCTATACGTTCTGGCAGTCTGTACTGCATGACGAATCGGACACACATACATATGGCTTTTTAAGATTTGACTTATTTTTCAGTATTGATTCAGGCCATAGAATGACTAATACTAAGCGTTAGCTGCCACTAGACAAATCTGACCCAACACACTGAACTGCCAATCACAACATTATTGTGCTATGGATTGATCAGCGACACATCCTAGACTTCAGCTGCCAAATAAGACTCTAGGCCATATATGTACACACCATCCAAACACATGAATCACTTTATATATAGATGACGCACATTGTGGTACAAGACCTTTACATAATCAAGGTTAGTTGTGAGTGTGCACGCATCAGTTCGATCCCTGTCAGTTCTCCCTGCTTTATTAAATGAGAATAAAGTAGTACTTTGCCATATTCTTTGAGTCTTTCCAATTGTTTGGTCTGAGATCATTATTTGTAATTCCATCCAGCACAAAAGACGCTTTAAGGTGCTAGAGCACACAGTGTAACCGAAGAAGAAATGATAAAGACACTGTTGGAAAGTCCCAGCCCCCATGGTTCACTTTTTGGACCCTAATGACTGATAAGCCATCTATTTTCAACCTTTTCAGTACAACATGTACTTTTTGGTGACATGTTTGATTTAGTGAAAGACCAATGGTTGGAGAAAGGGCACAGCCTGTTTTAGATTGTCTGTTGAAATGCACACATTTGCTCAATTGTTGATTTCAATGTAGTTAGTAGGGTGCAGCCCACTATATAGTGCCACCCTGCAGGGCACAGAAATGTGACTGAAAAAAGAGAGACCCAGGCTCAATAGCCTTTGTTGTGGGTTGCACACCCATATTTCCCACCAGGGGTTTAATTAATCTTCAAGCTTGACTTTGAGTCTTAACCTGAAAACTATGAATCATTTATCAAACTGCATAACTGTATTCTTTAGTCTTTGGTTATTCTTCACCAAAATATCTGTGGTAAAGTTTACAGAAAACAATGACTTTGTGGCCAATGCATTTCGGATACAATCCTTCATCAGAGCCCAGTTTTTACTTTACTGTACTACACAAAAAATACTGTAATTACAGTTTATATATCATTAAGCACCATTTGAACACAGGATACCCACATTTGAGAAAAAAAACATAAGAAAAAAGTAACATATAGAGAAAAACATATAGACATTAACAAAATTAGATGCCAAAAACTCAGAATTCAGACACAATTGCAATCTGGTAAAAATGCATAGCGTATTATTTTCATGCGTCTAATAGTCTCATTACTTAGTGAGCTCTTGTTGGTTATTAGCCTGTGTTGTCTCAGACCTGTTGTGGAAAAGATACTCAATATTTAATGTGTATCCATGGCAGGATGTGATGTCATGCCCCTTCCCTTTTAAATCATTCACATATTGATATGTTTGTACTTATGATTAAATACATTTTCACCCATGCTCATATCTGTGTGTCTAAACCTATGTTATAATGTATTTTCACCCCTACAACGTGTCAGCACCACTGACCTGTCTCCAAGGTGCTCCCTTGCTTTTAACGTGGTATGCAGCACTCGCAAGTGTCCCTCTTAAAACGAGTAATGCTGATAATGTTGTGAGCTTTTCATTGTCATATGGTGACAGATTCAGCACGTGTTGTTATAGAAGATTACGCTCTTACCTTGTACAGAGGATCGCTATGTGAACTGCTGCTCGTACCGCGAACAAGGCTGCAGTGGCAAGCGTCTTCTAGATGTAACTAATGTTGTAAAGACAACGTTGTGAAACAAGATGGGCCCACCGCATCTAATTGCGTCGGCCACCTTGGGAGGGGCAATATATAGCAATACATATCAGAGGTATGTGTCGGTGGCTGCCGACAACTGTAGGATATTAGCCACTGGTCCTAAAGACAGTCAGCTGGTTTAAGTACATGTAATAGCATGGAGGTGCTCGTGTGAAAAATTATGTTATCAACTATTTGTTTAAATTCATCATGCGAGGTTGCTGGTACAAAGCAACAAGGATACTGCATCACCCTTCTCTTTGTATTATGTGTAATACAAATTCCACAAAAACAATATTAATGGATTTATGGTGGGCCACGCTTAATTGATAGATACTGTCCAATTCGAGGGGCAAGAACATCTCACACAGAGTCCTCCCTTCAGTGAGCTATTGTGGCTATGTGTGGTTAATTTATTGGTGTCAAAGTCAGAACTATACAATTTAATCATAGTGTTGTTGAACTTGGAGAACTGGCTGCTTGTGCAATCCTTAAGGTATCCTACTGTTCTGCAGGTATGTCTTTTTACAATTTCCTAAAATATTATAAACTGGTATATTTTCTACAGTATGTGCCTTGGAAGGACTGGGTTGTGTTATTCCACTTTGCAGCAGTGTCATTCATTTTCTATTGGCATTAGACATGTTTGGGGTGTGGGTAGAGTAATCAGTGTTGTCTTATGTTCTTGTGTGCTTCCAACTTGCCTGGGTCCATGACAGTTAGAGAATGTACGTTACCAATATGTCTGCTGCAAAGATTTTTCGGTTCCCACAAAGGAATTCAGTGCATGTAGGACTGACCTGGTCTCCATGTTCCTGTTTGATTTTCAATATCCGTGCAGTCAGTAGCAGCAGCTGTGCCATCTAAGAAACAAAGCATGTTTTCTAAGAGAGATTGTCGAAACACGTCACGAGGAGCCAGCTGCAGAGGAGAAGGGAAAAGGAGAAACATAGCAGGATCCGATTCCTGACGTGTACCCCAGATTGCCATGCCTTCTCTTTAATAAATAAATCACAACACCCTCAAATACCAATGCGAGAAGCGCTACTTGCACTGACTTTATTTGCACGTCTTTAGCCATCAGCCCACTGCCCATCTACCCCTTCAAAGCCCTACCCATAACCCGCACCCCCTGCCTTCCCTGCTTTGCATGCATTCACCGACATTAATGACACTGCTCCTCACAATCTCTGCATGTATAGCCTTCAACCCAGTGCGCTATCCAGGTCAATGAGCAATGGGTATTTATTTATGGATGTGCATATGTATTATTAGTACCCAGTGAGAGTCAAGCAGAATGCAACACACATTCTGATTGGCTTCTGCAGGTTCGTTGCCTTGCCGAGAATCCCTTGAATCTCAGCCTCCTTGTCCACAGCGGGGGGGGGGTGGCAGCCCCTCAGCCTTTCCCGCTCCGAGCCTCCCCACAGCTGAGAGGCTGCCTTTGGTAGGGGATGCTGGCAGTCTCCAGCCGTGTGGAGACTCGGAGTGGGGGCATCCCCGCTGCACGCCTCCAGACGGCTGGAGGCTTCCATCGCCCCCATCCGGGGACGCAGGTAGGTCTTTCTTTTTTTTTTCTCCCTCCTTTCCACCTTCCCAACCCCACTTACCTTCTTCTCCTTTTTTTTCAGGAGCGGGGAGCGGACATGCTGGAAACACTTCTGTTCCCAGCGCGTCCGCTCCCGATGGCCGCCATGGAAATGGAAAACGGACCCCGTTTTCCCTTTCCCGGCTGCCATTTTCTTGGTCATTTTGTTTTTCTGTCCCGAAACGCTGCAGCGTTTCAGGACAGAAAAATAATGCTTTTAGTGCCCCGATCACGCAGATCTTATGGGCCAGGGTAATAAAAGCAATATGACCCTAGCTTCGCTCGGGCCTTTAACTATGGGCCCGGGGCATTACCTGAGTCAGTAATGCCCCCCCTGCTCGGGTCATATTGCTTAAATAAAGTACTGTTTTATTTTTTTCACGTATTAATGTTAGATTTTCATGGCTGCCTCTACAATGGGTTGCTTTTGTGTGCCTATGTTGTGAAACTATATGCCAATACAAACATAAACTGGGCATCTTTCTCTGTCTATTTCGGGGGTACGAGCTGTGCCAGAACAGAGAAAGGCGACTACTGCACTTTTTATGCCCCCATTCCTAATCACAGTGGCAGACTGACTACACATGCACAGATGCAGTGTAGCCATAACCATGGCGCCTGCAAATTGAGCTGGATGTGGGATAGCACCCATATGTAAAAACAGTTGAATTCTGTTGTTTTGGGTTGTTTTACTACACTAAGTTCGGAATATGGGACTCTAGTTCTACGTGGTCAGCGGAGTGGAGACATTTAAAAACTGACAGAAGATTCAATGTAATGGTTTCTTATGATGCATTGCATATTATTTGTATTATTATCATTATTGTATATGTTAGTTTATGCTGAACTCAACCCCTGCATCTTTGCAGAATGTAAATAATAGTGTCTCTTTCAGAAAATAATGCCCTTCTAGAGCACCAATGCACTGGATCCTGTGCCGTCCTGCTTTGGATACTTGCTCGCACTGTTCACATTAATTCGATCTTTGCAGGCTAATTAAAGGAAGTTCTTTGCCAGATAGCTATTCTGTGTTGGAAAGAGAAACATATGTTTATGAATTGGCTAAAGGCCTATAAGGTTCACTTATATCATGTTCAGAACCAGGTCATTCTGTGGAAATTGATCAATAATGACGCCAGAGGTCTTGCTGGACATGGCCTGCTATTTGATTACTGATTCAGATAATTTGAGCGATCATGCCTGTTTGATAACATTACGTCTAGATTTCTTCCAGCGGTTTTCCTGTGCATCAGGGTGTGCTGATGTTGTAACCAATTTAGAAAGTACCACTTTAAGGCTTTGGTGTAGATCCCTTCATTGTGTTAACATTCGAGGATTGGAATGAGTGGCTGAGGAAGATTGCAGAGATAACTGTTCCCCTGAAAATGTTGCCACCACATTGTTGTCCTGGAAGTCAGCAGATACTTCTTCCTCTTTTTGGATGCAAAAGCCTTTTTTAGAGTTGCATTCTATATTAAGTGACCCAAGATTAACCTGCACAAATGTCAAATGAGGCATAATATTCGATCTTTGCAGGCTAATTTAAAGGAAGTTCTTTGCCAGATAGCTATTCTGTGTTGGAAAGAGAAACAGATGTTTATGAATTGGCTAAAGGCCTATAAGGTTCACTTATATCATGTTCAGAACCAGGTCATTTTGCGGAAATTGATCAATAATGACACCAGAGGTCTTTGGTGGCAGTTGAATAATATGGGCTCCCATTAACGATTGGTGCAGTCTAATTGCATCTTGGAATCGGAATGGGTGGAGTTTTACTCCAAACAGATTTCATTGATGCACACAAGACCTAGTGCCTCCTTGTAAATTGGTGACTGCTGCTCGCTGGAGGTTGAACTTTGACATACATCATTTTAATATGACAATTACCCATGTAAAACCATCTAGAGCAGCGGGCCCGGACGGGCTTTTTCTATTCACATTTTATGAGGTAATTTCGATTTTTGGTCTAATGTGTTATGGGTTTTGTTCATTCAAGTGGTCAACAGTATGAAACTTCCAAAATACTGGTTGGAAAATATTGTGGGGCCAATTTATTAAAAAGGGGATCTGTCTTTCCCTGCCAACCACAGCCCATTTTCTCTCCTGGACTCTTCTTCTAAGATTCTAGTGGGCTTTGTTTTGAAAGAGCTTTTTCTTTGAGTCAAGGAAACAAAGAGACTTGCTAACTTTCAAAATGGTTTAGAAGAGGTGTAGGTACCATAACGAATGGATGGATAATCCCACTTTTCCAAGCCTCGGCCAAACATGATAAGGACTTTAGGGTATATGTGGCTAGTTTGGATCTTACATCCGCTTTTGATAAAGTGGACAGGGGTCGTTCATGGAGAAAATTGAACGGCTGGGATATTCCTCTAGGTTTGTTATCTATGCTCATTCTCTTTCACACGAATAATAGTTTAAAAGTTAGACTCAATAATGAGGTGTCACTTTCTAGAAATGTACCACTGGAATCTGGTTTACATCAAGGGTGTGTATTTGCACCAGTTGTATATAATTGATATATTTCAGATCTCCCTCTTGCATACACAGAGGCCTCTCTTTTCCCTCCTAGACCTGGTACCTTGGAAGTGGGATGGTTAGCCTATGCTGAGGACCTTCTACTTGTGGGGTGAAAAGACAGCCCCAGAGTGACAGAGATGGAGAGGCTATGCTAGGCCTCTATTGTGAGAGTGAAGCTGGCTAATGTGGAGTTCCATTGTAATATAAAAGCCAGTACAAAACAGTGATGTCAACATAAGGCCTAGTGAAACGGAAAGAAATGGGCCTAGCCAACTCCACTAAAATGGACAGTGCACAAGTGAAGGGAAATCTACCTGAGAGCTAAAACTGTACCTGGGAAATCTAGAAGCTAGCTGGGCCTGCCATTTGAGGAACCAGAGAAAGTATGGGTGCTGGGGACTACCATTGGCTGAAGACTTTTAACCAGATCTGTGCTGTCATCAGAGGAGCCCTTCGGTCTCCCTGGAAGCCCCATGACCAGGGCCTCCCATGTAAGTAGATTAATCCAAATGCCAACAGAAGTGTGGGGGGGGGAAATCTGCCAGCCTTGATATATATCTTGCATAGCGGCTACGGGGGTGGAACTGGGGAGACCCGTGGCACATTTTAATAAATCTAACTTAAATGAATTAAACTATAGAAAATCACCCTTTCCATTTAAATTAAATTATGTTGGGAACTAATTCATTCCCATATAGAAAATCACGGGATGAGTGTTGTTAGAGTTTGAAACTAACAAAGTTCATGCCCAATGAGTTAGGCATAGGCTGGTATAGACAATAAAGTACTTGGGTGACTCTACCTTTCTAAAACCCATGTCTTTTCTACAGAACAGGAGTGTCCATAATCCCAAACTAAGTAATCCTAAAACGCTGCCATTCAGGTGAATGTAGAGTGGGAAAAACACAATTTCCCATTTATTTATTTGCATCCCAAAACGCTTTTCCTAAGGCCCTGTACTTTATGCAAATAAAAATCCCAAATCGACTTCCCCATTGAATTCCTTTCCTAAATGTTGCCTTTCAAATAAAAATGCCAAAACGATTTTTTTTCATTGAGTCTATTTTTCAAACCCTACATTTTTAATAAAAAGCCAAAACAATGTTGCTATTGTATTTCTACTCCCTCTACCGTGCATTCAAATTATGGGGTCAGATATATATGATGACTGGGGACGGGGGTTGCTTGGAGAGAAGAGCATTGTGATAACCCAAGAAAACATTGGGGGTTGTTGCATAATTGTTAATGTGCAAGAAATTCTCTGTGTGTTTTGATTTAAAGTCTTTAAATTTTACCTGCGTTTTGTAGTATCTGTACGCTCATTAGAAATACAAGTCAGTCAATTTCTGCAAGTCATTTGAAATTATGATATTGTGTTGTGCCACTGCATCAGTGGCTGATATTGGTTGTTTTATTGTTCTCTGTCAAACCTTAGATAAACATATATTCTTACTATACACCGGCCTGGTTCCTAGATCATTGGTGGTACATAGGGTATTTGCTGGGGTGGTGCGAGATAGGTTGTAGGCCTCATTTAATTTGAATTTGTATAAGCGCTTTGGGTGCGCGCCATCTTGCTTGGGAGGAAAGGAACTCCCTGAGTTGAGAGTGTGACTGCCTAATAAATTGTGACATCCTTCTGGACGTAACACCAATTGGGTTGTAGCATAGGCTCAAACTAACATCCCACTATTTAAGTGAGAACCGTTTGATCATCAAACCCAAGTAAATCTAGTGTTTTAGTATTTAATTCCCCTTCAAAGTTTCAAACCTTTACATGGGCAATCAATAGAAATAATACACTCAGACTGCTTTGATTATTTATTTGGGTTATTTGTCTGCTCCAAAAAGCCATCTGTGTCTAGTAAAAAGTAGTCTTGATACAAAGGTGCAAGCATTTAACTTACAGATGATAGCAATTGAAAGGAGGTTGTGTTTTTATCCCCTCCTTCAGTTTAGCCAGTTTTTTAAAGCTAAGGTAACATCTGCAATTCTGTATTGTTGTTAATTGCTCCCACAGTCCACCAAGCAATGGTTAAAGGTAAACAAAGGGTTATTGTGGAGGAAGGTCTTGAACCTCCCGCTTCATATTCCTATAGAAGCCATTAGACTCGAATTGGGTCTTACATCTTGGTGGTTTTATTATAAGAGTTTTCAACTTTGATTGTATTTTAAGTTTCAGAATATAGAGTCAGCACATCTTTTTACTGGGTTGAGAGAGTCAACACAGGTTAAAACAAATGTCCCACTTTCTGTTTTTTTCCAAGGAATGTGAACAGTACCTACATGAGTGAGCTGGGTATGTGGTTTCGCCTAATATAAAGTTCAGATTGATTGCTTTGGATAGAAATGAAGAATCTGAGCACTTAAAACAACATAAATTATTCAAAGATTATGTTTCTAGTATGGCTGTGACCACTGTGCCATCTTTTCCTCAACCATACATTGTAAAGTCTCCATCTCTTGCATTTAGGAACAAATTATTGCGATTTAGATTGCACTGTTACCCAACCTGGAAGGTAATGGGTCTGCGTATTGCGATCTTGGATTTTACCTGTCATCTTTGTAAAACTAGCTCAGAGTCTTTGCATCATTTAATTTTAAAATGTCTAGCATTACCACCTCAAAGGATTAAGTATTTTATTTGATTTGTCAATTCTCCCTCTTCAGTTATTCCGGAAAGTTTATGGTCAACTTTAATGAGCACTGTTCACATTTTGTGCTCGGCAGCCCTATTGGATTTCTTGATTTGAGCAGAGGTCTTGATTTGTGTTGGTGATCTTGCCTCCTTAACCATGGATCTTTTAAGCATTGCTGATTGAGGGTTGTATCCTTGATGTGGGTTGTTGGATATGAATGCTAGTGTGCTTTTTACTGGATGAAGTAATCCGGTCCTAATGTATATAATTATACAATTATATTTTATATGTAGGATTGGTAATATGTGGTTCTGCTTTATGAATTGTACATTTATTGCTGCATCTTTGTAATGTTTCTATAATATAACCAATCACAGTACGTAATTAAATAAATACAATTACTCATTTTCAGCTTGTGTTTGTGGTTACCTCAGTGATTTGTATTTCTCCAAAGAGATGATTCATATCAATGTATTCCTCTTGGGAGTGCTCACGGTTTGGCTAATTTGTTTGCTAAATCATTCCCTGTCTTATCATGGCCTATAACATTTGAATGCCCCTTTATTCTTTCCAGCATAATGTCATACTGCTCCCTTTCACTAAAATATCTATTGATTGGCTTAACTTCCAGTGTTTCTGAGGTTTGTTGTGTGCATGTACCATACCGCTGACTTTTCAATGTACTAGGTGTTCAACAAATGCACTTTGGACATACTCTGAATCATTATTTTTAGTGCCTGGAGTTCATGATTTAAAGAAGTAATGCCAGTTTATATATGGCCATCAATTCTGCCACTTGGCTACTCAGGGGGCAATTGCTGTAGCCAGTCGAGTGTTCAGGGATATTATTCACGTTAGCATTTATGACACCAGCTACTAATTCCTTCTCATCATTTTCTTTATTATGGTAGGAGCCTCTTATAAGGAGATGCTTGATAATTCTTTTTCAGTTACGCAGTTGTAGTCATGCTGATCACGCTGATCAGGTAAACCCTATGCCATCAAATCATTTTTACTTTGTCTATATCTGATTTCAAAGGATAACCCTGCATTGAAAGATTTTTTTTTAATGGGGAAAGGTCAAGCACAGAGTTTGGGAAATATGGGAAATATATGGGAAATATATCTTTTCAGTTGTTTCACAACCTCTATTTGAGAATCTCCTCACTCACATTTCACACCTTCTTTGAATAGATGGGCCAAAAACATCAAAATGCAACTCCCTTTATGGCCATGTTATGGCTGGAATGGCCTAGGGCAGAACCCCTGCTCAAGCCATGTCTTCACTGAGTTCCCTCATTACCTGACACCTGCATCCATAGGAATCCTTCCACCCATTTACTATCCATTCAAAGCCGAGCTTCTATTACCTCACAGGACCAAGGCGCATTCCTGATTTGGGCCTGTTGCCTGCCTTTTGTCTACCTATAACACCATTCTAGCCCAACTCAGAACTTACACCTGCATCTTCTCAGCCAACCATCCCCCCCTTGCCTTTCCCATCACACACCTGCTCTTCCTCTCTCTTGAGCTGCACAGTGCAGGAAATGTGTTTGGTTAATGTCCCACTGTTATAGGGAATTGGAACACACCTCCACCTGCATCAGTGTTATGATTCAGGAAAAGATAAAGGGATCGCTATGCACTCAGCCTGCTTCTTAGTGTGTGTTAAAAGCGGGCAGTGTCTTCCGTGACCTGCCATAATTGCAGCCCCAATTTCTGTTCATTGCTACTATTCTCCATCCCATGCACGTCTTGGCACATAAGAGATTCGGTCAGATGTTCCACATGGAAAGTAAAGAGTCATCCAGAATGCAGTAAATGATAAGCATCAAGCGCAGAGGTATCACACCATTGAGCTGATTGCAGTAGGGGACTCTGCCAGATTTCCCAGCTCAGACCAAAGGACCACCTATCTGTGGAGTAACAACAATAATTATGTTCTCTACCAGAAATTGTAGAGACGCTTAGTTTTATTACCAGATGAATTCTCGTGTTATTTACATTTTTCTGCTCTCCTAATAATTAAGAACACGTGTCAGTGAACCCAGCCAATGGGCTCTGAGGCAATTATGTAGGAGCTCTTACTTATTATTTGCCTTCGGTCATCAGTATAACAAAATGTATAAAAAAATGTACTGAGAACTTCTAAGAGATGTTGAGATTATCTTCATGTAGTAGGTCTTTCACTGCTGACCCCATGGGACCTAAATCGCTCCAGACAAAAATAAAAGTGGCTTGGTCGTGGTCTGGGATACTCCTGGCGGGATACAGATCACATCTGTGTGACCAAGACATCCATTTACAATAGGTATTTGCACACCTCCTATGGGCAAAATGGGGTTATTTATTCCAGAAATACACATTATAAAGGCAATCAAAGGGTGACATTGAATTATTCTTCACATATAGATGTCTATTATTTCAAATATTCCATTTATTTCTACATGTTAATAGGATAAGAAGAATGATACAAGTATGGTCTTTACTTTATATTGTGGTGAAACCTTGACTACAAAATATTGCGGACACTAAATACAGCTCAGAATGGGTGTACCTGATATATAATGTAGACATTAGATTGATAGTCTGGAATCCCTAAAAAAGATGGTAAGCAAATAAAATGTTAACTTCTATTGAATTCACTGCCGTATTCAGTATAACAGTTATTTTATTTATTCAGTTCATTAATAAAAAGACACCTGAAACAAGAGTAACGTGGTCTAAATTTGGGAATATCTAAAATCCAAGAGATACCCTGCCACATGTGTATAGAATTTCTAGTAGTGATGGAAATGCCCAACAGAACACAGGAGATAGTACACACCGCATCTATGAAATAAAGAAGCCAGTAACAGCCGACGGGTACGTATCATACTCCATGCTTATGGAAAATTCCCGAAGTCAAGGCCACTCACCTGCACACATCTGCAACCAAATTCCATTCCTACCGACATATTACACAACACCTCTGTCATTAGAATGCATCGATCCCCCTGGACAAAAATGTGGTCGAGCTGTACACATAAACAATTGGCTACTCTTACACTCTCTGGTGTCAACTTCTAAGCACCCATCTATTTTCCAGCTCGATATTTTTTTGTTTTTTTGTTTATATAGCGCCAGCAGCGCGCAAGCATCAGGGCGCTGACATGAAGAGGTAGGGACAAAGACACATATAATCACAGGACAAGGCGCTCAGTGAGTCATTTTCCTAGGACCGGTTTGTCATTTGAACAAGTGTGTCATGAGTTTTCTCCGTATTTATGTTCTAGTCTTAAAGAGATTAGTAGGTTGTTCCACATCATGGCTGATTTAATATGCTGCTTTAATATGGAAGGCTTTCCCGAGTCCGTTAGCCTTTTTGAATCTTCGATTTGACCTTTTGAGTCTCTTGGATGCATCTGTGTGTCAGTGTCAAAGCCTTAAATGCAATTCTTTCCTCAATGACTAACCAGTGTAGATTCCTTCTATCCTCGCTTATGTGTTCCTTTATGGACTACTTTTTTATAATCCTTACCGCATTATTTTGGATAGTTTGGCATTTGGCGATATGACCCTTATTTGCTCCCAGCATGAGGGCATTGCCGTAATCCAGCTTTGATAGGATGGTGGCTCTGGCTATTGTTGAACAATTGTCGTCACTCAGGTAGGGGCGGATTGACTTGAGGAGAGGAAGGTGGTATGCGCAGTTCTTATTTAATTGGTGAATATGGTCTTCGGCACTCATGGACAAATCCATGTACATCCCTAATGTTTTTACTCTGTCTACCACCTTGATTTGGATGTTGTTTATGCAGAAGGATTGATATGAGCTGTTAAGTTTGGCTCTGGCTAAAATGCACACACACATTGCAAACTCCTCTGACAAATTTTCCCATACCTGGACTTCGGTCCCCTGAGGGCGTTCAGCCTAGAGCACATTGGGACCATACCAATGGTGAACGATACTATACAAATGACAATTACAATACCAATATTTTAGTTCTAGGAATGGCTAAAGGAGATTTTCAAAAGTATACAAAGTGGCTTTGTATACAGAAAAATATTTGGATCGCTATACATTTTCAGTGAAGAGTTCATTTTGTCTGTTGCTATATGCACTGGGTTTCCAATAACACAAACCTGGCTGGGTGTCACAAAGCACTGCGCAACCAGGAGGTACCATAATAGGGTACAATATCATGATACAATTAGAATGGTAGACTCTTAAAGGTTCACTTGGAATGCCATGGATCGAGTGGTGACAGAGGGTTGCAGGAAGGGAATACAGGTTTATGGAAGCAAAGGCTGATGTATCCTTCACCTGTGCTTGAGAAATCAGCAAGTATGCTCCTGATTAAGCAATATTCCTATGTGTTTCCAACAGTCTGAACTAATTACACTGTTGAGTCCATGGGTCTGCCTCAGTGATTCCCTCCATTGGCCTTTTCTGCAAAAGAGAACATCATTATTAACGTCCTTCAATGAGCAGCTGCTCATTGATAGAATTGAGAGTTAGAAAGTCAATGCCTCTCTTCCTTATCAATACTTCCCTCACCCTCTTAGAAGCCCTATATTTAAGGTGACTCCAACACTGGAGAAAAGTTCCTCTGCTGCTTTTATGTATTTTTCTGAAAGATGTTCTACCAGGACATGGTAGTCCTACCTGCCTACCCACCCACCTACTCACCCATAATTCCCAGCATTTTCTCTTTTAAACACATGTGCCATGCTTCTAGCACCATGTAAGTCTTCTGTATTGTGTGCAGTCCTGTCTCTCCCATGTTGATTACTTCTACATGGGTAGGATTGGCTGTATAGTGATGTTTTCCTCTTAACACTGCAATTTGTCCCACACACTACATTGGCATAATGTTCAAAGCTTTTTAGCTATCTTTTCCATGGCAACATAGGTTCACCCACTTCAGGCAAGAACATTGCAGGAGGTGGAACACTTTGTATAGACTGTATAGACATGTCTCATGCGCCACTGAACTCAGCCATTGGCTATTTTTATGCTATTTTTATATTGTTTAGGCCCAGCGGGCGGAGAGAAATTTGAAGATCTACCTGATCTGATGGCTGCTGAGTGTGGGAATACGAACGAAAATTAGAAATCGATAGTAAAAATGAGCAAGCACTATGAGAAGAAGCTGAGCACGATTTTAGCACGTTACAAGTTTGGAAAGAGAATACAAGAGGAGGGAGAAAGTGTTGAGCATTACATTACGGCTCTTAGGAAATTAGCCCGGACATGCACATTCAATCAACAATTAGAAGAAAGACTGAGTGATCAATTTATGTTGGAATGCAAAAGTTGTAAAGTGTGGGAGAGACTGTGTACGGAAGATGACTCCCCCCCTTTAGAAACAGTTCTACGGATGGCCAAGGAGGTGGTCCAAGGCTACACTAGGTTTCAAAGACAGATGGGCTGATGGACGTGTATATGTCTCAAAGAAAGGATCATTGCTGTTACTTAGTTGGTTTCATCTGAGACCACTCAAGGTACAACTGGATCCTAATGCAACAGAATCAGCTTTCTTAATTGAGTCAGCTGAGGTTGACAAAGGAAAAGTGAGAATGGAAATATACAGAGAGGAGATAACGTGTGTGAAAGGCTTCACACACTGCATCGTTCATAAACAACGGTGCGAACCTGTAGCACACAAGTTGAGAAGTGTTCCGATATACATGCAAGAGGAAGTGAAACTGGAACTCAGTAAACTCCAGGAACAAGAATTATAGAAAGACTTGATGCATCATAATGGGTCTCTCCACTTGTTGTGGTAAGAAAACGTTCAGGGAAGGTAAGGGTGTGCACCGACTTAAGAGAACTTAATCAATGCATCATCCCTGAAAGACACCCTTTACCTAACATTCATGAATTTATTTCAACGATGGGCTCTGCAGAAGTATTTTCTACACTAGACCTCACTGCTATGTTACATCAGGTAAAACTGCACAAAGAGTCAAGGCATCTAACAGCATTTATTACACCGGAAAGCTTGTTCCAATACCGCAGGATGCCCTTTGGATTAATATTGGCTGCCTCAGTGTTCCAGAAATTAATGTACCAAATATTTGATGATGATAAAGGTGTCATTTTCTTGCAGGATCATATCCTAATATATGCTGACACTGAAGAAGAGCATAACAGGAGATAAGAGAAGGTGTTTAACAAGTTACACAATGTGGGTATGACGCTCAGTAAGGAAAAGTCGAAAATCAATAGAAAGGAAATTGACTACTTGGTTCATGTCATAGATGGATGGTATCACACCGAAGAAAGATTTAGCAGATGCAATTGAAGATATGGCCACACCTACATGCAAAGAACAAGTCAGGACATTTTTAGGTATGGCTGAATATTACTCTAAATTTGTACGGGGATTCTCAGACCACACAGTTTCTCTTCAGGATCTGATAAAGATGAATAAAAGATTTGTCTGGAGCGAAGGATGTGAGGATGAATTTCAACATATAAAGAATACTTTGAAAACAGCATGAGCGTTAAGGAACTATGTGCGAGGGAGACGCACAGTGATAACTACTGATGCTAGTAATGTAGGTTTAGGTGACGTTTTGACACAGATTCATGAAGGAAAAGAACATGTCCATAGCGTTTGCATCCTGCTTGCTAAAAGGGGCAGAAAAAGCATATGCAATGATAGAAAAGTAAGCTCTTGCTATTAAGTGGGCTGCAGACAAGTTTAGAAGCTTTGTTTGGGGAATCAAGTTTGAGCTGTGTACTGATCACAAACCTCTAGTGGAAGTATTTAAGACCGAAGGTCTGGATAAAGTGTCAGGCAGAATAAGAAGATGGGTTTCCAGGTTACAGGAATTTGATTTTGTGATAACGTGCATTCCGGGTGTGAGGAACTATGCTACATCGAGGATGACAAACCATGAAGAGGCTGAGGGGGACCAGGAGGAGCAGGAGATGGTCTGTGAGATTTGATACTTCTCAATATTAAAACAAGAGTGGTTTGATGTGATGATCAAAGATGCTAAAATGATGCTAGTAAGGAAAAGTCTGGAGGAAGGCGATCTTCCAATGAGGAAAATGCGAGAAGCAGGAATAGAAGGATTCTGAAGTGTGAGAGATGAACTATGTATTCAAGATGGGTACCTGATGAGATCAGATAAACGGATACCCCTGGAGGGGATCAGGGAAAAGGTGATACATCTTGGACATGAAGGTCATCAAGGAATTGTGAAAACCAAGCACAGGATAAGCAGTATCTACTGGTGGCTGAGATGTGACATGCAGATTGAGAGGAATGTTATAAACGGTATCCTTTGTATTAATTGTGATAAGGGGTGCATAGGTGAGAAGTATCCAATGGTCCTGATAGATATATCAGACAGGCCCTAGAAAAAAAATAGCTATTGATATTCTTGGTCCTGTCAGACCTTTTCTAATGTGGTTATTGATGTTTTGACGAGATGGGTGGAAGTGAGGATGTAGCTGAATGTTTCTACTAAAAGAGTGGTTGATTTCCTGGAAGAGATCTGTGGTCATGAGGGTTATCTGGAGGAGGTTTTGATGGATAATGGGTCACAATTTAAATTCCAAGGGGAAGGACCATCACGCACAAAACCAGTGCTATTTATCCCCCCCAGACCAACAGTATTGTAGAAAGGTACAATAGAGTGATAAAGGAGGAGATGAGGTGGGCATGCTCCGTTGGGAAAGATTGAAAAGAAGTGGTGGAGAGGATAGTTGTGGTTCACCCCGCACAGCACAACTGGGGTATCGCCTTTTGAACTCAGCAGGGAGAGGAAGGAGAATACCAAACTGTTTCCGGCATGGATGGGTGAGGTGACTGGCATGAGTGTGAAACTGGATGAGGTGAGACAGAGTGTCAGGAGGAGACAATTGAGCAATACATTTCTGCAGGATGACAGGAGGTTCAAAGTAGCAAAGGTTCCACAGGTTGGATGTTGGGTTAGGATCAAGTTACCAGTGGTCCTGAGGGATGATTGATGTAAATGGTCCAAACCAATTGAGGTGATGGAAGTGTTTAAACATGCCGTAACAACAAAGGATGGAAGAGTGTGGAACAATGAAAGAGTGATGGTTATGACTGGTAGGGGTAGTCAGAAGGAGTGAGGAGATGCATGGAGAAAAAGTGATTTTTCCTTGTCAGAATAATCAGGTACCTTGAAGACGATGTTGGCAACCACATAAAGATTACAGAGGAGTCATCAGAGACCGAGACACCTGATGGACTTTGCTGACTAGCGGATGTTCATGTGAAGGAAGGAGGATGTGTAGTGTTATACAAAATAGAATCCTAGAATGAGAATGTGTAAAAGGAGATTCCAAGAGAGAAGGGAGAGCGAGAGCTGCGGTTGGCGAGAGAAGGAGAAGAAGCTAGGAGCCTACTCCGTTCATATCTCCTTAATTACTCATGTAACTTTACTTACCTTTCTTGAATAAAGTTTATGCCCAAACTCTGTTGTGTCGGCAAGTTCTTCAGACTTTAATACTGACAGTATAAACAAGTGCTATAGCCATTTCTCAAAAATGCCCCACTAATGCCTAATATCGGTTACTAACCTTTGTTTCCTCTCACTCCAAAATATATTTACAGCATGTGCCCCTTCTTAGTATCCACGTGCTATGCAGTGACACATTTTTACCAATTTTATATTCACAGCCTTAGTAAGACAACTTTTTTGGCAGACCGATAATTCCCAAACACATGCACTTTTCCTCGTCTGCTGTTACTTAGCAACAGCGTAGCATTACTGAGCTGAGAATATTGTCAATATTGGTGATTTATGTAGCATCACATGCTGGACTCCTCCCATTTCTAACACCTGAATGGGAAACCCATACTACAGAGTATAGCCATGTTCCCCCAATGCAAGCAAGTTGCCCCCGAGCTATCCTTACATCAAACACAAACTGGTCTACAGACATACTTTTCTTTGAACTGAGGTGAGGCTTTGCCAGTCTTTTTACCTGCACCTACGTTGTCCATTTGATGTATGCATGCCTGATGTAGCCCCCCATAACATGAGGTGCCGCTTTGCCAGCCTGTTTACTTGCACCTTCTCTGTCCTCATGATGTTTGTATGCCTGATGTAGCCCACGTAACATATGGTGAGGCATGTCAAGAGTATGCTTCCACCAACCACCACAACTGTGTAATCCTAGCGTGTGTTCTTGTACCTATGAACTGTAACAAGCACTTACTGTAACTAGCGCTTAGATGCCTCAGGGCTTCGTGCGCTGAAATAAATGCAATAAATAAATGAATCAGTGTCTTTCCAATGCCATAAATTATTTGTATATTTTATGTGCATTATTGTAAACCCTTTCGGTACATGAATCTCTATTTTGTTTAAAAATAAGAATACATGCACTTGTGCGATGTGAAAAGCAATCATGTTTGTGAACAACGCAGCTGTGCTCATTTTGGCTAATTTGTTCAAACACATGTATTACGTATTTATTAACACGAAAAAGATAATATTTTTTAAAAACTCGCTAAATACTTTTCTTAGAATGAATTTCTTCGCATGTTGTCGTGTGCCCTGTTTCTTTCAGTTCGCTCATGAATTGCAAAAATGAACTGCTAATGTGTTAACAGGAAAAGAGAGTGGCAGAAAAAGGTCTTATGCTGCAGCTTTTACATATTCTATACACCGACATATGACGATGTGTAATAGCAGTTCTATAAATGATTAGATCCCTAAAGAGATCCAAATGAATTGCACAGAATCATCATATTCTGGTCCTGATTTCTAAAAACTGAAGGACACTCCACAAGATGTAATTTAGATGATGTTTTTAATCCTTTGCATAACAAGATTGTTGTATATCGCTCAGCATGCACACAAAAAAAAGAAATCATGGAAATGCGTGCAGTACAAATCACCTGCTACCACGGTTGACAATTATTTGCAATCTGCCAACACATATTTCCCTTTAATATATGAAAATGTGACACTTTGTTGAATGATAAATAAAACCATATTAGTTTGAGAAATATTTCTACGAAAAAAAAAACATATTTCTTTCATGAATCACACATGTAGTAACAATGGTGCTGTTTATTGTGTTTCATAACCAATATTAATATTAATTGTGAGAATAAACGTAGTTGTGGGTATCTTTGGTGGTCTCCTGGCGTGACAGGAGTCAATGGGCCACATTACGAGTCCAGTGGTGGCCGTGCCGGTAAAACTGGCAGGCTGCCGCCAGACTCATGGGGATTTACCGGCTCCAGACTTGCCGGAATCACTGGGGCATTACAGCCCCGGTAGTACAGTAATTCCAGAGCCGGCATTCCATTACTCCCCATTTCGGAATTGGGGCAGTGGAAACACTGTCCGTGTGCGGTCTCTGGCATTATGCCCACCAGATAAGACCTGACGTGTGTAACACCACACGGCCACATAACTCGGAGTTAGCCGGTCCGGAAAACAGTGCCGGTACAGTTTTACCGGCACCTTTAAATCCGGACCGGCTAATTCGTAATGAGGACCAATGAATTATATTTGCTCCAATTATACTGTTAGTGGCTTCTGTCGCATTGCGTGTGGGCAAAGAGTGCTACCACTGCCCGCTTACTTGTACAATAGTATTAAATGCCACCACACAAGTTGCGCCAGATAGAGTTATATTCATTCACTGTTAGTGTCTGCCAGTTATATAAGTACTTATTCACTGGTAGTGTCCGTTATTGCAACATGTGTTTCGGCCTTTGGCCTTCTTCAAAGCCGGACAAAAACTTTATAACATGTTCAAAAGAATCAGACGATGCGCTGCACATGTGTTTCGCCACAGAAAAACAAAATAACAAAATGCCACACGAAGATTCATATCATAATTACCCAATCAGAGACAGAGATTCGGTGGGTGGGGCCAAGGTAGGATATGTATGGTGAGAGAAAAGAAAAGAAATTAAAAATAAAATAATAAAAGGAAAGAAACAAAATACAACTGAAATTAGAATCTGGACTCAATGGAGTTATTTACACAGACACATCTTAAACAATAACTGTCTAATTCATTAATATTGCAACATTCAATCAAAGGTCTTATATCGACATATCAATCAGTGGTATACTATTAATTGTGGTTTTAGCTATCATTATATACATATATGTCATTATCATTGGCTCATCTAACTATCATGGGTTCGAATTGAAGATGAGGACCATATACAGAAACAACAGCTCAATTTTGGAATTGTAAAATAAATCTGGGAATACAGTTGACCCTGAATAAGGATCACAGCGAATTGCTGGCGTAGAAACTCACTGGAATATACAATTTGTCAGTTTCCTGACAAAATATATCCTGCTCACATTATGGGGTTAGCTTGGAAGATGCCCCATTGAAAAAACATGGGTAATTCTGTGCAAGTCGACCATAGTCGACAGTACAAAAAGTCAAGGGTACTGTTGGCAATAGACTATGGGCCTAATTTACAAAAAAAGTGCTAAGTAGTTAGTGCGAGCAAGAACATTGCACGGACCAAATGTAGAGTGTTGGGAGCTGATTAATGGAATTAAATGCATACAGAAACATGCAGTGCAAAGAAAAATGAGTAGCACCCAGGACACCAATAACACGCTCACATGGCAAACAGAACATAGCACTGTCGAACAACCTTTGCGCAAGACCCATGGAAAAAAGTAGTCAAGGATTACTTTCCAGCAATCACCATTACTTCCATTCCTCTTATGCGACTGACAAGTCCTCGTCCCAGTACCCCCACTAATCTGCGCCCCAGCTCCCTATATTAAGGTAGCAACCACAAGTCCACCCTCACCCAAGTACCCCAACTAAGCTGTGCCCCAGCATCTTACATTAAGGCAGCATCCAAAGGTCTGCCCTCATCCTAGTACCCCCACTAATCTGCGGCCCAGGATCCCTTATTAAGACAACACCCACAAGTCTGCCATCATCCTATTACCCCCACTAATATGTACCCCAAAATCTGCATCACTCTATGTCCACTCCTCTTGCACACAGTACGTACCCCAACAAGGGGCCACATCACAATAATGCACCCCAAATACACATCACCCCAACGCCCAATCTTATAGCGCACAGTACTCTCACCAAGAGGTGGATGAAATGTGAAATGGCTGAAACATATATCCAATGAATCATCTTGCTTGCAGAGGTCCATGATTAATACCAAGTACACCGAAATAGACAACCTACATTCCCACATTATTCGGCCACAGTACTTGCCTGACAACAGCTCATTGGATGTCCCCCCTATGCCCCTTGAACATAGGGACACAACAATCAGATTCCCACATATTTACACAAATCCTGTTGCCTGCTGAACAGACAAAACTATGTTGGCACACACTCATGATTTGTTGGGTGTCAGATACCCAACAGTAATGGATACAATGGATGCATACACCCATTCACTGTCCCTACACAGCAACAAACAGGCTTGCAGGCCTTGTTCTGTACAATGGTTGTGTTAGACTTACAATTGTTGTAACTGCAACATCACTGGCTAGCTATACATCCTGATCAACCATGGCCCAGTTCACTGTGGAGCACTAACCTACCTCAAATTTTCTGGCCTGTGTATCCCATGAAATACACCTGGCGGAAATCCTCCTCCAACATGATCATTTGGAAGCAGTGCTGTTTAATACAGGACAGCCATCTCTTCCATGGCTTTCCCTTGGAGCACACACTGCTGCTCAACAACAGCAACCATATTGTCACTGCAGCTATACTTTGGTCCCTTGATGTGAGGTGTGTAGCCTAGGGAATAAGAGTGAGACTAAATCTCTTCTCGTCATCCACAATGCAATAATCTATACCTCATTAGGAAGTGTGACCATATACACATGGACAAGCAAGTTCCAAAGGGATACATAAAAATATGTGGTAGTATGAAGGAACACAATGTACAAGAAAATTAAACCTTGAGCAGTGACTAGGCATAGGTGAGTGAGCTACCAACAGTTACCCCAGGCATCCCTGCATCCCTGCTATGGGGAACATCTGGGAACACACCTAAATGAATGAGTACCCATCCTCAATGAGAGACACAAAATGAAATATGCCTCTCATCTTCAAATGTCTCCCCACATCACAAGCTCATGAGTTGCTTATGCAGCATCACAGATTGATGTCTGCCACATCAATCCACCCATCAGCAGCACAGCATTTGAGATGGCCACATCGGCCGGATGTGCAGGCTCTGTCTGGGTAAAGGAATTGGTGAAGGTGGGTAGTGCTGCAGCAGATGGCCGTGGGACAGAAGGTTGTGCTGACCCCTTCATGGTGGACTGCACAGCCTCCTACCACATTTCACTTGGTTCCCCCACCTGACACCAGGGGAAGGCCTTCAATGGCCTTTTCCACCTTCTCCTCCTCCATCAACCCCTACACCTCCAATGAGGTGTCCATGCCTTGGAGCCCCTGTGTGGTACCATCACCATCATCACTCTGTCCCTCTGCTGCTGATTTGTCCAGCAAAATGATGAAATCCTGGGCCTCCTCCTCAGCAGCATTGCCATCGGAATGAGAGGATTCCCCTGGAACATCCTCTTCTGAGGAGGTGGATAAATATGGGCATGCCTGGCGTCTGTGCCTGCATCCGGATGCTTTGCCCCTGGGAAGTAGCTCCACAGCACAGATTGGACCCGCTTCTCCAGCTCCTGCAACTGTGGAAAAGGTAACACAGAACATAGAGATCAATCATAAGTGCCAATGCATATGTACTCTCCCCAAGTGCATCAGTAGCATGCTGTCAGCATTAGTCAACGAGCAACTGCCTCACACACAAAGGCTCATGCTTGTAAATATGACAGATTCCAGTCTCAAAACTAAAGAAAAAAGTACACCTCACAATGATGAGATATGAACAATTTAACATAGCACTTTGATGTCTGGGCACATACAAATTACAACAACTAATTTCACACCACAAACACAATGAAGCAGTGTCCAAAGTGTAGGCAGGGCAATGAAAAGGGCACATCTACCAACATGCATCCCTGACAATCCATACTGAAAGCAAGCCACAAATGCATTCACCTGTTGCTGATGATCAAGCAGCAATTCTCTTGCTCCCAATGCAAACAAATGGCATGATGACCTATCATGTATGCCCCCTCATTCAGTGGCCTCACAGGTCCCAATTATAGATCTGGATAGTCAAATGCAAGAAATTGTCATTACCACACATAACCACTCATCCATACACATGTGTCAGTCTCAGCTGCTGAGTGGAGATGACACAATCATCATACACAATAGAACAACCCATAGAGGAGCATGCATGAATGTTTCTCACATGCCCACAACATTTCAATCAGACAGCTGTTCCTGTCAGATGCCTTGCTGTCAGATTCTCAAAGTGCATGCACACAAGTATACATTGTCACCAGAGACTGACTGAGCTCATACCGACAGCTGTTCACTTCACATGTGTGTTCCATTACATACTTCCAGATTTGGCATGAGGCTGCATGCTATTTAACTATTGTGCAACACACATGTCGTGGAAAGCACTAACCTGATCAGGTCATGCACACCCATGCAGGACATACCAAATCTGTGGAAATGTACACCCTGTGAGTACTCAACAGCAGCCTGGATACATGCCTGCAGCTCAAGGACCTGGGCATGGGCCACTGGGTTGATCCTCTCCAGGATCACAGATGAAGGGGTAACACCCGAATGCAGCGTGCACAGTGCATCTCCACAGAGGAACCTGCCTTAAGGGCTGTCATTGCCTTCACCTGGCTTCAGATCCTAATGTCGTCCCAAGGTTTCTTTGCATGGTCCACTGTATGGACTACCACCCCCCTGCATTGATGGCAGCCATGATGTCCACCGAGATCTGTTGACAGCCACCCATTGTAAGCTTCCTCTGCACAACAGAGAGGGCATCATATTTTGCCAGGACCTGATCACCCAGGATGCCAACTTCTTCAGCTGGGAGGTTGACAGCCCTCTGCCTCTCCTTGTGGGTGCTCATTGATGTTGCAGACATAAGGCACCTGAGGCTGGTGGGGTGATGCTGGGCCCTGACTATGCATACTGTGGAGCTGCATTGGTGGAATAGAGAGGTGGAAGTCCGTATATGTCAGATGAGGTGGTCACAAAGAGAGGCACGAAAGAACAGGCTGTGGGGGAATTGCAGGACCTCCAAGGCAGTCCTTGCGCTAAGCAGCAAGTGACACACTACCAAGCAGCAGGAGATTTGAGGTATGGAGGCAAAATAAGTCTGGAGGATTTGGAACAAGGCAGGAGCTACAGCAAGGTACATGTGTCTACACTTCAAGTATGAGGCAACACCGTCAAAATAAGAGGAAGGGCCCTATGCATATGAATTATGTGCGCATACACATGTAACTCAATAAATAATGTACTCACGAGAGCCTCTAACCTGCATGTGCCTTCTGTTCTGTGTGTGGATGCGGCAAGAGTGTAGCATGCATATTTGGAGGCATCAAGAGTTAAGGAGTAGCACACAGATTAGGATGCGGCGACAGTGAGGGTGTAGCATACAGATTTCCTGCCATGCATGGAGGTAGAGTTATTTAGGGGGTACCATGCGGATTTGGAACTGGCAAGATTAGCATGTACCTTGCTGTGAATGCGGAATGCAACATGAGTGAGGGGGGTCCGTGGCGAAGACGAGGATGGGGAAGAGGGCAGAAGAAGGGTCCACATGCTAAATGTGGTGGTGAGCCTATAGGTGCTCCAGTACCACCAAGGACCACTAAGGGTAAGAAGGCACAGCCTTCAGAGCAGGCACATGCAGCACCCCATGAAGAGGAATGGGCAAGGCAAAAGAGACCACTAATAAAGAGGCGCTTCACAGATGAAGAGATAACAATCCTCACTAATCATGTTGGCGAACCCCATGGAAACCTATACCCTTAGGCTGACAGTACCCTTTCTATGACCCAGCAATGGAGAATGTGGCAATAGGTCAGAGATCTCATCAATGCCTGTGGTGTGGAGATGTGCACAGCGGAAGAGGTCCACTAGATTATGGGTGACCTCATGAGGCAGAAGCTCAGTAGAAATCTGGCCTCCACTTTGGCTACTGAGGTGAATCAGCACAAGTGTATCAGCTAACTCTATTTGAAGAGGTTGCCAATGGTCTCATCGGCAGTGAGCAGGTGGTTGGCATTATAGGCATGGACACCTATGCAGCCACATCAGGTGAGTGCCATGTTTGCATGATATGTTTGCTTACCTCAACACATATATGATATGATATCACATGTAGTAGTAGAGTTGGTCATGGTCCCTCTCACCCATCCATGAGCACTACAGTAATGCATACATGCATACTTCCATTCCATGTTGTGCATCCTGGAATGTGCATACATGAACCATGTGTGCAGTTGACATACATCTTACAGCACACATCACTGCAGCTTTCTTTAGAATTTTTGCTATATGGGACAATGGCCTGCAGGACACATGACATCGGACACATAAACAATGAAATGTATGTGGATTGTGCATTGTGAACACTAATTGCGACTCACATGGAATAACAATGCACAGTGGCTTATGTCAGAGGCATCTATTCCCTGACACTAGAGGGCAGTGCACATGGATGATTAACAATGTCAGTGAGAAGTAACATGAGAGTGTGTGGCAGTCTGAAGTTGCAGTGCTTGGCAAAAAGATGTTAATGAGTGATGTTCATTCCACATGTGGAGTGTCAATTATCCAGTGCTCCTGCAAATGCACACTGGTCATATCCATGCTGCACTCTCCTCACACATGGTCAAGATGCATGGGTGATGGGGATTTTAGCAAAACAATTTCCGGCATGCGTGTTTTGCCAGCATGAGAAAACATGATACTTCCACATGTTGCAAGTAGGCATAGATGTAGTACAGAAGGGGCCCAGCAACTTAGCATGGGACTCCACCCATCTACTGTTAGACCTTCCACTCTCATACATGTATGTATGGTCACCTAATCCTCTAATCTGTGGCTTGATGCATGACCAAATGTGCCACGACATGGCTGCTTAGAGCATTTATTGTCACCCACCTATGCATTCCACATTACAGGATGCCCAGTCTGATGCATGTGTACCAGGCCGTTTTGCGGCTGTACGTATATGATGTGCATATGCATCTTCAAGTGTGTCGGTGGGCCTCTAAACCTTGTTGTCTGACTATGTGCCGGTGATGTTGTAGCAGATGAGGAGGCCGAGGAGGAAGAGGCAGAGGATGAGGTACAATTATCAACCAGTGCAGCACAGGATGCTGGGTCTGTTGAGAGTCCCCTTGTGTTTCAGGCCATCATCAGCAGGCCATCTGACTTGGCTTCCGATGATGCTGCTGAATCCGATGTGGAAGGCATTTTAAGGGACATGATGGAGGGGCCACCACTGAGTAGTCTGAATGCCATGGAGCTCCTTCAGTTCCTAGAGGCTGCTGAGTCTGAAGAGGAGAGTCAGGAGACCCTGGACCTGGCAGTTGAGAGGCCTGCTTCAATGGTTGATTCTGTATCTGCAAGTATGCCTCCTAACATCATGGAGTCAGCAATGGAGTCTGATGTTTTTGGGAAGTTGTAGACCGCTGTTGGGAGGCAAATGAATATGTCATCCATAGCTTCTGCCCCGCCCCCACTCCAATACCGCAGAGTCGAAAAGCGTTACTCATTCAGACAACCCCACCACCCTTATCCCAGGCATGTACAACAAGACATGGAGACAATCTAAACTGAACAGGTTAAAAGCAGTCAAGCTGATGTTTTAACATCAATAGGCGCATGCACTAGACGTAACATAGATATACACTCCACATGAATAACACACACACTAGGTCAACTGTGTATTCATACATGAACAAATATTAACATAGCAACACAAGGCATGAAGAACACTAACATAACCAATGTATACGCTGAAAACAACATGAACGACACACTAGCTTACCTCTTTAATATTAAAATAACAGTGTAATAGTGCAGCCATCTTCTTTAAAATGGATGACGCAGCATGCTTTTAAATACATAAAAGTCTGAAGGCTTCCAGTGAACTCAAAAGGCTAAATCCACAGAAACACAGAGCTATGCAGAGCTCAGGCAGTATTTGGCAGTTAGTGACAAGGTCAGAAGGGGATAGGTTGGATAGGAACAGCAGATCAAAGGCTTGAGATAGTGATTCCCAGGACATAGGCAGGATACTCCCCAATTAATTCAAGCTTATTAGTGCACAACTGACCTTTGTTAACCAAAGGCAATGGTATCATGAGCCAAAAGGACCAAATGGAGAATAACTCAAGTGTTCTTAGAGGCAATAGAAAAAACAGCACACGCATTAATAAATACTAAAATCTAAATAAATAGGAGGTAATTTCACTTCGTACACGTCCTCTAGCATGTGACTTGACATTGGAAAACACTGGCTATTTATTAGGTGCAGAAGATAAAAGCACACAGACCAAAGGTCAAGCACATAGAGATTGCCTGCACTCATAGTCTGAGGAATGAGGGACGGTAATTTCTTTAATGAATAGAGGACAGTTCATGGTCCCCTCTCTCCCTAATACCTGTCTGGACCAGAGCTTGATGACCTCTCAAAATGTCCAAAGTTGATTAGCAAGAAGCCAACCAATCGCATCCTTTAGTGTCATACTGCCCACCATGTAGTATGCCAGCCAATTGGTTTTCTTAGAAGGGATGTATTTTTACTTTTATCAATATTGGGATGGTCTCAGGAGGAGCCATCAGATATCATTTACCCAATTAACCGAGTAACACGTATATGATCCATATGTAGCCACATCCCTTAACCAATCCCCTTTCTCCGTAGGGTTTGTGAAATTGAGATAATGGGCCTCATTCCGAGTAGGGCGGTAAGGGTTAACGGTCACCGGTAACGAGACCGGTGCCATTAAACCCTTACCGCCCTACTACGAGTTCCCTTTGCGGATCCTTCCTTAACGCCTGCTTTTAGCAGGCATTAAGGACGGGACCCGCAAAGGGACTTTAGTGCTAATAACGGTACCGTAATTTACGGTACCGTTATTAGCGCCTTCCCCATTCCCATTGGGCCCTATGGGGCAGCCATGCCCAAAATAGCGGCATGGTTACCTCCAAAGTCGGAATGAGGCCCAATGTATGACACGATATATGATGCGTGCTGTTTTGTATGAATTTGGAGAAGAGACTCAATATTTTGATGTTTGTATGCTGTCCATGATTTATTTCAATGATAATAAGGCCGGGATGATAATAAAGCTGAACTTTGCCTTGCACTTTGTCTACTTCGTCATTGAGTTTGGCTTGGAGTAATGGCAGTACCTCTGGCATACCAGGAATGTCTGGGCCCACTCAACACCAACAGACTATGACAGTGCATTCACTGCGATGGGCCCAGGTTCCGGCATCCCAGAAGATGTAGCATGAATGCATCCTGGTTAAATGGCATTTACATACATGATGTGTCAGTTGATCAGTTGCGCATTGAAGTAATGCCAACGTTTCCTGTTTTTATATGTATGCTCTGTCTCTCGGGGGGCTTGCAGCGCTACATTGGTGCACTCAACGGTTGCCAGGACCCGGGAAAGTGTGCAACAGCATAGAATTCCTGGCACACACTCTGCCTTGCCTGCAGTGTGTGTGGCATGTAAATGTGCCTATGGTCATGTGATAGGATGCAGCACACGACCAGGTGGAGGCACCTTGATTGTGTGGGATGTGATACACCCCCAACAATGGCTGTGGTATGCTGGAGTGATCCAGTGGCCAGGAAGTGTAAATCTGATAGCACCAGAGGAGTCACAGCCTCTGAGCACATGATGGGTGATACCAGGTCATTCTGCCACTCCCATAACAGGTCTAGGATTTCATGTGGAGTGTGAGAAACCTGAAAGTGTCTCACTGGCTAGTCCCCGGGGATCTCTCATCCAGGTGACCAGGACACAGCCATCGCTATTGTACCAGTTCCTGGGGGTGGACCAGTGCAGGAGGATCACCTGGATGAGGGGCCTTCGGGGAGTGGAAGTGGGACACCGAAGGGTGAGATGTGGTATCTCCTGCATTAAGGCACCTTTTCCCCATGCTACCAGGTAGGATATCTAGAAAATAATCCCCTGCCCTTTTCTGACACAAACACTTTCTCACAGAGTTCATCGTGAGCGACAACGGACAAACACCAGAGCTGACCTGTCTCAACTAAAAGGATCAGATGTGGACCCCTTGCTCACTATTCTTAGAGAGGCACGGCTCCACCCTACTGATGAGGTCCAACCAGATCGAAACATGTGTCTAGGGTTGCTGTTGGTACTCTTGTTCAGAGCAGAATTGTTTAGCAATTCGGTGCTGGACTGCCCCAGGGCAGGACAAAGACTGATATGTTTGGGATATTTCTTCTCTGTGAAAGATAGTGAGCTAAAGACCCTGGGTAAGTCTCTCGTAACCAGGACTAATGTCTGGCAGAGGGACTCCCAGGACCCCCACCTGTTAACTTGCATATTTAAGTAACTTTGGGTCTCATCCTAGGTTACTAGGGGAATCCAGACGTGGACCCCTTGCTCAATATTCTTAGAGAGGCACAGCTCCACCCTACTGATGAGGTCCAACCAGACCGAAACACGTGTCTGGGGTTGCTGTTGGTACTCTTGTACAGAGGAGAATTGCCTAGTATTTTGATGCTGGACTGCCCCAGGGCAGGACAAAGACTGATATGTTTGTGATATTTCTTCTCTGTGAAAGATAGTGAGCTAAAGACTCTGGGTAAGTCTCGCGTAACCATGACTAATGTCTGGCAGACGGACTCCCAGGACCCCCCCTTGTCAATTTCCAACGCAAGGGTCAGGCAGAGTCAGGCAATTACTGATAACTACACACACCTCCCCTGGATGAAATGTGGCGCACGAAAGCACACTCTGAGGAAGGCAAAACGCATGAGGAAGCAGCAATTCCGAAATGGCAGTTTAAACCAAGGAGAAAGGTGGTGAGATCAGAGAGGACGACAAGGAGGGAATTACCCTTGCCCTTTTCAACACAGAACTGCGACTTTCAAGACGCATCAAGGAAAAGAAACATAAGACTCGGAATTGCAGCTGATGAATGGTGTAGCATGCGTTAAAGGTACACAAGACCCTCCCACATTGATAGCTAAGGTGGGGAGAAGCAATTGCCACTGTGGTACTGTCCTTGACTCCGACAACAAAGTAATCCCAACGAGTTCAGCACAGCCGGTGAGTTGGAGAAACTGATAGCAGACCGGATTGTGTTATGCTCAAGGTTGCAAGTGGCAACATTGTATGAAGAAAGAGAACTTGTATACAAATGAACTTTATGAATCCAAGATAGGTACCAGATACAGACCGGTTCGGCCCCATGTGGTTCTCACCCGGAGGTCTCTGTTTGGAGCCCCCCCTTCTGAGTGGGGAAATAATTATTGAACTGTAAAATCAAAGTGGTCTTGCAGCGGGATATGTTGAATCCTGTGCACTTTCGAAAGTCTTTGATTGTCTATAACCTGAAGTTTGTCTGAGCCAGGCTTAGGGGGCCTGATTGTAGAAAAGAGGTCTGAGCCCAGAAGAGGGGGATCCTGGGTGAAGAGTAAAACACCTGAGAACATTGTTGTGGCAAATGTATACCTGACTGGAACCTGACTGAGGGGGCTAATGGTGAAAGAAGGATCGGAGTCCGGCTGAGGGGGATCCAGGGTGAAGAGTAAATCGCCTGACGTAAATATTGAGAAAGGAACTTTTCTTTGATGTTTGTGGTGCATGAGGTCTTCTGAGGCAAGAGACATTGCACCCTAGAGCGTTGAGCACAGAAGGCACTGATGTTGTTGAAAGGAACTGTGACCTTGTGCCAAAGAAGCCCATGAGTGTGCTGTGCTTGAGTGACCTGCCTAGTCCCGTGCTAAAACCGTGGGGAAGGGAAGCCCAGAGCCTAACATCCTGATTTATCCTTTTGTGAACACTTCTTTCTTTTTGTGAACATGAACCCACACTATTTTGTTGCATAGTGGTAAGGATTGGCAATAGTTTCTTTTTAGTATAGGCCCTTTTTATTTGACTATACTCAACTAGGACTGTATTATTATTATTATTTGATGGTCGTAGCTTGCTCCCATATTAGATTTAGTTTTATATAGGCGTTTTTCACACTATTGATAACGTTCAATAAACATCCTTGAATTGTGATCATTTGGGTCTATCTTACTTTAATACCATGCCTTCATTACAAGCGGGAAGTAGTATCTTCCATGCACTTACTCATCTGGGATCCCAAATAAAGTTGTTTGTGTGTGGAAGATTCCGGCCTTCTCCACCTCTTCCTCATTCTCCTCCTCTTCCTCCTTCCATGTAGTCATGTGAGGGCCAGCAATGCAGTATCCAACATTGTCACAAACGTATGTTTATTGGGGCTGCATTCCGCTTTGTGCTTTACGAGCGGTGGCAGTGTGTTCATTCTCCTTTGGAATCACAGCGATAGCGTGATAGCTTCTGTGAATAGGGTTTACTTAGCACTTGATGTGTTCATTGCACAGTGCCACCATCCCCACATCCATGTTCTTCCTCATTTTCTTCATTTAATGAGGATTTTGCATGTTCCCATCCCCTATTTTCTTCTTTGCTGTGGCCCTTCCAGCGTGTTGCTTTCAGTGTAGCGCAAAGAGCTTCTGCACAGCACTAATGGTCTGATCATTAACCCCAGTAAGAATAAAATTGTCACATTTGCCAAAGGAGCCCATAAGAACCTGAGCCATTCTTTGAACTTGGAGGGGGTGAAGGTGGGCATCTCTAGCAGCCTTACCTATTTAGGCTATTATGTTGGTGTGTATAGGGGTTCCAGAGGGCACCTTGAGGTGCTTTCTAATAAAGCAAAATTATTGGAAAATCAGATCCTAAAAATCGACCGTAAATATGGGAGATTCTCCATAAAACCAGCTCTCCTTTTCTTTGAAGGGAATTAGCTCCCAAATTGACTTATGGCCTGGAACTAAGCACGGAGCAAGTTGTGTCTAAACTGAATGCAATTGAGGGTGGAATTTGGAGACGGATCCTCAGCCTACCGAATGTGGTTCCCCTAACTGCAATTCGATATGAATTAGGATATGCCTCTCTAAAGTCATGTGTGCATTGGAGAATGCTTACGTTGTATGCAAAAGTTAAGGCTCCATCACTAAATACCTTACATGAGTTAGTAGGAAGCAACATTGACTTCTCAGGTTTTCTAACTAAATTTTGCAACTCGTGCAAAATGATTCTTCAAAGCGTTTACTCTGATTTGGGGCAATTAAACACTAACCCGATGAAAACTAAAAAAGCTGATTGGTCTCTTACTGTAGATAGCTTTCACTCATATAAAACGATGAGCCACTTATCACACGAACATAAGAAAAGAGGCTCCTTCTCCAAGATTCCTACTATGTTCCCAAATAGAATATATCGGGCTTCTCTGTTAAGATTACGTTGGAATATACTCCTCACTTTGGATACTATGCTGAGAAGAAATCAAATTAAGGTGGAGGACAGCCTATATAGATTTTGCCATCTAGAATCTGAAATGGCTAAACATCTTATCCTTCATTGTATTCAAATAAATGCTCTCAGAGATTCTTGTTTAGGCTTATTGAAGGACCTGTACTCTGGACACTCTACTGACCATGGCTGGCAACGTTGTCTATGTGTACAAAACATGCAAGAAGGATTGGCTCTTTCTGGATTTATCTGGAACCTTCATTTAGATTGTTCTAGATAACTTCGGGGAAATTGTTTGTCATCCCCTCCATTGATTCGAGCGTGTGCTCATTTTGCTTTGTTTTTAAAGATATATGTTGAAATTATAAGGATTTTAAGGATGCAATTTCTTTGGTTACCCTTTAAGAATCATTTTATTCTGTGAATGCTATGTTGATATTCCTTTGTTTTGTTGATTATTTTATTATAAATTACTATTGTGAATTTTCTTCTTTGTAAAGATTTCTCTTTTTTTCTGTAAATTCTTTTGTAAAGGTTTAATAAAGCTGTATACAGTAAAAAAAAATTCAAAAATGGGAAGGGCCAGCGGAAGGTCCAATCTGTGAATCAGCAATACCCATTTAGCACTGCTTAAGGTGTACAATTGCTGTGCAAAGTCACCTTGTGCTGCATTATGCTTTTGGTAAAATAGGCCCTATCTGTGCACTGAAGCCGGTATAAACTAGCACTCATCAGCAGGTCAGTGGTAGCACACATGATAAGAGCATCCCATATTATTGCAGTTTTCCGTCACTGCATTCAGTCAAAAGAGCCATGGCACAGCAGCAAACATGTATGTGGCGACAGTACAGTCTGGTGGTGCTATGGTGACTTGCTATTGGTGAGAGGGCTATTGTAATCATCCTCTGGATCAATCACAATTGTTTGCATGGTGTCTTATGTGGCACCTCAAGTATATGTGTATTGCCTTTTCAGGAAACTGGTTTTCATGCAGAGTGGGTAGATGGCATGATCCTGTGTATTTTCAGATCTTTTATTTTTTGCTTGAAAGGCATTTTGCTGTGGTAAATCAGAATCTTTGCTTTGCCTTTACCGCCTGTCTTTGTAACTATGCCATTAAATACCTCATTCTCCTTGTTCGCTGGTTTCCAAGTCGTGTGTTGTGGCTTGGACGCAGGTGAGTCACCTTATTATTTTATCTTACTCTTCGTCATCATCGTCCTCATCATCATCATTCTCAGATTTGTAATCCAAAAATGTAGATAGAATTGAAGAGGATGACTAGAAGCTGCCCTTATCGTGACCCTCCCCACAATGTGGTGTTTATACCAGCTTGACAGCATTTACATCTCCAACTCTTTTCTGCTTTTGCCCCTGAAGAAATAGAATCAGTCTTCTCTTCGTCCAGCAGAAATATCTAAGGGCGTTACACGTTATCTTACACAACAGGGTGATGCCTTTAGGTTTCCATGCACAGTTCTGGCCTTCCTGATGACCACAGTACATGCTGTGGCTGAAATAAAATGTTCTCTAGCCATATGCCTCCGACTCCCCAGAAACATTTTGGTGCTCCAAATACAATACACTGAAAATGAGCATATCTCCTCTCCTGCCACACAATGATTTAGATTATAGCAACTGCAATCTCCTCCGGCCTACAAATAATTATACAAATTGTGCCTTGTCACAAAAGATGGCATAGGAAGAACCACTGAATATAATCTTCTGTTTTTACAACATATATATTTTTTTGTCTGTCAAAAAGTGTACATACTCTCCTATCTCCAAATAGTTATTCGACTTGTTCTTCACAACCTGTATTTTTTACCTCGTTTGTCACAAAATATGGCACATCCTGAAAAACTAGTAATTGTGGTTTACTGCTCACTAGGAATTCTAAAATACGTTCTTCACAACTTGCCTTTTCTTTTACCTTTCAAAAAAGTTGCTCCACTCAGCACAATCATTGAATGTGCACTCCTGTCACCAAACAGTTCTAATAGATTTCTAATACGTTTTTCTCTGGAGCAGGCAGTTTGTCCTCTAGGTCACAACAAAAGTTGGGACTCTCAGTTACAGCATATGTTCCTCCGGCCCAAAGAATTCCAATATTTTTTTTTGTGCAACTGGAATTGTTCTTGTCCATGAAAAACAGTTGGCATAACCAGTACAACCATTAAATTCAGCTTCTTTGCTTTAAAACTGCTTTACATGAGCTTTGCCCTCTGTCAGGCAATAATAGCAAGCTGTCACAACAGATGAGAACAGATACAGCTCTAGGTTTTTAGTTGCAGATCTTGAAACCTTTTATCCATTGTCCATTCTACCACAGTTTTGAAGAAGGCTTGCTGATCTGCAACTTTAGCTTCATCCTTTGACATGAAATACAGAGTCAACTGAAACCCTGAGACTTGTAGAAGATCTTAAAACATTCACTCTTTATTGTGTTGAAAGTTCCATGACAACAAAGACCCATCATAAAAAAGAAATCCTGCTGAATAGGCTTTAACTTGTGAGTATTACCCTTCTGTAGTG
Source organism: Ambystoma mexicanum (assembly GCF_040938575.1). Taxonomy (NCBI): domain Eukaryota; kingdom Metazoa; phylum Chordata; class Amphibia; order Caudata; family Ambystomatidae; genus Ambystoma; species Ambystoma mexicanum. The sequence continues at coordinate 1,383,027,111 of NC_090937.1, read as the reverse complement.
CATTGGCTTACACTCACACAACCATTTTGGTGGTAGGGATGAGGCCGAACATCCTACGAGAATTTCAGTGTAAATGTAAGACAGATCCCTACCTCTCATAACATTTTTTGATTGATGGATCCGCTGATACATTTAAAGTCATTGTTTTGCTTAATATAATTTGTTTTTTGTGCTGATTCTTTGAACAGTACTAACACTCTTCTCATCCCCTTAACTGATATTTCTTATGGTGGTAGATGATTCACAATACCCAATGGGCCATCACTTATTAAATAACAGAAATGTCTATAATGACAATTGTTTGGTCAACAAGGCAAATATGCATTTATTACTTTAAACCTGAGCAGGAGAATTAGGACATATGATAACGGTTTATTCAGCAAAAATTGGCACAGTGACGGCTCAACGTCCTCTTCCAGAGCTAGAACATACAGTGTCTAATGAAGGTGAGTAGTCATAACATTGGATCTCCAATGATTGTCAGATAACTTTCTCATTAGCATGTAGCAGTACACGTTTACGATATCATTCTTAGTGTGCCCAAATCGTATTGGGCTGCTGCACAAACACACACATTGCACGCACGTGTGCGTGCACAGACACACAACCAGACACACAGACACACACACATTCACACACCTGTATAATGTGGCGCCAAGTACGGTAACAAATGCAGCTGCCTCCTGCAATCCTTCCTCAGCATTCTAATTATCGAAGACCAGATATTATGCATGAGAATGTATACTTTTTATACAGTAAATCTTCTCAGTAACGTACACTGCTGCCACTTAATTCTTGCAAAATGCTTGATCATTTTATGCCCCGGGCAAATTTCAGACTAACATGTGCCAATTTTGGCCATATATGAATGGTCAATAAAATAAGATGAGAAGCACTCAATACTCCTTTTTCTTTATGCATGCATCCACACGCAAGGCATGTCATTTGAAGCAAACAAGCTGCACCAAGTATGCTTAATCACAGCAATTATACATTAATGTCACTGGGTCTGTGGGAAAACAGGCCCCTGCAATGCTCTGCTTTGATTAATCATGGGGCTGTGTATAAAACAACATGTCCATTGGCATTTGGGACCTGCCCAACTCGACATGAGCAGTTACATCCTGTTGGCTGTGGCCAAAATGGAATCCATCACTGCAGCAAAGAAGATAAGCCTAGAAGGGGCTTGGGTCTCCTAATAATAATGTTGCAGAGCATGTGGTGGCTTTGCTGTTTTCCACTTTTCCTGCCATGCACCCCTCCACCCCCACTTGGCTGTTCCTGCTGTGGCTGTGTTTGTTGGCCAGTGGGCCATGCAGTGCCTTTGTCCGCAATACACCTTCAAGATGGCCGCATCATTCCATTGAGCACTGAGTGCTCTGCTTCCTGGCCCTGCCACACTGTAATTGGCTGCCTTAAAGCACCTGAAGCCAATCAGTTGCTGGCAGGCGAGTAGCCGGCCCCCAATCCAAAGGTTCACCTTCAAAGGCCCTGTCTGTGCCTGTTTCCCCGTGGCTGGGCATTGCGGGCCCCCCTTTCTCTTCTCCAATAATCAATTTGCATTTTGAGTCTGGGTACCTCAGCCAGGCAGCATTGGGCTATGGGATCCCCCCTCAGCTATCATATAAGTGTGGACTGTTAATCCATTGCCTGCAGCATCCTCCTGACTCTGTGCCTGTGTCACTCCTGACAATCTCTATTTTTTATTTTATATTCGTTTAGCGCACAAACAGCCCGTGGGCATAGTAGCGCTGTTACTTGAGGGGAACTTAGTTTCAGTGAAGGTACAAGTGGGTTAGGAAATGCAGTATTCACTCACGAGGGGTAAGTGTGGTGTTAATCACGCGAATAGTGTTGTTTTCATAGCCTTGAGGAATGCGATGAGTGATTCTTCAGCTCAAAGAGTTGGTGGTAGAGCATTCCAATGAAGGGAGGCTAGGTATTGGAAGCTGGCACCACCTACTCTGACTCTTTTTAGCATAGGCACCAGTAGCATGTTTGAGACTAGTATGGTGTTCTTGTGGGCCTCGTTGAGGTAGATGGGTGGATCCTTTTGATAGGTAGGCAGGAGCAGAGAGGTGGATGCACTTATGGGTAAGTGTTAGAACTTTGAATATAACCCGTTCTTTTATTGGGAGCCAGTGGGCTAGTTTTCTGGCGGCGGTGATGTGATCTCTTTTGGAAAGGCCTTCGGCTGCGCAAAGAGCACTATTCTCTCTTATCTATCTCAGAAGGCACCCCTTCTTCCAAGCACTAGGCCATAAAACTTGTCTTCCTTCCTGGCCTTACACTTCTTCCACTGCCTACATCCATGTACTGTTGTGCTGCTATACCTGATCACCAAAGAAACAATTGAATTTAGCTGTGTTCACATCCTGTCTTGTTTTTGCTGCTTGTTTAAAAAAAATCAAATTTAGCTGTGGTCACATCCTGATGCTTGTTTAAAAAATCTAATTTAGCTGTGTTCACATCCTGGGTTGGTTTTGCGGGTTGTTTAAAAATCGAATGTAACGGTGTGCACATCCTGCATTGGTTTTGATGCTTGTCTAAAAATCGAATTTAGCATTAGCTCATCCTGTATTGGTCCTGATGCTTGTCTACAAATTTAGCTGTGTTCACATCCTGCTGATGCTTTGCTGATGTTTCTAAATTCGTTTTTGGGCATGTGCACATCCTGCTTCGCATGGGAATGGGCTGATTAGTTACCCCCTCTTCCCTCTTTTCTGGTCTGTTATCTGTTCCCTCGCCCTCTTCATTTCCCATTGTCACCTCCTATCCTGTTCGAGTCTCCCTGTGCATTTGCTCCTTCCTTGCCTACCTCCTCCCACATACCCAAACTGCTTGGCCTGGTTAAGTGTACTACACTCTGTGCCCCTCACCATGGCACTTTCTATTTCGCTATCTTCTGTAACTTCTGTAACTGCTTCTCTATCTCCTATCCTTCACTTCTCACTACGTCTGGCAGGAAGAAACTCAAAAAGGATATACTGGCCTCCAACCCAGGCCTTCCTATCGCTGACACCTACGTCACTGCTTCCGCCAGAGAGACTCTCACTAACACCCTCTTTGTTGTTCCCTCTCCTGACCTATGGACTCTCCATATGGCCGTTCTGCTCTTTCCTTACTCCTCCTCACACATAAATTGTGGCACCCACTGGGAGGCCCTTCTTGCCTCCTCTTCCACCTCCATTGCCAACATAATTGTCTTTCGGAATGGTACCATCCTTCCTCGCCTTAACAACTTTCCTCTTTCATCCTCACAGGCTCCCTTGCCACCTGCCTCTATGGCCGCCCAGGCTCCCTTGCCAACTATGCCCACCTTGGCCACCTTGCTGCCTACCCACCTCAGCACTTCCCTCACAACTCCCCCCAATGTCGCATTGAACTGTACAGGCTCCCTTGCCTTCTTACACTACACTGACAACCTCATCAGCCTCATCCAACCTGCTGCCCTGACCACCCACTGCCACTACATCAGGAGCTCCCTTGCCTCCTGTGAACCCTCCACACTGGCTCACTTGCCACCTTCCACTCTCCTGGCTCCCTTGTCTGCACCCTCCTCACTGACACCCTTGTAATCCTTGCCTCCTCTGCCTCCTCCTACTTCTATCCCTCAGGCACGCATGCCACTTGCAGGGGTGATCTCTGTTCCCTGCACCACCCATGTAAGTCTTTCAAAAGTGGCAAGCTCCTGCATGTTGCCACACTAAACTATCGCTCTGCTGCCAAGCACTCCTCTCCTCTGACATCTGCTACCTCCTTGAACTGCTGGACCTTGATGTTCTTGCTCTTACTGAGACCTGGTTTAAGGACAGCTCTGTCACAAGTTTTGACACACTCCTCCCTGGAGGCTACACGATCCTCTCCGTGCCCAGGCCCAGCAGGACAGAAGGTGGAGTAGCCTTGATCTTTCCTGAGTGGATCCCTGTTTCCATTATTCCCACTCAGGTGTACCCCTCCTTTGAATGCCTTTTCTGCAGGCTCTCTCTCTCTCACCTGTCACCTCTCTTACTCTGGCCACCTTCTATCTGCCGCCGGGCTAGTCCACCCTCTTCCTCTTGGAATGGGCTGACCTGGCCTCTTCTTTCCTCACCTCCTCTTCCCAACTCCTCTTGATGGGGGATGTTAACATCGTCTTGACTCTCCTGACTCTTCAGGACCTTTCCGCAACCTGTGTGACTCCCTCTCTCTTCCAATTCTGCCATCTGGTCCAACACACACTGCTGGCCACATCTTGGATGCTCTCATCTCCACAGACATCCCACTCTATTCCTGTCACAACCTCACTCTCATGGACTGATCATTCGCTTCTGACTTGAAGCTCTCTTCTCCTTTAGCAATGGCACACCCGACACCTCCTCCTGCTTTCAAGGTCATCCGACCAATGAAAAGAGAGTCAGTGGCTGACTTTTCCTCCACCTACTCTCCACCCTCTACTCCTGGCAGTACACCCTGATACAGCCCTCTCTAACATTCACCGTTCCATCTCCAACACTCTTGACATTCTTGCCCGGGTCATGAGGGTCTGACTGAAGCATGCCGAAAAGTGCAACTCTTGGTATGACTCCGATCTGGCTCCCCTTGAAGGCAAGTGCAGAGCAGCAGAACGGAAATAGGGATATTCAGGTGCACCCTCTGACAAACTGGCCTGCCACCTTCTTCAAAGGCAATATAGACTCTACAACACCCCCACCCCAAGAAAAGAGTCTACATTCAAGCCTGCTTCTCCATGGCATCTTAACAACACGGCCCTGGTTCTCTCTAGGCTGGACTACTGCAACGATCTCTTTCTCAATATGCCTACATCTATTCTCCGTCCTCTACAACTCATCCAGAACAGAACCACACGTCTTTTCCTTGGCCTCTCTCAGTGCTGAAATCCCTCCACTGTCTCCCCGTGGCTGCAGGGATGAAGTTCAAGACCCTCTGCATAACGCACAAGGCTTTCTGAGGCCAGGGCCCGCACTATCTACAATGCTCTCTTTCTAAATACTCTCCCTCTAGAGTCCGATGCTCATCCTCCTCTAACTCTCTGGGGGTGAGCCGCTTTCACAAACAGAGATTTGGAGGTAGATCTCTATCCTCTGCAGGTGCCTCCCTCTGGAACAGCCTCCCTGCTTCTCTCCTTCTTGAGCTGGAGCAGCTTAAGTTACGGAAACTTCTCAACACCTTCCTCTTCTTTTCCTCCTCTCTCCCTCTCCCTGTTAGCCTCTGTTATTTTTCTCTCCACCCACCTTCTCCTCCCTAGTTCTGCTCAGTTTGTGTTGACTGGTTGCCTGGTTCACCTCCAGCGCCTACAGGTCCCAGGCTTCCCCACCAGTCTGTTGCACCTGCCGGTGGGCCACTGCACTATGTTCAGCATCACTGCACTTTCAGTTTACGCTCCATGAGCGGGGCTACCTCTCTGCACTCAACCCAGGGCCCTGCTGGACTGGACTTGTTTGTTCCCCCACCCCTACCTCTCAACTCTGTCTGTACGCATGCATGACCTAAATGTACTAGGACTAGTTAGTGTGTCTATCCTGTCCCCCCACACATTTTTTTGTCCCCCCCCACTCCCTAGCTTGGTCGCTACTGTAACACTTCATGTACTTGCACTGGGAGAAATGCTGTCAGGCCTAGTATGCTAGTTTTTCTGATAGATCATTTCAGAAACTACAAGGCCTAAGAATGATTACTGTATTCCCATGTTCCCTTCCCGCCTTGAAGTGCTTTGAAGCACTCCGCCTGTGTACAAGCGCTGTATAAATAAGCAATAAATAAATAAATAAATACATTGTGCAAATGCAGTCAGTGGGCGCAGAAACCATCAGCTGGTTTAATGACAAGATGCGATACACAATTTCATAACATTTCGCCTGTCTGAGTGTAGCTATTTTTATAAACTGCATTATCTTTATGTTGTTTTAATAGAGGATGTTTTTAAACTTCTCAACAACTACATATATATGTTGAGGCTCTGCTGTACCTAACTGCACTAATGTGGTAATATGTAATAGTAGCAGTCTCTCACGCTATGAGTTTCTCTGTTTGTCTGAGTATTAACTTCATACACACATCACCTGTTATGAATGCTTTCTAGACTAGTGCTTGTGACACAGATTAATTTAGCATGTTCCTTCTAACGCAAATTGATTTTTCATAGATCTTCCTACTTGTTATGGCCATAGGTGTCCATGTGTCCGCTGCCAGAGGAGATACCAACCACATTTCAAGTGGCTGTAGACAAAAATATTTTTCAAAAACATTTTTAAAATGTATATTCTTCTGTAATGTCTTGTCAGTTGTAATGCAATAATGTAATCAGTTTCTTAAATTTATTAAACAATTAATTGATTAATGTGTATGCTAATTGGGTTAAAAGAATGTGTATGACTTTCAAAATGTATAGTCTTAATGAATCAAGATTAATACAATAATTAATAGTTTACACTACTTGTGATTGACGTTTGTGATATAGATTAAAAAGCTGATCTATCTTTTTTCATGTTATGGTACCCTGCAACTCATTGAAACACCTCTCACAAATTATTGTGCACATCTTTCAAATTGGCTATGTAAAAAGGTACTTCCACTAGTCATTGAATGGGATTCGGAGGTGATGAGCCTGTCAAACTGGATCCCCAGTGTACCTAGGCACAACAACTAGTTTACTGTACTGTTTCTGAACTATGCACATTTCATTTAAATCAAATATTTGACCAGCTAATTTAGAGACAATAAAATTAATATTATGGTGTCTTCAGTCCATAGCAAAGCACAGTTCAGAGTAAAACACCAAACAATACTTTCAGTGATCAGCACACATCCCTTCTTCTTCTCATGTACCAAACAGAAAAAGAAGCATAGAAGTTATATTATGGTAGTTAGGGGTAGAAGCTGATTTAAACAGTTCCACTGGGGAATGCATCCAATTGAGTCACAGCAGAACATTTATGGAAAGAGTAGAGTGAGATGCAATCAGTGAAGTGGTGGGTGCCAAACCATGGATTGATTTTAAAAAGCAGGGGTGTGTAATGATCACTTATAGTTTTGTTTGGTGTTTTAATCTGAACTGTGCTTTACCTTGGACTGCATACTCCATAATATTTAGTTTATTGCCTCTAAATTAGCTGTGCATAATCCAGAAACAGAACAGGACAGTAGCACAGTTGGGGACTTTATTGAAAAAAGTAAAGGTGTGGAGTGGATGACCCAGGAATAGACTTGCACACTAGTCTCATTTGCTCTGAACTAGGATTGACTTCAGAGCTTTGTAGGGTTTTGCAGAGTTATGGATGAAGTGTGGGAAGTTCATTCTAACGTTGAGGAACCTTAGTCTGGCTGTGTTGACTGTAGGCAGGATGTACTGAGAGAGATTTAGGTCTCTATCAAATAGGGGTCCCATGGATGAAAATTGAAAGCCATGTTTGAAAAGGTGAAGGAGTCAGGGGCAAATGAGATTGAAGAGGGGAGAGTAGGGTTTGTGTTGGAAGCTAGGAGAAAGAGGAATTCAATCTTGGAGTTGTTGATCATAAGGCCGCACGGAGCAACATAGTGTTGGATGACAGTGAAGCACAGTGCAGTATTTCTTTAGGCATTCAGAGACAGCAGGTGTGAAGGGTAAGAAAGAAAAGAAGAGATGAGTGAAGCCAAAGAAGAAATTAGATTTCCTTGGAAGGAGATGTTGAGGGTGAAGTGGAGTGGGTCTAGATCTGACCCTGGTGCCACATTTACCAAGAGGGCAATGGGGAAGAAAGAGTTGGAGTTTCAGGAGATGGGGAAAGAGTTCCTTTATAGATAGGAGTCCACATGAACAGTGACTAATGACACTTAATCCACACCTGATCAATTGCAAAAGGTGTCCCACCTAATCGCAATGCATCCCTTCAATGCTTTTCAATAAAGAAATAATAAATACAATTGAAATAATTCTGTCTTCACATCATGCTATGATAGCTCAAAAGATTGGCTACTACATCTATAGTTTGAGATGTACAGTGGCAATAATGCCACTACTGATAGAGATCTTTTTGGGCTATATATAGTATGTCTTGGTATTTTGTGGTATTTGTCTTCTCTCTGCAATATATTACTAATTTAAGAACACTGTCTAATAATTATTTCACACGGGTCACTAACGGTAAACAAGTACTGGACTTAGTACACTCTGAATAATTAGCTCATGCTTTCCTGTGAACTTTTATCTTCAATATCACTCTTTTATGCCCTACTGGCTTGCATCCCAGAATGCAGTAAACATGCAAGTGAAAAAATTCAGCCTCTTAGAGTAAAACAATTTACTGTCACTAACTTTACATTGATATTATTCTTACTGCACATTTCACATCTATATGCATGCCAACTCAATGCGAATGAGTGCAGATTAAATACACTGAGACTGAATTACCTATTCAAATAATTTATCTTTATCAGAAACTAGAAATATGCAAGTTACACAGAATGACACGTGCATTGTAATTCAAACACAAACAAGATTTTCTTGCAACAGATTTCAACACACTAGTTCTGATAATGTCCACAGCTCTGCATGTAATTAGCTTTGAACTTGGCAAGAAAAATTGGCAGAAGCTCTGGCACTCTGAATTGCAGCAAAACTTGGAGAAATATAATCACAGTTTTACATGCACGTTTAAATTATTATTATTAATGCAGCGCCTCAAAATGAATTGAATTATTTAATCTATGATACATAGTATCAAACATCCATTTTAATATGCCCCACAAATACAGTATAATTACCTAGGTTAAACTGGCATTATTCCCCGATTCGGTCCTTCTGTTTGCAGCGCCCAGGGTCAACCAGATAAGGATTCTCGAGACTTCAGCTCTTCTAAGGACTACCAACAAGAACACAGGAAACTCAGCCTCTGAGGAACCAGCCCTCTCTTCTAGCACATATTCTTCCTTTGCCAGTGAGTAAAGGAATGAACCAGCCATCTCTTCCTCAAAACATTTTCTAAAACCCATGTGCTACTCAAAAAGAACCTCCCCTTGACAAATCAGCCCATTAAATGATCTGGTTATTTCCTTTGTGCCTTTACTCGAGATACAGCATCACTGAAGAGACAGTGTTACATTCCTCCGGTGCTTCCTGCCCTGAGACAATGCAATGTCTCACAATCAACACTCTAAAACACAGGGCAGCTTTAAGCCTGCATGTTTTGTTTATTTCATTTCCAACAGCATGCATTTCCATCAATCTGCACCCAGTTTATATCATGGACTGGTTTGCACTAAATGTTATTATAGGAATCTGTTATATATTAAATGGGTAAGGTAAATTAGTATGTTAGTTTCATGTTAGTTTTATTTTAAGTGCTACTCAGCCCATAACTGTGGCATCATGGAGAAAGTTATTATTTTCTAGCATGTGTTCTGTGCATTGGCATCTACTTAGATTCAGTCTGGGCCTCATACCCTTGAGCCACATATATGAGTCTCACATCCTTGACCCTAGTTAAAATTCAAACCTTTGCTAAAATGTGGATGATGAAATGTAGAGCTAGCTGGTATTTCCTACGCTACATACTGCTCTGAAAAATGCAACACTGCGTAACCATATCCATGCACTTTTTGTGGTGTCAGTTGGCTTTTCTGGTACAGGTGCTAAGAAAAAAGAGGCTATGCAAATAAGGGTACACTCTGCTGGAAGGAGATCATTTGTCTTTGTGACAAATATTCTCTGCTGGCCTATCTTTTCAACGTTGTTTTCACATATTATCAGTGATCAAAGTGGGTGGGAGCAGTTTGGAACAGTGTTGCTTTACATTTTTCAATTAAGTTTTACTGTTCCTATAATTTTATTTGAAAGGATTGTTATATGCTTTGAAAATGGCAATAAAAACATGTTTAAGAAAACATTCAAGAATGGTTTTGTTTTTAAATAAAAGTGTAGGAAGAAGTTGAAACTTGTACTTCAGTGCACTGTACTGAACGTTCCCTTAAACAGCAGGCAACGGTGTTTGGGGGTTTGTATAGTCTGCAGGAGGGGGCGTGGTGATGTGGTTTGTGGGGAGCGGGCCAGCCCAGTAGGGAACATAGTTCCACTACTTCCCTTCGTACACTTCGCCCACTGCAGATTGTACGAGTTCAAAATGGAATGCTGGGCACATCAATACTACCATTGTATATTCTCTACAAATTTGAAAATGCCATTTTTTTTGTATCTCTTGCCAACCTTGTACAAAACACTAATACAGTGTTCTGCATTTCCCAGAAATGCAGTTTTGTTATGCCAGTTCTGAATCATTGCCATGCCTGCCAGTAGTGTATACTACTCAGTGTTGCTTGTAACCCCCTAATGGAACACACATTTGTCCTCCTCAAACTGATCTTGCCACACGCTATACATACTATGATAAGCAACATGAACTGGCAGTGCTGACACAGTAGGTTTATTATCAATATACTTTAACGGTTTTTGGGAGAGGGTAATAATGATCTCAGAACAGCATAAGGCTGCAGGCACAGGATGTTATAAACATCCACTCCTTTACTCTACAGCATGTACCTAGGATGTCTTTAAATATGTATTGATTTTGATGGACTGGTCGTGGGCCCTTTTTTTAAATTTCAACAGATCCGATCTCTGCCAGTTTAGTCCCACTTAGCAGTTGAAGGCTCAGAACCACTAGGCAAGTATTCTTTAGTGTCAATGTTCACCAGATGTAGTCTAATCTACCAACAGAAGAACATAGCACATGTTATTGTTTGTTTACATTTTATTTAGATTTATAGACAATAGTGACCAAACAATGTTAATCAGTGTTCCTTCATCTGAGGGATGCACCCTACCGAAACGGTGCATCCCCTGTGTATAGCACTCTGTTGTTTCCCAGCTACTTTGCATTTAATGAGCCCCATAAATGCATACCAACATACTTACATATATACATACAAATATGGTTTGTAGGTGATTGCTGATTTCTTAACCATGTGGCTCATGTAAAGTTGAAGCCCATCAGCATTATAGACCTGCCAAAGGCAGCTCTCTTTATCTGTGGTTACATCTTGAGAGAGCCCACCAATGGCTAAAGTAGCCCATGGAGCATGTGGATTAACAGTTGAGTGATCTTAACCACTAGGCAAGTATTCTTTTCCATCATTCTTTGACTTGCAATTCCACCAGATGCTGTCTATGGCCTCAGTACAGGGGCAGGAATATCAAGAGTGTTGGACACGGAGAGGTTAAAGTTAGAGAGGACCGTGCCAGGGTGGGAGTCAGCTGCAGGAGTAGAAGGAGCAGCGTATGTAGAGGCAAAGGCACTGACACTCTTTGCATGGGTCGCATGACCTTGTAAACGGGAGGCAGTGCCGGGCTTACTGATGCAAGAGGAGAAGAGAGCTTCAAGTGATAAGAGAGGAGATAGTGATCAGTCCAGGAGAGAGAAGTAGTGAGAGGGGTGGAGAGAGGGATGTCAGTTGAGATGAGAGCATCCAAGGTGTGGCCAGCGGTGTGCGTTGGGACAGAGGGTAAGATGGAAAGAGAGGGAGAGTTGCAAAGAATGCAGAAAGGTCCTCAAGAAACAGGTGTGTTGAGATGGATGTTGAGATCACCCAGTGGGAGGAGTTGAGAAGAGGAGGAAAGGAGAGGGGAGGAGGGCTAACCAGGTGGCCGATAGAACGAGGCCAGAAGGAGTGCACTGAAAGCAGTATAACAGTGCAGTTCTGCTTCCTCCTGAACCTCCTACACTGCGGAACCTCTGCTCCATAATTGAGTTAATGGGAAATGTGATTTTGGCACTGCTCTTTGTCCCATTTAGTAGTATCATGTAGCCAGTCACACTAACCCACTATTGCTGATGAATATTCTTCCTTAGAAGCACTGGAACTTTCTTTTCCTTTCCACGGGGAAATCCTTACGTCCAGATATTGGTTGGTTTGTTTATTTATTTATTTATTTATTTATTTATTTATTTATGTGCAGGAGGAACAATTCTCCTTTGATCACAGAAGAACATACAATAAATAGGAAATCAGGTTTAACTGGAAGCAGTGAGCTTCTTACAATGGGGTGAGTTTGAGAGACATTCAGGCCTTGTTGTGGATGAGAGTAAATGGAAGAGTCACCAGGCACAATACATAAGTGGATATACATAGATTAAGGACAACCAACATTGGACATGTTTAAGAGCTGGTAGGCGGTACGGCCAGCTATGCTCAGAAAATGACTATGTTGAGTCAAGTGCTACAATGGAGGCAGAGTGTAAGGATATATATGGGGATTTTACTGGCAGTATGCAGTATGAAATATCTAAATGCAGCCATTTCAAAATAGGTGCACAATAGGTGCAAAGCAATTTTCAGTAACAGCCAGCAGGCAACTTTTCAGAGCATTTAGTAAAACGTTTTAGCACATTGTGCTGCCATTTTAAAATGAAGAGGTGCACATGTTTTCATGTGTGCGAACTGCATTAGAAATACATAATTAATTAACCTTATACTAATGGTCCTACTGATATATTAACTGCCCCTATAACATGTTAATGCAGTTCGACATGCACGGTTTAAAATCCACTTTATTTTTTTCCATGAAGACATGCACGCTTTGAAATTCATTCCATGTAGTGTTTTCCATGGAGAGCAGAAATATGCCACTGGCAGGAAGGCAAACGGAAACAGTTGCTTTGCAGGGCTGAAATCTTCATTGTCTTGAAAAATAAGGGCTGGTACAAGGCACATTCTTTTATTCCGATTGGTAGGGATTAGAGGTGGCACAACCAGCTGATGTCAATTGATAGACAGGAGGAGTGTTCCTAATGAGTAGGGTGATGGGTAGAGTTCAGATCAAGCTGGGACTAAGGTACAAACGGTGCTTCCAAGGAGATGGTGCTGGACTCCATGTGGGTGTGAGCTCTGGTTACAAACTTAAACAGCTGGGAGCGCCCCACAGAAGGAGGTTGAGTTGCTGGCTTTGATGCGAAGGTGTGCTTAGCACTGGGTCTGCAAAGCAGCAAGGTCGTGCAGATAAGGTCCTGACAACGAGAGTTTCAAACTTTACTGTCCGGGTGAGTTAGGTGCCAAGTGAGGAATGAGAATGAATGGGAGATTTGTTGGCAGTGCAGGGAGTTAGAAAAAATAATACCACATGTTCATGTATCTTTCTCTCTCCATGTTTAAAAGTGCTGAACACCAAATTTGTTTTTTTTGTTGCAATGTGCCTGTTGTTTCTGATCTCTTTTATATTTTGTAGGCTCAACGTTGTGATATCATGTGGTAAGATGTAACTATGTTTTAAATGATATAGTATCATGATATTGATACTATATCATGTATGATATTGTACAAAAACAAAAAGGCTGGGATTTTGATGTCATTTCATGCGTCTGTGAATCATTTCTACACAGGAAAATCACAAGGGTTTGATGTTAGTACCAGAGCGGTAAAGCATTTGCTATTTTATCACCAGTGTTAAAGGTAGTGAACAAAAGGGTATATAGATATATATATATCTGACAGATAGAAGGGTTTGTGTATCTGTGTGAATGAGTCCTTCTTTGCATGTGAAAATAAGGCACTGCCATCAGGACACATAGATTACAGGATGTAAATAAGCCAGTGATACAAGCCACATACATCAGGTGGCATTCTGAATAAACTCACTGGGTTCTCTAAAAGTGTGATAGGTCTGGGGGGGTTCTCTACAGGCGACCAAAAGACATTCTAATAGAGAGGAAAGGTTTGTTTTATGATGGGGTTGTAGGATAAAAAGCAATGCTCACCACAATACCATAAAAATAGGGTATTTCTGAAAATACCACAAAATAAGATACCACTAAAATTACCTCCAACACAAGCTAACACTATATTATCACAAAAATTGGGTAATACTAAACTATCTCTAAATGTAAGGTCAGTTCACTGCCAGTTTACCACCAAAATATCATGGTAAGAAAATACTGCCAAATCCCGAATTTGCCCCAGTAAGAAAAAACCTCCTACATAATGAAAAACTACTTGCTGGCTGTTACTGAAAACTGCTTTGCACCCATGGTGCACCTATTTTGCACCTATTTTGAAATGGCTACATTTAGATATTGCAAAGCCCTATGTATATCCTTACAAGAGGAAGTGAGGCACAGAAGCAGGTTAGAGGTGATGGTATCAGGTTAGCTAGCAGGCAGATGAAAGGTACGTTAAGAGGTCAAATCAGAGACAAGAAGGTAGGCTCTTACTGTGGTTTTGAACAAATCCATGTGGACTGTTTCTCGGATGCCTGGGGAAGAGAATTCCATGCAAGTGGAGCAAGAAGATTGAAAGAGCAGAGGCGAGAGGAAGTACAGGGAGGGTGAGGAGCCACAAGTGTAGTCAAGGAAGCAGAACAGAGATTACGAGAAGGCTTATAGAGTTGCATAGAGGAGGATAGATACAGTGGTACCTCACTGTTGACAGATTTGGGAACCAGAAGAATACATTGAAATCTGGCCCTGTTTTGCAATGTCAGCCAGCCAGCCTGGTGTTTGATACACTTTAGCTGTTTGCCTTGCATGGTTCACCTAGTGCATAATTATAAGGTCTCCATTTAGTGTTTGGTACTATAAACAGATCACATCTGGGCAATTAAAGTGTTCAGAAATCATGTTCAAGTAATGGTGTGCCTTGGAGACCACAAGATCCATGGATTCATCAGCAGATTCCCTATCATACAGATATCATGGCATCTCGAGACAGTTTACTCTGTACTAGCCATACTCAACCAATGAATTCAATCGATAAAATAAATCTGCCAGTCATATCTTTCTTTTTGAAGCTCTAGCACAATATGGGGTGGGGGAGTCATCTTCATGTTGTGGAATATTACAGGTTGCTGCAAATTACCCATCATTGTCCTAATGCAGTTGTGTAGCCATGCTTAAAGCTGGGCAGTGCCACTGCGGTGAGGAGGATCGCTCGAAGTCTGCATTGACTTTTACTGCAATTATTATGCCAGAAGCATGTCACCTTCAATGGCTGTGGCAGGAATCCTCAGATCAGAAGATACACCTTTGAAGTTCTTACTGCAGTCCTGCAAATCATCCAGTTGAAACAAAACCTGTAACCTTACAACTTATAGACAGATACCAGCTAATGTGCTCCATTGCACTCTGGAGATCATTGACCATAAACAATATGCTGATTTTCTGTTTATAAATGCTGAAAGCATAAGAATGCAATGAAAAAGCATTCTATGAAAAATAATTCAGGCATGCTGACAAAGTAGATTACTGTTTATGTTGCGCAACAGTTTATTATCATTAATAATTATAAAAAGGGAAGGACACTGATAAGAAGAGATCATTGGTGGGAAGGATCAAGCCCACTGCTCCTGCGGCTGCTTCCACGATGAGTGTTCTAATCCCTGGTCTACCAAAACTTTGATTATGGTGCATGCCTAAGCACATATGAATTTACTTCCAGACTAAACACAACTGCGCATAGTGTTGATAGAGCATCCAAGTGCAGCCACAATGATCCCTGGCAAAGGAAAATTATTAGAGAGGCAGGAACACTACACAGTGCCTTGAACGTATTAACGACTACATCGCAGGGTATGTTTTGGGAGCTAAATGCCAGCAGAATATGTTGAAGAAATTGTTTCAAATTATCTGATTGGCCCTCGTTGGGTCCTTACCTGCCCGGCAAACTCCGCTCAACGCCGCGGCCCTGGGGTTCCTTTCGCAAGTGGCCATAATGGAAAGGAAGAAGGAACTACGTGTAGTCCCTTCTCCCCGTTCTGTGGCAGACATTTATTTTTCTTTTCTTCTCTTTTTCAGTTGATAAACGGTGACAGCTTCTCGCAAATGAAAAACAGATTATTAGTACTCTGGACATATGGCCAGAGTACTAATAGCAATAAGACCCTTGAAGGGGGGGCATATGTAACTGTGAACCTGAAGCTGTAATCCCCCACCGGCCGGAGTACTAATAGCAATAAGCCCCTTGCAGGAGGGGGACATATGTAACTGTGACCAGAAGCCGTAATGCTCCCCCCATCACTTGGCCGGAGTACTAATAGCAATAACACCCTTGCAGGGGGGCATATGTAACTGTGAACCTGTAGCTGTAATGCTCCCCCTCCCCTGGCCGGAGTACTAATAGCAATAAGACCCTTGCAGGGTGGGGCATATGTAACTGTGAACCTGAAGCTGTAATGCACTCTCCCCCGGCCGGGGTACTAATAGCAATAAGACCCTTGCAGGGGCGGCATATGTAACTGAGAAACCTGTAATGAACAACCCCCCTCCCCTCCTTCATCATACCAACCGCCCCACCCTGCCCCGGCTCGGGGATCATTGCTTAAATAAAGTATGGTAGAACGTAGGGTGAATCTGCGTACACTGAAGCAATGATATAAAAAGCAACATCCTTTTAACAGATGACTTGCCCAAATTACACATCTGCTCTAAAGCGGATTTGTCTATACACTAAATCCATATAAAAGGCTGACGTCTATGTTGATTAATGATGATGGTGTTTGCATGTGAGTCCGTATTGTGCATGAAAAGGAAAAGCTTCTGAATGTCTGATGAGCAAGAAAAGGCTTCCGACAGCTTTTCCGCCCAGAGACACCATACACAGAGGCAGGCTCTGTGCATCCACACTGCTGATCAGAGACATGCATGGTACACGCTCACAGCTTTGTAATCACTTTAAGTACGGTAAAGATGTCATTTTGAATGCTAAGAGACTAGTCAAGATCATTCATGGACACACGCGGAAGAGGAGAGGACGAGGATGAAAAAAACACTGGAAAAGGCAGCCACAAAAGATGATCCTGGGTCAAGGAGAAGCAGTGCGACTTTACTGAGCGAGCACCGCCACATTGTCAGGTCACAGTGAAGATGAGAACTGCAAACTGCCTCTAAGAGCTCAAGAAATGATGCCACGTGACTGGAGTAGTCATTAAATATACCTCCATTCTCCAATTGATACATTTTTGTTGTGCTTTTTTAACAATGATTCTGTGCCTGAGTGCACCTGTTAAGAGGAAATGGTCAGAGCATTGGGGAATAGGTCAGTGTACGTTGGTTGCGATAGTTATCCTGTCATGTTCTAGTGCAGCATGACATTTCCATTAACAATTATGTCGATTTACACACATTAATGCCTGATAAAGACGATTATTATAGTCTGATGAAGTGCCTGAAGACACCATTTGCTATGGTAAGCAAAGAATGTGTTTTCACAGTTTTGGCATGATACTTATAGCTTGTTATAATTTGAATATAATTATTATGTGGCATCATAAAGTGGCATGCACTTTTCATGTGATCTCTTCACAGTACCAACAACAGGGCGTTTCTGTTTTTTTTCATAAATGAAATGGTCAGCACACCTTCGTTCTGCCCTGCAGAGAACAATTAACACATCCCTTAACAATGTGCGCCCACTGCATTGCTTTAGCTACGATTTTGCTAAACACAAGCTGAGAATGGGTGTGCACACAATACTAAAGAAGCCACATTCTTAGGATAATGTTGTTACAGGACACTGATAAGCCCATAGGGGATTTCTTTTTCAATGTTGTCAAGACAGATAATATCCCACACATTCTTCTGATTCCATAAAATACAGTGATTCTGTGACTGCAAATGTGCACCAGGGATATACAATTGTGTCAAATGAAACTGCTTAACCCCCAAACAATGCATATACTTTTATTCCAGTGCCCGTTTTGCTTTTAAAAACTGTAAGGTAGCTGAAATCAATGTATTTATGTTTGCTTAATTATTGTGACAGGTTTCCCAGATGAACGTAAGACATGATTCCCTAAGCATCATCAGCAGGCCTTGTGTCTTTAGGTGAGGACTCTCTGATGTGAGTGTGGGGGAAAATTGAATAAAGCACCACCATATAAGTACTCCCCTAGTTATCCACCATTGTATAACAGTATATTCTGCTTGTTTCATGCCATGGTTAACCATTGCTTTTAAGCAGCACAACGAAATTTACAGAACCACGCTGCGCATTACACTGCTCAAGAAGCGCCTCAGCCATTATTAAACAATGCTCGCCTTCACTGTTCAGGCTTCTAACGTATATCCGATTTGGCATAGCTAATTGCGTTTTGTGCTTTTGCCTTTAGTCTGAGGCGGCTTTAGCAGGCATATGTCGTCATATTACAAGTCCTCTCACCTGCATCGTGGTGAGATGTGAACCTGTAGGTGGGATAGTTACCTTGAAGAAATACATTTAACTGTACTGCTTACTAATAACACTAACTGGCGCTGCCGAATGCAGTTGGCATCAAAACACTGCACAAGAAGGGCTTTGTCTCAATCAGCAATAAAGTGCAACGGTGTAACTTTGCCAAAGACTAAAACCACCCCCTTCCTTGGCACCGATGTAATACTGGGAGTTTAAGATACTTGGACCCAGTAGGGAGGGGGAGTCACTTGTGCCGAAGTTTCATGTTGCTGTTGGTCATTTTTTTTTTTTTTGCTTGCTGCTTTGACGAATAAATAATTCATCAATCCACTGTAACCAAGTTGCCTTCATTTTCCACTACAATCTGTTGCCCTAGACGTCAGATACCAGCTTGTCGGAGGGGAGAACTGCCCAGAGCACCCAGAGACCCCAGGAGGAGTGGACAGATCAGGTGAGTGAGTTGATGAACACATGTAACTGAATCAATGTATTGTGAAGTCATATGTTGTATTTTCTGAAATGAACCAAAATATCTGTAGTCAGATTTAAAGTATAGAATCTGTCTGGAGTAATAGGAGGGATGGTACCCTGCCTAACAGAAACTGGTTATCTGAAGTAAAAAGAATGAAGCGGTTGGCCACTGTAGTTTAAAAGCAGGTCATACATGCTTCCTACTGACTTAAAGGAGACAGGAGACTGCAATGATGGTCAGAGTAGTGTAGGGATCGGTAGGGACAAGGAAGAATGTGCTCTTGATGTATGCATTGTGATTGTGTTGTCCCAACCCTGAACTTGTTACTTAAAACACTCCATGTGCAATGCAATTGGCAGCCCTGCTTTGGTTCCCAGTCAATTGGTCGAAACCATTTGGTCGAATGCCAAATGGTCGAATTTTTTTTTTTTTTTTTTTTTACCCCTTTTTTGGTTTTTTTTGGGGGGGGTCCCCCCCCAACCCCCTTTTTTTTCTTTTTTATTTTTTTTTCCCCACACGAAAACCCACAAAACACATATATATATATATATATAAAAAAAAAAAAATCGACCATTTGGCATTCGACCAAATGGTGTCGACCAAATTGCAGTCGACCAGTTTGCTGTCGACCAATTGACTGGACACCCCCTGCTTTATATTTCACACTCTCCTCTATCCTAGTATGGGAGGTGTAAAAGGCTGTATTTCTACCATTTATGTGCTTTGTCTGTTAACCCTTACCTACCCATGCCATTGAAGAACTGACTACCGCTCTGCATTGTGGGTAGACTAATGGGGGGGAAATAAACTGTGTAACAGCAGTTATTCAAATATGACCAACACCTGCAGGTGTTTCTGAAATGTCTACACCAGGGATGGAACGGGCCCAGGTGATACCTGAGTTTGCCAAATAGAGATGGCAGAGTGGTTAAGTTCATGAGCCTTACCCACACTGCCAGCCAAGGGACTTGATGTCATTAGAAACGGACCTGGATCTGCAATAATTCATACCTTACCCTCCCCTCCAATAGAGAATGGGTTTAGGATACTAAGCATGTGCTGCTTCTTCCAAAAGGAAGTCCAGCCCATTTCATGTTTACACACTACTCGACAAAAGCATGCAAGTACTTGGAACAACGGCATAAATATACCTAGACCTTTTCCTCAGAAAGGCATATTTGACCTGGATAGGATAACAAACCTGAGAACAACGTTAGAGAAAAAGGGCTCATGTGTACACCAGCGACGAGGATGGTGAAGAGGGGCCCCCAGTCAGTACAACCAAAGGTTATTACCCAAATACAAACTATGACCAGTACAATTACTGCAAACAGCCCGAGCACTGGAAAGCCAAGTGGTCCAATCAGCCTCAGGAATATGGTCGGGGTGGACAGGCACCATCACAGGAGGGGCGGCGAGAAACCTGCCCCGTCAGTCGTTACTCATGACCAATGTATAGGATTGCCATGGGGTCCCAGAGATTGTTGCACCACTGATAGTGATTGACCCAGCTGCCCTTATGTTGAATTTTCCCAGACACCACATTCAGAAGAAGTGGTAGATGTAGTTGGCATAGAAGGCATGCTGCTACCTCACTCCATGTCCACACCTATGATGGTCATGATAGGCCCTATTTCTGAACAGCATTCCATCCTGCTAAGCCTGTGTTCTCATTTGAATCTGTTTGGTTTAGATATATGGTGTAAACAAAGCTCTACGATTCACTGCTACCCTGATGAGGTGTACTTGGATATCTGCTCTCATAGAGGGCATGAGATGCTAGCTGTGTCACAAGAGGTAGCTCTCTCGGAATCTAAAGACCTGCCCTATACCCCATGTCTGCAGCAGTCACCTGGAAAAATACATGAGTGGACATACATAAAAGACAACCAACATTGGACATTTTTAAGTGCAGGTAGGCAGACATTAGACAGGGGCATGCAGGGAAATACCTTTAGATTGAGACCAGTATATAGAAAATAGGGTTTACCATTTGGTAGCACTAACTGTGAGATATGGGCACGTGGGCTAGGGTGAAGATTGCAAGGTAGACAAAAGGTAATGCTCTAGGTTTTCCAAAGAGAACATCAATAAATAACCCTTGGACTGTCTGGCAGACTCTGAGTATTTTCTGTGTCAGTTTTGACAAACCACACACAGGCACTCATGAGAGCATAGAGTAAAATACATCAAACATGTGTCTTCCAGGTAGAGCTATATTTGAGAATTCCCTTGGGAGAAATTGGGCTCTGAAATGCACTTACAACAGCAACAGCAACAGTAAAACAAGTTCTCATGCACACATCAAAACTCAAAATATCTTACACAAAACACTCCCATGCACACAGCCAAACAGGTATACTGACAAAAAAAAGCATGAACACTTGTTTAAGTCCCCTGGAAAAAGAATACTAAACAAGGAGACTGTTGCAAAAGGTGCCTCAATTGGATCGGATTGTAGCAGCTGAGATAGATGAGGAAGAATGGAAACAATATCTACTTCAATTTAACTAAAAAAACGAGTAAAAAACATTTGGATATTACATAAAAAATTCTCAAATATATGCTAAACTCCCTCAAATGCTTCCTTTTTTAAAATAATTTAACAAATTATCCTTAAACACAATGAGATAAAAATAGCAGCAAAATAGTCTCTAGCGTTCTCTAGCGTTCTCGAAATAAAGCCAAACTTCACAGTGCCAATATCCAACCAACAAGTGTCCTAGATATATGAGGGGCCGACACATAAAAAAGGCATTTTCCAAACTGAATTGTTATCTTCATTCATAAATGTCACATAATAAAAAATAAACCATTCATGAATTCCACTAACCGAAAAAAAAAATGTATTCACATGGAACATTAATTCATCCATGTCTGTAAGTATGATCAATGGAAGCCCCCTCTCTGGTGGATTGTAAATGCACCACATGCCCTCAGATTATCTCCAAAATAGTATGCACATCCCAACGCAATCCACAGAAAGACACCTATGCAAACAACAATAAATCATTACGCAAAAAGGGAGAAAAATAATACATGCACTATTACAATTTTGGCACTCCAAACTATTATGGGATTTTAATGTGCACACGTTTTAACCAACACACACTTAAAACAACGAGGAAATCCTAGGAGCCGTTTTCTTAAAACAGTTGTTACTACCCATAAAAAGTTTAAATATATAAATCCAACATCAAAAGGAACAATGAGAATGGTTAAACAAGGCACCATAACAGGATTAGGACAATGTTTAAGAACTTTGACTGGGATCAATTCCAAAGAAGACACAGATTTGAGCCTAAGGACTGTCAATTTAAAATGCCAATGGTGTTACTAGGGGAGAAGGTGACTAGCATAAGTGGGAGGGAGTGTGAAGAAGGGTGAGAAAAATGGACCACAGTCGGGTGGGAGGGAGTTTGAATGTAGCATAAATTGGAGACTGGATGTAGTCCACCTTGTCTTTAAAGTAGGTAAGAGGAGGTTACAAAAGTTGACATAACAGGTGAAATGTTTGGAGACACAAAGTCTGACTTGAGTTCATTCAGTATGGTAAGGCCTTTCTTTTGAAGATAGGTAGCTGTATTGATATGTGAGGACTAGGCTATCCTATTGAAACTTTTCTCGAGAAATTCAAACAATATTTGGCTTCAGAAGCATTACAATGCCCTGAACTGTTGATCTTGGGCGATTTTAATATATGGTTCAACAACCCTATTAATCAGACCTTCCAGGATTTTGTGGCATGAAATGGCAAGTTTTGGGGCATGAAATGGCAAAATTTGCGGCACAAACCTTTATTTAATTTTTTTTTGTATTTTTTTTATTATTGTTTGATCAAAAAATAAGATTTTACAGTTAATTATTGTTTCTAGATCATTTCGTCAGATGCTCGAAGCGAAACACAACAAAACAGATTTCTACTTCACTTTCGCATAGATCTTACAAGTCTGTGACAGAACTTTTCTGGGGCCCGTTGATGTATTACAGTACAGATGAGTATGCTGAATTATGAAACTACTTAGCTCTTCTCATTTAGTAGATTGTTCTCGATGTATTCAGTCATTTTGGCCAGTGCAATTTGCCATGTGGTTTTTTCTCCTCCTATCTATCGGCACCACCATGTATCCTCTTCGGCCAGGATATCAGCGCCTGCCATGCATGATAGATATCGTTGCCTGATGGCACTGGTAGCTGAACATTGCATGATCAGATGCCTTAATGTCTCTTTTGGTGGATGAGGATTGTGTTTGCAAAATCGACAAGTGTTGTTAGTGCCTGGCCCCAAATGTGCAAAATCTTGTTGGTTTTGTACAAATTCAAACGTGCTTGTAGAGTTCTTTTTCGAACCTGTCTGCTAGGGCATTGTTTTACATAAGCTTGTAGCTCATTTCTTTTAACCATGTTGCTTGGTAGATGTCTGGTGAGTTTTAGCTTTGCAGTTTCATCTGTTGTGGAGGCCCAGTCATTGTCTTTTATTTTTTTTTAGAATTTTACAAGGATTCGTTATGAGTTCCTCCTCATTTGATGCGATGTTATTTAGCACCACTTGATTTTCATCTTGCCAGTCTTTTAACATGTTACAATTTCTGCTGTCCATCTCACATTTTAGTAGTCTAAAGACCTCATTGTTATGTGCCATTCGACATTTTCTATATAACATCATCGAATTACAGGTCACTGAGCATTCTAAGGATTGCAGACTTAATTCGCGTCTTATGGCTGTCCCTGATGTTGATGTCGGGAGGTGGAGCACTTTACGCCAGAATAGAGCTTCTAACTTGGCCCATAGCTGTTTTGGAATTGTGGGCATTGCTTCCACGCCGTATGTTATTGTGGGCACCACTTTCATTTTGTAGAAGTTTGCCATCGAGGACTTTGGCTTGGGCAGCTAGTTTTTTGATTTTTGAATACAATTCTGCTTGCATGGCAGATTCCTTTTCTGAACTGTCCATAATCACTCCTAAATATTTGAACTTTGTTAAAATTTCAATGTTGGCTTCTCCCAGGTGCCAATTAAAATTGTTTTTTTGTTTCGTCCCACAATTCTGAAGAATCATGACCTTCGTTTTACTCGTGTTTATTTCAAGATGATTTTCTACGGCATAAGTTTGTAGGGCAGTAAGTTTCCGTTGGAGCCCAATTTCAGTTTGGTCAAATATTGTCAGATCATCTGCATACAGAAGGTGTCCAATCTGCATTGGACCCAATTTCGGTGGAAATGCCCTGGTAGATTCTTCTATTTTTTTGATGTCACCGATGTAAGAGAGGAACAGCACTGATGCCAACGGGCATCCTTGTTTAACCCCGCGTGCGCTTTGAATTTCATCTGATAGCACGCCTTCCCAGTTCAGTCGTACTCTCAGAGTGGTGCTATGGTGTAGCGCTTGAATGGGGGCTAATATGTTCTCTGGACATTGCCAGGCCTTTAATTTGTTCCATAGTACCTGTCTCTCCACCCGATCAAAAGCCTGAGTAAAGTCGATGTATACTACGAACAGATGTTGCTTGTTCTGGCGTGTTTTGGCTTTTAGTGTGCTTCATGCCAGAATGTTGCAGGTGGATCCTGCATTTTTCTTAAAGCCCGCCTGATAGGGGTCATTGCATTTAGCTCCAGCTGCCCAAGTTTGGAATTTGGTCATGAGAAGTGAGGCATAAACCTTGCCCATTACATCAAGTAAAGCAATTGGACGAAAGTTCTCGGGATCTGATGGATTGCCTTTTTTGTAGATCGGAATGATTATGGCTTTGGACCATGACTGTGGGATAGATTGTGTTTCAGCGCACCGCCGGAATATCGCGCTCATCAGACTGGCCCATTCTTCAGGGTGGCTTTTCAATTCTGCATTAGAAATGCCATCTGGGCCGGGAGCTCTCGAGTTTTTTAGTTTCCTGATGGTGTCAAGGATGTCTTCTTCTTTGTCTAGATTGATCCAGTTAGGACCCTTCTGTCGTTGTTCTTTCACCTGGTGGCTAACCGCTGACCGGAAAACTTTTGCGAAATGCTTCTCCCAGGTATCTTGATTGATATTATTTAGAATTTGATTATCTAATGTTCTGTTTGAATCATGTATTAGGGTCCAAAAATTCCTGCTGTTGTTCGTAATAAGGGTTTTAATTATTTGTTCCGCGTCAGCTTGATTTAGTTTGTGCCTGTGGAATTTCACCCAGTCTTTGTATCTTTTTTTTATGTCCTTGATGTTCTCGGACAAGTCTGTGTTTGACACCTTGTGGGCTGTTCTTAGCGCTCTCCTATATTCACGCCTTTTCTCAACCAGTTCCTTATTGTAGACATGCTTACTAGTTTGCTTTGTGACAGGCTCAAGGTGCCTTTTTTGATGGATGTACGGAATCAGTAGTGGTTGATAATCAATGCCGTCCATTGCTTCTAAGTATGAATTTGCAATATACTTAGTGGTCACTTTACTAATGCCTGCTGCATTTATTCTTAATCTTGTACCTTGCGCGGTGGGTCAATCTGGGTGGTGTATTTCGTACTTTTATTACTGGTTAGAATCCAGGCAGTTTCGAGCAGATTGTGATCGCTCGTAGGGGTGTGACGGACCTTAACATTTTTTGTAATAAGCAGTAATGATTGTGATACAAAGATGTGATCAATGGTTGAGGCTGCGGGCGAACGCTCCCACGTTGGTAGTCTGTCTGCTGCAGGAAATGCATCGTCTAGATTATGTAGCCCCTACGATTTGCTGAAATTTGTCCATTCTTTGCCTCGTTGTGCAGACGCCTGTTGGGCAGCTGTTGCTTTCTTTGATTCTTTGCATGTCGCATTTAGGTCTCCACACATTAATATGGCTGTGGTTGAATATTCAGTCGTGACTGTAACAAGCAGACTTTCACATTGTTCGATGAATCTTTTTCCAGATACAATTGCAGGATTCCAATATAAGTTGATTATGATGACGCGTCTTAGTTCAGGTTTTGGATCTAACGTGCCTTGTAGGGAGACTAGTACTGCTAGCATCATTTGATTGGCTGTTAATATTTTTTCTACTTGTACTCCTATTTCATTACGGCAGGCTATCATCAAGCCAGATGTTGGACGCCCTTTGTTGCCCCTTGCTGCAGGGGCTAAAATAATCTGGTATCCCTCCATCGTTGGTGCTAGTTGGAGCCAGGTTTCCTGAAGACAGATGATGTCAAATTCCCCTAGGTTTGGTTCCCCTGAAGCTGTCAAATGAGAGTGTCCTCGAGTGTTCCAGGAGCAGAGGGTTAGTTGTGTTACACTTTCCTGGGACATGTCGCTTGTCGCTGTCTCATTATTCTTGGGTGGCTATTTCTTGCGTTGTGTAGTCAGAGCTTTCGGCAGCCACGCCCATAGGCCTGTTTTGCTACTGCTAGGGGCTTCCTTTTTGTTCTGTGTGCTCTGTGTCTGCTCCAATGCTTGAGTATTTGTTTTTTTCACTAGCTTTAAGGTGTTATCTGATCGTTGTTGTCTTACTTCTTGACTTTTCTCCCTTATTTTGGAGGATACTTGTTTTTGTGGAAGTATGCGATGTTCTCTCTTTTCTTCATCATAGCTGGCCTTGTAATTTTGTAAGTCTAGTTCTGCCATTTTCTTTGAGGTGTGACTTTTCTGGTAATTTGTCTTTCCATTGTTATGCAATGGTTCTCTGTGTGCTGATTTATCACGTCCGGTTCTTGTTGAACTCTGTCGTCTACACAATGAGGCATTTTGATTTTCATGAACCTGATGATCAGATCTGTCCTCAATGTAGAATCCACATCTGTGAATGTCGTACTTATGTTTTAGGATCTTGTTATACACAATGCGGGAGTTCAAATGGAGTAGAGTGGCGGCACCTGATTGATTATGCCATGGTTCCACAATTTTAATGTCAGCCGAGTGTACGTCTTGCAGTTTCTCAATAGAGTGGAGTATAGCCATGACAGATCTTCTATTTAGAATGATGTCATTGGTATTGCAGGTTCTTTGAGCCATCTTGACTATCCATCTGTATCTACCTTGTCTGCCGGATTTGTCGTGAAGCTCTTTTGATATTTGGCCTCTTACACCATTTTCTTTGCGTTACCTCTTGCTTGACTTGTTTGTTTCTGTTTTATCCGAACGTGCATGCTGATCTTGGTCATGGTTATTTTTTGTTGAATTTTTATTGGATCTTTCATTTTGGTTCCCGTGAGGGGTGCTGCGTGAGTCATGACGTGATGAGTTTCTCTTGGTTGCCTGTTTACAGCTACTTTCTCCCTCCTAGATGTCTTATCTTGCAGGCTTTCGATTTTGTTTCCGTTTGATTCACTGTACTTGCGATCCTTGCTAGGCATCTTTAACTTGTGGTTTGCATCTCTGTGACGCGTGCCTGACTCACTATTCTGAAAGTGGTATGTTAGGAGATTGCGCCTATCCTCTAAAGTTTCGAAGTCGCGCTCCTTTTGAATTTTGTTGTTTCCTCCAGTTTGGGCATTTGATTTTTGGTTTTGGTGGAGTCCGCTTTCATTGCATTTTATGAATCGTTTTGTTATTTTATTAGAATTTGAGTCGTCATCAGGGTAGACACTAAGATTCATTAGTTCATCTTCTGTGTTTACTTCTGGTGAGCAGGTTCTTGCCGCAGAGTTCCTTCTTACGTTATGATTGTCAATTGTCTCACCCTCCATTGCAGATAATATGTTGCCTGTTGGCACCTTTGTATTTGTGTTCGCTCTTGTAGGCATTGCTCCAGTTGTTTGTTCTTTTTCTGCGATATTGTTGCTAGAACTGATTTTTTGAGGTACGCTGTTATTTTTTTGAGAGACAATGTTACTGTTTGTGGTTACTGCAGCGATTCCTACACTCTGTTTATCTTTGCAGTTGGCTGCTTCAAACATTGCATAGGTTGATTCTCTTGTTTCAGTACCATGTTGAGTGTTAGCTTGCGCAGTCTTAAGTACCAGCATCACCTTTGTTGCCTGGCTTTGGGACTTTGTGGTCAGCTTTGATTTCTGGTTACTTCTGCCAGTTGGTGCTTGAATTTGTGTGGATGCTGTCTCCTTGCCAGATGAGTTTCTGTCTGTTGTTAGATCAATTACTATTTTATTCTGTGTTCCAACTTCATTTGTAGTGTGTTCATTGGCTTTGAGCATCGTTGTGACATCAGGCGATGTGGCCGTTTTGTTTGTATATTCCTAGGATTCTGTTCTGTCATCTCGTTGGCGTTGGTGAGGTTTTCCTTTGCTGTTATATATCCCTCAAGATGCAAGACTTTGGTAAGAATCATGGCTAGAATGACCTGTTGATCTTTAACAGCCTCGTTCATCGTTTCGTATAATTTGCAGAAGGGGTTCAAGGCGATGGTTATGACTGACATTATGCCTCGATAGTCTGCTTTCTTTGCTGCTGAGTCATGTGCTGCAGTTGAGGGATGGGGGGTCATATTATTTGTAGATCTGTAGCCAGGTTCAGACTGTCTTTTATTTGGTGTCTGTGGCCAGTATGTATCTCTTCCTGTTTCAAATGAAGATGGGTTTGTCCTTGTTGGTAGTTGATGTGCGTTCAGGCTTTGTTGAATGGGTGCTGGTTCCTTTACTGCCGTGATCCGCTCATCGACAATTGCCATGCTGCTTTCCATGGGAGAGGTTAAGTACATCGGTGGTTGCTCCTGGCTAGCAAAAGCCGTCTTTTTACGATCATCCAACATTGGAATTTGCGGAAGATGATGATGAGCATGTGATGACGGATCAGCAATTACTTCCTAAGCAGACCTCGGGTTTGTGCCATTTCGCTCGAGGAGATGTATGTTGCGGGACACCGTTTCCTCAGTTATAGTAGGAGTTACATGGTATTGCTGTTGATCTATGTTAAGCTCGTCATTGAGATCATCACTGAGGATCTCTTCAAGGTGGTAGGCTCTGTTTGATTTCCTTGTGACACTGTTGCTTTCAGCTGACTGCTGATTTGGTGTATTATGTTCTTTTGACGCTGGTGTTATGATGATGTTAGTTTGTTTGAGTATTTCTTGGATCTGAGGGCTAGAGGTTTCACTCGTTTTCATCTCATTTACCTTTTGATCAAATGCTTTCTTTTGATCCTTTGTATTTAATTGCTCTTTATCTTCCTCCATGGAATGGAATTTGGATTGTGAGATGTATGGTGCAATTTCGTCTCTCAGTGTGTCTATTTCATTTTCAATTGGGTTCTTTGGATTTTCCGCAGGCTGCGCTCTTCCATGTATGTTGTCGGGCAATTAAGTTTTCTTTGCTTCGTCGGGGCCATCAGGTTACACACTGCCGTGAGCATTTCTGCATCGGAAACTTCTGAAAGATGATTGGATCTTATTGTTGGTTGTATATCAAAGAAGTCAGTCAGTATACGCTGTGTATGGTTTTTTCGTAACTTTGCATAAGATTCATTGTTGGTCATACTGTAACTTAGTGACTGTTGCACTTTTCCTTTTTGTATGATTGATTACTTTGCTTTTTGTCTGCTTAGTGTGTTTCCTGATTTGTTGTTTTTTTCCATGTGAAAAGTTTCTCTTGTTGTTTATTGTACATGTTTCTCTTAATCTTTTTCTTCTATTTTCAGCAGTTGATAGAGTGTTTGTTGACCCGGTACCTGCTTTGTGTTCTAGTGGTGTAGGTGACCGTTCCTCTCCATCTTGGATATTCTTTTTTTCGCTGGAAATGTGAACTTGTGCAATAATTCTTTGTACAGATGCCGCTCCTGATTCCTCACTTTGATTGTCCTCATAACTCAGAGCCTGGACGGCGTCTTGCGATAGATGTAGAATCGCCATATTCGAGTGCAATGGAGCAATAATGGTTGCACACGATGTTTCATTAGATTATGCATCAAGCTCGTGAATGTCTTGCTCCGTAGCAGGCTCAAGGCAGCAGCTAGTGCTTTGCCTGGTCACCCCTGCGGGAGGCCACGGCTTGGCTAATTCGGCTGCTCCGAGCTTTGCTGCGATATGCGTTTCTGTTGCTTCAGTCAACGTGCACTTTGGAGGCAACTGACTCACTTCCACCTCTAAGATCACTACCTCTACATCCGCTTTTGATGTCTCTGAGCTGGATGAGGAGTTCAGGGGGGGAGTCAATGAACCATTTTTAACTTGAATGGCATCACCCAACGCTCTCTGCACCTGTGGGCGATGCTTGGTCATGGTGTGTGGGCGGGGTGTATGCTTTGTGTCGAACCTTGAGACTGTGTTTGATGCCTCTCCCTCCCCTTGTTTTGAACTACGTAGGCGCATCTCTTCCTCCATGCAGATAGGACGGAGCATGCAGCAGCTACGTTTTCTTCTGATTCGAATTGACAATGGGATATATATAGCATAACAGCTTACCGCTCACGTCTGTTAGATGATGGTCCTCCACGATTCACAGTCTCCCTCGAGTCGCCACCAGCACCAAACAGCCGCAAAACCTTTGGCGCCCTTTACACCTGACGGGCTTAGCGCCGCAAGGGTAGTAACCTCGGTGCTTTGTTTTCCCAGGAAAGTCACGTGTAAGATCACGTGGCCCACGCAGCTCTGCCTCCTCCAGGAAGCATGCTACTCCCGACAGGAGCCCTCCACTGGCTCACAATGTCGGCGTTCGGGTGCTGCTGGAAACGCTTCTTTTGGAAGTGAATTATGCACCGCTCTGCTGGTAACCTCGGTGCTTCTTTGTTGTCCCAGGAAAGTCAAGTGTAAGATCACGTGGCCCACGCAGCTCCGCCTCCTCCAGGAAGTGTGCTACTCCCGACAGGAGCCCTCCACTGGCTCACAATGTCGGCGTTCAGGTGCTGCTGGAAACGCTTCTTTTGGAAGTGAATTACCTTTATTTATTGCTGCATTTTTTAGGGACATTTTGTATTAACTGGAGGGTGTAAGATTGCCACATTGCAGGAAATAGGCATAGTGCAAGGCTACAAGAGAGCCAGGGTATCATTATTATGTATCTTTTGTATTCATTTAATAGGAAGAGTTCCAGATGTCTCTGGCTTGGCAGAACAGTGTTTGATTTGGCTACATTTCTAGTTTAATGTTCATGCCTATTTAATAGTATTAACTAAATTGATCATTATCAATTGTATTGCTGAAAATATTCCCCTTCTATGTTCTCCAATCCACCAAACACCCACCCACCTCTCTCACCAACACACATCTCACCAACTCTCCATCACAACTTGCATTCCTTAACCTCTCACTCTGTCATACAAATACTCACATGCTATGTCACACTGTCAAGTCACAATGTTCACTGCCCAGCCCCTGCCACACTCCAAATCATACTCCCAACTCACACCTTACACTCTACAGTTCCTCCCGCAATATACAGTCCTTCATTATTTTGTGCTGTTCTGCATCTTGCATCCTTTCTCCCATTTTATGGCACTCTTCCCTCATCCTTTTTCCCAATCTGCAGTTCACTGCCTCTTTCCGGCCAACTGCTTCCTCTCTGCTTTCTGGCTCACTGACCACATGCTCCCTCTACTTTCTGTACCTCTGCTCGCTCTCAGATTTTTGGCCCACCGCATCACTGCTTCCTCTGCTCTCTTGTGCAGCGCTTCCTCCTCTGACCCACTGTTCTCCCTCTGCTTTCTTGCCTATCACTTCACATCTGACCCATCACTCTCCCTCTCTCTCATCGCGTAACCATTTTTTACATTTTTTTTAAATGTACATTTTGACCCAGTTTCTCAAATAATGGGGCATTTAAAAAAAAGAACGGAGGATATGCTATTTTTAGACAACCCATTTTTGGAAATGAGCAGGTCACCTTATTCTTAAAGGTGACCGACGCATTTCCACAGGCTTGAGCTGTAGCGCAAATTGTGCGCTGGCTAGTTGCCTTCAATGGCGTTCTGGGTTGTTTGACCGAAGTGTAATTATTTGCGGCGGAATTGACCGTAGTCCATTTCGCTGCAAATTGATTTGCACTTCTGCCAAACAAGCCAAAATGTACCTTTCACCACCATCCCTTCCCCTCCCCTACTTAACTGCTTGGTCGCTGCTGCTTCCCCTGCAACCCTGTGGTGCCAGATCCGTCCCTCTAACGCGGGTCGGATCTGACTCCGCAGGGTCCCTTTTTCGGTATTTTCTTTTTTTCTGTCCCCGCCTCCAATTTTGAAGAAAAAGGGGAAAACACTTCTGCAACCACCCTAGATCAAAAATACTGAACATGGGGAGCGGGTGACACCCCCGCAACACATGTTCAGTATTTATAAAAATCGATCGAATAGTACTGGATGAAATAGGTCAAAGTGGAACATTCAATAGATTTTTGTCATCAAAATGGGCAGTACTTTGAATAGAATCGCTCTCCCGACAGTGTTCTGCAAGCTCCCAGCGCCTTTCACAGGGACAAGCCCTCCAGGTGTCTGCTGCTGTAAAATGCGCTCCAAAAAATTCATTTTTATCCTGTTTGAGGAACAGAAATGCAAGCGATACAGCAGTGGTTCATACCTTAAGAGAAATGCAAGACAGGGTCAGGAAAGACCCTGTCATGCAGTGGCAGCCCCACATCCCATGCGCGTAGGATTGCCTACAATTTCTGCACATTTAAAAGTGCATCTTGCTTGGAAATGAGGGATGCGCTTTTAAATTGACAAAAACACCACTTTATTTGATCAAGGAGGTGAAAAAGGCCATCTTAATGGGCGCACATATAAAATGTGCCCATTCATGTGTCCCTTGTGGATTGGGCGGCACTTTTTGGGGCGCAAGTGATGAGATGTGTTAGCGCATTTCATTTCTTGTTTAAAAAAAAAAAGTTGAGAACCTGGCACCCTGAGTATAATTTTTCTTAAAACAGTCATTTTTGCAGATTACTTTTTTTTTAAAAAGTAAAAATTGTTTTTTTTTTTGAAGATGCTGTTTTTGCACAAAACGGCCGTTTTTGCGGCACTTTGCGCAAAACGGCTGTTTTTTCGCTGCATTTTGCGGGATCTGATTAATATAGATTGGCTACGAATGAGCGAGATACTAAGAGCCCACGGTCTCTGTTCAGTTCATCTGCCGTGTACAGTCTGGGTCACTGTCTAGATATATCATTACGAGTTTGGAGGCAGCTGTGGTGATGATATCATTTGACCCCACCCCAAAGTGACATCACAGGAAGCGATGGAACACATTTCACCCCTTGACAAAATAGGAAGTGGAATCACATAGCATTGTTCCTAAGTACACTACGAAAAATATGGTTATGATATAACTATATCGTGATATACATTTCATACAAGAATGGATCTCAATATGGATCGTTAACATCAGCGTGTATAGGCCCATATTACCAAATTACTGTGAATGCAAGCAGACATCCAAGGCCAAATGATAATGATGTGTTACTATATAGCACTTACGCTTAAGCGCTTTATATAGAACAAATATACACACAATATCACCCAACCTGTGTTGGTACTCATTTATTGACCTCAGAAGGATGAAAGGCTGAGTTGAGGTGTTTAAGAACAAGCTAAATCAGTGACTCACCCACTGAAGTGTGACTGAAATAAAACTTTAATGAGTCTGGCAATTATTGTATAGAATTTCAGAAAGACAAATTATTTGTTATTCTTATTCTCCTGTGGAACACCTTGTTTTTTTAAGAGGCCTGAGCAAGAAAGTCATCCACTCCAGAAACAAAGAGCCACATTTCACTGACCAGAGCCCAAGAATTTACAATAAAAGAATATATATATATATGTGTTTTTTGTTGTAGTTTTTTTAGGGGTAGCAAGGGAGACCACAGGGGTAGCAAGGGAGACCTCAGAGATCGCAGCTGCAACCCCTGGCGACCCCCAAACGATGTCCCTGGAAGAAATACTGAAAGAAATAAAAAATATGGTTGAAACTTAAAGACGCGTCCTCCCATAAGAATATCAAAGAGGCACTGGCAAACAATAAACAGGGAATTATATCAGCTAAATCTCAGTTCCTTCAAGAGTAGATCAATTCTTCTAAGAAGTGGTCGAAGGATGTATTCGCCTTGATTAGGAACCTGACGTCACCGGCCTGCGTATTATCTGGTCTGCCCTCCTCTAATGCTCTGGCAAATTAATTTAAAGAGATTTTTAACTAAAAAAGAAATCCTATATGCATGCAATTGGATCCTCAATCTAATATCGCGGTGGCATCTAATCTAATCAAATTCATGACCATCAAAGAAGGGCAATTCCTCAAGTTCCCTCTTTTTCCTTTTCCCTAGTTAATTCCAAGGTGATTGAAGACCTGATCTCACAATTTAAAGCCAAAAACCATGAGTATGATGTAATCCCAGCATATTTGGCAGTAACACATGCATCCTATCTTAGCGGTTTTATGAAAGAGTTTGTGAATGCAACCTTAGTGCAGGGATTTGTACCTCAAGATCTAAAGAAATCTGTTCTCACACCCCTGTTAAAAATGTACTTTGAATCACCAAGACTTAGTGAAATACTGTCCAATTGCAGGTCTACCCAGGACTGCTTAGGTCCTGGAAAAGATCGTAACCACACAGCTGCAGAGTCATTTTGAGGAACACTCCATTCTTGACACCTTTCAGTCTGGATTCAGGCCTGTGGGATTATATAATGTGGGTAGCTGATGTGGGGGATCTGAGTATGTTGATTATGTTGGATTTGGCGGCAGCCTTTGACACAGTCGACTTTGAGATATTATTGACCAGACTTCTCGAAGTCACCCATGTGTCAGAGGCTGCCTTGAAATGGTTCTCCTTCTTCCTGAAAAATCGACCCCAAGTATTCAAGCTGGGAGGCTACTATTCTGCAGCTCTCCCAATACTGTGTGGAGGCCCACTGGGATCTTCACTGTCACTGATACTGTTTATATCTATCTCAGGACAGTGTATGGATATCTTTTGCAAGTTAATCATATGTAGACGATGCACTAATATATGTCTGTGCTGAAGCTATAAAAAACTGGATGGTAGAAAGTAAGCTTCAGTTAAACCCTTCCAAAACTGAGGTCATAGTATTTTGACCAAATCACCTTCTTAGCAAATGCCATGACTCTACTCCCTGTCCTGCCATGTTTGGTTCTGCTACATGTTTCTCCTATAAGATCAAGAAATTAGGCTGTATTTGGCTACCACATTTGGGCAGTAATGACTATGAACCAGAGGTAGTCAAATCTGCATACTTTCAAATTAGACTTCTGAAACCTCTTTTGCCACTGGTTTCCATATCAGACCGCGCAACGATTGTAGGTACTATGGTAAACTCAAGACTGGACTATTGCAGCACATTGCTACTTGGAGATCCGGATTGTCAACTGCAACGGATACAGGTAGCTCAAAATGCCGCCGTTCAACTACTGTTAGTGTACAATCTACCAAAAAGAGTTTCCATCTCCAAGTACCATAGAAAATTGCACTGGTTACCAGTGCAGCAAAGAACTGAATTTCGACTACTATGCCTAATCTTTAGGTGCATCCAGGGAACTGCACCTAGGTATCTGATATCTGAATTAATCTGAATTAAGAACTATCAGCCAGTATGTAGTGTACATTCCCCTTGTAAAAATCTTCTGGTGATCCCCTCATCTAAATGCCTCTCTCGAGGAGACCAATTGTTTTCTATCAGGGCCCCCCAACTCTTGAATGCACTTCCATCAGAAGTGCGGAATATGTCATCTACCATTCCCTTTTGAAAAAAAATTAAAACATACCTGTTCCAGTGATTAACTGGGTTCTGTGACTGTGCCTTAATGTGAGCAAAGTATCTTAACGTCTCTGCCTAAAGTTTCCTGTTTTGTTCCGAAAAGGATGTACGCACTGTAAATCTCTAATCTAATCTTATCTACTATGCAGCATTTTGGCATGAGTTACATTATGCTTTTAGATCTTTCGTTGGTGCCAGTAAATCGCTGTCAAAAGAAAAGCTTAGGGTCCACCAACAACATTCAACTGCATCGATGGCAGTTTGTAAAATAATGAGCGGGTCTGTAGTTGCAGAAAAACATTTTTGTATGCACAAAGGGGTCTAGGGTGTCTGAGATCTAGTGCTTACCGGTAGGAAGACCATGTTCATTGTCATCAAAGCCGGGTATTGGATTTGCCGTAAGTGCCAATAGAAAGTCTTCTGGTTCTTCCAGGGCTGCCACTTTGTCGAGGGACAGGGCAGGGGCACCAAGGAGGCAGAAAGAAGGAAGTTATTTAGGAAAATAAATTACTATGTTTCACACAATCAAATGGGGAGCGTGGAGGAGCCAGAAGCAATGTTTGTGGAACAGATAATAATGTGTGGCTAGCCTGAGGGGTAAGGCCAGATGCCAGTTAACTACATTTGTGTACAGTCTTGTTGTCCAAAATAGAGTGCAGACATACAAACAGATGTCTGACAAATTGTTACTGACGGATGCAAACTAAACACATGCAAGTATGGTCGTGCATATCTGTATTAAATGATTACAGCTCTGCCATATTTCCAAGGACACATCTTAACACACATACCCCCACCCACACACAGACACACACTTCATAACACACACAGAACATCCAGTTAAAATTAAAACATGCAAAAAGAAAAGTCCCAAAAAGTTCAGGTTACCTCCGACACACCAACTGAACTGAACGATAAAGTCTGCTGAAACTGGCAATTCAATCGTTAGGTTACAAAAAATGCTCAGTTTAAGTCACATACAATACACTACTAATTGAACTTGAACTGGCATACATTACTCGTTCACAGCACGTACTTTAAGTAAAAGGTAGCTTACAGATGTAATATAGGTAACATGCATTTGGTGGAGTAGTAGTGTTCACTTTCACTTTTGTAAGTCCCTGTGAACTGCATCATCCTCTGTCCCTATGCCCATGTATCTTCAGATGGACTCCTGCAATCTCTGTCCTTCCCTCACCTGACCTTTCCTCGCCGCCTCGCTCTTCCGCTGCCTCATATTAATTCCTATTAATGTGCAGGTGTCTCGGGGCTGATACATACCTCTATGCCACATTATAAACATTCAGGCATGGAAACAATAATAGCGGACCCATTCAACCTGCAAACAAAATAGTCTGCAGAACAAAGAGCGATGAGGAGATATATTTCTTCCTTTGGAAGTATTAAAAAGGAGGGGGTTCGCTTCTGTGGATGTAAAGATATTGTCCGACACAAAGGTAACAGAAGACTTCCTGGAAAAAGGGCACTTGTGTGGCTCACAATCTACAAAATGATTCCCTACATTACTTCAGACGTATTATTGTGTATATGTGGATATTTTATATAGTTAATTAATGGGCCATTTGAAGCTGCAAATGGCATACACTGGCTGCAGCTGTACAGTTGGGGTTGTGCCTTACCATACGGTGACTTATCCAGGCACATGATGCCATTATTGTTGCATTTGAGTGTACGTGGACTATAGAGGAAGCAGCTACATATGTAGGGGTTATACCTAGCATAGTGTGAATATTCCTGGTATAGGATGGTGCTGTTTGGGCATTTAAGGTCACACTTAACTTATAACAGTTGAAACGCATTGGCTTTGCCAATCCCTGTCTACAGTTATTATATCAATGAGGTGCTCTCCAATGAGGAAAGTCAAAACAAAATAATGCATTGAAAAGGGTGCATTGTTGATCTATGGCACAATAACATATTAATCTAAATATGTAAAATAACAAGAACAAAATACATAGAATCATAAAATGTGTGTTTCTTTAACGTACACTTAGATATATGTTAATTGAATAAGTCGTGTACTACAGTCAATAGTAGAGAGAACAACATAGTGTTAATTTGTTTGTGGAATTTCACCAAATGTCTCCTTTTCACTGCAGTGCCATTTTTGGCTTCTTGCAGAAATGGGACATGTGTCAGTGTGACTGATGTGCAAGAGCTCTGTGGAAGCTACTTCTTTTGCCTGCCAGACCTAAATATGTGCCAAGGGCAACTACTGTAAAGTAGAAAAAATGTGTATTGCTGATGGATGCCACTACGCTATAATAGGAAGGTAGGTGACTGCAGGAAAACCTGTAACAAATGACTTTATTTAGTAGATCAGCAATACTGTATGGCACCACAGTTTGATGGTTACTCTAATTGTGCTCTTGTACAAGTCCCATTAGTCCATTTACAACTGCAACTCAGCACAGAATGCCATTGTGTTCTTTACAAATACAGTAATAGTAATGGACACCATTGTTATGGATTTTTCCCCCACTGTGGGGCTTAGCCTGGAGCCATACCCTCTCTTTGACCCCTCATTATCCACTTCCCGACCAGTCTGCCACACCTACCGTGACATACCTTAGCCTGCAACCTTAAAACTCTCTGGAGATTGCAGAAGATTTCTGACAGTTGCTGGCCTATCTGATTGCCTTTGTACCTTCCTGAACCATCCACAACCACCTTGTCTATGATGTATCCTGCACTCTGAACTGTAGTGTTTTGATGTGTCTCCCCTGACCTGAATGGTTTTATCTATCCCAACAATGTGGCACCCTTAGTGGTATTGGGCCGCGCCTCCATAGATGCGTGTGCACCTTCATGTCACTGTTTCTGAAACTCAGAGGTCCATCTGGTCAGTGACGAAACACAAAAAGTGGGGGCCCCTGTGCGAGCCATGCTGAACCCCCCCACCCTCAGCTCGGCAAAAAATATCATTGGTTGTGCCACACTCTGGGCCGGCCTAGATTACCACACTCGTGCATACGCACAAACGTGCTGCTTCAGGGACACGCCATAAAATGTACTAGGAGAAGCATATACATATGTGTTTTAATGCATTATACAGCACACTTTCTGAGAAAAATTGGCTAAGAAGACAGAGCGTTTGCAATTGTTTTGTAGGGTAATGTAGAGGAGCAGATCTATGCATTCGCAGGAGATCCTGCCCCCCTGGGTCTTTTGTATTTGAGACATGAGACCGTGCTTTGCCTGTCACCAGCTACCGTGCCAATACTGCAGCGAGTATTTGGAAGGCGATATCTGTTGAGACAAACCTATCAAATGTATGCTCGAAATGATGACAATCTACAGGAGGAACTCCCTGAAGGAATATGAGAAAGAGCAAAGAAAATTAACTGATGATGTCATAAGAATGTGTTCACAACATCCCGAGATACTGAATGAAGACATTGGCCCTCATTACAAGTCAGCCGGTCTGGATTTAACAGTGCCGGTAAATCCGTACCGGCAGGGATTACCGGAATGGCTCGTTCCGACCCGCGATGGCAGAAACACCATCACCACATAACCCGGTAGCCCTGTTCACGTAAACAGCAGGATGACTCAGCGGTGCACCCCCAATCACTGGCATTGCACAACATCAGGCAATTTACAAGTAGCACAGACAGGTAAATTACCGCCATAACCATGGTGGAAACACTGTGGACAATGTGCCTGTACCGCCGGCACCGCGGACATGGCGTTAAACAGTGGCAGGAGAGCTGAAACAGGCCCCAGGTGTGCACATTCAGGCCAGCTGCAGATCATAGGCCACTGCGAGCCTACAAAAGGGCCACACCCAAGGCACCTTCCAACACAGACATGCTGTCAGCCGCCCTAGCAGCAATTGGGATAGGGAACCTGCAAGCAGCAGTGTACATTGAAGCAACACTGAAGCAGAGGAGGAGGCAGCATAGGCACAAGAGGCAAATCAGGGACCCGGTGGCCATCCAAAACATCAAGGTGCAGCAGGTACCACCCCGCACAAAGCCAGCAATATCCCGCATCAGGGCCTTACCCTGGAACCTGACCCCAAGTCAGATACATACATTATACCGGCTTGACAGGGCCTCAATCATATCCATTGTCACTCTCATTGAAGAGGACATCAGCAGCCGCATCAGCATCCAGACTTCAATCCCCCCCTGGTGAAAGTGGTCTCCATACTGCATTTCCTTGCCACTGGAACCTATCAGCACACTGTTGGGGAGCTGCACGGGCTGTCACAACCCTGTTTCACACTCATGGCTTTGCACTCTGTGTACTTATCAACCTTGCCAGGTGTGCCAGCTCCGACCTCTGATGGACCGGCTCCCTCAATCCCCTCAAGGTGCATGATGCTGCTGCACCTCTCCTCCCAGGTCTGGAGCTTCAGTGGGGTATGTGGTCCCCCTCCTGTGCCAGTGCTGTCATGCCTGTTTGCTGCCATCAGGTTATGGATACGCAGCCACAAATCATCCCACTGCTTGTGGCAGTCCCTCACCGTGCGCACTGTGACACGAAATTCTGCTGTGCACCTCTGTGCAGTGTCTGACCAGATTTCCTTATGCTTCTGCTGTGTGCTGCACCTTTGAACTGCACTAAACAGCAGCGCTGCATGGTCCACAAAGTGCTCCAAGAACACTGTCACTTCCGCCTCGCTGAAGCAGGGTTTGCACTGGCGGGTGGCTGGGATCCTTGATGTCATCTTAGTTGTTTTAAGTCAGCAGTCACAGGAGCTGTAGGCCTTGTGGTTACTGAGGATTGAAGTGGATTGTAGTTTAAGTAATGGCCACTGATCTCTTTCCAGTTTTTGCCATCACAGTGTTTCCGGCACCAGTATTTCCGTATCCGGTACGACCTTGGTGGAAACGGATGTACCGCTACCATTGTACCTGGTGCATCTGTCTTCGTGGATGTTTTCATTACGGAGGTGACACTGTTTCCGCAACGGTCTGGGAAGCGCAGCCGAAAGACCGTAATCACACCTTACTTCTGCATGCTTGCGGTCGTGGAAACAGTGTCACCGCCTTCATGATAAAACCGGATTCCGGACCGTGGGCCAATGTATTGATTCTGGAGGACAAATGACGAAGTAAACAATCAAGTGAATTATCAACATAGAAAATAAGATTACACATTAATAAAGTGCCGCAGAAAACAGAAGTTCAATAAATGTGCAGATGCTTGGGAACGCAAGGTAGATCACGTTATCATATAGGCTAGCTATGAGTAGTGAATTGAATGCAGGCAAACTTGCCATTATACAGAAATTGGACATTAGTATCATGAAATAAATAAGCCAGAAACCATAAAGAGGGAATGAAAAGCTGCGTCACAGCAGAATAACAGGCTAGTGGAGATGTGTGGCGAGGCTGTCTGGACTGAAGTCAAGATCGTACGAATCGAGGTCAGCTATCTACTATGAAGAAGAACAAGTGTGCAGAGGATGAATCTTCTCACGTTAAGGTGCAAGAAATAACACAAAGGATGCCAAGTTTTAATTCATTTAGAGCAATTAAAAGCTGTAAAATGGATCGAATCGTGGTCTCTTGTCATGTGTGCCAAGGATGGAAATAGAGCCCGAACTTGGAGTTCCAGACAAGATAGCGAGTGCCCTCACTCCTGTGCATTCCCAAGACCAGAATATTCTGCAAGGCCATTTACAAAGACAGTTTCATGGCAGCAGGGATGGGTGATGAGAGATGCTGGGCTAATTGGGTGAGGTAGATTCATGTCCTATCTCCCTGCACCTGGGTCTGGGCTTACATGCTGCTAAATGAACCGAATGTTCCAGACATAGCACAAGCGTGCCAACTAATTGTATAAGTCTGTATAACAAAGGACCTTATAGTTTAGAAGACCAATGAAAAACGATGTAACGATTTTTTATTAAATTACATGTTTGAAGAGGTAGGCTTAAGTTGTCCAACTTATAAAGGACAGCCAATAACAATCCTACCTCCTATATGATTGTATATCTAGATGTTTTCTTTAACCAATCCTGACCCTGGATTGGTTTTTCACTATTGTAAAGTAGTATGACGTCATTCTGATGCATAATTGAGTATATGAAGTATGTTTTTTGAGGGAATCATTGAGAGACTGAGCGTACATCTGTTGATGTTCATTGCAACCTCCCTATTTTAGATAATTGTTAATAAAACAATAAATTGCCATTTTCTTGAGTTTGTCCGGTTATTTGGGGTAATCCCATCCATTACCATATATGCACGTTGCAAGGGCCTTAAACTCTCATGGTAGCAGTGCAGATGGTTCCAGATCCAGACTAGATCAACTTCAGAGATTCGGACGATCGAGCATCCTCCGCCATTAGCTGGAAGATTGTGGAGATTCCTGTGGAGTGTAAGGACATATATATTTTACCAAAATGTAATGGCATGTTTTATTGCAAAATGTAGTGGCATTTTTGTTGCCAGCAGTAATATGGCATATATATATATATCTTTTTTATGCCAGTATCACATGTAAAGGTGTTATTGGTAGTATGCAAAGTACAGAATTTACAACGCAGCCAAACCCAACTTGAAACTGCAGAGAATTAAATGCATGCATAGAAAAGCTTAGTGCTGCAGGCCAAATATTGAAGTACACACTTTTTTGGGGCGATTCCTTATACATGGAGACTACATTACATTATATAACTGACTAACATAATTAACATTGCTAAATACTAATTCTAACTTCCCTAACATTATAATGTAGTCTCATGTGCAAAATGAGGTGAAAATCCATGTTTTAGTGGCACTACTGAAATTCATTTTAAATACACACTGGCGTTTACTTTAGCTTGTGGAGAGCAGAAAGAATGCTGCAGTAGGAAACCAAAATGAAACAGTAATTCTGTTCTGAAGCTCTCATTGTTTTGAACATGAGGGTTGTTACAGAACACATCCTTGTTAACCTGATTGGGGGACATTATAGGCAGACATGCCATGTCAAACTGGGAAGGATCTGAGCTTTCCTAATGACAAAAATTGCAGAGAGGAGTTAGTTTGTGCTGGGCTATGAAGACTGACAGAGTTCGAAAAGGTCAGAGCGCTGGCTATGAGAGATATCTCGCTGGTGCTCCCCACACAAGATTACAGAATCATTTTGCGCTGACACTCGGCCTGCATTTGTGAAAATAGCAAGGTCATGCTGGGAGCTTCAAAGAAATACTAATCTTGGTAAGATAGGTACGTGCCAAGTGAGGACCATGGGAAATGCCGTATGAGTGGCTGAGGTTTATCACAGGGCAGTGAAGTCAGGAAGTCATTGCATATTTATTTTTGTCATTTTCCGAATGTGGGAACAGTAACCCATGTTTCAAAAGATCAGTGATGTCATCAATGACATGTGTGATGTCATCTTTGATGTCCTGGGTGTAAGTCTTAGCAGTGCACGGTGGGGGCACGAGTTATGGTTGCTTAGCTTACCATAACTGGCGAATTTCAGGGGTTTTTCGGTTTTACTTGGAACCATAACGTACCTTTAACAAAGTTTTTTACTGAATTTCATAGCTTTTTAGTAGCGCAACTTAACCATAACGTCCCTTTAACAAAGTTTTTTTACTGAATTCCATAGGTTTTTGGTAGCGCAACTTAACCATAATATCCTCGACTTTATATACCTGTAACATAGAACATACTGAACCCCCAGCTAGTGATTTTGAAGTTCACAGACTCTGCGTATGTCCGCGGACAGACGAGGACAACAGCAACACTACCCAAAAACTCAGGGGTATCTTAAATTGTTATATCATGCCATATGAACACTGCACAAGTTCAAAAACCAGCACACAAACACATTATATGTAGTAATAAATAAGAAGTGTAACCTATATATTTAACTCATCAACCATCCATTTAAATACCATATGTACTAAAATGGAATATACCAAAAGAAGAATGATAGGCTTCCAACATAATTACCTCAAAGAAACTGCACAACTAGGAGCAACAGCAGAGCTACAAACCAGTAAGAACACAACTTACCAGAAGCTAGTAAGTGTACTTCATTTTTCTCATATATTTCTAAAATGTCTGTATTAGATACAATACAAATGATAGATTTTTCTTTTCTCACAGAAATGTCCAGTACTTTGGAGTGGCTTGTGGAAAATTTCCCACGTGAGGAAATGTC
Organism: Ambystoma mexicanum; assembly: GCF_040938575.1. Classification (NCBI taxonomy): domain Eukaryota; kingdom Metazoa; phylum Chordata; class Amphibia; order Caudata; family Ambystomatidae; genus Ambystoma; species Ambystoma mexicanum. The sequence continues at coordinate 1,382,983,780 of NC_090937.1, read as the reverse complement.
TGAAGATAGTGAACCTAATGGTAGATACTTCTCTATATAAGCCATTTAATAAGCATTATTTTATGTACACTTAACATATATATCTTTTTTTTTACAGACCATACAAACATTGAAAATAGTACACCAAAAGATATATAGGATAAGACTCTCCAGCGCATTGAGGAAAAAATGGACATGCTCATGGCAAATTTCAACAATTTGAAAAACTTTGTGGAGGACCACATAAAAGAAAAAATTAGATACCATTGTCCCACATGTACCTCTCCCCCCTCTCCATATCCCAGTCAATTATCCCCAAACCCTCTCCACGAACAAAAATGTTTTGATGAGACTTCCATCCCTTCATCTCCTCCTATCAATCCTCTTGAAACCCCCAATTCTCCTGTGTTTGTCCCAGTTTCTGCTTCCCCTTCTCTTTCATAAATTTTACATCTATATATAAGAAAGCAAAAATATTATATGTGTCCTAATTCAGTTCTTTTTTTGTGTTTTTAAAAAAAAAAAGGCAGTTGAGGTGTCTGCGGACAGCGCGGTTGTCCGGGATGTCTGTAATCAAATGAAAATGGGGGCGTCCTAAGTACACTATACCTGTACCTATTGTACGCAGGCAAGTTTAAACTGTTCTAAGAACACACTCAGTGTCTGGGATGTCCGCAATTAACCAAAATGGAGGTGTCCTAAGGACACTATAACTGTCCTGATTGTTCGCATGCAAGTTGAAACTGTTCTAAGAATACATTCAGTGTCCGGGATGTCCAATTAACCAAAATGTAGGTGTTCTAAGGACACTATACCTGTCCATACTGCCTAAAGAACATCTATGCACATGCGCACCACACCCGTAAATTCTCAGAACATCGCGCCTGTCCGTTACTGTTCGCGTCGCTTGTGTCGCACTTTTAATTAATTTCAGGACCCGAACAGTGTCCGCAGAAAACCCGCGCGTAATGCGCACAACCGTTCTTCACGGACATGTTTGTGACACCATCATGAAACCGCACCCATGCTGAGCCTGTGTCCAGAATTGTGGACACAGTCCGGGTCCCTGAACATTTTAAAAGTACCAGTATTTTATACTAAAAATGCACCATAGCACATGTCCCAGACAATAACCCTGACTTTCTACATACTTTTTAGAACTTTTTGAGCCCTTTTGGGGTGTTTGTTCTGTCCGCGGACAGCACGGATGTCCGCGAACCGCACACCAGCACCCCTATAAAAGGCATCACCCCAGACCTCATCCTCATTGTGTTTCTAGCTACCTTACAGAACACGGTGTATTTTGCTGCCAATTTTCCAGATTTTTTTCTGAAACCTGATGACATCCATGGCTCCTCTACTGCCACCTGGTGCTACATCTGCCTCAGCACCACCCCCTCCACCACCACCACCTCCCAAAGGGCCTCAAGAGGGGAACAGGTATGAGGATGTAGAGGAAGATGAAGAGGATGACAAGGATGAGCTAGTGGAAGTCCCTACTACCATCACTCATCGTGAGTCTTGGGTGTGGCAGTTATTTACCATTCATGGTAACATATCCAAGGCGCGTGCAAACAAAGTTACCTGCAACCAGTGCAAAATGGTGCTGAGTCATGGCAAGCTTGGTTTGTACAGCTTTGGTACGACTACTATAAAGCGTCACCTAAGGTTGTTCCACGGTGGGGCCGTTTGCAAGGTTGTACCTTGCAAGGAGCAAAGTAGGTTGAGTTCCTTTACTTCATCCTCTCTTTCCACTCCTCTAACCACAAGAGACACTTCTGTGGGAGAGTGCATCTCTCCAGCTGCCTCACAGGCCATTCACAATGATGATGAGCCTTACCTTTCGAGTGTCACAGTTTTGTGTATGTACTGCAACGCAGTACTCTGCAGGGGGGAGAGACTTAGAAGTGCTTTTGAGACTCTGGTCTCAGAGCATGAGAAGACCTGCCCACTACCTAAGTAAGGCCCACCCTACATCTTCCTCTCTCCACCCGCCCTTTCTTATACCCGTTGTTAGTGTCCCTCCTTACCTTCCTTTCCCCTCCTCTCCTAGTGTGTTGTGTGTAAAAAAACAAAAAAAATAAAACAACAAAAATCCAAAAAAAAGGCTCTTTTCAGAACCACCTTTCACAGTCTAAAAATAGAAGTGACAAATAAATGGTGCAGGGCCCTGTGCATTACTTTTTAGAAGTCTGCAGACAGTTCACGAACATCTAAAATTGTGGGGTGCTGCCCTATCAAAATCATTGCACTTTTATCTGAGAGGAAGAGGTGGCTCTGAAAAGAACCTTTTTTTTCTTTTTTTATTTGTGTATGGTTCTACTACAAACGTAACCGAGCCTTTACAAAATTTTAAATAACAAACAAACATTACATTATATGTCTTAAAACATGTAAAAAACAACATTACATATAAAAACACATGAAAACATATCCAAGAAATGTGGACTCGCCAGAACCAGCGGAATATAGCATTACATGAGAGAAAATAGGAATGTTATTCCTCTTTGCATCGTAAAGTGGAGAAAAACGAGTACATTATCATTTTAATAAATTATTCTACCTTCTCTCAGTTTGCATCCCATTTATGCATATCGTCAGATTACTGTAATTGTTGAGTTCTTTCGCTATTGCTTTGCAAAATCTCCCTAGAGCATAAATACGCGGTTTATGATTTCCTTGCATCATACGAGCCCATAGGAATGGTAAACAATCAGTAAAATTGACATTGACAAAGTCCATAAACAAACAGTTCTAAGATCTTTAAAATGCGGACAGTATAAAATCAAATGTTTTAGCGTTTCCACCTGTTCATTACATACAGGAAATCTACAACTCTTATTCGTTTTGTACAACGTATTACTAGTCCAGGACGTAATTCTGTCTTTCGTGTAAAATAAATTAAATTTAAACCGAAGGAAGACCTTGCGTATATGATTACACAGAAATATCGTAATGTAGTCATATCTGGGTAAACGCTTTTTTGTGAACAAATGATATTCTTTAAACGATTTATAAGATCCTATCTGATCAATAGTGTTAGACCAATCCTTTTCAAATAATTTTTTTTTAGCATAGGCAGATCGATTATGGACATCCTCTACTGATATGTTAGCATCATTCAGTATAGTATGTATCCTTGTCAAATATCGGACCATGTCAATCGTTGCCCTTTTATCGATTGATTGTTTCATATCAATATATAGTGAATTTGGTTTAGGGTACATAATCTTTGCATAATTTGTCAGGAGTCGCCATCTCCAACGAGTAGATAAAGCTATGATACCTAACTCATGCCTTAGCACTACATTGGGTAGTGACATTGCTCTCTTCAGAGCTGACCCTTGCAATTGGTCCAGTGTCACTCCCATTTCACACAGACAAATGTCTAATGAATAGAGCATCACAGTTTCGATTTTCAATGTGAGGAATTCAATCAGTGGAGTTAGTGAAAACTTGCAATATTTGGAGTATATGATTTTTAGCTGTGAAGTAAGTGGATGGATCTTCGTATTAAGTAATTCAGTCCATTTTTTGATGGAATTTTTCCCTGCTAGATAATAACCTAAATAAATGGTGTCGATATTTAGGGGTATGATGGTTTTCATGATGTACCATTGAGCTTTCCCAGTTCTTTTCAGGACACCAAAATTCATTACAGCGGTTTTTGTTGGATTCTGGGATAAATTATGCTTAATGGCGAAGTCTTCAAATAAGCGTAACTTAGTTTGTAAACCCCCGGGAGTAGGATCGAAGAGAATATTGTCACCTGCAAAGGCAAGCCAATTTAGAGGGTAATTCATAGAATTTCGCAGAAAAGTGTCGCAAGCGGCTGGCGCAGAGTGTCCGCGTGCGATTGACTGCGCCAGGCACGTGCGCTAAAACCGATTTCCGCGCACAGCGTATTAATGGACTTCAGGCTTCCAAACCAGCCGTGGCGCAGAGAATCGCAGCGACCCTGCAGCAGCGCCAGTAACGCCCCCAAGAACGCCCTCGCGCAAGGAAAAGCCATCAAAATCGCTAAATCATCGCAAAGGGCTGCGCTAACCCTGGACCAGTTCACCGGGCTGGCAAACAGCAAACGCCAAGCGGGGAACGTGTATTGCAGGGGTGCGCGGGAAGTTCCACATGCGAATGGCCCCGTGCAAGCAGGGTACATGAATTTCAGGGGTGCGCGGGAAGTTGCACACGCGATTTCAGCAGGGTACGTGTATTTCAGGGGTGCGCGGCAAGTTCCACACGCGATTACTGCAGGGTACATGCATTTCAGGGGTGCGCGGGAAGTTCCACACGTGAATGGGCCAGTGCGAGCAGGGTACGTGTATTACATGGGTGCGCGGGAAGTTCCACACACGATTCCATCAGGGTACGTGTATTTCAGGGGTGCGCGGGAAGTTACACACGCGAACGGGCCAGTGCGAGCAGGGTACGTGTATTCCATGGGTGCGCGGGAAGTTCCACACGCGATTTCATCAGGGTACGTGTATTTCAGGGGTGCGCGGGAAGTTCCACACGCGATTGGCCCAGTGCGAGCAGGGTACGTGTATTTCAGGGGTGCGCGGGAAGTTCCACACGCGATAGTCCCAGTGCGAGCAGGGTACGTGTATTTCAGGGGTGCATGGGAAGATCCACACGCGATAGTCCCAGTGCGAGCAGGGTACGTGTATTTCAGGGGTGCGTGGGAAGTTCCACACGCGATAGTCCCAGTGCGAGCAGGGTACGTGTATTTCAGGGGTGCGCGGGACGTTCCACACGCGATTGTCCCAGTGCGAGCAGGGTACGTGTATTTCAGGGGTGCCCGGGAAGTTGCACACGCGATACCAGCAGGGAATGTGTATTTCAGGGGTTCTGGGGAGTACTACACGTGAATTGGCCGTGTGGGTCCTCCCAGGTGTACGCTCCACAACCTCCACGGCCCCTGCAGGCAGCCCACACCACGGGGGACTACCCTGCACCCCTGCTCATGTCCCGCAGGCAGCCCATCCACCATGGGCATGCCCCCCAGCCAACCCACATGTCACCTTGCACTACTGATCAACAATGCATGTCTCCCACCACCCCTCCCACCCCCCAGCAGTGCAGGGGCAGCCTCCACCAGGCCCCCACTCATGTCTCCCACCACCCCGTCCCCCAGCAGTGCAGGGGCAGCCTCCACCAGGCCCCCACTCATGTCTACCACCACCCCCACCCCCCAGCAGTGCAGGGGCAGCCTCCACCAGGCCTCCACTCATGTCTCCCACCACCCCACCCCCCAGCAGTGCAGGGGCAGCCTCCACCAGGCCCCCACTCATGTCTACCACCACCCCCACCCCCCTGCCACCATGGCCACCCTCCACCAGGCCCCCACTCATGTCCCCCTGCACCCCCACCCCCCAGCATCCAGGGTCACCCTCCACCAGGCCCCCACTCATGTCTACCACCACCCCCACCCCCCTGCCACCATGGGCAGCCTCCACCAGGCCCCCACTCATGTCTCCCACCACCCCCACCCCCCTGCCACCATGGGCAGCCTCCACCAGGCCCCCACTCATGTCTAACACCACCCCCACCCCCCAGCAGTGCAGGGGCAGCCTCCACCAGGCCCCCACTCATGTCTCCCACCACCCCCACCCCCCTGCCACCATGGGCAGCCCCCACCAGGCCCCCACTCATGTCTCCCACCACCCCCACCCCCCAGCCACCAACGGCAGCCCCCACCAGGCCCCCGCCCATGTCTCCCACCACCCCCACCCTCCAGCCACCAGGGGCAGCCTCCACCAGGCCCCCACTCATGTCTCCCACCACCCCCACCCCCCAGCAGTGCAGGGGCAGCCCCCACCAGGCCCCCACTCATGTCTCCCACCACCCCCACCCCCCAGCCACCAGGGGCAGCCTCCACCAGGCCCCCACCCATGTCTCCCACCACCCCCACCCCCCAGCAGTGCAGGGGCAGCCTCCACCAGGCCCCCACTCATGTATCCCACCACCCCCACCCCCCGGCAGTGCAGGGGCAGCCTCCACCAGGCACCCACTCATGTCTCCCACCACCCCCACCCCCCGGCATCCAGGGTCACCCTCCACCAGGCGCCCACTCATGTCTCCCACCACCCCCACCCCCCAGCATCCAGGGTCACCCTCCACCAGGCCCCCACTCATGTCTACCACCACCCCCACCCCCCTGCCACCATGGGCAGCCTCCACCAGGCCCCCACTCATGTCTCCCACCACCCCCACCCCCCTGCCACCATGGGCAGCCTCCACCAGGCCCCCACTCATGTCTACCACCACCCCCACCCCCCAGCAGTGCAGGGGCAGCCTCCACCAGGCCCCCACTCATGTCCCCCTGCACCCCCACCCCCCAGCATCCAGGGTCACCCTCCACCAGGCCCCCACTCATGTATACCACCACCCCCACCCCCCTGCCACCATGGGCAGCACCCACCAGGCCCCCACTCATGTCTCCCACCACCCCCACCCCCCTGCCACCATGGGCAGCCTCCACCAGGACCCCACTCATGTCTCCCACCACCCCCACCCCCCTGCCACCATGGGCAGCCTCCACCAGGCCCCCACTCATGTCTACCAACACCCCCACACCTCAGCAGTGCAGGGGCAGCCTCCACCAGGCCCCCACTCATGTCCCCCTGCACCCCCACCCCCCAGCATCCAGGGTCACCCTCCACCAGGCCCCCACTCATGTCTACCACCACCCCCACCCCCCTGCCACCATGGGCAGCCTCCACCAGGCCCCCACTCATGTCTCCCACCACCCCCACCCCCCTGCCACCATGGGCAGCCCCCACCAGGCCCCCACTCATGTCTCCCACCACCCCCACCCCCCAGCATCCAGGGTCACCCTCCACCAGGCCTCCACTCATGTCTCCCACCACCCCCACCCCCGGCAGTGCAGGGGCAGCCTCCACCAGGCCCCCACTCATGTCCCCCTGCACCCCCACCCCCCAGCATCCAGGGTCACCCTCCACCAGGCACCCACTCATGTCTCCCACCACCCCCACCCCCCGGCAGTGCAGGGGCAGCCTCCACCAGGCCCCCACTCATGTCTCCCACCACCCCCACCCCCCGGCAGTGCAGGGTCAGCCTCCACCAGGCCCCCACACATGTCTCCCACCACCCCCACCCCCCAGCAGTGCAGGGGCAGCCCCCACCAGGCCCCCACTCATGTCTCCCACCACCCCCACCCCCCAGCCAACAGGGGCAGCCTCCACCAGGCCCCCACCCATGTCTCCCACCACCCCCACCCTCAGCAGTGCAGGGGCAGCCTCCACCAGGCCCCCACTCATGTCTCCCACCACCCCCACCCCCCAGCAGTGCAGGGGCAGCCTCCACCAGGCCCCCACTCATGTCTCCCACCACCCCCACCCCCCTGCCACCATGGTCAGACTCCACCAGGCCCCCACTCATGTCTCCCACCACCCCCACCCCCCGGCAGTGAAGGGGCAGCCTCCACCAGGCCCCCACTCATGTCTCCCACCACCCCCAGCCACCAGCCAACAGGGGCAGCCTCCACCAGGCCCCCACCCATGTCTCCCACCACCCCCACCCCCAGCAGTGCAGGGGCAGCCTCCACCAGGCCCCCACTCATGTCTCCCACCACCCCCACCCCCCAGCAGTGCAGGGGCAGCCTCCACCAGGCCCCCACTCATGTCTCCCACAACCCCCACCCCCCTGCCACCATGGGCAGACTCCACCAGGCCCCCACTCATGTCTCCCACCACCCCCACCCCCCGGCAGTGCAGGGGCTGCCTCCACCAGGCCCCCACTCATGTCTCCCACCACCCCCACCCCCCGGCAGTGCAGCGGCAGCCTCCACCAGGCCCCCACTCATGTCTCCCACTACCCCCACCCCCCTGCCACCATGGGCAGCCCCCACCAGGTCCTCACAATCCCCAATCATGTGCGTAATGGTCAGCCTCCACAGCCAAAAAGCCCTACCAAGTAACCCATTCACCCACATGGAAATGGAAATCACATGTTGCACCCCCAATGTTCATGAAGCTAATGAACCCATGTCCGTCACACACAATGGTTGCAATTGAATGGGAAAACACACAACATGACATGCATGAAACCAATGAGATGATACCACACAGTGAAGTATGGAAACAAAATTGTATTGAAAAAAATAAAGAATGCTAAAGAAAGAAAACAAACTACAATGTGAATGAGAAAAAAAAAAGCTGCATGTCCGTATAAAAACACAAAACTGGAAATCAGAATCCAAAAATATTTTGTCCAAAGTCAAATGTAAAAAAATCTCCATGCAATAAAGAACTATGTACAAAACTACCAAGGGTCCATGAGCCCAACTGAACAAAGGAAACCTACTAAAAAATCAACTATATACAAAAAGTGGAGCAGTGTCCGTCGACTCCAAATCATAATAAGAAAGAAAGGAAACCTAAAACTAAAGAACTATATACAAAGGCGGCGGGCAAGTCCGGTGGCTCACTCCGTGGTGTCCCGGGCCAGGGCATCATCGAACTCCTGTTCGATGTCCCGGAGGCGGGCCAGTTCCATGGCCCCGAGGGTCCGCAGGGATGACGCTGTGTCCTCCTCCAACCCCCTGCGGATTGCCTCGAGGCACTCGGCCCGCCTCAGGGCCCTCCGCATGGAGTTCTCCGCCCTGACCATTGTGAGCCGCGCCTCTTCCGCCCGCCGCCGCTCCGCACCTATGGCGTGGCCCAACCGCTGCCACACGGAAGACACTCTCTGTCCTGGGTCCCCCTGCCCTCCGGCCGATGCCTGCCCCTCCGATGTCGAAAGCCCCAAGCCTTCATGTCTCCCACCATGTTGCTGCTGCTGCTGCTCTGCCTCTGCCCGTGCACTGCCTCCTGCTGCCTGCACATCCTCCGCCGGCTGGGTTGCACTTGTTGATGTGGCCACCCCTGCTGGACCTCCGACTCCCGACTGTGGCAGGGATGCCTCCTCCACCAGCCTGGCCGCACCGTCAGAGGCAGCTCCACAGGGCACCCAGGTGACTGATGGGTGGGAAGTTGGCACAGAGGACGACTAGCGCGTAGGGGGTTCCGTTGAGGAGGGGGTCGAAGCAAGCCCCATCAGACAGCGGAATCCAGCCTGGGTGACCTGTCCCAGCAAGCTGACGTGGTCAACGAGCCATTCGAGATGACGTGCAGTCTCTCCATGAAAAGACTACAGGTCACCTCGCATGGCCCGTTGACGCAACGCCACACCAGCCAGGACAGGCTTAACCCGGACCTGGATGGCCACGTCCGCAGGCAGAGGACGGCCAGTTGACGTCAGCTTATCCCCTGCCTGAAAACGGGTCTGGACGTAGGCATCCCTGCTGGTGCAAGATGATGCAGGGACAGGATCGGGGACAGGATTGCACACAGGCACCTCCGCGGCCGCCTGTGCTGCCTCATGTCCCTGGTCCTGCACTGCACCACTAGCACCAGTGGGATCCCCACCTCCAGACCCTGTCTCTGGTGCTTGCACGGCCCCCTCCTCCACCAAACCCCCCACCAACCTGGATGACTCCGTGCCATCTTCCCCTGTTGGGCCCTGTGGGGTCCCAGCTGCCCCTTCTGCTGCCGAGGAGTCCAACTGCAACCTCCGCGTCTTGGACCTCCCCCCGGCAGCTGCGGCCTGGGACGTGGCACTGGACTCCTCACTCCCCGACGAGATGACAACACGGGAGGGGAGCCGGGCCTTGCGTCTCCGGCTGGCGGTCGGATCCCCGCCGCTGTTCTCCACAGCACCTTCTCCGCCCTCTTCATCAGTTGACACTGCAGCCAGGGAGAAACAAAACACAGGCATCAGGGCACTGTACAATGGACACATGCACGCATGACAGTTGCACATGAGTGGCATTGGCAAACCTCAGACATGTCATCACAATCCCCAACACACATGTCATTGCAACTCGCACACATGAGCCATACCACAGCCATATCGCAACTGCCACCACCATCCATACACATAGAACAGCATGAGCAGCCAAAGGGGAGCCAGACATCACATACAACACAGGAAGTGCACCAGACATGTACACACACCACCACACTTGCATGCATGTCTACACCTCTGCCAAGTGTCGCACTGTTCAGACGGGCATCTTTGTCACATCTGCCAATCAGGCTTCCACATACCGCTGTCACATGCATCCATGTTGCATCACTGTTGCACCTTTGTCAAATACACACACATGCACATGTACACAGTGCTCATACATGCAGCCGAAAACAACATACATGCCTGACATCACGGACATGTCTACTTACATACACATTCATCCAAACATGTGTGCACGCACAACTGCATTTGCCATGCAAGCCCACACACACAAGCACCATCCATGTCTCACACATTATAGCCCTCGCATGTGTCAGCCCCACGGCCCTGTACACCCCCACCCATACTCGACCCCATACAAACAGATGTGCAACCGGCACAATGCTGAATAATCACCACACGCACTGCTCACAATCAGGATGCATGTACACTCACCGCTCGACTCCAGACGGGTCTGCTTCTCTAGGACCTGGACGAGGAGCGCTGGGGATATGCGTTCCAGGACCCCCATCTGTTCTTCCGACAAGTGGCCCCGGCGCCCCTTGGCATCCGCTGCCTTCAAGAGGCGCCGGGCCTTGTTCAGGGTCCTGGACCTGAAGTCCTCCCAGCGCTTCCTGACATGTTGTAAGTCCCGGACTGCCACCCCCTCCACGTTGATGGCAGTCACGATGTCAGTCCAGATCCGAGTCCGTCCTTCCTTGTCGGCGCGGGAACTTCCGAAGAGGGCATCATACTGCCCCAGGACTTGCTCCACCAGGACACCAACTTCGGTGGCACTGAAGCTGGTGCCCCTCTGCCTCTCTGGCCGGGGGTTGTCAGTGGTCACAGATGGTGTTTGCCCCGACATGACAACCCCAGAGGCAGGAGTGGGTGGGCAACTGGGTCCTGGGGCTGGGCTGTGGAGCGATGGAATTCCAGTCGGGAGTCTTCGGTTCCAGCAGGGGTGATCACAGCAACAGCACCCCTGGCTGATGTGCAGGCAGCAAATGGCAGTGCACGTGGGCAGCAGGCAGTCAGGCAGCAGCAGATGGCAGGTGGGAGCGTGCTCGGGGCTCTGGGGGGCAGTAGTTCGGCCTTCTGGGCAGGAGCGTGGTCTTCCGTGTGCTTACGCGTGGCCAGCTTGGTACGGAGTGATTTGGCACGTGAAAATCCTGCACGTCAGCGTGAAAACCGAGGAAAGGCCCTTAGCGCGTAAGCGCGTCAGCACGCATACGCGATTCTATTGGACCAAAGGCCCTCAGCGCGTAAGCGCGTCTGTGACGTGACCCGCACGGGTGTTTCCCACACAGCACGTGATGACAGAGCACACGTGGAAAGACTACACGTCAGAGTGTCATCGCGTGTGATTGGTGGAAATGGCCCTACACGCAGAAGTGACAAAGCGTGTAATTGGTGGAAAAGGCCCTACACGCATAAGTGACAAAGCGTGTAATTGGTGGAAATGGCCCTACATGCATAAGTGACAAAGTGTGTAATTGGTGGAAATGGCCCTAGCGCGTACACACCGCGTAAGTGACGCTGGACGTGTGGGCCTGTATAAAAGGTACGCGTAGAACACCATTTCCTTGTACGTGCTTTTCGTGGAGAGCGAGTGGGTGAAATCTGTACTTCTTGTCGGTTCACACGCGATTTACTTCACGGCGTTTCAAGTTCGTATTCCCTGTTACCTCTGACAGCTTTTTCTCTTTTTTCTCTTTTACTGGTTTACCTGGGCCTGTTCCCTCAAACAGTGTTCCCTTCTACTGTTGTCCTGTCTCCTCAGACAGCGTACAAATCTTCTTTTGGCGGGGGTGTTGCCAACCAAACACGCTCCTTTTTCACGCTATTTTACCTGGCAGACGGTGAGTCACGCACATATCTAACATCTGTGCTTGCCCCGTGTGTAGCCTACCCCTTCAGAGGTCATTCTAGGCTGCGTGTGACACGCATACGTTCATTCTTGTGTTACTGGGTGCCACAGCGTAGTGCAGGTTTTTCTTTCTGCACACGTGGTCTAGGAGGGGTTGCGTGCACGTCATCTCCCTTTTTTGGGGCTCCTGTGCGTAGCGTGACCCGTCATCTTTCCCCAGGGGTGACAATCAGCCTTGCAAGAGCACTAGGGTACAATTACCATCTGGTACCCAACCCATTTGACCCCCATTGCCCAGGACAATATTTTACCGCCACTCCCATACGCACATTAACATCAGTGCCATGGCTGGGAGGCGAGGATTCCGTAAGGGTGGCAAAGGTGGAAGAGCCACAAGTGGTGGCCGTGGTGGATCCGGTAGGGGACGTGGTCGTTACTTGCAGGGTGAGCCTGTCCCCCCATGTGTGGAGGACCAGTCAAGGGCACCCATAATCCCCCACCCCACCCTCCCGTTGAGGCTGATGTGGCTGACACCATCCATGCTCAGCCCTTGTTGGACCAGCCCAAAGCCCATTGTGGCACCAGACCTGGCTGACTCCATGGCTGACTTCCAGGTCAGCAGGCCTATGACACGTGCGCTGGTGCACGTTGATGTCACCATGTCACGTGCATCTGGGGCAGCAAGGTCATCCGCTGCACCAAGTAGGCAGGGCGGAGAGGCTGCAGGGGCAGCTGCGGCTCCATCCACCCCAGCCCTCACACACCCAGCCCGGACAGTGTCGGTCCTAGTCCATGCTGCTGACATTCCCCCTGACACCATCACACTAGAGCCAATGCCTGCAGCAACTCCCATGCTGAGTGTGCAATCCCACACTCCTGATACAGAGTCCACCAGGGCTCCTGCCCCTAGTGTCCAGAGCGGCGCAGGACACTCAGGATCACCACCACCTTCCAAGCGGAAGAGGAAGAGTGCTTGTCCGGCACAGGCTGATGCCCCAGACACGGCTACACAGTCCGGCCCGTCCAGGAAGCCCAGCTTCACGGATGACAAACTGAATGCACTTGTCGAGTATGTGTCCGCACATGACAACGAGATGGTCATTGTTGCAGGATCCAAGACCACACCTGCACAACGCCAGGCACACTGGCAGACCGTTGCGGACATCGTAAGTGCCCTTGGAATCGTGAGGCGCACAGCCAATGATTGCTATTAGCGCTGGAATGACCTAAAGCGCAGGGCAAAGAGTAAGCTGGCCTCAAGTCATGCCGCAACTCTAGTGACTGGAGGTGGGTCTCCAGTAGTAGACATGGAACTCACTCCACATGAGTCAGTCGCTGGGACCTACGTCACGGAGGAACAGATCCAAGGCGTGGGAGATTTGGCTGATTACGAGGCATTGTCCGGTGAGTGCACATGCATGTGTGTGTCATCCATGTGCATGGTGTGTGTGAGGGCTTTTGTTTGTGTGACAGGTGAGAGTGTGTGCGCCTGAGTCGTATGGGTCAGCCATGTGCTTTATGCAATACATCCTGCGCAGCTGCATTGGCCATAGCAGTATCCCTTCTGCCAACAGTAGACATCTAGCCCAACTGCACGCCAGTTGCCCTTGAAGTGTCACCTTGCCACAACATTGTTGCTTAATTTTCCAGTGTTCATTTAGTCAGATTGTTTGCATTCCACCACTTTTACTAGGCATGTCGCAGTCCTCTAGTCACATGTCTGACATGGCTATGGTAAAGTGGAGTGACTTTGTTACCTGGATATCATTTGTTCAAACATGTCCCTGTGCAATTGCACCATTTCGGACTGGCAGCTCCAGGTGAGGAATCTGACCTGTTTGAATTAGAAAAGCTATTACATGCGGGAACTGGACTGAATGAATAGGTGCTGCCCTCCTCTCCATCTTCACTCAATAGCAATGGTACATGCCACCTGTGTGATGGCATGTGTGTTTCACCTGCCAATCACAGGCCAATGTGTGATGCCACTGCCAGGCAGCATGCAGAAAATGTGTTCATCTTCCATCTTGGTGTCATCAGTGTGTGCCATTTGCCTGCCCTTCATACGCAGTGAGGGTGCATGCATGGGAGGGTTTTAGTCATGTGGGACATGTGTCAAACAAGTACTGGTTCTCTTGCTTCTCAGCCCTCATTGTGTGCCATGGTGCTAATGCCTGTTTCCATTTCTTTGTTTTTATGTCTTTGCAGGGGAAGACGCACCTGATACTGCTGGGGTTGTGGAGATGGTGCAGACCCAGGAGGGGTCCGAGGGCCGACCAACCACCAGTGAGGGACGTGGTGTGGTGGTGGGTGAGAACCCACAAGTGCTGCAGGTCCTGCTCTCAAGGGGTGTCTCTGGCTGCACCTCCCCCGAGCTGTACTCAGGTGTTGATTCGGATGAGACCTACGTGCCGTCGCAGGTGAGTATTCCAGGGAGGGATTCTGTTCTGTCTCACCCACCTGCACCAGGGTCAGAACCCTCAATGGGGATGTCAGTGTTGGCAGCTACGCCTTTGGTGGTTACGGATGCAGGGTCACACTCCGCGACAACTGATCCTGTTCCTGGGCCAGCACATCAGAGGGGGAATGCAGTCCTGCAGCCTCAGGCAGTGCCGGCACAGCAAGGCGCAGTTCGCCTTGCCCCAGACAGGTGTGGTGCCCGCCGACGTGGTGGCCGTACGCCACCTGGCAATACCGCATGGGAGCAATCCATTTACGGTATGGCAACCCAACAGGCAGCATCATCCGAGATGATGGCTCAGGCCATGGATAGGGTGGCCACTTCCATTGTCCCCCCTGAAAGGCTGATGGAGCGACTAGAGCAGGCAACCGACTCCATCTGCCAGTCACACAGGGAGGACATGTTGGGGTCCAACAGGGACAGGCGGGCGGCACTGGCGACTCTGCAGGAGGCCATCTCCATTGAGTCCCAGGGCCACAGGGAAGCCCTGAGGCAGGAGCTCCTTCACCTCAGGACGACTCGTGTTGAGCTTGAGGCTTCAACACACCAAAGGACAGATCAGCAGCTGGAGCGTCTCCCCCGTACGCTCTCAGCTAAGATGCAGGCAACGAGGGCGGAGGTCCGGGCATCCCGTGAGTTGTTGCATGGGGACCTCCGCACACTCATCCTCCAGAACCAGACCTACCACACCCGCATGCTTGCAGCCATGGAGGAGCAGACTACGGCCTTGCGTGGGCTGCCTCCCATAGTGCAACCACCTCCGGATGCAGCTGCACAGGGTGATAATAGCGACAGCAGTGATACTCCCACAATAGGGTAGCCGTGTGGGCCATGAGCCCATGGAGGTGTTTTTTTTTCCCAGGATCCACGCAGGTGGGTTCTGGTGTGCATCCTGTCCTCGGACCTCCTGGGTGGCCTCCCCAACCCCTCCGGGCCCTTCAATGGCCATTTTTGATTTTTTTTTATTTTTATTTTTATTTTTATTTTTATTTCTTTTATTCCCAATTTTTTTTGGACAATTTGTTGGCTTCCGTGGTTCCTGTGGGCATACGCTGCATTGTGGCTGGGCACATGCAGGCTTGTAATGTATTTGGTTCAGATGCTTGGGTTTGAGTCACACACACCCCTCCTGCTTCCCGTTTCCATGGGCTTGCAAAGGGTGTGCCCAAGTGACAGTGAATTACACAGTGACGTTGGACTCCCATGAGCTGTGTGGGCAGTCTGTAGTCAATACTGTGTATACATTCCTAGTGCATATTGCTGTTGTGTTGTACACTGCATGTTGCATTGATGTGTAACTCATCTTCTGTGTCTACCTCCCAATTTGCAGGTCCCTTCCTCATGTCTACACAAGGACCTCTAGTCTGGAGATGTGGTCCATGTTGGCAGCAGTGCACCTACAACTCTACATGGCGCCAACACTGCACAGTTGGTAGTGGTGGGAGTGCAGGCATTTCCAGGTGGTGAGACTACTAATATTAAACATTAGTGATGTCATGTTAATGGTAGTACGTGCTCAAGTTTGTTGTTGGTCCGGCATTACTGTGAGCATTTCAGGTGTTGCAAGTTTCTAATAGGGACACTGTACATTGTGACACTAGTGTCATGTTGTGGGGATCACTTTGTTTACCTGCAAATAGCATGACATGGCACGGTGTGTCGTGTGGCGGTGCTGGTGTTGGGTTGGCTGACATGGCACTGTCCTCTTGTTGCATTTTGCAAGTGGGTATTCATTTTAGCTGCTTGAATGTGTAACTTCACAAAACTGCATTGGTGGTGTCTGTGTGGGTAGGGATGCACACATTGTGAGACTTCCAGGTGAACAATCTCAGGCTGATATGGTTTTCACGGTTCTTTCTCCAGACATTCAGGATCAGTGTCAGGTTGAGTCATCATTGATTGTCAGATGGAATGTGCCAGGGCAGTGTGCACTCCACAGGGGTGTGATTTCTATGTGAAGTAATTAGCCACTAGCTGTGTACAGGCTGCCTCCCCCCGTGCCCTTTCCCCTCCCATGCGCAGCGGCTGTGCATGTGGTTGGGGATGGGGGGGCACCACCATGTCCACGGCCAGGCCCTGGCGTGTAGCAACGTTGTGCAGGACACATGCTGCCACTATGATCCTGCACACTACTGGGGGAGCGTACAACAGCTGCCCGCCAGAACGGTCAAGGGAGCGAAAGCGTGACTTCAGCACTCCGAATGTGCGCTCCACTATGCCCCGGGTTGTAATGTGGGCTGCGTTATATCTTACCTGGGGTGGCGTGGTGGGGTTCCGAATTGGCGTCATCATGTGGGGGCTGAGAGGGTAGGCACTGTCCCCTGTGGAGGTGGTGATTGGTATCATTGGTGGGGCTGTGACCTTGCTCAGTATCTGACATGCATGCATGTGCAGTGGCATTCATACTCACCAAGCAGCCATGTATCGCCATGCGCCCAGCTTCTAGGTCCCGGCTTAGGGTGGACATTCAGTAAATGAAGCTGTCGTGGGTTGACCCGGGATAGTTGGCATATACTGAGGTCATGATTCCCTTGGCATTACATACTACCTGCACGTTGATGGAATGCCAGTGCTTGCGGTTCCTATAGATGTGCTCAGATGCCCTGGGGGGATGTAGAGCCACATGGGTGCAGTCGATGGCACCTAGCACTTTGGGGAATCGTGCCACAGCGTAAAAATCCAGGGCGGCAGCATGCCTTTCTGCAGGTGTTCTGGGCAGGTATATGTGCCTGCGGACTGATGGGCGTGCAGTGATGATGTTCAAGACCTGGTGTAGGCAGCGTGACTGGGTGGCCTGTGATACACCACCCACAATGGCACTTGTCCGCTGAAATGATCCAGTGGCTAAGAAGTGCAGTACATTGAGGACCTTCTCCAGGGGGCTGAGTGCTTGGGAGCACAGGGTGGGTGATGTGAGGTCATCCTCCCACTCACTCACCAGGTCCAGTATGATGTGTGGTGGAAACCTGTACCTCCCATGCACCTGGTCATCAGGCATCCCGAAAAGGCTGGTTCTGGGTGTGAATATTCTGGCCCTGACTATCCTCCTCCTCCTCCTTTGGTAGGCCACGCCCACTGCTGCTAGGAACGGTATGTTCATCCTGGGTCTGAGCTTGTTATTTTGTTAGCGCGCAAATTAATGCGTTGCGCGTGTTGTAGGCGAACGTGTGACCCGCGCACCCCTGAAATCCAGTACCCAGTCCAATAGCGTGTGGAAATTGCCGCGCACACCGGGATACAGGTGCGCTGACGTACTTGCGTGTGTAAGTGTCCACGCACACCTGATATACACGTACATAGGCCAATCGCGTGTACGTGCACTTTTGTCCAATTACACGCGATGAGACTCTGACGTACTGTCCAATTACACGCGATGACACTCTGACGTGCAGTTTTCCACGTGTGCTCTGTCATCACGTGCTGTGTGGGAAACACCCGTGCGGGTCACGTCACAGACGCGCTTACGCGCTGAGGGCCTTTGGTCCAATAGAATCGCGTATGCGTGCTGACGCGCTTACGCGCTAAGGGCCTTTCCTCGGTTTTCACGCTGACGTGCAGGATTTTCACGTGCCAAATCACTCCGTACCAAGCTGGCCACGCGTAAGCACACGGAAGACCACGCTCCTGCCCAGAAGGTCGAACTACTGCCCCCCAGAGCCCCGAGCACGCTCCCACCTGCCATCTGCTGCTGCCTGACTGCCTGCTGCCCACGTGCACTGCCATTTGCTGCCTGCACATCAGCCAGGGGTGCTGTTGCTGTGACCACCCTTGCTGGAACCGAAGACTCCCGACTGGAATTCCATCGCTCCACAGCCCAGCCCCAGGACCCAGTTGCCCACCCACTCCTGCCTCTGGGGCTGTCATGTCGGGGCAAACACCATCTGTGACCACTGACAACCCCCGGCCAGAGAGGCAGAGGGGCACCAGCTTCAGTGCCACCAAAATTGGTGTCCTGGTGGAGCAAGTCCTGGGGCAGTATGATGCCCTCTTCGGAAGTTCCCGCGCCGACAAGGAAGGACGGACTCGGATCTGGACTGACATCGTGACTGCCATCAACGCGGAGGGGGTGGCAGTCCGGGACTTACAACATGTCAGGAAGCGCTGGGAGGACTTCAGGTCCAGGACCCTGAACAAGGCCTGGCGCCTCTTGAAGGCAGCGGATGCCAAGGGGCGCCGGGGCCACTTGTCGGAAGAACAGATGGGGGTCCTGGAACGCATATCCCCAGCGCTCCACATCCAGGTCCTAGAGAAGCAGACCCGTCTGGAGTCGAGCGGTGAGTGTACATGCATCCTGATTGTGAGCAGTGCGTGTGGTGATTATTCGGCATTGTGCCGGTTGCACATCTGTTTGTATGGGATCGAGTATGGGTGGGGGTGTACAGGGCCGTGGGTCTGACACATGCGAGGGCTGTAATGTGTGAGACATGAATGGTGCTTGTGTGTGTGGGCTTGCATGGCAAATGCAGTTGTGCGTGCACACATGTTTGGATGAATGTGTATGTAAGTAGACATGTCCGTGATGTCAGGCATGTATGTTGTTTTCGGCTGCATGTATGAGCACTGTGTACATGTGCATGTGTGTGTATTTGTCAAGGGTGCAACAGTGATGCAACATGGAGGCATGTGACAGCGGTATGTGGAAGCCTGATTGGCAGATGTGACATGGATGGCCGTCTGAACAGTGCGACACTTGGCAGAGGTGTAGACATGCATGCAAGTGTGGTGGTGTGTGTACATGTGTGGTGCACTTCCTGTGTTGCATGTAATGTCTGGCTCCCCTTTGGCTACTGATGCTGTTGTATGTGTAGGGATGGTGGTGGCAGTTGCGATATGGCTGTGGTATGGCTCATGTGTGCGAGTTGCAATGACATGTGTGTTGGGGATTGTGATGACATGTCTGAGGTTTGCCAATGCCACTCATGTGCAACTGTCATGCGTGTATGTGTCCATTGTACAGTGCCCTGATGCCTGTGTTTTGTTTCTCCCTGTCTGCAGCGTCAACTGATGAAGAGGGCGGAGAAGGTGCTGTGGAGCACAGCGGCGGGGATCCGACCGCCAGCCGGAGACGCAAGGCCCGGCTCACCTCCCGTGTTGTCATCTCGTCGGGGAGTGAGGAGTCTGGTGCCGCGTCCCAGGCCACAGCTGCCGGGAGGAGGTCCAAGAGGCGGAGGTTGCAGTTGGACTCCTCGGCAGCAGAAGGGGCAGCTGGGACCCCACAGGGCCCAACAGGGGAAGATGGCACGGAGTCATCCAGGTTGGTGGGGGGTTTGGTGGAGGAGGGGGCCGTGCAAGCACCAGAGACGGGGTCTGGAGGTGGGGATCCCACTGGTGCTAGTGGTGCAGTGCAGGACCAGGGACAGGAGGCAGCACAGGCGGCCGCGGAGGTGCCTGTGTGCAATCCTGTCCCCAATCCTGTCCCTGCATCATCTTGCACCAGCAGGGATGCCTACGTCCAGACCCGTTTTCAGGCAGGGGATGAGCTGACGTCAACTGGCCTTCCTCTGCCTGCGGACGTGGCCATCCAGGTCCGGGTTGAGCCTGTCCTGGCTGGTGTGGCGTTGCGTCAACAGGCCATCCGAGGTGACCTGCGGTCTTTTCATGGAGAGACTGCACGTCATCTCGAATGGCTCGTTGACCACGTCAGCCTGCTGGGACAGGTCACCCAGGCCTGATTCCTCTGTCTGATGGGGCTTGCTCCGACCCCCTCCTCAACTGGACCCCCTACGCGCCAGTCGTCCTCTGTGCCATCTTCCCACCCATCAGTCACCTGGGTGCCCTGTGGAGCTGCCTCTGACGGTGCGGCCAGGCTGGTGGAGGAGGCATCCCTTCCATAGTCGGGAGTCGGAGGTCCAGCAGGGGTGGCCACATCAACAAGTGCAGCCCAGCCGGCGGAGGATGTGCAGGCAGCAGGAGGCAGTGCACGGGCAGAGGCAGAGCAGCAGCAGCAGCAACATGGTGGGAGACATGAAGGCTCGGGGCTTTCGACATCGGAGGGGCAGGCATCGGCCGGAGGGCAGGGGGACCCAGGACAGAGAGTGTCTTCCGTGTGGCAGCGGTTGGGCCACGCCATACGTGCGGAGCGGCGGCGGGCGTAAGAGGCGCGGCTCACAATGGTCAGGGCGGAGAACTCCATGCGGAGGGCCCTGAGGCGGGCCGAGTGCCTCGAGGCAATCCGCAGGGGGTTGGAGGAGGACACGGCGTCGTCCCTGCGGACCCTCGGGGCCATGGAACTGGACCGCCTCTGGGACATCGAACAGGAGTTCGATGATGCCCTGGCCCGGGACACCACGGAGTGAGCCGCTGGACTTGCCCGCCGCCTTTGTATATAGTTCTTTAGTTTTAGGTTTCCTTTCTTTCTTATTATGATTTGG
This sequence comes from Ambystoma mexicanum, assembly GCF_040938575.1. Lineage (NCBI taxonomy): Eukaryota > Metazoa > Chordata > Amphibia > Caudata > Ambystomatidae > Ambystoma > Ambystoma mexicanum. The sequence goes on along the minus strand of NC_090937.1, from coordinate 1,382,963,088 downwards.
AGTCGACGGACACTGCTCCACTTTTTGTATATAGTTGATTTTTAGGTAGGTTTTTTAGTAGGTTTCCTTTGTTCAGTTGGGCTCATGGACCCTTGGTAGTTTTTTACATAGTTCTTTATTGCATGGAGATTTTTTTAATTTTGACTTTGGCCAAATATTTTTTGGATTCTGATTTCCAGTTTTGTGTTTTTATACGGACATGCAGCTTTTTTTTTCTCATTCACATTGTTGTTTGTTTTCTTTCTTTAGCATTCTTTATTTTTTTCAATACAATTTTGTTTCCATACTTCACTGTGTGGTATCATCTCATTGGTTTCATGCATGTCATGTTGTGTGTTTTCCCATTCAATTGCAACCATTGTGTGTGACGGACATGGGTTCATTAGCTTCATGAACATTGGGGGTGTAACATGTGATTTCCATTTCCATGTGGGTGAATGGGTTACTTGGTAGGGCTTTTTGGCTGTGGAGGCTGTCCATTACGCACATGATTGGGGATTGTGAGGACCTGGTGGGGGCTGCCCATGGTGGCAGGGGGGTGGTGGGAGACATGAGTGGGGGCCTGGTGGAGGCTGCCCCTGCACTGCCGGGGGTGGGGGTGGTGGGAGACATTAGTGGGGGCCTGGTGGAGGCTGCCCCTGCACTGCTGGGGGGTGGGGGTGGTGGGAGACATGAGTGGGGGCCTGGTGGAGGCTGCCCCTGCACTGCTGGGGGGTGGGGGTGGTGGGAGACATGAGTGGGGGCCTGGTGGAGGCTGCCCCTGCACTGCTGGGGGGTGGGGGTGGTGGGAGACATGAGTGGGGGCCTGGTGGAGGCTGCCCCTGCACTGCTGGGGGGTGGGGGTGGTGGGAGACATGAGTGGGGGCCTGGTGGAGGCTGCCCCTGCACTGTTGGGGGGTGGGGGTGGTGGGAGACATGAGTGGGGGCCTGGTGGAGGATGCCCATGGTGGCAGGGGGGTGGGGGTGCAGGGGGACATGAGTGGAGGCCTGCTGGAGGCTGCCCCTGCACTGCTGGGGGGTGGGGGTGGTGGGAGACATGAGTGGGGGCCTGGTGGAGGATGCCCATGGTGGCAGGGGGGTGGGGGTGCAGGGGGACATGAGTGGGGGCCTGCTGGAGGCTGCCCCTGGTGGCTGGAGGGTGGGGGTGGTGGGAGACATGAGTGGGGGCCTGGTGGGAGCTGCCCCTGCACTGCTGGGGGGTTGGGTGGTGGGAGACATGAGTGGGGGCCTGGTGGAGGCTGCCCATGGTGGCAGGGGGGTGGGGGTGGTGGGAGACATGAGTGGGGGCCTGGTGGAGGCTGCCCCTGCACTGCTGCGGTGTGGGGGTGGTGGGAGACATGAGTGGGGGCCTGGTGGAGGCTGCCCCTGCACTGCTGGGGGGTGGGGGTGGTGGGAGACATGAGTGGGGGCCTGGTGGAGGCTGCCCCTGCACTGCTGGGGGGTGGGGGTGGTGGGAGACATGAGTGGGGGCCTGGTGGAGGTTGCCCATGGTGGCAGGGGGGTGGGGGTGCAGGGGGACATGAGTGGGGGCCTGCTGGAGGCTGCCCCTGGTGGCTGGGGGGTGGGGGTGCAGGGGGACATGAGTGGGGGCCTGCTGGAGGCTGCCCCTGGTGGCTGAGGGGTGGGGGTGGTGGGAGACATGAATGGGGGCCTGGTGGAGGCTGCCCATGGTGGCAGGGGGGTGGGGGTGGTGGGAGACATGAGTGGGGGCCTGGTGGAGGCTGCCCCTGGTGGCTGGGGGGTGGGGGTGGTGGGAGACATGAGTGGGGGCCTGGTGGAGGTTGCCCCTGCACTGCTGGGGGGTGGGGGTGGTGGGAGACATGAGTGGGGGCCTGGTGGAGGCTGCCCCTGCACTGCTGGGGGGTGGGGGTGGTGGGAGACATGGGTGGGGGCCTGGTGGAGGCTGCCCCTGGTGGCTGGGGGGTGGGGGTGGTGGGAGACATGGGTGGGGGCCTGGTAGAGGCTGCCCCTGGTGGCTGGGGGGTGGGGGTGGTGGGAGACATGAGTGGGGGCCTGGTGGGGGCTGCCCCTGCACTGCTGGGGGGTGGGGGTGGTGGGAGACATGAGTGGGGGCCTGGTGGAAGCTGCCCCTGGTGGCTGGGGGGTGGGGGTGGTGGGAGACATGGGTGGGGGCCTGGTGGGGGCTGCCCCTGGTGGCTGGGGGGTGGGGGTGGTTGGGGACATGAGTGGGGGCCTGGTGGGGGCTGCCCATGGTGGCAAGGGGGTGGGGGTGGTGGGAGACATGAGTGGGGGCCTGGTGGAGGCTGCCCCTGCACTGCTGGGGGGTGGGGTGGTGGTAGACATGAGTGGGGGCCTGGTGGAGGCTGCCCATGGTGGCAGGGGGGTGGGGGTGGTGGGAGACATGAGTGGGGGCCTGGTGGAGGCTGCCCCTGCACTGCTGGGGGGTGGGGGTGGTGGGAGACATGAGTGGGGGCCTGGTGGAGGCTGCCCCTGCACTGCTGGGGGGTGGTGGGAGACATGAGTGGGGGCCTGGTGGGGGCTGCCCCTGCACTGCTGGGGGGTGGAGTGGTGGGAGACATGAGTGGGGGCCTGGTGGAGGATGCCCATGGTGGCAGGGGGGTGGGGGTGCAGGGGGACATGAGTGGGGGCCTGCTGGAGGCTGCCCCTGGTGGCTGGGGGGTGGGGGTGGTGGGAGACATGAGTGGGGGCCTGGTGGAGGCTGCCCATGGTGGCAGGGGGGTGGGGGTGGTGGGAGACATGAGTGGGGGCCTGGTGGAGGCTGCCCCTGGTGGCTGGGGGGTGGGGGTGGTGGGAGACATGAGTGGGGGCCTGGTGGAGGTTGCCCCTGCACTGCTGGGGGGTGGGGGTGGTGCGAGACATGAGTGGGGGCCTGGTGGAGGCTGCCCCTGCACTGCTGGGGGTTGGGGGGGTGGGAGACATGAGTGGGGGCCTGGTGGGGGCTGCCCATGGTGGCTGGGGGGTGGGGGTGGTGGGAGACATGAGTGGGGGCCTGGTGGGGGCTGCCCATGGTGGCAGGGGGGTGGGGGTGGTGGGAGACATGAGTGGGTGCCTGGTGGAGGCTGCCCATGGTGGCAGGGGGTTGGGGGTGGTGGGAGACATGAGTGGGGGCCTGGTGGACGCTGCCCCTGCACTGCTGGGGGGTGGGTGTGGTGGGAGACATGGGTGGGGGCCTGGTGGGGGCTGCCCCTGGTGGCTGGGGGGTGGGGGTGGTGGGAGACATGAGTGGGGGCCTGGTGGAGGTTGCCCCTGCACTGCTGGGGGGTGGGGGTGGTGGGAGACATGAGTGGGGGCCTGGTGGAGGCTGCCCCTGGTGGCTGGGGGGTGGGGGTGGTGGGAGACATGAGTTGGGGGCCTGGTGGGGGCTGCCCCTGCACTGCTGGGGGGTGGGGGTGGTGGGAGACATGAGTGGGGACCTGGCGGAGGCTGCCCCTGGTGGCTGGTGGGGGCTGCCCCTGGTGGCTGGGGGGTGGGGGTGGTGGGAGACATGAGTGGGGGCCTGGTGGGGGCTGCCCATGGTGGCAGGGTGGTGGGGGTGGTGGGAGACATGAGTGGGGGCCTGGTGGAGGCTGCCCCTGCACTGCTGGGGGGTGGGGGTGGTGGTAGACATGAGTGGGGGCCTGGTGGAGGCTGCCCATGGTGGCAGGGGGGTGGGGGTGGTGGGAGACATGAGTGGGGGCCTGGTGGAGGATGCCCATGGTGGCAGGGGGGTGGGGGTGGTGGTAGACATGCATTGTTGATCAGTAGTGCAAGGTGACATGTGGGTTGGCTGGGGGGCATGCCCATGGTGGATGGGCTGCCTGCGGGACATGAGCATGGGTGCAGGGTAGTCCCCCGTGGTGTGGGCTGCCTGCAGGGTCCGTGGAGGTTGTGGAGCGTACACCTGGGAGGGCCTACACGGCCAATTCACGTGTGGTACTCCCCCGAACCCCTGAAATACACATACCCTGCTGTATTCGTGTGTGGAACTTCCCGCGCACCCCTGAAATACACATACCTTGCTGAAATCGCGTGTGGAAATTCCCGCGCACCCCTGAAATACACGTACCCTGTTGAAATCGCGTGTGGAACTTCCCGCGCACCCCTGAAATACACATACCTTGCTGAAATCGCGTGTGGAACTTCCCGCGCACCCCTGAAATACACGTACCCTGCTGAAATCGCGTGTGGAACTTCCCGCGCACCCCTGAAATACACATACCTTGCTGAAATCGTGTGTTGAACTTCACGCGCACCCCTGAAATACACGTACCCTGCTCGCACTGGGCCAATCGCATGTGGAACTTCCCGCGCACCCCTGAAATACACATACCTTGCTGAAATTGCGTGTGGAAATTTCCGCGCACCCCTGTAATACACGTACCCTGCTTGCACTGAGCCAATCGCGTGTGGAACTTCCCGCGCACCCCTGAAATACACATTCCCTGCTGGTATCGCGTGTGCAACTTCCCGCGCACCCCTGAAATACACGTACCCTGCTTGCACTGTGACAATCGCGTGTGGAACTTCCCGCGCACCCCTGAAATACACGTACCCTGCTCGCACTGGGACTATCGCGTGTGGAACTTCCCGCGCACCCCTGATATACACGTACCCTGCTCGCACTGGGCCAATCGCGTGTGGAACTTCCCGCGCACCCCTGAAATACACGTACCCTGCTGAAATCCTGTGTGGAACTTCCCGCGCACCCCTGAAATCCACGTACCCGGCCAAATCGCGTGTGAGACTTCCCGCGCACCCCGGTATACACGCACACATATTTTTTGTCAGCGGGTGTCCGTGTTTGTGGGTACCCCTTTGCACGTCATTTGTCCTGGAGGGCCACAGTATAGAACATTCATCATGGCAGTATATAGGTGCTATTTGTTGGCGCACCTTTTGACGCACATTTCTTACAGCCGCAGAGACGCTACCACCTGCTTTCTTGTGGCGGTCGTGTTTGTGCCTGTGCGCTGGTTTGAGCGTGCGCTTTTTTGCCCTATTCTATTCCATGAATACGTGTTGTAGGCGAGCGTGTGGGCGTTCCGCGCGCTTGTGCCTTGTACTTCCCCCGTGACGCCCACGTTTTGGCAAGTTGTTCCCCATTCCGAGTGTTACGCCCGTGTTCCGCCTACTTTTGTTGCGTGCGCCGCGCTATGTGCGAATTTCGCTGTGGCCTGTGCGATTTTCGCTGTGACCTGGCACACGCTGTTAGATGGCCTGTGCGCCAACGTGCGCCGCGCACTTTTTTATCGCACATCCGCTGGTTTTCTCGCGCACGGACTTCCATGAATCGATGTGCGCTGCTTTTCGTGCGATTTTTGCACTTGCACTGCGATTTTCGTTTTCCACTGCGATTCGCACGTTTTTGCCCACTTGCGCCGCGCTAATTATTCAATGAATCGGCCTCTTAGTCTCAAGAGCCCCGTCCTTACAGAGAACAAACACTCCTCATCCCATCTTTTGTCCAAATCAGCTAGATATAAATCAAAGAACGTGGCCGCCAGATTACAGCCTTGTTTTAGGCCTACTTCCGTGGCGATTGGATTAGTAGTGCGGCCCTCTGATGTAAGTTTAATTTTGTAGGATGTGTTAGAGTGTAGAGCTCTAATCCAGTAAATTAGCACTAACGGTGTATCCCATTTCTTTAGTTTGATCCATAATAAGTTCCTGATTACCGTATCAAAAGCGGAAGACATATCAATGAGTGCAATGTAAACCAGATTTGCAAATTTTTGCTTAGCTCCAGCAATGGTAAAAGCCATTATCATTGCGTTCAAGGAGGTCCCCATCCCTTTCCTAAAGCCCGTTTGGCATTTGGAGTATAATTGGTGTGATTCAATACATTTTTCCAAATCATGGAGGAGAAGTCTTGCAAATAATTTTGCTTCCGTGTCAATTAAGGCGATCGGCCGATAATTCTGGGGCAAAGAGGGATCCCCTTTTTTAAAGATCGGAATGATGTTGGCCGAGAGCCAAGATCTTGGAATATTTCCTGAATTGTGAATAGCCTGGAATTTGGATTGTAAAATGATTGCCCATAGGTCTGGATCTGCTTTATACAAACAGGGGGGAAAACCAATCCGGGCCAGCAGATTTGGAGAAGTTGAGTTTGGAAATGGCCCATTTTACATCATCTATGGACCAAGTTATTTGTTGGAGATCTTGGTATCTCGGCAGAGTGATGTTCGTGTTTCTAAACTGATCTGGCATTCGAAATTTCTGAGAAATGTAGGAGTGCCATATGGGCTCCAATATGACATTGGTTTGTGAGAGGGAAACTAGCTTCTGATGGCTCTTGATGGTTCGCCAAATCGTGCCTGTATCATGGTTGGTGATGGCCCTAATAAGATTGCAATTAATTTCATTGGGCCTCATTACGCGCCAGGCAGTAATCTTCCGTCATTACCGCCATGGCGTAATGAGCGTTTACGCCGTGGGCCGATGGCGTAAAGAGAGCCACATTACGACCCATCGCGCACGAGCATTACGCCATGGCATCGTAAAGCGAGCAAGGTGCACTTCAGCCACCGTAATTAGCGGCCACCGTAATTAGCGGCCACCGTAATTAGCGGTGGCCGTAAAAAGCAGAACCGGAAATAGCATCATCGCTCCGGAACGGGAAACAGCACGTCGGCCATCTTTAAAAACACAATCCATTGCCATCCTATCGAACAACACCAGATCCAACCCTGACACCTGTCCCAACCAATCACCCACCCATCCAACTACCCAAAAATGCCTAAAGCTGTTAAGAAGGCATGTGACCGCCAGCGCCAGGAAAGATTCAGCCGGGAGGAACTCTGCATGCTTGCGGAGACCCTGCAAGACAACGCAGCTGTCGTTTTCTCCCCGGAAATGACCAGGACAGCGATAGGGAAAAAGAAGGCCATCTGGGCCCTGGTGGCCGAGCGCGTCAGCGCGGTGGGGACCGTACCCCGCACCCCACAGCAGTGCAGGAAGCGCTGGGACAACCTTCGCATGCGGGTCAGAGCCGTCATCTCTGCGAACCGCAACCTTGCCCTGGGTACCGGTGGAGGGTCGGAATCCCCACTAAAACTCCAACCATGGGAGGAGATTTGTGCAACCACGATTGGCATGGCAGCCATTGAAGGCGTCGGAGGGATGGAAAGGGGAGCTCCGACATCAGGCGATGAAGGTAGGTGCCTCAAACAAGATATGCCATAGTCACTGCAGTCCATTCATGTGTAGCACAAGGTTGCCCTAAAGTGTAAATGCAACACATTTCCACACTGCCCATAGCCACATGCGAGCACCACCCTGTATACACTGCTGGCACCCGCATACCTGCATCCACATTCCACACTAAAAGGAGACAACCTGCATGGCCCTGCCTGAAATCTGCCTCATCTACTGACCAGAATAATGTCTATCATTGTCATTCCAAAGTCCGCAGACCCATCAATAACGCCCTCCCTCCTTTGCTCCACCACAGGCACAGATTCACACCCCGAGGACCAGGACACCCCTGCGACGAAGAGAGCCAAGAAGGCCAATAATACCGTCCGCGCACCCTCAACCTCAGCTGCAGTGAGGCAGACCCCACAACAAGCAGGACCCACTGCAAGCATACCGGACGTCCAACCGGCAAGCACCCCTGTAGTCAGCAGGCCAGCAGCAGCTGCTCCACCTCTACCAACATTGCCTGCCACAGAAGGCACCGGGTCAGCGCCCAGCAGCAACATGGGTGAGACAGCTGCAATAGCTGCATGTTCAGACTCAGACATTGAGGAGCTCGAAGTCAGAAGCCCCACTGACCTACTACATTCCCCCTGTTTGTCAGACGCCAGCCCCCATGAGGATCACACACAGGGGCACACAGAGGTAGAGGAGTGGCCTTCTACCCCATGCCCAGTCCTCAGTCCACAGGAGGGGAGCAGCCCCTCCATCACACCACCAGCACTGGCCATGGGCCAGCAGGGGCAGCAGTCCCTCGAGGACATCACAGAACGGTAGCAACAACTGTCCACGATGCTGGCTGAGCATGCCGCGGAATGTGTGGGTGCTAGGGCAACCATTGAACAGGCCACGGAGACCCTAAGGGCCGAAGTAGCGCAGAGCACTGCCACCCTGAGGGATGCCATGCAGGCCATGTCCAGGGACATCTGTGCTGAACTTGCCGGCTTGCGTCGTGCGCTCACTGAGCTCACCCACACCCTACAGGACGTGCATGCACGGGGGCAGGCAGGGACATCCTCCACTGCCAGTTCTGCACAGAGCAGCCCCGTCCGACGTTCCGGACGTAACCTGCGCTCCCCAGCCAGGGGTGCCCCGGGGGCCGGGAGAGGGGGCTTGTAACAGCCTGTGGCCACTGTCACAGGCATCTGTTGACACCTACATGGGGTGTGTTGGGGTGTGCAGGGGGAGGGGGTGTGTTGGGGTGTGCAGGCGGAGGGGGTGTGTTGGGCTGTGCAGGGGGAGGGGGGAGGGGGTGTGTCACGACGTTTCATAGTTTAAATACACTTTTTTTTCCCAAAATGAAATGTGTCAACATTTTCATTGCGTATGTGTGCTTTATTGGTGTACAGTCCACAGTGTGCATGTCCCAGAGACACACAGTGCCCCAAGTGCAGTCTCCATGTGATTCACACCAGCCATGTGTGCTAGAAGCAGTGGTCGATGATACTTTGGCACATTGCACGCCCCTCCTGTGCGTCGCCTCCTCCATGGGGTGCCGCCCCATCTGCACCCTCCTCATCCTCATCGTCAGGTGGTTGCAGTTCTGCGTCAGGGGGCAGGGGCACATTCCGTCTGACGCACATATTGTGTAGCATGACACATGCCATGACGTTCTTTGCCACCTTCTCATGGTGGTACAGGAGTGCCCCACCAGACCTGCTGATGCTTCGGAACCGTGCCTTCAATAGGCCGAATGTCTGCTCTATGACCACACGAGTACGTGTATGTGCACGGTTGAAGTCCTCCTTGTGCTGGTTCTGCGGGTTCCGGACTGGTGTAAGGAGCCACCTCTTCAGGGGATAGCCTGCATCACCTGTATGTAAGCGAGAATGTATGTGTCAGTCATGTCGTCTCATCAAGAACATGATGTGCCACCATGGCTTGCATCCAACTCTTACTTCGGCTCACTTCTACATGCACTAATTGATTCACACAAATGCTCATGGCTCCCATGGCCTGTTTTGCATGCCATCACCCAATGTATGCAGAGGGGTTGAGTGCATTGTGAGTGCCCATCCTCTGTCTCTGTTCTCTGTGTTACTCACAGCCAGGTGGAGTATGCATCATTCCCCCCCCTATCAGCCAGGTGGAGTATGCATCATCCCCCACCCTATCAGCCAGGTGGAGTATGCATCATCCCCCCCCTTTCAGCCAGGTAGAGTATGCATCACCCCCCCCCCCCCTATCAGCCAGGTGGAGTATGCATCACCACCCCCTTTCAGCCAGGTGGAGTATGCATCATTCCCCCCCTATCAGCCAGGTGGAGTATGCATCATCCCCCCCCACCTTTCAGCCAGGTGGAGTATGCATCGGTACGTCATTCACCTGCCCACTTCCATGACATTGGACTCACCGAGTAGCCAGGATCTTGGGCCTGCATGTCGCTCCATGTAGCGTGGTATTGTGGAGTTCCTCAGGACCATAGAATCATGGGTTGATCCGGGGAATCAGGCACAACAATGTGTGATGATCTTGTTGGAGTCACAGACCATTTGCACGTTGATTGAGTGGAACTGTTTCCGGTTGCGGTACGGTACCTCCATGGCACGTGGAACCACCAATTCCACATGGGTGCAGTCGATGGCACCAATGCAACTGGGTATTCCGGCTAGTAGATGGAAACCCACTTTGGTGTTTGCAATGTCCTGGGCAGTCCGTGGTAATGAGATGTGGTCGTCTGTGTGCTTGAGGAGGGCATCGAGCACTTGGATGAGTGTTCATGAGAATAATGGTTGTGAAATGCCATGCAAGTGCCCCACTGTGTGCTGGTAGGTGCCTGTGGCCAGGAAGTGGAGTACAGACACTACCTTCAGTAGGGGGGGGATGGCGGTTGGAGTTTATATCATGCTGACGATGTTGTTGTGTATCATGTCTACTATGGCGGTGATGGTGTCCCGGTCCAAACGGTACAGGGTGTGGATCTGCTCAGCAGTGAGGTTGAATGGATTGGCTCTGATGCGTGGGATTGGGGGCTGCCTGCGTGGTGGCACTGGCTGTGCTGGTGGGGCTTGCTGGGCCTGCCTTGCCCTCCTTCTCCTCCTGCGTCTACTCTGTGCTGCCTGTTGTTGTTGTTGCTGTTGTAGCACATGCATTGCTATCAGTTCCTCCAGCCCCAACATTGCTAGTCGTATTGGTATCATTGTGGAGTGTGACTGGGTGTGGGAAGGGGTGGGGTGTGCTCTTTTTGTACTTCCTGAGTCTGCATTGCCTTCACCTGTGCTGTTTCTGTGCACCTGTGGCAGCTGCATTCACTTTACATGGCCCTTTACGGTTGGTTCGCGATGGCGTAATTAGCACCATGGCGGTAAGGTACTTAACGGGCTGGGTGATGGCGTTAGGTGCATGTCCGCTTGGGTCAGCATTTGCGTACCTTTCTGCCCTGGCGCTAAGTACGGTGTGGCCGGTCGCGTGCGCGCACCCTTAGCGCAGTTAGCGGTAGCGTTAACTACGATGCCGCTAATGGCATCGTAGTTAACGGTCACGGGTCATGATTGGACCTGGCGGAAAACGATGGCGGTAACCATTTACCGCCATCGCTTTTCACTTAGCGCCAGGGTAGTAATGAGGCCCATTGTATCTTTGGATTTTTATGTGTTTTAGATTTTGTTTATATGTCGCCATAATACAGCTCCGCTGTTGCTGGTATCTTTCACATGATGTATATTTGTTTTTGCTTAAGGCTCTCAGGGCTTTGTTTTTTTCTCGTTTGTGGTTTTTGCAGAGTGGATCAAACATATGCCGATGTGTAATAGGCATTCTCCTAATTTTACTAAAGTGTAGGAGAGCCATCTGAATTATTTCGGCGTAGATTGAATCTAAGCTGCTAATAGAGAATTTCCTTGAGATGGGGTAATTCGCGATCGCCAGTGTTATATATTCGACAAATTGTCTGCAAAGGGTACAGCTCCATCTCATGGACAAATTAGGGCGATCGATTTCACAAAGTGGGATTGAATGATCAGGTGCACCAATGGAAACATTGATATTTAGTTTCCCCAAAATTTGAGCATGATCGCCATAGGGCATAGGAATAATCCTTAGCGGGACCGCTATTGATAGTAATTTATGGGTTATAAATAGAAAGTCAATTGTGGAGGATTTGGTATCTCTAGACCATGTAGTCCAGGTAGATGTCTGTTCAGGAATAATAAGTTCGAGATCCCAGTCTCTCAAAAAGCACCTCCATTTAGTGCCTCTGCTCTTGGATAAAGTGCTACCAATAGAGCTTCCACGCTCGGTGGTCGTCCTGCAGTCACAGTTAAAATCACCTCCAAAGATAATTTCTGTGTTCATGTATTCATTGGTGATATATTCCAAGCAGTTCTCCACCTGGTCTAACATCGCATCAATAGATACGCTCACTGGGTTCCAATAGATAGAAATTACAATTATGTGTTGATGCTGCTTAAGGTTAGTCTGTAAAAGTAATGCACACAGGTTATTTGTTTGCCACACCATGTTGGAGGTAAACCCTAAAGCATTGTCCACAGCAATCAGAATGCCTCCAGAAGGACGGCCAACTGGGGATTGAATGGCCGGGATACAATGTGTTTTATAATTAGGCAATATAAATACATTTGTTTTCATAGTTTCTTGGATCATTATGATAGATGGTCGCTGATGGTCATCTAGCCTCGTATGCCATTTCAAAAGGTTCTGATAACCACATGAATTCCAAGATAGAACCGTTAAAAATGTTGTGGATGACGGCTACGATCTAGGCAGAGAATCTTTGGATTTGAGAATGGAATTCAGCATTGGGGCCAGCCACGGTAAACCCTGGGCAGTGCCCACTTTGCTTAGCAGTTCATTAATAGTTCCATTTTCATCTCCCTTAATTGTGGGTAGCAAGTTGGCATGCGGATCCAAGGTGGAAATCGATGGGCAATTATATTGCACAAATTTCGAAGCCTCTTGTTCATTTTCCAATGAGGGTAGAATCAAGCCTTCTTCTTTTATGTCTTCCCTATTAAACCATAAGTATTTCTGTACTGCTTCTGAGGATAGGCGACATACTGCACGGTAATTATTTTCAGTAAATAATGAAACAGTTAGTATGTCCTCTGATTTAAACATCCTTAATTGTGGAATCCGACTAAATAATGCTAAAAGAAAAGAGCGATTAATACGGTTGCTCCCAAGCAGATCGCGCTTTGCTTCAAAACCTACCAAATGCTGTTTTTCTGTGATGGTTTGCGGCGTCTCCTTCATCTGTTGGTCGCTCGTTTTAGCTTGAAGTTCAAGCTGGATATCAGCAGAAGTAACAGATTTATAAACATTATTTGAGTTTAGATTCATTTCTTGATTTTCTAGGGAACTTTTGTTCGAACTTTTCATAGAGTTCCTTTATTAAGATATCTAAGATATCATGATGGGAGAGCAACAATGACGGTTGTGATTCCAAAGCTGCTCTGTGTTGGGAGGGGCCATGTAACATAGTGCCATTGGCTTCCATCACTGATGGTACATTCTGTTGCTCTAAAGTAATTCTTAGTAGGAAGGGAGAATCTATTACAGGTCGACTTGAGATCGCAGTTGTTTTACCTTGTCCATTAATAACTATCCCTGGTCCCACCAATATGGGGTGGTTGACTTTAGTGCTATTGGCGGGAAGACCATAGGTCGTGGATAATTCGTTAAGAGCCAAGGTTGGTGGAGTCTTGCCAATCACATTCTTGTTCTTCCAGTGTGAGGGTAATGAGTGATCACCTGACGAGATAGAGGCAGGGGAACAATTGGCTTGGTCAATTATCAAGAAGTCTGCACCAATGTGATTACAAAGCTCCGCCGCTCCCTTACTCATAGAACAGGTTTCACTATAGGTTTTGATCATTGGGTTGGGGGGGCACCCATTAGATGCGGTGTCCTCCTGACACATTGTACGCGTTCTGCCACATATTGGGAAATAATTAACTAAGGTCATTTTGGTACTAGACAATTTAGGAATATTTTCTACGGTAGAGAGGTTTACCCCTTCCGTTACATTCTTGGGTGGCACATGATTATTATTTTTTGTATTATTTTTTCGTTTAGATATTCGTGACGATTGAATAATCTCATTGGAGTCAGCCATAGATACTATTGTAACAGAATTAGTGGCACTGGACTCTTTCAAAGGAATTAATTTACTGGGAGATGTTTGAGTTGCTAATGTGTGTATGGCAGTGTCAGCTGTTTCGCATGAGGGATTGATGGATAAAAGTAAGGCCTCTTGGCTTTCTTTAGAAAGTTGTTGAACGTTGATGTGGTCTATATCTATGATTTCCTCTGAAGTTATGCAGGCAGATTGAGCCACTATGTTGCTTTGCAAGTTCGAGTCTACAGCCACTGTGATCTTTGATCTTTTAGCATGCCTTTTGAGAGCTCTTTGATGTAGTTTTTTGGCTCTCCGAGACATGAAGCTAGTAGGCTTTCTCTCAGGGACTTGTTCAGGAACCTCGTTAGACATTTGATCTAATGCATTAAGAAGTTGAGTTGGGCTGTCTGCGCCATTTGGAGGCATGGATGATCTTAAAGTGAGTAGCGTCATGATCTCATTCAGTCTTCCTGTGACTTCTTTTAGGTCTACTTGAGTATATTTGCAAGTGCATGATGCTGATTTTGGCGAAGCTATCATAGCAGTTTGGCGGGGTGTGGAGGATGGTTCGAGACAGCACTGGGACTCTTGATTTTTCATAGTTAGGTTGCTCTCCTTTGAGACCATGGAAATTGGAACTGCATTGAGTTTTTTTTTTAGGGTTTCAGCAGCCATAATAAAACCCTCAATGCGGTCCATCTTTGAAGACATGTGTATAAGCATGGTTTTGATCTCCTTTAGGTCAAGGTGGGTCAGGTCATGACCTTTGTCGAGGAGGTCCAAAATCTGTATCATAACAGGAAAGGAGCCTGGAGAATACTGACTTGGGCACTCCTCTGAAGAAGGTGAGTGGTGAGCAATTTGAGTGGGGATCCCCCCAAGTTCTGATTGTGAAATGGTTTGTGGTGGGGAGCACTTGTTATTCATATCTTCCTCCATCTCAATACTCATGTGCAAGTTATTTTTGGGATCGGTAGGTAAATGTGAGCGAAAGGACATACGTTTTTTTACTGAGTTGAATGCAATTAGAGTCAGAGTGCCTATGGAGCGGCAAACCGCCCGGTCAGGTGCCTCCAACTTCTCCATTGTAGCATCAAATTGCCTTTTGTCTGATTCATAGGCCAACGGAGAGTCAGAGAGCCTTTTGGTGATGTATTTTTGTATTTGAAAAACTTGAAATAGTGAACACCTACTGAAAAATGGGTAGCTGTAATTACACAAAAGAACGCATTGCATTTTGTACATTTCTCAAAAAAATGTGATTACCAGTATAAGTAAGATGGACTCCATCTCTGCGAAAAATGTATAAGCTACGAAACAAATTTTCATTGTGAAAAGAGGACATGCCAACATCTCCTAGAAATGCACAAACATCCTTACTAACATTCTGCCTTGCTTTCTCCATTTGTGGACCAAATGAAGAAGAACGCAGCCACATTTGTCTCTGCGCAATACGAGAAAATATTACTTGAGAATGTGGAAACATTTCCATAACATTCCCAAGTCCTTCTTTCATCGCAAATTGCAAAGAAATTCCTGACACATGTCCTAAACTGTCTCCTCCACAATGAATTATAATTATGCCTGGATGAAACTCTGTCTCCAAACTAGCACAGAGAGGTACCAAGTCTAGCCACTTCATTCCACACACTCCATGCCAGTGCACTTCCACATGAGGGAATCCAAGATCTGCAGCTACTCCACAGCATTGTGCATGCACCTCCAACCAATGTATCCATGAGTCTTCCAAAATCCACACAATCTGTTTTCTGAAACACACAGCCATAGCTAACTGTTCTTCTCTCAGGAAAAATACCTTCTGACAAACTCTCTCCTTACACAAAACCCCCACCAAACTTTACTGACCAATCAATTGCTCTGCTCATTCTCATTTGCATGCCTCTCCACCCCAAAATCCCTGTATGTACTACGCAGTGTCCGCGGACTACCGCCATGTCCATGGACATATCGTAACCTGGACAGCCCTTCTACAATTTCCACTTGACTCTCTGTGCCATTCCCTCATTGGATACAGCTGAACAGTCACACAACCATCCACCAATCAAATCCAATACTTCTACATCTAACTGCATCATCACAGTTCAGGGCTTCAAATGTACTGTAGATTACTCTGAGTACCTGAGTACAAGTCTCATATCATTGGAAAGCACCTACTACAAAAACGACTGTACAAGTCTCCAAGATTTCTACTTGCAGCTGCATGCATATCCCCATGCATGAATACAAACTACAGGTATGCATATGTTCTGCACAGTACATGTACAACTCTTGTAAATGAATATAAACATAGTAAGTGCCACTTAACATGCATAGCCTATAAAATGAACTCATTGTCATTTTTTCCATCTACTATAATCAACTGTCACTTCCAAACCTATCTACTTTCTAAAACATTTTTAACACACAACAGTATAATTGTAGAAAAACTCTAAGTAGTGTATTGTAAAATTACACACAGCCAGGATAAGGTCATGCACCTTCATACACTCACACAGATAGACACTATCATTGAAAAACTCCCAACTGCAATAACACCACTGCCTGTAAATCACATCCTTGTGATGTATTACCCACACCTTCACAAATGCATACATTCCATGCTTTGCTATACAGTATCTGCCATTTACCTTATAAAAACTGCAAAATAAGTATATCATTATTTCTTCTTTCTCCTAACATTCAATAACACAGCCTTAAAAAACCAAGCGAGTTTCATACACCTCCTATTCTACTCATTTGCAAAGCATGTTGAACTAACATATTTAAAATAAAATATAAAGACTGCACATAGTCAAAGAAAATTGCATGCTATATACACACAAAATTACTAACTTCTTTCCTTTACAATTACAGTGAAGACCACTCTCCTGAAAAGCAGCAGAATCCAAAGTACAAACAACAACTCAGAAGAAACCTAATCATTCCACACAAAAAAAGTAAGTACAATAGTACCATAATATTCTTACTGTTACTCAAATACACTGTGTGGTTGATTCATGGTATTTGTGCACCAAAAAAAAAAGATTAGCGCACCATTCTGCCCACAAATCTCCATTTGTTAAACAGGGATTTGCAGGCAGAATGCCGCACAAATCCCCATTTTTCAGCACACAAATGACATAACTCAGCCTCTAGAATGTTAGTATTGCAGAAAAAAGAACTGTTTAATTCTATACCATTAGATTTAGTATTTGTGCTTCTACTCACCACTAGCTTACTACTGTCATCTGAACCCCAGTATAGTAACACACAAATACAAGAATAGCCTTCCCAAATAGTTGTAGCTGCCCAATGCACAATCACACACCATCACATACATCTCTACCATCATACTCAGACACTCATGCACACAGCACACATGCATCGCAGAACAGCCCAACCCATACCTTCTTTATTTTTTTAAACAGACCCCAAAGAATGCCTACCAAAATGCAAGTCTGTAGAAATCAACGCAGAAGTAGAGCAAATGAAAAAAGAAGTGTCAAAAATAACAATCCATCTCTAGCAGAATTTGTACAAAACGTTCAAACAAAACATCTAATATAGTCATTTAGCAAAACAAAACATGCTTCAGGTGCAGAAACTTTGCCTCCTCTATCAAAATGTAAAACGAAACAGAAAAAGATTATCAAGAATTCAGCTACCACTACTGCTAAAACTGCTCCTATAAATCTTGATATAGTGGCAAGTAAGCATATCAAAAAAAGTATTTTAGCAAAAATGTTCTGCCACAGAGTCCTTCAGAATCTTATAAAAACAGGCAAGAAATCATACACAACCCCGAAAACCTACCGTAGAAAATTAATCTTAGAAGCTTTGATAGTGCAATCCTTCTCAAAAGAAAGTTATTTATTTTAGTGTAAAACATAATGAAACCACTAAGTAAACAACTTCATGTCTCAGTTAGACATAGTGTTAAAGGTAAATCACCTAAGAACACGTATTACATAAAAAGAACAGAAGAATCAAATATATCAATGAATACAATCAAATCATTGCCCACTTATGGAATGCAAACATAGATGTGCAATACATTGCAGACAATTCCACTGCAGTTGCACGATATGTTACAGCCTACTTAACAAAAGTAGAAAAATCAGAGCTTCAAGACCTCTGGAATGACCTATCATCAGATAAAACACTATCTCAGAAATGGTACAGCTTAGGCATAAAAATGCTCTCTCATAGAGAATGTGGCACCTATGAAGATGCAGATCGTTTAACTGGTACTGTTTTGTATGGAAAATCTGAAAATAGAGGATGGCTAAGTCTTGGTCCTGCTAAATCTAGAAAAAGAGTTCTCAAATCATATGACGACATAGAAACAATAGCCAAAAATGATCTCAACAGCCAAGACATTTTGAAAAACAATTCACTAGACACATACTACCCGAACGGAGTACCACTTTGGAAAACATGTGTCTATACCACATAGCCCAAATCTTTGCATACAAAAATTATATAAAACCTGATGAAAACAAAGGTAGATATAGAGTGACAGATTGTGAAGGCAGCTTAGTTAAACTTACCAAACTAAGCTTAATTAATCATATCAAATTGTCATTAAAAACTCCTAACAGAAAGAACTATATTACATGTCCCTTCTACAACTTTTTAAACCATGGAGAAAAGAAGAAGAGTTACTAGATAACTATGACTGCTATGAAGACGCTTGCAAAGCAAATGAATGCACTATCACCGATGTGAACTTTATGCAGTACAAAACAATGTTGGAAAATGAACAGCAACATGATGAAGAACTCTAGGCCCAACTAGATAAGGACACTCCCGACAGTAGTCAACCTTCTGTAACATGAAGCCAAGAACCACTGAGACAGCCACTAATAGCAAATGAGGCAGAATTAGCTATGGCAGAAGTAGAAAACACCATGTGTCACTATGAAGAAGATACAGAAGACTTAACTGCACCACAATCAAAACTAAACAAAGAGCAACGCACCATTTTTGAAGAAGTAACAAAAGAAATTGCACATGGTGTACAACATGAAAATAAAGAATGCACCTGCCAAAATTACAAACCTATACTACTATACGTCAGTGATGAAGCTGGTTCAGGCAAAAAATTCTTAATCAAAATCATCAGCAAGTTCCTTCAACAATTGACAAACAACAAACTGTCAGCTGTTGTAACTGCCCCCACAGGTTTAGCTGCCTACAACATAGGCAGTGTCAATCCTACTGATTACTACTCCTTGCAGTAGAACACCAAAAACAAATTAGATGATTACAAACTTTCTAGAGAAGCTGCAATGGAACTACGCAGAGTTTTGAAACAAATGAAAATGCTACTAATAGATGAAGTGAGCATGGTCTCCAACCTAATGTTGGCTTTGATTCATCTCAGATTGCAAGAAGTACTTAAAACAAACTACGAAGAACGCATTGGAGGAAAACACATTATTGTTTTCGGAGATCTTCTTCAATTGACACCAGTGAAAGGTGAACCTATTTTTAAAACCTTAGGACACAAACTCTACCGTAAAGCTATTGGCAGCATAGGAAATGTCAACCTTTGGCAACATTTCCAATACAAAGAATTAACAGAAAACATACGCCAATCTGCAGACCTCAGCTAAGCCAACATTTTAAAAGTATTAGAGTTGGTGTACTATCTCAAGAAGCACAAACAATATTAAAAACATGGCACATCCATGCACTTTTTGGCGATAACTCATGTGCTACTGATGTTATGGAACAATTAGCGCAGAAAAATGTCACTTGTATGGCCTTAATGCAAACTCTTGCAAGCTGTTCCAAATTCAATGAAACAATGTTAAAAAAAGAAATACAGGCAGGGGGGGGACTCTGAACTTTTAGCCCCAAATCTCTACTGTCGGTCTACAACATGTTGAAAAAAAAAAATCATGTGTTGCTCTAACGGCAACACTCTGAAGACGATCAAAACATTTTCTTTTCTTGACAAAACTTAGTTTACTGAGTAAAGTTCAAATAAAAAAAAAAAGAAATACAACCAATAATTGAAATGTGCTCCACAGACAAACTGGACGCACATGGTATTACTTTAGTGCTATTGGCGGGAAGACCATAGGTCGTGGATAATTCGTTAAGAGCCAAGGTTGGTGGAGTCTTGCCAATCACATTCTTGTTCTTCCAGTGTGAGGGTAATGAGTGATCACCTGACGAGATAGAGGCAGGGGAACAATTGGCTTGGTCAATTATCAAGAAGTCTGGACCAATGTGATTACAAAGCTCCGCCGCTCCCTTACTCATAGAACAGGTTTCACTATAGGTTTTGATCATTGGGTTGGGGGGGCACCCATTAGATGCGGTGTCCTCCTGACACATTGTACGCGTTCTGCCACATATTGGGAAATAATTAACTAAGGTCATTTTGGTACTAGACAATTTAGGAATATTTTCTACGGTAGAGAGGTTTACCCCTTCCGTTACATTCTTGGGTGGCACATGATTATTATTTTTTGTATTATTTTTTCGTTTAGATATTCGTGACGATTGAATAATCTCATTGGAGTCAGCCATAGATACTATTGTAACATAATTCGTGGCACTGGACTCTTTCAAAGGAATTAATTTACTGGGAGATGTTTGAGTTGCTAATGTGTGTATGGCAGTGTCAGCTGTTTCGCATGAGGGATTGATGGATAAAAGTAAGGCCTCTTGGCTTTCTTTAGAAAGTTGTTGAACGTTGATGTGGTCTATATCTATGATTTCCTCTGAAGTTATGCAGGCAGATTGAGCCACTATGTTGCTTTGCAAGTTCGAGTCTACAGCCACTGTGATCTTTGATCTTTTAGCATGCCTTTTGAGAGCTCTTTGATGTAGTTTTTTGGCTCTCCGAGACATGAAGCTAGTAGGCTTTCTCTCAGGGACTTGTTCAGGAACCTCGTTAGACATTTGATCTAATGCATTAAGAAGTTGAGTTGGGCTGTCTGCGCCATTTGGAGGCATGGATGATCTTAAAGTGAGTAGCGTCATGATCTCATTCAGTCTTCCTGTGACTTCTTTTAGCTCTACTTGAGTATATTTGCAAGTGCATGATGCTGATTTTGGCGAAGCTATCATAGCAGTTTGGCGGGGTGTGGAGGATGGTTCGAGACAGCACTGGGACTCTTGATTTTTCATAGTTAGGTTGCTCTCCTTTGAGACCATGGAAATTGGAACTGCATTGAGTTTTTTTTTTAGGGTTTCAGCAGCCATAATAAAACCCTCAATGCGGTCCATCTTTGAAGACATGTGTATAAGCATGGTTTTGATCTCCTTTAGGTCAAGGTGGGTCAGGTCATGACCTTTGTCGAGGAGGTCCAAAATCTGTATCATAACAGGAAAGGAGCCCAGAGAATACTGACTTGGGCACTCCTCTGGAGAAGGTGAGTGGTGAGCAATTTGAGTGGGGATCCCCCCAAGTTCTGATTGTGAAATGGTTTGTGGTGGGGAGCACTTGTTATTCATATCTTCCTCCATCTCAATACTCATGTGCAAGTTATTTTTGGGATCGGTAGGTAAATGTGAGCGAAAGGACATACGTTTTTTTACTGAGTTGAATGCAATTAGAGTCAGAGTGCCTATGGAGCGGCAAACCGCCCGGTCAGGTGCCTCCAACTTCTCCATTGTAGCATCAAATTGCCTTTTGTCTGATTCATAGGCCAACGGAGAGTCAGAGAGCCTTTTGGTGATGTATTTTTGTATTTGAAAAACTTGAAATAGTGAACACCTACTGAAAAATGGGTAGCTGTAATTACACAAAAGAACGCATTGCATTTTGTACATTTCTCAAAAAAATTTGATTACCAGTATAAGTAAGATGGACTCCATCTCTGCGAAAAATGTATAAGCTACGAAACATAAAATTTTCATTGTGAAAAGAGGACATGCCAACATCTCCTAGAAATGCACAAACATCCTTACTAACATTCTGCCTTGCTTTCTCCATTTGTGGACCAAATGAAGAAGAACGCAGCCACATTTGTCTCTGCGCAATACGAGAAAATATTACTTGAGAATGTGGAAACATTTCCATAACATTCCCAAGTCCTTCTTTCATCGCAAATTGCAAAGAAATTCCTGACACATGTCCTAATTTGTCTCCTCCACAATGAATTATAATTATGCCTGGATGAAGCTCTGTCTCCAAACTAGCACAGAGAGGTACCAAGTCTAGCCACTTCATTCCACACACTCCATGCCAGTGCACTTCCACATGAGGGAATCCAAGATCTGCAGCTACTCCACAGCATTGTGCATGCACCTCCAACCAATGTATCCATGAGTCTTCCAAAATCCACACAATCTGTTTTCTGAAACACACAGCCATAGCTAACTGTTCTTCTCTCAGGAAAAATACCTTCTGACAAACTCTCTCCTTACACAAAACCCCCACCAAACTTTACTGACCAATCAATTGCTCTGCTCATTCTCATTTGCATGCCTCTCCACCCCAAAATCCCTGTATGTACTACGCAGTGTCCGCGGACTACCGCCATGTCCATGGACATATCGTAACCTGGACAGCCCTTCTACAATTTCCACTTGACTCTCTGTGCCATTCCCTCATTGGATACAGCTGAACAGTCACACAACCATCCACCAATCAAATCCAATACTTCTACATCTAACTGCATCATCCCAGTTCAGGACTTCAAATGTACTGTAGATTACTCTGAGTACCTGAGTACAAGTCTCATATCATTGGAAAGCACCTACTACAAAAACGACTGTACAAGTCTCCAAGATTTCTACTTGCAGCTGCATGCATATCCCCATGCATGAATACAAACTACAGGTATGCATATGTTCTGCACAGTACATGTACAACACTTGTAAATGAATATAAACATAGTAAGTGCCACTTAACATGCATAGCCTATAAAATGAACTCATTGTCATTTTTTCCATCTACTATAATCAACTGTCACTTCCAAACCTATCTACTTTCTAAAACATTTTTAACACACAACAGTATAATTGTAGAAAAACTCTAAGTAGTGTATTGTAAAATTACACACAGCCAGGATAAGGTCATGCACCTTCATACACTCACACAGATAGAAACTATCATTGAAAAACTCCCAACTGCAATAACACCACTGCCTGTAAATCACATCCTTGTGATGTATTACCCACACCTTCACAAATGCATACATTCCATGCTTTGCTATACAGTATCTGCCATTTACCTTATAAAAACTGCAAAATAAGTATATCATTATTTCTTCTTTCTCCTAACATTCAATAACACAGCCTTAAAAAACCAAGCGAGTTTCATACACCTCCTATTCTACTCATTTTAAAGCATGTTGAACTAACATATTTAAAATAAAATATAAAGACTGCACATAGTCAAAGAAAATTGCATGCTATATACACACAAAATTACTAACTTCTTTCCTTTACAATTACAGTGAAGACCACTCTCCTGAAAAGCAGCAGAATCCAAAGTACAAACAACAACTCAGAAGAAACCTAATCATTCCACACAAAAAAAGTAAGTACAATAGTACCATAATATTCTTACTGTTACTCAAATACACTGTGTGGTTGATTCATGGTATTTGTGCACCAAAAAAAAAAAGATTAGCGCACCATTCTGCCCACAAATCTCCATTTGTTAAACAGGGATTTGCAGGCAGAATGCCGCACAAATCCCCATTTTTCAGCACACAAATGACATAACTCAGCCTCTAGAATGTTAGTATTGCAGAAAAAAGAACTGTTTAATTCTATACCATTAGATTTAGTATTTGTGCTTCTACTCACCACTAGCTTACTACTGTCATCTGAACCCCAGTATAGTAACACACAAATACAAGAATAGCCTTCCCAAATAGTTGTAGCTGCCCAATGCACAATCACACACCATCACATACATCTCTACCATCATACTCAGACACTCATGCACACAGCACACATGCATCGCAGAACAGCCCAACCCATACCTTCTTTATTTTTTTAAACAGACCCCAAAGAATGCCTACCAAAATGCAAGTCTGTAGAAATCAACGCAGAAGTAGAGCAAATGAAAAAAGAAGTGTCAAAAATAACAATCCATCTCTAGCAGAATTTGTACAAAACGTTCAAACAAAACATCTAATACAGTCATTTAGCAAAACAAAACATGCTTCAGGTGCAGAAACTTTGCCTCCTCTATCAAAATGTAAAACGAAACAGAAAAAGATTATCAAGAATTCAGCTACCACTACTGCTAAAACTGCTCCTATAAATCTTGATATAGTGGCAAGTAAGCATATCAAAAAAAGTATTTTAGCAAAAATGTTCTGCCACAGAGTCCTTCAGAATCTTATAAAAACAGGCAAGAAATCATACACAACCCCGAAAACCTACCGTAGAAAATTAATCTTAGAAGCTTTGATAGTGCAATCCTTCTCAAAAGAAAGTTATTTATTTTAGTGTAAAACATAATGAAACCACTAAGTAAACAACTTCATGTCTCAGTTAGACATAGTGTTAAAGGTAAATCACCTAAGAACACGTATTACATAAAAAGAACAGAAGAATCAAATATATCAATGAATACAATCAAATCATTGCCCACTTATGGAATGCAAACATAGATGTGCAATACATTGCAGACAATTCCACTGCAGTTGCACGATATGTTACAGCCTACTTAACAAAAGTAGAAAAATCAGAGCTTCAAGACCTCTGGAATGACCTATCATCAGATAAAACACTATCTCAGAAATGGTACAGCTTAGGCATAAAAATGCTCTCTCATAGAGAATGTGGCACCTACGAAGATGCAGATCGTTTCACTGGTACTGTTTTGTATGGAAAATCTGAAAATAGAGGATGGCTAAGTCTTGGCGCTGCTAAATCTAGAAAAAGAGTTCTCAAATCATAAAGACGACATAGAAACAATAGCCAAAAATGATCTCAACAGCCAAGACATTTTGAAAAACAATTCACTAGACACATACTACCCGAACGGAGTACCACTTTGGAAAACATGTGTCTATACCACATAGCCCAAATCTTTGCATACAAAAATTATATAAAACCCGATGAAAACAAAGGTAGATATAGAGTGACAGATTGTGAAGGCAGCTTAGTTAAACTTACCAAACTAAGCTTAATTATTCATATCAAATTGTCATTAAAAACTCCTAACAGAAAGAACTATATTACATGTCCCTTCTACAACTTTTTAAACCATGGAGAAAAGAAGAAGAGTTACTAGATAACTATGACTGCTATGAAGACGCTTGCAAAGCAAATGAATGCACTATCACCGATGTGAACTTTATGCCGTACAAAACAATGTTGGAAAATGAACAGCAACATGATGAAGAACTCTAGGCCCAACTAGATAAGGACACTCCCGACAGTAGTCAACCTTCTGTAACATGAAGCCAAGAACCACTGAGACAGCCACTAATAGCAAATGAGGCAGAATTAGCTATGGCAGAAGTAGAAAACACCATGTGTCACTATGAAGAAGATACAGAAGACTTAACTGCACCACAATCAAAACTAAACAAAGAGCAACGCACCATTTTTGAAGAAGTAACAAAAGAAATTGCACATGGTGTACAACATCAAAATAAAGAATGCACCTGCCAAAATTACAAACCTATACTACTATACGTCAGTGATGAAGCTGGTTCAGGCAAAAAATTCTTAATCAAAATCATCAGCAAGTTCCTTCAACAATTGACAAACAACAAACTGTCAGCTGTTGTAACTGCCCCCACAGGTTTAGCTGCCTACAACATAGGCAGTGTCAATCCTACTGATTACTACTCCTTGCAGTAGAACACCAAAAACAAATTAGATGATTACAAACTTTCTAGAGAAGCTGCAATGGAACTACGCAGAGTTTTGAAACAAATGAAAATGCTACTAATAGATGAAGTGAGCATGGTCTCCAACCTAATGTTGGCTTTGATTCATCTCAGATTGCAAGAAGTACTTAAAACAAACTACGAAGAACGCATTGGAGGAAAACACATTATTGTTTTCGGAGATCTTCTTCAATTGACACCAGTGAAAGGTGAACCTATTTTTAAAACCTTCGGACACAAACTCTACCGTAAAGCTATTGGCAGCATAGGAAATGTCAACCTTTGGCAACATTTCCAATACAAAGAATTAACAGAAAACATACGCCAATCTGCAGACCTCAGCTAAGCCAACATTTTAAAAGTATTAGAGTTGGTGTACTATCTCAAGAAGCACAAACAATATTAAAAACATGGCACATCCATGCACTTTATGGCGATAACTCATGTGCTACTGATGTTATGGAACAATTAGCGCAGAAAAATGTCACTTGTATGGCCTTAATGCAAACTCTTGCAAGCTGTTCCAAATTCAATGAAACAATGTTAAAAAAAGAAATACAGGCAGGGGGGGGACTCTGAACTTTTAGCCCCAAATCTCTACTGTCGGTCTACAACATGTTGAAAAAAAAAAAAAAAATCATGTGTTGCTCTAACGGCAACACTCTGAAGACGATCAAAACATTTTCTTTTCTTGACAAAACTTAGTTTACTGAGTAAAGTTCAAATAAAAAAAAAAAAGAAATACAACCAATAATTGAAATGTGCTCCACAGACAAACTGGACGCACATGGTATTACTTTAGTGCTATTGGCGGGAAGACCATAGGTCGTGGATAATTCGTTAAGAGCCAAGGTTGGTGGAGTCTTGCCAATCACATTCTTGTTCTTCCAGTGTGAGGGTAATGAGTGATCACCTGACGAGATAGAGGCAGGGGAACAATTGGCTTGGTCAATTATCAAGAAGTCTGGACCAATGTGATTACAAAGCTCCGCCGCTCCCTTACTCATAGAACAGGTTTCACTATAGGTTTTGATCATTGGGTTGGGGGGGCACCCATTAGATGCGGTGTCCTCCTGACACATTGTACGCGTTCTGCCACATATTGGGAAATAATTAACTAAGGTCATTTTGGTACTAGACAATTTAGGAATATTTTCTACGGTAGAGAGGTTTACCCCTTCCGTTACATTCTTGGGTGGCACATGATTATTATTTTTTGTATTATTTTTTCGTTTAGATATTCATGACGATTGAATAATCTCATTGGAGTCAGCCATAGATACTATTGTAACAGAATTCGTGGCACTGGACTCTTTCAAAGGAATTAATTTACTGGGAGATGTTTGAGTTGCTAATGTGTGTATGGCAGTGTCAGCTGTTTCGCATGAGGGATTGATGGATAAAAGTAAGGCCTCTTGGCTTTCTTTAGAAAGTTGTTGAACGTTGATGTGGTCTATATCTATGATTTCCTCTGAAGTTATGCAGGCAGATTGAGCCACTATGTTGCTTTGCAAGTTCGAGTCTACAGCCACTGTGATCTTTGATCTTTTAGCATGCCTTTTGAGAGCTCTTTGATGTAGTTTTTTGGCTCTCCGAGACATGAAGCTAGTAGGCTTTCTCTCAGGGACTTGTTCAGGAACCTTGTTAGACATTTGATCTAATGCATTAAGAAGTTGAGTTGGGCTGTCTGCGCCATTTGGAGGCATGGATGATCTTAAAGTGAGTAGCGTCATGATCTCATTCAGTCTTCCTGTGACTTCTTTTAGCTCTACTTGAGTATATTTGCAAGTGCATGATGCTGATTTTGGCGAAGCTATCATAGCAGTTTGGCGGGGTGTGGAGGATGGTTCGAGACAGCACTGGGACTCTTGATTTTTCATAGTTAGGTTGCTCTCCTTTGAGACCATGGAAATTGGAACTGCATTGAGTTTTTTTTTTAGGGTTTCAGCAGCCATAATAAAACCCTCAATGCGGTCCATCTTTGAAGACATGTGTATAAGCATGGTTTTGATCTCCTTTAGGTCAAGGTGGGTCAGGTCATGACCTTTGTCGAGGAGGTCCAAAATCTGTATCATAACAGGAAAGGAGCCCGGAGAATACTGACTTGGGCACTCCTCTGGAGAAGGTGAGTGGTGAGCAATTTGAGTGGGGATCCCCCCAAGTTCTGATTGTGAAATGGTTTGTGGTGGGGAGCACTTGTTATTCATATCTTCCTCCATCTCAATACTCATGTGCAAGTTATTTTTGGGATCGGTAGGTAAATGTGAGCGAAAGGACATACGTTTTTTTACTGAGTTGAATGCAATTAGAGTCAGAGTGCCTATGGAGCGGCAAACCGCCCGGTCAGGTGCCTCCAACTTCTCCATTGTAGCATCAAATTGCCTTTTGTCTGATTCATAGGCCAACGGAGAGTCAGAGAGCCTTTTGGTGATGTATTTTTGTATTTGAAAAACTTGAAATAGTGAACACCTACTGAAAAATGGGTAGCTGTAATTACACAAAAGAACGCATTGCATTTTGTACATTTCTCAAAAAAATTTGATTACCAGTGTAAGTAAGATGGACTCCATCTCTGCGAAAAATGTATAAGCTACGAAACATAAAATTTTCATTGTGAAAAGAGGACATGCCAACATTTCCTAGAAATGCACAAACATCCTTACTAACATTCTGCCTTGCTTTCTCCATTTGTGGACCAAGTGAAGAAGAACGCAGCCACATTTGTCTCTGCGCAATACGAGAAAATATTACTTGAGAATGTGGAAACATTTCCATAACATTCCCAAGTCCTTCTTTCATCGCAAATTGCAAAGAAATTCCTGACACATGTCCTAAACTGTCTCCTCCACAATGAATTATAATTATGCCTGGATGAAGCTCTGTCTCCAAACTAGCACAGAGAGGTACCAAGTCTAGCCACTTCATTCCACACACTCCATGCCAGTGCACTTCCACATGAGGGAATCCAAGATCTGCAGCTACTCCACAGCATTGTGCATGCACCTCCAACCAATGTATCCATGAGTCTTCCAAAATCCACACAATCTGTTTTCTGAAACACACAGCCATAGCTAACTGTTCTTCTCTCAGGAAAAATACCTTCTGACAAACTCTCTCCTTACACAAAACCCCCACCAAACTTTACTGACCAATCAATTGCTCTGCTCATTCTCATTTGCATGCCTCTCCACCCCAAAATCCCTGTATGTACTACGCAGTGTCCGCGGACTACCGCCATGTCCATGGACATATCGTAACCTGGACAGCCCTTCTACAATTTCCACTTGACTCTCTGTGCCATTCCCTCATTGGATACAGCTGAACAGTCACACAACCATCCACCAATCAAATCCAATACTTCTACATCTAACTGCATCATCACAGTTCAGGACTTCAAATGTACTGTAGATTACTCTGAGTACCTGAGTACAATTCTTATATCATTGGAAAGCACCTACTACAAAAACGACTGTACAAGTCTCCAAGATTTCTACTTGCAGCTGCATGCATATCCCCATGCATGAATACAAACTACAGGTATGCATATGTTCTGCACAGTACATGTACAACACTTGTAAATGAATATAAACATAGTAAGTGCCACTTAACATGCATAGCCTATAAAATGAACTCATTGTCATTTTTTCCATCTACTATAATCAACTGTCACTTCCAAACCTATCTACTTTCTAAAACATTTTTAACACACAACAGTATAATTGTAGAAAAACTCTAAGTAGTGTATTGTAAAACTACACACAGCCAGGATAAGGTCATGCACCTTCACACACTCACACAGATAGACACTATCATTGAAAAACTCCCAACTGCAATAACACCACTGCCTGTAAATCACATCCTTGTGATGTATTACCCACACCTTCACAAATGCATACATTCCATGCTTTGCTATACAGTATCTGCCATTTACCTTATAAAAACTGCAAAATAAGTATATCATTATTTCTTCTTTCTCCTAACATTCAATAACACAGCCTTAAAAAACCAAGCGAGTTTCATACACCTCCTATTCTACTCATTTGCAAAGCATGTTGAACTAACATATTTAAAATAAAATATAAAGACTGCACATAGTCAAAGAAAATTGCATGCTATATACACACAAAATTACTAACTTCGTTCCTTTACAATTACAGTGAAGACCACTCTCCTGAAAAGCAGCAGAATCCAAAGTACAAACAACAACTCAGAAGAAACCTAATCATTCCACACAAAAAAAGTAAGTACAATAGTACCATAATATTCTTACTGTTACTCAAATACACTGTGTGGTTGATTCATGGTATTTGTGCACCAAAAAAAAAAAGATTAGCGCACCATTCTGCCCACAAATCTCCATTTGTTAAACAGGGATTTGCAGGCAGAATGCCGCACAAATCCCCATTTTTCAGCACACAAATGACATAACTCAGCCTCTAGAATGTTAGTATTGCAGAAAAAAGAACTGTTTAATTCTATACCATTAGATTTAGTATTTGTGCTTCTACTCACCACTAGCTTACTACTGTCATCTGAACCCCAGTATAGTAACACACAAATACAAGAATAGCCTTCCCAAATAGTTGTAGCTGCCCAATGCACAATCACACACCATCACATACATCTCTACCATCATACTCAGACACTCATGCACACAGCACACATGCATCGCAGAACAGCCCAACCCATACCTTCTTTATTTTTTTAAACAGACCCCAAAGAATGCCTACCAAAATGCAAGTCTGTAGAAATCAACGCAGAAGTAGAGCAAATGAAAAAAGAAGTGTCAAAAATAACAATCCATCTCTAGCAGAATTTGTACAAAACGTTCAAACAAAACATCTAATACAGTCATTTAGCAAAACAAAACATGCTTCAGGTGCAGAAACTTTGCCTCCTCTATCAAAATGTAAAACGAAACAGAAAAAGATTATCAAGAATTCAGCTACCACTACTGCTAAAACTGCTCCTATAAATCTTGATATAGTGGCAAGTAAGCATATCAAAAAAAGTATTTTAGCAAAAATGTTCTGCCACAGAGTCCTTCAGAATCTTATAAAAACAGGCAAGAAATCATACACAACCCCGAAAACCTACCGTAGAAAATTAATCTTAGAAGCTTTGATAGTGCAATCCTTCTCAAAAGAAAGTTATTTATTTTAGTGTAAAACATAATGAAACCACTAAGTAAACAACTTCATGTCTCAGTTAGACATAGTGTTAAAGGTAAATCACCTAAGAACACGTATTACATAAAAAGAACAGAAGAATCAAATATATCAATGAATACAATCAAATCATTGCCCACTTATGGAATGCAAACATAGATGTGCAATACATTGCAGACAATTCCACTGCAGTTGCACGATATGTTACAGCCTACTTAACAAAAGTAGAAAAATCAGAGCTTCAAGACCTCTGGAATGACCTATCATCAGATAAAACACTATCTCAGAAATGGTACAGCTTAGGCATAAAAATGCTCTCTCATAGAGAATGTGGCACCTACGAAGATGCAGATCGTTTCACTGGTACTGTTTTGTATGGAAAATCTGAAAATAGAGGATGGCTAAGTCTTGGCGCTGCTAAATCTAGAAAAAGAGTTCTCAAATCATAAAGACGACATAGAAACAATAGCCAAAAATGATCTCAACAGCCAAGACATTTTGAAAAACAATTCACTAGACACATACTACCCGAACGGAGTACCACTTTGGAAAACATGTGTCTATACCACATAGCCCAAATCTTTGCATACAAAAATTATATAAAACCCGATGAAAACAAAGGTAGATATAGAGTGACAGATTGTGAAGGCAGCTTAGTTAAACTTACCAAACTAAGCTTAATTATTCATATCAAATTGTCATTAAAAACTCCTAACAGAAAGAACTATATTACATGTCCCTTCTACAACTTTTTAAACCATGGAGAAAAGAAGAAGAGTTACTAGATAACTATGACTGCTATGAAGACGCTTGCAAAGCAAATGAATGCACTATCACCGATGTGAACTTTATGCCGTACAAAACAATGTTGGAAAATGAACAGCAACATGATGAAGAACTCTAGGCCCAACTAGATAAGGACACTCCCGACAGTAGTCAACCTTCTGTAACATGAAGCCAAGAACCACTGAGACAGCCACTAATAGCAAATGAGGCAGAATTAGCTATGGCAGAAGTAGAAAACACCATGTGTCACTATGAAGAAGATACAGAAGACTTAACTGCACCACAATCAAAACTAAACAAAGAGCAACGCACCATTTTTGAAGAAGTAACAAAAGAAATTGCACATGGTGTACAACATCAAAATAAAGAATGCACCTGCCAAAATTACAAACCTATACTACTATACGTCAGTGATGAAGCTGGTTCAGGCAAAAAATTCTTAATCAAAATCATCAGCAAGTTCCTTCAACAATTGACAAACAACAAACTGTCAGCTGTTGTAACTGCCCCCACAGGTTTAGCTGCCTACAACATAGGCAGTGTCAATCCTACTGATTACTACTCCTTGCAGTAGAACACCAAAAACAAATTAGATGATTACAAACTTTCTAGAGAAGCTGCAATGGAACTACGCAGAGTTTTGAAACAAATGAAAATGCTACTAATAGATGAAGTGAGCATGGTCTCCAACCTAATGTTGGCTTTGATTCATCTCAGATTGCAAGAAGTACTTAAAACAAACTACGAAGAACGCATTGGAGGAAAACACATTATTGTTTTCGGAGATCTTCTTCAATTGACACCAGTGAAAGGTGAACCTATTTTTAAAACCTTCGGACACAAACTCTACCGTAAAGCTATTGGCAGCATAGGAAATGTCAACCTTTGGCAACATTTCCAATACAAAGAATTAACAGAAAACATACGCCAATCTGCAGACCTCAGCTAAGCCAACATTTTAAAAGTATTAGAGTTGGTGTACTATCTCAAGAAGCACAAACAATATTAAAAACATGGCACATCCATGCACTTTATGGCGATAACTCATGTGCTACTGATGTTATGGAACAATTAGCGCAGAAAAATGTCACTTGTATGGCCTTAATGCAAACTCTTGCAAGCTGTTCCAAATTCAATGAAACAATGTTAAAAAAAGAAATACAGGCAGGGGGGGACTCTGAACTTTTAGCCCCAAATCTCTACTGTCGGTCTACAACAGGTTGAAAAAAAAAAAAAAAATCATGTGTTGCTCTAACGGCAACACTCTGAAGACGATCAAAACATTTTCTTTTCTTGACAAAACTTAGTTTACTGAGTAAAGTTCAAATAAAAAAAAAAAAGAAATACAACCAATAATTGAAATGTGCTCCACAGACAAACTGGACGCACATGGTATTACTTTAGTGCTATTGGCGGGAAGACCATAGGTCGTGGATAATTTGTTAAGAGCCAAGGTTGGTGGAGTCTTGCCAATCACATTCTTGTTCTTCCAGTGTGAGGGTAATGAGTGATCACCTGACGAGATAGAGGCAGGGGAACAATTGGCTTGGTCAATTATCAAGAAGTCTGGACCAATGTGATTACAAAGCTCCGCCGCTCCCTTACTCATAGAACAGGTTTCACTATAGGTTTTGATCATTGGGTTGGGGGGGCACCCATTAGATGCGGTGTCCTCCTGACACATTGTACGCGTTCTGCCACATATTGGGAAATAATTAACTAAGGTCATTTTGGTACTAGACAATTTAGGAATATTTTCTACGGTAGAGAGGTTTACCCCTTCCGTTACATTCTTGGGTGGCACATGATTATTATTTTTTGTATTATTTTTTCGTTTAGATATTCGTGACGATTGAATAATCTCATTGGAGTCAGCCATAGATACTATTGTAACAGAATTCGTGGCACTGGACTCTTTCAAAGGAATTAATTTACTGGGAGATGTTTGAGTTGCTAATGTGTGTATGGCAGTGTCAGCTGTTTCGCATGAGGGATTGATGGATAAAAGTAAGGCCTCTTGGCTTTCTTTAGAAAGTTGTTGAACGTTGATGTGGTCTATATCTATGATTTCCTCTGAAGTTATGCAGGCAGATTGAGCCACTATGTTGCTTTGCAAGTTCGAGTCTACAGCCACTGTGATCTTTGATCTTTTAGCATGCCTTTTGAGAGCTCTTTGATGTAGTTTTTTGGCTCTCCGAGACATGAAGCTAGTAGGCTTTCTCTCAGGGACTTGTTCAGGAACCTTGTTAGACATTTGATCTAATGCATTAAGAAGTTGAGTTGGGCTGTCTGCGCCATTTGGAGGCATGGATGATCTTAAAGTGAGTAGCGTCATGATCTCATTCAGTCTTCCTGTGACTTCTTTTAGCTCTACTTGAGTATATTTGCAAGTGCATGATGCTGATTTTGGCGAAGCTATCATAGCAGTTTGGCGGGGTGTGGAGGATGGTTCGAGACAGCACTGGGACTCTTGATTTTTCATAGTTAGGTTGCTCTCCTTTGAGACCATGGAAATTGGAACTGCATTGAGTTTTTTTTTTAGGGTTTCAGCAGCCATAATAAAACCCTCAATGCGGTCCATCTTTGAAGACATGTGTATAAGCATGGTTTTGATCTCCTTTAGGTCAAGGTGGGTCAGGTCATGACCTTTGTCGAGGAGGTCCAAAATCTGTATCATAACAGGAAAGGAGCCCGGAGAATACTGACTTGGGCACTCCTCTGGAGAAGGTGAGTGGTGAGCAATTTGAGTGGGGATCCCCCCAAGTTCTGATTGTGAAATGGTTTGTGGTGGGGAGCACTTGTTATTCATATCTTCCTCCATCTCAATACTCATGTGCAAGTTATTTTTGGGATCGGTAGGTAAATGTGAGCGAAAGGACATACGTTTTTTTACTGAGTTGAATGCAATTAGAGTCAGAGTGCCTATGGAGCGGCAAACCGCCCGGTCAGGTGCCTCCAACTTCTCCATTGTAGCATCAAATTGCCTTTTGTCTGATTCATAGGCCAACGGAGAGTCAGAGAGCCTTTTGGTGATGTATTTTTGTATTTGAAAAACTTGAAATAGTGAACACCTACTGAAAAATGGGTAGCTGTAATTACACAAAAGAACGCATTGCATTTTGTACATTTCTCAAAAAAATTTGATTACCAGTGTAAGTAAGATGGACTCCATCTCTGCGAAAAATGTATAAGCTACGAAACATAAAATTTTCATTGTGAAAAGAGGACATGCCAACATTTCCTAGAAATGCACAAACATCCTTACTAACATTCTGCCTTGCTTTCTCCATTTGTGGACCAAGTGAAGAAGAACGCAGCCACATTTGTCTCTGCGCAATACGAGAAAATATTACTTGAGAATGTGGAAACATTTCCATAACATTCCCAAGTCCTTCTTTCATCGCAAATTGCAAAGAAATTCCTGACACATGTCCTAAACTGTCTCCTCCACAATGAATTATAATTATGCCTGGATGAAGCTCTGTCTCCAAACTAGCACAGAGAGGTACCAAGTCTAGCCACTTCATTCCACACACTCCATGCCAGTGCACTTCCACATGAGGGAATCCAAGATCTGCAGCTACTCCACAGCATTGTGCATGCACCTCCAACCAATGTATCCATGAGTCTTCCAAAATCCACACAATCTGTTTTCTGAAACACACAGCCATAGCTAACTGTTCTTCTCTCAGGAAAAATACCTTCTGACAAACTCTCTCCTTACACAAAACCCCCACCAAACTTTACTGACCAATCAATTGCTCTGCTCATTCTCATTTGCATGCCTCTCCACCCCAAAATCCCTGTATGTACTACGCAGTGTCCGCGGACTACCGCCATGTCCATGGACATATCGTAACCTGGACAGCCCTTCTACAATTTCCACTTGACTCTCTGTGCCATTCCCTCATTGGATACAGCTGAACAGTCACACAACCATCCACCAATCAAATCCAATACTTCTACATCTAACTGCATCATCACAGTTCAGGACTTCAAATGTACTGTAGATTACTCTGAGTACCTGAGTACAATTCTTATATCATTGGAAAGCACCTACTACAAAAACGACTGTACAAGTCTCCAAGATTTCTACTTGCAGCTGCATGCATATCCCCATGCATGAATACAAACTACAGGTATGCATATGTTCTGCACAGTACATGTACAACACTTGTAAATGAATATAAACATAGTAAGTGCCACTTAACATGCATAGCCTATAAAATGAACTCATTGTCATTTTTTCCATCTACTATAATCAACTGTCACTTCCAAACCTATCTACTTTCTAAAACATTTTTAACACACAACAGTATAATTGTAGAAAAACTCTAAGTAGTGTATTGTAAAATTACACACAGCCAGGATAAGGTCATGCACCTTCATACACTCACACAGATAGACACTATCATTGAAAAACTCCCAACTGCAATAACACCACTGCCTGTAAATCACATCCTTGTGATGTATTACCCACACCTTCACAAATGCATACATTCCATGCTTTGCTATACAGTATCTGCCATTTACCTTATAAAAACTGCAAAATAAGTATATCATTATTTCTTCTTTCTCCTAACATTCAATAACACAGCCTTAAAAAACCAAGCGAGTTTCATACACCTCCTATTCTACTCATTTGCAAAGCATGTTGAACTAACATATTTAAAATAACATATAAAGACTGCACATAGTCAAAGAAAATTGCATGCTATATACACACAAAATTACTAACTTCGTTCCTTTACAATTACAGTGAAGACCACTCTCCTGAAAAGCAGCAGAATCCAAAGTACAAACAACAACTCAGAAGAAACCTAATCATTCCACACAAAAAAAGTAAGTACAATAGTACCATAATATTCTTACTGTTACTCAAATACACTGTGTGGTTGATTCATGGTATTTGTGCACCAAAAAAAAAAAAGATTAGCGCACCATTCTGCCCACAAATCTCCATTTGTTAAACAGGGATTTGCAGGCAGAATGCCGCACAAATCCCCATTTTTCAGCACACAAATGACATAACTCAGCCTCTAGAATGTTAGTATTGCAGAAAAAAGAACTGTTTAATTCTATACCATTAGATTTAGTATTTGTGCTTCTACTCACCACTAGCTTACTACTGTCATCTGAACCCCAGTATAGTAACACACAAATACAAGAATAGCCTTCCCAAATAGTTGTAGCTGCCCAATGCACAATCACACACCATCACATACATCTCTACCATCATACTCAGACACTCATACATACAGCACACATGCATTGCAGAACAGCCCAACCCATACCTTCTTTATTTTTTTAAACAGACCCCAAAGAATGCCTACCAAAATGCAAGTCTGTAGAAATCAACGCAGAAGTAGAGCAAATGAAAAAAGAAGTGTCAAAAATAACAATCCATCTCTAGCAGAATTTGTACAAAACGTTCAAACAAAACATCTAATACAGTCATTTAGCAAAACAAAACATGCTTCAGGTGCAGAAACTTTGCCTCCTCTATCAAAATGTAAAACGAAACAGAAAAAGATTATCAAGAATTCAGCTACCACTACTGCTAAAACTGCTCCTATAAATCTTGATATAGTGGCAAGTAAGCATATCAAAAAAAGTATTTTAGCAAAAATGTTCTGCCACAGAGTCCTTCAGAATCTTATAAAAACAGGCAAGAAATCATACACAACCCCGAAAACCTACCGTAGAAAATTAATCTTAGAAGCTTTGATAGTGCAATCCTTCTCAAAAGAAAGTTATTTATTTTAGTGTAAAACATAATGAAACCACTAAGTAAACAACTTCATGTCTCAGTTAGACATAGTGTTAAAGGTAAATCACCTAAGAACACGTATTACATCAAAAGAACAGAAGAATCAAATATATCAATGAATACAATCAAATCATTGCCCACTTATGGAATGCAAACATAGATGTGCAATACATTGCAGACAATTCCACTGCAGTTGCACGATATGTTACAGCCTACTTAACAAAAGTAGAAAAATCAGAGCTTCAAGACCTCTGGAATGACCTATCATCAGATAAAACACTATCTAAGAAATGGTACAGCTTAGGCATAAAAATGCTCTCTCATAGAGAATGTGGCACCTACGAAGATGCAGATCGTTTAACTGGTACTGTTTTGTATGGAAAATCTGAAAATAGAGGATGGCTAAGTCTTGGTCCTGCTAAATCTAGAAAAAGAGTTCTCAAATCATATGACGACATAGAAACAATAGCCAAAAATGATCTCAACAGCCAAGACATTTTGAAAAACAATTCACTAGACACATACTACCCGAACGGAGTACCACTTTGGAAAACATGTGTCTATACCACATAGCCCAAATCTTTGCATACAAAAATTATATAAAACCCGATGAAAACAAAGGTAGATATAGAGTGACAGATTGTGAAGGCAGCTTAGTTAAACTTACCAAACTAAGCTTAATTATTCATATCAAATTGTCATTAAAAACTCCTAACAGAAAGAACTATATTACATGTCCCTTCTACAACTTTTTAAACCATGGAGAAAAGAAGAAGAGTTACTAGATAACTATGACTGCTATGAAGACGCTTGCAAAGCAAATGAATGCACTGTCACCGATGTGAACTTTATGCCGTACAAAACAATGTTGGAAAATGAACAGCAACATGATGAAGAACTCTAGGCCCAACTAGATAAGGACACTCCCGACAGTAGTCAACCTTCTGTAACATGAAGCCAAGAACCACTGAGACAGCCACTAATAGCAAATGAGGCAGAATTAGCTATGGCAGAAGTAGAAAACACCATGTGTCACTATGAAGAAGATACAGAAGACTTAACTGCACCACAATCAAAACTAAACAAAGAGCAACGCACCATTTTTGAAGAAGTAACAAAAGAAATTGCACATGGTGTACAACATGAAAATAAAGAATGCACCTGCCAAAATTACAAACCTATACTACTATACGTCAGTGATGAAGCTGGTTCAGGCAAAAAATTCTTAATCAAAATCATCAGCAAGTTCCTTCAACAATTGACAAACAACAAACTGTCAGCTGTTGTAACTGCCCCCACAGGTTTAGCTACCTACAACATAGGCAGTGTCAATCCTACTGATTACTACTCCTTGCAGTAGAACACCAAAAACAAATTAGATGATTACAAACTTTCTAGAGAAGCTGCAATGGAACTACGCAGAGTTTTGAAACAAATGAAAATGCTACTAATAGATGAAGTGAGCATGGTCTCCAACCTAATGTTGGCTTTGATTCATCTCAGATTGCAAGAAGTACTTAAAACAAACTACGAAGAACGCATTGGAGGAAAACACATTATTGTTTTCGGAGATCTTCTTCAATTGACACCAGTGAAAGGTGAACCTATTTTTAAAACCTTAGGACACAAACTCTACCGTAAAGCTATTGGCAGCATAGGAAATGTCAACCTTTGGCAACATTTCCAATACAAAGAATTAACAGAAAACATACGCCAATCTGTAGACCTCAGCTAAGCCAACATTTTAAAAGTATTAGAGTTGGTGTACTATCTCAAGAAGCACAAACAATATTAAAAACATGGCACATCCATGCACTTTATGGCGATAACTCATGTGCTACTGATGTTATGGAACAATTAGCGCAGAAAAATGTCACTTGTATGGCCTTAATGCAAACTCTTGCAAGCTGTTCCAAATTCAATGAAACAATGTTAAAAAAAGAAATACAGGCAGGGGGGGGACTCTGAACTTTTAGCCCCAAATCTCTACTGTCGGTCTACAACATGTTGAAAAAAAAAAATAAAAATCATGTGTTGCTCTAACGGCAACACTCTGAAGACGATCAAAACATTTTCTTTTCTTGACAAAACTTAGTTTACTGAGTAAAGTTCAAATAAAAAAAAAAAAGAAATACAACCAATAATTGAAATGTGCTCCACAGACAAACTGGACGCACATGGTATTACTTTAGTGCTATTGGCGGGAAGACCATAGGTCGTGGATAATTCGTTAAGAGCCAAGGTTGGTGGAGTCTTGCCAATCACATTCTTGTTCTTCCAGTGTGAGGGTAATGAGTGATCACCTGACGAGATAGAGGCAGGGGAACAATTGGCTTGGTCAATTATCAAGAAGTCTGGACCAATGTGATTACAAAGCTCCGCCGCTCCCTTACTCATAGAACAGGTTTCACTATAGGTTTTGATCATTGGGTTGGGGGGGCACCCATTAGATGCGGTGTCCTCCTGACACATTGTACGCGTTCTGCCACATATTGGGAAATAATTAACTAAGGTCATTTTGGTACTAGACAATTTAGGAATATTTTCTACGGTAGAGAGGTTTACCCCTTCCGTTACATTCTTGGGTGGCACATGATTATTATTTTTTGTATTATTTTTTCGTTTAGATATTCGTGACGATTGAATAATCTCATTGGAGTCAGCCATAGATACTATTGTAACAGAATTTGTGGCACTGGACTCTTTCAAAGGAATTAATTTACTGGGAGATGTTTGAGTTGCTAATGTGTGTATGGCAGTGTCAGCTGTTTCGCATGAGGGATTGATGGATAAAAGTAAGGCCTCTTGGCTTTCTTTAGAAAGTTGTTGAACGTTGATGTGGTCTATATCTATGATTTCCTCTGAAGTTATGCAGGCAGATTGAGCCACTATGTTGCTTTGCAAGTTCGAGTCTACAGCCACTGTGATCTTTGATCTTTTAGCATGCCTTTTGAGAGCTCTTTGATGTAGTTTTTTGGCTCTCCGAGACATGAAGCTAGTAGGCTTTCTCTCAGGGACTTGTTCAGGAACCTTGTTAGACATTTGATCTAATGCATTAAGAAGTTGAGTTGGGCTGTCTGCGCCATTTGGAGGCATGGATGATCTTAAAGTGAGTAGCGTCATGATCTCATTCAGTCTTCCTGTGACTTCTTTTAGCTCTACTTGAGTATATTTGCAAGTGCATGATGCTGATTTTGGCAAAGCTATCATAGCAGTTTGGCGGGGTGTGGAGGATGGTTCGAGACAGCACTGGGACTCTTGATTTTTCATAGTTAGGCTGCTCTCCTTTGAGACCATGGAAATTGGAACTGCATTGAGTTTTTTTTTTAGGGTTTCAGCAGCCATAATAAAACCCTCAATGCGGTCCATCTTTGAAGACATGTGTATAAGCATGGTTTTGATCTCCTTTAGGTCAAGGTGGGTCAGGTCATGACCTTTGTCGAGGAGGTCCAAAATCTGTATCATAACAGGAAAGGAGCCCGGAGAATACTGACTTGGGCACTCCTCTGGAGAAGGTGAGTGGTGAGCAATTTGAGTGGGGATCCCCCCAAGTTCTGATTGTGAAATGGTTTGTGGTGGGGAGCACTTGTTATTCATATCTTCCTCCATCTCAATACTCATGTGCAAGTTATTTTTGGGATCGGTAGGTAAATGTGAGCGAAAGGACATACGTTTTTTT
This sequence comes from Ambystoma mexicanum, assembly GCF_040938575.1. Classification (NCBI taxonomy): domain Eukaryota; kingdom Metazoa; phylum Chordata; class Amphibia; order Caudata; family Ambystomatidae; genus Ambystoma; species Ambystoma mexicanum. The sequence continues at coordinate 1,382,922,629 of NC_090937.1, read as the reverse complement.
ACTGAGTTGAATGCAATTAGAGTCAGAGTGCCTATGGAGCGGCAAACCGCCCGGTCAGGTGCCTCCAACTTCTCCATTGTAGCATCAAATTGCCTTTTGTCTGATTCATAGGCCAACGGAGAGTCAGAGAGCCTTTTGGTGATGTATTTTTGTATTTGAAAAACTTGAAATAGTGAACACCTACTGAAAAATGGGTAGCTGTAATTACACAAAAGAACGCATTGCATTTTGTACATTTCTCAAAAAAATTTGATTGCCAGTATAAGTAAGATGGACTCCATCTCTGCGAAAAATGTATAAGCTACGAAACATAAAATTTTCATTGTGAAAAGAGGACATGCCAACATCTCCTAGAAATGCACAAACATCCTTACTAACATTCTGCCTTGCTTTCTCCATTTGTGGACCAAGTGAAGAAGAACGCAGCCACATTTGTCTCTGCGCAATACGAGAAAATATTACTTGAGAATGTGGAAACATTTCCATAACATTCCCAAGTCCTTCTTTCATCGCAAATTGCAAAGAAATTCCTGACACATGTCCTAAACTGTCTCCTCCACAATGAATTATAATTATGCCTGGATGAAGCTCTGTCTCCAAACTAGCACAGAGAGGTACCAAGTCTAGCCACTTCATTCCACACACTCCATGCCAGTGCACTTCCACATGAGGGAATCCAAGATCTGCAGCTACTCCACAGCATTGTGCATGCACCTCCAACCAATGTATCCATGAGTCTTCCAAAATCCACACAATCTGTTTTCTGAAACACACAGCCATAGCTAACTGTTCTTCTCTCAGGAAAAATACCTTCTGACAAACTCTCTCCTTACACAAAACCCCCACCAAACTTTACTGACCAATCAATTGCTCTGCTCATTCTCATTTGCATGCCTCTCCACCCCAAAATCCCTGTATGTACTACGCAGTGTCCGCGGACTACCGCCATGTCCATGGACATATCGTAACCTGGACAGCCCTTCTACAATTTCCACTTGACTCTCTGTGCCATTCCCTCATTGGATACAGCTGAACAGTCACACAACCATCCACCAATCAAATCCAATACTTCTACATCTAACTGCATCATCACAGTTCAGGACTTCAAATGTACTGTAGATTACTCTGAGTACCTGAGTACAAGTCTCATATCATTGGAAAGCACCTACTACAAAAACGACTGTACAAGTCTCCAAGATTTCTACTTGCAGCTGCATGCATATCCCCATGCATGAATACAAACTACAGGTATGCATATGTTCTGCACAGTACATGTACAACTCTTGTAAATGAATATAAACATAGTAAGTGCCACTTAACATGCATAGCCTATAAAATGAACTCATTGTCATTTTTTCCATCTACTATAATCAACTGTCACTTCCAAACCTATCTACTTTCTAAAACATTTTTAACACACAACAGTATAATTGTAGAAAAACTCTAAGTAGTGTATTGTAAAATTACACACAGCCAGGATAAGGTCATGCACCTTCATACACTCACACAGATAGACACTATCATTGAAAAACTCCCAACTGCAATAACACCACTGCCTGTAAATCACATCCTTGTGATGTATTACCCACACCTTCACAAATGCATACATTCCATGCTTTGCTATACAGTATCTGCCATTTACCTTATAAAAACTGCAAAATAAGTATATCATTATTTCTTCTTTCTCCTAACATTCAATAACACAGCCTTAAAAAACCAAGCGAGTTTCATACACCTCCTATTCTACTCATTTGCAAAGCATGTTGAACTAACATATTTAAAATAAAATATAAAGACTGCACATAGTCAAAGAAAATTGCATGCTATATACACACAAAATTACTAACTTCTTTCCTTTACAATTACAGTGAAGACCACTCTCCTGAAAAGCAGCAGAATCCAAAGTACAAACAACAACTCAGAAGAAACCTAATCATTCCACACAAAAAAAGTAAGTACAATAGTACCATAATATTCTTACTGTTACTCAAATACACTGTGTGGTTGATTCATGGTATTTGTGCACCAAAAAAAAAAAGATTAGCGCACCATTCTGCCCACAAATCTCCATTTGTTAAACAGGGATTTGCAGGCAGAATGCCGCACAAATCCCCATTTTTCAGCACACAAATGACATAACTCAGCCTCTAGAATGTTAGTATTGCAGAAAAAAGAACTGTTTAATTCTATACCATTAGATTTAGTATTTGTGCTTCTACTCACCACTAGCTTACTACTGTCATCTGAACCCCAGTATAGTAACACACAAATACAAGAATAGCCTTCCCAAATAGTTGTAGCTGCCCAATGCACAATCACACACCATCACATACATCTCTACCATCATACTCAGACACTCATGCACACAGCACACATGCATCGCAGAACAGCCCAACCCATACCTTCTTTATTTTTTTAAACAGACCCCAAAGAATGCCTACCAAAATGCAAGTCTGTAGAAATCAACGCAGAAGTAGAGCAAATGAAAAAAGAAGTGTCAAAAATAACAATCCATCTCTAGCAGAATTTGTACAAAACGTTCAAACAAAACATCTAATACAGTCATTTAGCAAAACAAAACATGCTTCAGGTGCAGAAACTTTGCCTCCTCTATCAAAATGTAAAACGAAACAGAAAAAGATTATCAAGAATTCAGCTACCACTACTGCTAAAACTGCTCCTATAAATCTTGATATAGTGGCAAGTAAGCATATCAAAAAAAGTATTTTAGCAAAAATGTTCTTCCACAGAGTCCTTCAGAATCTTATAAAAACAGGCAAGAAATCATACACAACCCCGAAAACCTACCGTAGAAAATTACTCTTAGAAGCTTTGATAGTGCAATCCTTCTCAAAAGAAAGTTATTTATTTTAGTGTAAAACATAATGAAACCACTAAGTAAACAACTTCATGTCTCAGTTAGACATAGTGTTAAAGGTAAATCACCTAAGAACACGTATTACATAAAAAGAACAGAAGAATCAAATATATCAATGAATACAATCAAATCATTGCCCACTTATGGAATGCAAACATAGATGTGCAATACATTGCAGACAATTCCACTGCAGTTGCACGATATGTTACAGCCTACTTAACAAAAGTAGAAAAATCAGAGCTTCAAGACCTCTGGAATGACCTATCATCAGATAAAACACTATCTCAGAAATGGTACAGCTTAGGCATAAAAATGCTCTCTCATAGAGAATGTGGCACCTACGAAGATGCAGATCGTTTAACTGGTACTGTTTTGTATGGAAAATCTGAAAATAGAGGATGGCTAAGTCTTGGTCCTGCTAAATCTAGAAAAAGAGTTCTCAAATCATATGACGACATAGAAACAATAGCCAAAAATGATCTCAACAGCCATGACATTTTGAAAAACAATTCACTAGACACATACTACCCGAACGGAGTACCACTTTGGAAAACATGTGTCTATACCACATAGCCCAAATCTTTGCATACAAAAATTATATAAAACCCGATGAAAACAAAGGTAGATATAGAGTGACAGATTGTGAAGGCAGCTTAGTTAAACTTACCAAACTAAGCTTAATTAATCATATCAAATTGTCATTAAAAACTCCTAACAGAAAGAACTATATTACATGTCCCTTCTACAACTTTTTAAACCATGGAGAAAAGAAGAAGAGTTACTAGATAACTATGACTGCTATGAAGACGCTTGCAAAGCAAATGAATGCACTATCACCGATGTGAACTTTATGCAGTACAAAACAATGTTGGAAAATGAACAGCAACATGATGAAGAACTCTAGGCCCAACTAGATAAGGACACTCCCGACAGTAGTCAACCTTCTGTAACATGAAGCCAAGAACCACTGAGACAGCCACTAATAGCAAATGAGGCAGAATTAGCTATGGCAGAAGTAGAAAACACCATGTGTCACTATGAAGAAGATACAGAAGACTTAACTGCACCACAATCAAAACTAAACAAAGAGCAACGCACCATTTTTGAAGAAGTAACAAAAGAAATTGCACATGGTGTACAACATGAAAATAAAGAATGCACCTGCCAAAATTACAAACCTATACTACTATACGTCAGTGATGAAGCTGGTTCAGGCAAAAAATTCTTAATCAAAATCATCAGCAAGTTCCTTCAACAATTGACAAACAACAAGCTGTCAGCTGTTGTAACTGCCCCCACAGGTTTAGCTGCCTACAACATAGGCAGTGTCAATCCTACTGATTACTACTCCTTGCAGTAGAACACCAAAAACAAATTAGATGATTACAAACTTTCTAGAGAAGCTGCAATGGAACTACGCAGAGTTTTGAAACAAATGAAAATGCTACTAATAGATGAAGTGAGCATGGTCTCCAACCTAATGTTGGCTTTGATTCATCTCCGATTGCAAGAAGTACTTAAAACAAACTACGAAGAACGCATTGGAGGAAAACACATTATTGTTTTCGTAGATCTTCTTCAATTGACACCAGTGAAAGGTGAACCTATTTTTAAAACCTTAGGACACAAACTCTACCGTAAAGCTATTGGCAGCATAGGAAATGTCAACCTTTGGCAACATTTCCAATACAAAGAATTAACAGAAAACATACGCCAATCTGCAGACCTCAGCTAAGCCAACATTTTAAAAGTATTAGAGTTGGTTTACTATCTCAAGAAGCACAAACAATATTAAAAACATGGCACATCCATGCACTTTATGGCGATAACTCATGTGCTACTGATGTTATGGAACAATTAGCGCAGAAAAATGTCACTTGTATGGCCTTAATGCAAACTCTTGCAAGCTGTTCCAAATTCAATGAAACAATGTTAAAAAAAGAAATACAGGCAGGGGGGGGACTCTGAACTTTTAGCCCCAAATCTCTACTGTCGGTCTACAACATGTTGAAAAAAAAAATAAAAATCATGTGTTGCTCTAACGGCAACACTCTGAAGACGATCAAAACATTTTCTTTTCTTGACAAAACTTAGTTTACTGAGTAAAGTTCAAATAAAAAAAAAAAGAAATACAACCAATAATTGAAATGTGCTCCACAGACAAACTGGACGCACATGGTATTACACTACCAATGTGTCAACAAGCCACAACAAGACTAAATACCTTAGAAAATTCTATCTCCAATACAGCTGGGTTGGAGAAAATATTAAAATTATCCTTAAACTGTAGAGTAATGCTTAAACGTAACATTGACCTGGAGCAAGGACTAGTTAATGGAGCACTGGGTACAGTTGTTGGCTTTCAAACATATAGAGCACAAAGGACTGTTTAGGGATTGTCAACTGTGGGTTGCCCAATACAGTAATCACACTTAGGAAACACACAGGTTCTTTATTGGGGAGGATTTAAAAGGGAGAGCATGCGTCCCTGGCTTGGCTTTCAAGCTCTTGTTGATGCACTGTGTCATGCTAAAAGGCACATGTTAGTCCATTGCGGGTAAGAGACGTGTCTGCTGCTCTTCAGATGAAAAACTAGAGTCTTTAATGGGTTTTCTCCGTTGAGCAGGTCAATCGACGATGTTCTACTGATATTCAAAGGCGATGAATCAGATCTGGCCTCTTTTATGGAGTGGCTTAACAACCATATCCCCTTCCTGAGCTTCTCAGAAATGCACAGCAAGAGCTCAGTGCATTTTCTAGACCTGACACTCAAGATAAGAAATGAAACCATCGTAAGTACAGTCTTTAACAAACCGACGGACAGGAACTCACTGCTAACCTACAAGAGTTCCACCCGGTCAGCCTGAGAAAGAATTTACCCTTCGTCCAGTTCCTTAGATACCGCAGAATTTGCACAAAACTGACAGACTACAATCGACAATCTTCTTGTCTGGTCACTAAACCGATAAACAGGGGGTACCCAAAACGCAGAGTGAAACAAGCACGAAAAAAAGCTATGAACATTCCGAGAGAAGTCACACTGGAACATCACAAAAAGCACAATTAATCCATTGATCAAATCACAGCCGTCACTAGCTTTGCCACTCACCAACAAAATCAAGAAGGAGGTCCTCAAACTTTGGCCTATTCTTAATGTCGGCACTCGCTGCTTAGACACTCCCAGATTTACCATCAAAAGAAGGAAGAATCTAAGAGACTCCCTGGTGCATTCATATAAAGACACAGAGCCTAAACTCAACACCCTCTGGGGACAGAGCCAAGCAATGGGCCACACACCTTGCGGGGCATGCAGCGCATGCCCCAGCACCAAGAGATCCACCAGCATTGACATAGGCTGGCACTTTCCATGGACCCAAAAGAGTCTGACTAATTGCAATAGCTGCAATGTAATTTACATCATAACGTGCCCATGCAACAAACGCTAAGTGGGTATGACAACGCGGCCTATTAGGACATGGCTTGCGGAACACAGATCATGCATACGCACAAAAAAAACAACTGCACCAATTGTGGAACATTTTCTTGCAGAGCAACATAATCTGTCGGATTTCACGTGGTCAATCATTAAGAAAATGGTAATACCAAAAAGTGGCGGAAATATCCACAACCTCCTATTCAAGAGAGAACAACTGTGGATCTTCTGCTTGAAGACGGATAAGACTGGCCTCAATGAACCAACCAACTGGCAGACTCTGGCCACATTGTTAGCTAGCTCGAAGACAGTAGGCGATTGAATCTGAGTCTCTGAGTCAAACTATGCAGGAGTGCTCTCCTGGTGTGACTGCACGACAGATGGAGAGGATGTGGAGTGACCGCTTGATGTGATTGCATAGCACTGTTGCCTGCCCTTTATGGTGCCACCCGCGTTCCTGCATTGATATGTTACTTGCGTTATGACCCATGCTTGTTCCAATTCCACGACCAGGTCATGACCCACTAACTGTCATAAGACACCCCAGGGGTGGTTGTAATGCAATTCTTGCAATGTGATGTTTTTCTTTGCAATAGGTTTGTTTGTTTGTTTGTTTGTTTGTTTGTTTATTACATTTATAAAGCACACCAGACCCAGGAGTAGCAGGGCACAGAAGGATATGCGAAGCTTACAAAGTTTACATAATGTACAGGCAATATACTAAATATTCACATTACACAAGAAGATAATACAACATACAATATACAAATCAGGTTGCGCAGAAAGGCAGAGATATTTACATCTTCGTGTGTAGGGATGTACAAGATTTACAATCAATCAGCAGGTCGTCCTGATGTACCAAAGTTTCACAGGAGACTAATTTTCAGTCAGATTGAGGTGAGTGATGAGGTTCTTTCTGAAGAAAGAGTAGGGCAGGTCCGCTCTCAACTGATGAGGCAGGGAGTTCCAAAGTTTAGTGGCCTTCACAGGGAAGCTATTACCGCCAATCTTGGAAGATTTGAATCTGGGTACTACCAGACAATTAGTGTTGATGGTTCTAGAGGGTCTACTGGAAATTCTTCTGGCTATTCTGTCAATTAGGTAGCTTGGTGCGTCTGATTTCAGAGATGTGGACTCTTTTGTTGATGCCTAGTGCAGCTCTGATGGCATTGTTCTGTAGTATTTGGAGTTTTTGGATAATAGTTTTACTGGCACTGCTGTAGAGGGTGTTGCAATAGTCTAGCCTTGATAGAATTAATGCTCTAACCCGTATAAGGCAACTGTCATTAGAAAGGAAGGGCTTACCTTCTCTAATCAGTTTACATGTGTAGGCTGTGGTAGAAGGCAGACAATTTAGTTGTTTATTGAAGGACATCGTTGCCTCAAGGTAGAAACCAAGTGTTTTTACCTCTTTGGAGACAATGGTGTTGCTACCGTCAATGATGAAGGAAGAATATTCATTACCTAGTTTTGAAATGTTGCGAGGATTATCAGCTCTGTCTTGTCATCATTCAGGCATAGGCTGTGAGTGGCCATACATGCCTGAATGATAAGATAGATTCTATTCACCAACGCCAAGTCCTTGCCATGATCCCCAGAAAGAAGGAGGAGAATCTGAGTGTCGTCTGCGTAATTAGTGTAGGTGACACCCAGAAGGTCCAAATCATCGAACAGTGGCTTGGTGAATATGTTGTAGAGAGTGGGGGAAACACAGGAGCCCTGAGGGACCCCGCACAAGATGGGGATGGGATCAGCAGCTGCAGAGGGTGAAAATACTCTGCTAGTTCTGTCACTCAAGAATGATTCTATCCACTTAACAGCGCCTGTGGAGAAATGGGCTGCTGTCTCAAGGTGCCTACAGAGGACCTTATTATCGACGAGGTCGAATGCAGCTGAGAGATCAAGTAGCAACAATAATGCTGTTTTCCCTTGGTCTCTCAACTCATCGATCTGACTCTTCAGATCTATCAGGGCAGTTTCCGTCCCGTGTAATGGTCAGAATCCTGATTGTCGGACCCCTAGGAGTTTGTGCTGTTCGAGGTATTTTTGGTTCTGTAAATATGCAATTTTATCTAAGATTTTAAGTAAAAATGGTACCGTTGTGATAGGGCGGTAATTGGTTGTGATAAGTGGGTCTAAGGTTTGCTTCTTGAGAAGCGGGAGCACCCATGATTGTTTGAGATTACCTGGGACTGTGCCAGAAGCAAAGGAGGCATTAATCAGTTTGGATATGAAAGGGGAGAGGTCTCTCGCAGCCTCTTTTATGAAAAGGGCTGGGCATATATCTCCTTTACAGTTAGATGGTTTGAGAGAAAGGATGGTTTTTTCCACTTCAAGAATCGTTGTTTTAGTGAAGCAGAATGTAGTGTTTAGATCAGAGATATTTGCATTTGGTAGAGAGTAGTGAGTTGGTTGGGATATGTTCAGAGAGTTTTTCTTGTTTTTTATTTAAGTTTGGAGAGTGTTGATTTTGGTGGTTAGTGCTTGCTGTATCTCTGAGCACCAATTCTTATCTTTAATACAGATATTGGGTGGAGAGATAGGGGACTCTAGTTCTTTTAGGATTGTGAATAATTCTTTCATACTAGAGTTGGAGTTGGCTATACGTTCATTGTAGGAGTTTCTTTTTGCCTGGCAGATTTCTTTTTTGTAATGTGAAGCAGTGGATGCTAGCTTCTTTTTGTTCTCATGGGAGGGGCAAAGGCGCCAGTCAGTTTCACATTTTCTTTTTAATAGTCACAGGTCCTTTAATTGTGGAGTGCACCACTTATTAAGGTGTAGTTTAGCTTTACTGGCTCTCAGTTTGAGAGGGGCAAGTGGAGAGCATGATCTTGTTATACTTTTGCACCAGTGTGCTTGGGTCCAGGCTGTCTGGCAGAGAATTGAGGGTGGGTAGAATATTAGGGATCACACTATCCACTGTTATTCTTGTTTAGCCTGGTTGGATAGGGTGGCACTACTTGGGGAGCTATGGGTCTCTGTTTGGTAGTGGAAAGTGTCAAGTACACGAGGTAATGGTCGGTCCAGGATAGGGGAGAGATAGAAGTAATATTAGCTCTGCAGTTGTGATCGGCTACCCAGTCCAGGGTTCTACCCTTGATATGGGTGGGAGCGCTCACCTTTTGGGTTAATCCTAATGCATTGAGGGAGTTTACTATTTGCAAGGCCCGTTTGTCTGAAGGATCATTCAGGCCTAAATTAAAATCACCATGCAAAGAGTACTTGGGAGGTGGGTTTGAGATTACTAGCAATTAAGTTATGCAAGTCCTCTTCAAAGGAACCAATCAACCCAGGGGTCTGTAGACTACATGCATGGTCAGTGATTGGGAGTTCTTTAGTGGTAGCTAGATGGAGAGGGATTAGCATATTTGCAGGACATGTGAGGCTACTGATCCCATAGATAGGCACTCTCTAGATATGATAGTTATTCTCCTGCATCTCTGTCCTGTCTAAAAATGGTATATCCTTCTGGGATGGCTAGCGAAAGAGCAGGTCCTGCGGCACTATGTAACCATGATTCAGTTATGGCTAGGAAATCTAGGCGTCTTCTGTGATTAGGTCAGCTATGTCGATAGCATGAGCCACCAGGGACCTTGCGTTAAGGAGAGCTCCTTTGAGGGGTTGATTGTCTTCTTTGATTGGAATAAGGCAGGAGGTAGGTCTATTAGGAGATGAGTATGGGAGTCTGAGTATCAGATATACTGCAAATGGGTAGGGTGCTAGGCCGTTTGACACTGGTATGTGTCGAGATATGATAACAATTGGTTTTCTTATTGGAGGGTGGTAACGATCTTGTAAGAGGCTCGTATATTTTTGGAAGTCTACTACGTAGTTTAAGGTTTCTGGTGTACTTGGTACAGGGGATCGAGATATATTTTCCTGGAGACTGGTATTTAGTATAAGCAAGACTAGTAGGCTTGGGTGCCATGCTCGGGGAGGTAGGAAGGGGTGATTTCTTCTCAACACGGAGGGTAGCGTTAGGTTGGGCTACTAGACTGGTGAGCAGTTGAAGAGTGATAAGTATCATAACAATATATAGGATGCAGAGGCCTGACATAATGGTAGTGAGAGGTGGGTCGCAGTGGCCAGTTCAACTTTATCGGAGTGGGCCTAAGACACAGTAAGCAGAGTATGCAGAATGCTCGAAGGCAGATTGCAATAGGCAGATTCGACTTTAACTAGGAAGGCCTGAATCTCAGTATGCAGGTACACAAAAGCTCTGGAGCAGATCACAATAGGCAGGGTCAACTTTAGCTAAGTGGGCCTGAGGCACAGTATGCACAGTATACAAAGTGCTCTAAAGCAGATGACAATAGGCAGATTTGAATGAACTAGGAGGGCCTGAATCACAGTATGCAAGATACACAAGAGCTCTCATACAGATCATAATAGGCAGATTCGAATTTAACTAGGAAGGCTTGAACCACAGTGTGCAAGGTACACAGGAGGCCCTGAAACACAGTATGCAAGGTACACACAAGCTCTCAAACAGATCATAATAGGCAGATTCGAATTTAAATAAGAAGGCTTGAACCACAGTATGCAATGTGCACAGGAGGGCCTGAAACACAGTATGCACGGTACACGGAGTACTTTTAAAAAAGCCAAGTAGTGGCAGGGCAGCATCAACATAGGCTCTCAGAGCTAGGCAGGGCAGTTCAGAGGCATGCTAGGGAGGGCTAACTATGAACGGCAGTAACTATAGATAACAGGCAGGGGCCTAGGGGTCTACAAGAGTGTATGGACCATACTAGATGCAGTGACACAAAGGCAGTTTTGGATGTAGTTACTGTGGCAGTGCAAGTGCAACGGCCGAATACTGGTCACGCAATGCAACATACGCTCGATACAATAGCAGGTTTAGAGCTGGCTGGAGACAGGATAAAGTATAAACCCGAAAGCACAGCTGAATCAAATAGGTAATGTCCATGAGCGAGCAATAATAGGGCGATGCACTTCTCGGAGCAGCCTAGTGCGGCTCAGTAGTGCATTGAACAGAACGCAATGGGATCATAGCACAGTTAGAAGTCAATGTCAGTAAAGGCGCAGAGGCACCTTGCATGTACGCTACAGTTATAGGGTTGGTGAGGGCCACGTTTACGATCTTTGGCAGAATGTCACAAGCAACAGTATAGGCTTACCCAGGGGGACCAGAAGGGGCAGGGTCCATAGCCCGGTGCTCGGACGCCTCCGGACAGGCTCCAGACAGGGTGAGATCGTTGTGGAGAGGATCCTTTGGGAGAGGGCTGGCGTTCGCCTGCCGGCGCGTGATTGGCCTTGTGAGGCGGAGGCTGGCCAATAGGGGCATGCGCTTCGGTCAGGTGGACGCCGGTGAGGCAGGGAAGGTGCCGGCGGTGTTCTTGGAACTGGAACACCTTGTGTATTCCAATGGTGGCCAATAAAGAACATGGAAATATGGCTATTGGGCTCAGATCGAAGCCAGAAAGGATTTTATCCTTATTTGCCTCAAATTATGCAGCTCAAATACGGTGGTCTCCATGTAAGGGCGAATAATGAAGTTGGGGTCAGGATTTAAGGCAGGGTGCCTACCTTGACCAGCTGATAGCAACAAGGATGCTGGCACCACTGCTCCTGCAGGGGTCCTGGACACTCTGAGCAACAGGCTTCTTGCAATATGATTTGGGGTGTTTTCTGCAACCAGGCTATAATGAGCATAACTCCTGTAGACTGGAGTTGGCCAGCCTGACTCCAAGATGGTCGCCGGCTGTCCACCTCGGCGCGACCATCTTGGGATGGGATCACGTGACGCCCAGCGAGCCATGGTAACCACATATACAAGGGGCTGGTGAGCCGCAGCATCGAGAATCGTCACGCGCGGCCCGCCAGACCTCATGGACACTGGCAGAAGGTAAGCCCCTGCTCCTCATCAGTTCACCTAAGTCTTTATAGAATGCACACACTAACATACTCTTTTCTTTTATCACCGAAATTGAAAAAGAATATTTCCTCCAGGTACCAAACTCATGTAAAAAATATATCGAATCTCAACAAATTAAACAGTAAGTATAATTGCAACCATTTGATAAATATTCAAATCTATAGGTGTGATCTATGGTTGTGATATGGTGCAGTGCTTGTGGTCATGTCCTAGAGTCTTGGGTGTGTAGCTTACAGCCTTCACCCATGCACCCTGCCACAACCACCACAACATATCACACCCATAGTAGCTTATAACTTCAGTACTTATAACTTCGGACTTTGGTAGACTCTGTCCACACCTCTGAAACATATCACAACCATACATCACACCCATGTTTGATTCTATGGGTGTGATATGCTGCGATGGTTGCGGCCAGGGCCTAGAGCCTTGGGTGCATGGCCTTTGGCCATGCACCTAAGACTCTAGGCCCTGGCCGCAACCACACAGCATATCACACCCATAGATCACACCCATATAATCAAACAAGTTTAACTATGATCGCACCCATAGAATCAAAAATGTTTAACTATGCCTCATGGCACTTTTTCTGTCCGCGGACCCCTTGGGTGTTCTTAGAACAGTTTCTACTTGCCTGCAAACAATACAAACAGGTATAGTGTCCTCAGGACACCTCCATTTTCATTTATTTGCGGACATCCCGGACACCGCGTGTGTTCTTAGAACAGTTCTACTTGCCTGCAAACAATATGTAAAAGTATAGTGCCCTTAGGACACCTCCATTTTCATTTATTTGCAGACATCGCGGACACCGTGTGTGTTCTTAGAACAGTTTCTACTTGCCTACGAACTATACAGACAGGTATAGTGTCCTCAGGATACCTCCATTTTCATTTATTTGCGGTCATCCCGGACACCGGTTGTGTTCTTAGAACAGTTTCAACTTGCCTGCGAACAATACGGACAGATATACTGTCCTTAGGACACCCTCATTTTCGTTTCATTGTGGACATCCCAGACACCGTGTGTATTCTTAGAACAGTTGAACTTGCCTACGAACAGTACGGACAGGTATAGTGTCCTTAGGACATCCCCATATGGGTCGATTGCGGACATCAAAGACAGCGTGACTGTCCGCGGACACAACAAACACAATACCGGTGCCTACCACCTAAATAGATACAATATTTGAACCGTCTCTTACCCCCACACCTATGCCAAACAGTCTTACAGACCAACACACTTGCCAAAATTGTATTTCCCCACCATTTGTCACTGTGCTGTCCGCGGACATCCTCGGATACAAGATGGCGGGCGTTTCCAAAAATCTGACCCACGCCACGCTCTCCACCATCCAATCGACAAACACGCTGCATGTCCGCAGACATGACGCAAGTCGATTGGCCAATCAGGACACTGTCGGCGGAGCAAACAGGGAAGTGTGTCCGCGTACCGAACATAGATATCACTAATTTCTTTTGACCTACTTTTTGGTCATTTTTTTAAAAACTACTGGACGGATTTTCACCAAATGTACAAAAACACGCTTTCGGGACCATGCCGCTGCTCCTGCCACAAATTTGGTGAAAATCTGTCCAGCTGTTTGGGCTGTAGTTGTGAGCAAAATTTTTTCCCCATTCAATCTATGGGAAAAATATACCTTTTGGGATGCCCCCTATAACTTTGCCCCCATGGACCAAATGGACCAAACCTCACCAAACTTTGCTAAACTAATCAGTGTGGCCCATATACTAGTTTGGTGAGGATTCGTCCAGAGGGAGCAAAGTTATACGCCACTCAAAAAGTGTTCTTTCTATGGAAACAGCAACTTAACCATAACTACACAGCCACTACTGTGCCAAATGCAAATGAGCGATATGCAAAATGTGATTAATAAGATGGGTGATGAAAACAATTATTTGCGTAAGAAGGCAGATAGGCTCCTTAAAAAGTGCAAGGATTTGGAACAGCAAATATGTATTTCCAGGTCCCAGGACAAATGACAGGGTACCACATTCAATTGAGTTGAGGTGAATTCTATTTCTACACAGAGAGCTAGTGCCCCAGTGGCTGGGCCGGTGACTGAACTTGGTTGCAGCGCCCTTGGGGGATTTGACACACCCATTGGGGGCCGCCACCAATCCCATACACCTGAAACAAGGGCTGAATCACAAAGTAGTGTAATCCCATGCATAGCAACAAGTAGCCCTATTAAAATAATGAAATCAATCAGGGCTCTGATCAAACCATTTAAAAAAGGAGGGGAGTGCTGTATAGAGGACCACTTAGAAGCGGTGCACGATATATTTAAAGCCCTCCAGATACCTAAGGAACACTACAGACAATACTTTCACTTAACTCCGGACGCTCCCACAGCCAGTATCATTAGGGGATTAAATGAACAGCAGAACATGACATGGGCAGAGTATGAAAAAGAAATTAGACGTCATTTTTCTCCATTCCAGTCATTACAGGAGGCGAAGAAAGTTGTTTACACAATTACAGATGTGCCAAATACGTCCTCTCGCCAGTTTTTACAAGATGTAAAAAGAGCTTTTTCTCGCTTTGATGTATCTTTTGATCCCAATTCCAATGAATTTAAAACTGCCTATTTCTATGGGTTGCAGAAAGACATTGGGCCTTATTACACGGTAGGCGCTAAAAAATGTGATTTACCGTCATGGCGCTATTAGCGTGTCCGCCATCGTAGGAGACCGCTAATAGCGTTCCATTACGAGTTAGCGGACACGCGCATAGGGCCATGCCGGTAAATGACCCTACCGCCAGGGCGCAAAAGCACCTTACCGGCTCCGACCAAAGTGCTGATAGCACCTCCGCCCTCATGCTGCACGCTATTAGCGGTCACCGCTGTTAGCGGTCACTGCTATTAGCGGTCACCGTAAAACACCGGAACCGGAAATAGCGTCATCGCACCGGAACGGGAAAGAGCCCGGCGGCCATCTTTAAAAACACAATCCATTGCCATCCCCTGCACTCAGGACCTGCAGCAACACCACGACTGGCAAAACCACATCCCACAAGAACAAACAATGCCCAAGGCCCTAAAGAAAGCCGATGCGCGCCAGCGCAAAGAACGCTTCTCAAACGAGGAATTGAAAATGCTGGCAGACACCCTGGCTGCAAATGCAGACGTAGTGTTCGCTAGCGACATGCGGCGCCCGGCACTCCTGAGAAAAAAGGAAATCTGGGCTGAGGTGGCGCAGAAAGTCAGTGCGGTGGGCTCCACCCCCCGCACCGTAAAGGACGTGCGCAAGCGGTGGGATGATCTGCGCCTCCGTGTACGCAGCATTTTATCGGCCAACAGGAATCTGGCCATGGGCACAGGAGGCGGAGGTGGATCCCCGATGAAGATGCAGGAGTGGGAGGAGACATGTGCCAGCACCATTGGCATAGAATCCATCGAGGGAGTGGGCCGAATGGAGTGTGGTGTGGCAACAACGTCAGACGGAGGTGAGTGACCACGCAAAACACAGCAATGCCAAGCATGAGTCCCTCCCCCAAATGTGAATTGGGAATCAGCTAATGGATGGGGTCATCACACACACATGTACACAACCCTGCATATATGCCCTGCACATCCCCACACAACCACATGCATGCAGCACCTCACACACATGTCACCCTGACACATGTCCGGATGACCCACCCATCTGCCCAACAACCTGCAGGCCCAAACCAGATGTCCAAATCCAAAGAACTGCAGCAACAACAACATATGCATGATGCACGTTGACCCATCACTGATGTTATCCCTGTCTTGCTCCCCCACAGGGTCACAATCTGACAGTGAGGAGCTGGACTCTGCAACGCAGGCCCCACCACCCAAAAAGCAGGCCAAGGGAAAGGATGCAGGCACCAGGCCCAGTACATCGAGGGGCACTGGGATATCTGGAGTGGCCCAGCGTTCAAAAGCCACCCACGCAACGACCACACCAAGGGTCGAAATGCCATCCGACACTGTGGCAGCACCCCCACCACCCACCCCCACCACTCAGGAGCCAGTGCCAGAAGGCACGCCGTCCGCAGCCAATAGCTCCGTCGGGGAAGCAGCAGCCACGGCACCCATGAGTGATGTGGATGACCCATGTCCGACACCGGAAGGGCAGCGTACACCCAGCACCCAGCTGTCCCCACTCCACAGCCCATGCAACACATCCAATGGCAGCATCCATGAGGTGCATGCCGGAGATGCAATGGATGGGTCATTCAGTCCCGTGGCGAGCTCACCTGATGTCGGCCACATGCAGCAAGCTGCGCCGAGGAGTAACAGGGGCAGGGCCGCAGACGACACCATGAGCCTGATACGCCAGCGCCAGGAGGAGCTCAATGCCCTGGTTGCCCGGCAAGTGAGCGAGGCTCCCTCGACCAGGGAGGAGATCCGGGTGTTGTCAAGGGACATGAAAGCTGCCATGGACAGCAACACGACGCGCCTATGTGACGAGATGGCCGCTGTGAGGCAGGTCCTAACGCGCATTGCTGAGGCGATGGAGAGCATGCGTCACTCACAGGGAGCAGAACAACCAGCCACCCCCTCGTCTACTAGCTCAGACCAGACAACCATCCTGCGCAGGTCCAGCCGGTCCTTGCGGCGGTCAGACTCACAACCCCCCAATGGTGGTAGTGGAGGAGGGAAGTAGGGCCAGCCTGTCCCTGTTGACACTTGGGAACTAATGCAGCACTGATGTGCACACCATGTTCAGTGGAGTTGTGGGGGGAGGGGGGTGAGGGTGTTCGGTGGAGTTGTGGGGGGAGGGGGGGAGGGTGTTCGGTGGAGTTGTGGGGGGAAGGGGGGGGAGGGTGTTCGGTGGAGTTGTGGGGGAGGGGGGGGTGTTCGGTGGAGTTGTGGGGGGAGGGGGGTGAGGGTTGTTGGGGTGGAGGGTACATGCACGTTTGAATGTCATAATGCTCAATACACACGTAATGGCATGGATAATCACATGACTGGACATTGATCATTGTGTATGTGTGCTTTATTGTTGAAGGGTGCACTGTGTTTATGTCCTCCATACACCCCGTGCCCTGAGCTGAACACCAATTGCACCCTCCTAATCCATGTGCATCAGAAACAATGGTCTATCAGGTGCTGCCGCACAGCACATCCCTCATGGGCATCGCCACCTGCATGACCTGCAGCCCCCTCTCCTCCATCCTCATCCCCGTCATCATCCTCAGACGGTGGTCGCAGTTCTATGTCAGGGGGCATTGGCACATTCCGTCTGATACACATATTGTGAAGCATGACACATGCCATGGTGATCTTGGCCACCTTCTCATGCCCGTACAGGAGTGCCCCGCCCGACCTGCTGAGGCACCGGAAGCGTTCCTTCAATAGGCCGAATGTATGCTCGATCACCACGCAGGTACGGGTGTGTGCATGATTGTAGTCCTCTTCGTGCCTGTTCTGTGGGTTCCGCACAGGGGTAAGGAGCCACCTCTTCAGGGGATAACCTGCATCACCTGCATGGGTGCAACAATGGGTATGTGTAAGTGTCTACATAATGTGGAGCGTGCACATATCACACAAACAAACATTGCATATTCAATGACATCCACTGATCCAAGCACGCATGGCAATCAGGGTAACTGCAATGTGGGAAGGTGAGGTGGTCCTTGCAAGTGGACATGCACCATGCTTGCATACAGCAGGGATTGCCATGTCCCGCCAGAGTTTAAGTGATTTGTGTTTCCTGGCCCTGGCAACGTTAGGGCCACACTGCTAGTACACTGCCATTCCTTAGTTGATGTCCCAATGCTGTTTGATGGCAATTCTGTGGTGGGGTACGGGTGTGCCTCACCACAATGGCTACAGGGGATCCATTTGTATGCACTCATGTGCGCGGACCATTTCTGATGTTGTTCAGCGTACATTTCAGTTGTGATTTTGATATGCATGTTGCTGATTTGTGTAATGGGGGAATGGTGTGTTGTGCGGTGTGCATGTTGTTTGGAATGGCCTGTTTGGCATAATGGATTGATATGTTTGCCGTGGCACTCACTTCCAGCATGTGGTTTTGTCTCTGGTCCATTGTGGGCTGCCTCACTGTACAGTGATGCAAATATGTATGTCCATTCTTCTCATGACACCAGTTCACGCCCAGTTGGAGTATGCATCTCCACCCCCCATTCACGGCCAGTTGGAGTATGCATCTCCCCCCCCCCCATTCACGCCCAGTTGGAGTATGCATCTCCCCCCCCCCATTCACGCCCAGTTGGAGTATGCATCTCCCCCCCTCCCCCCATTCACGCCCAGTTGGAGTATGCATCTCCCCCCCACTCAGAATCCACATCACACTGACATGTGGTCGGCCTGCTACTCACCAAGTAGCCACGAACGTTGTCCAGCATGTCGCTCCATGTATCGTGGTATTGTCGAGTTCCGCAGGACCATTGCATCATGGGTTGAACCGGGATATCGGGCACAGCAATGTGTGATGATCTTATTGGAGTCACATACCATTTGGACGTTAATGGAGTGGTATTGCTTTCTGTTACGGTACACTACCTCATTGGCATGTGGGACCACCAGTTCTACATGGGTACAGTCGATGGCCCCGATGCAACTTGGGATGCCTGCCAGTGAATGGAAGCCAACTTTGGTGTTGGAGATCTCCTGGGCAGTCCGTGGCATGTATATGTGTTGACTTGTGTGCTGCAGGTGGGCATCGAGCACCTGGTTCAGTGTGCGTGAGAATACTGGTTGTGATATGCCATGCATCTGACCTACCGTATGCTGGTAGGTGCCTGTGGCCAAGAAGTGGAGCACTGTTACTACCTTCAGTAGAGGGGGGATGGCAGTACAGATGTCAATGAGACTCACAATGTCGTTGTATATCATGTCTACTATGGTGGTGATGGTATCCCAGTCCAGACGGTACAGGGTGTGTATCTGCTCAGGGGTTAGGTTGACTGGACTGGCTCTGATCCTGGGAATTGGTGGCTGCCTCTGTGGTATCACTAGGTGCACTGGTGGTGCTTGCTGCGCCTGTCTTGCCCTCCTCCTCCTCCTCCTCCTGCGTCTCCTCTGTGCTGCCTGTTGTTGTAGCTGCTGCACAGCAATCATGTCCTCTAGCCCATGTAATGCTGCTAGTATTGCATCCATCTTGGTGTGGGAATGGGTGTGGGGAGGGGTGTGGTGTGCTCTTTTGTGCTGCCAGTCTCCATTGCCTCCACCTGTGCTGATTTTGTCCACCTGTGGCAGGTGGGAACTCTGCTGTGCTCTTTTAACGTGTGGTTCGCGATGCCGGTATTAGCGCCTTGCCGGTAAGGGTTCTTTGGGTCTACTACATGCCGGTATTGCCATGTACGCATGGCTCGTGATGCTGTGATATTAGCGCTATGCCGCTATTTCCGGTCTGAGGGGCCGCGCGCTCACGGACTTGCCGCTAATAGTGCCACCGTACTTTGCGGTGCCGCTAATAGCGGTATGTCCGGTTCGTGATTGGGGAGGGGATTTACCGATACCGGTAATCCCTTACCGGTAACGGTATGTCCCTACCGCCTACCGTGTAATGAAGCCCATTATATCACAGTTAGTCCGCAAATTTGATCATCGTGACAAGTCCCTTGAGTGGACTGTGCACCAAAGTAAAAAACTATGTGAAGTGCTATACTGTCAATGCAGAGAGAGTGATAAAATGAAAGATACTAGGCCAAAATCTAAAGAATCCTCAGCAACAGTGATGGAGATCAGGTCAGCTAAAATGTCACTTGTGTTCGCTCAAAGTCTAGGTAAAAATAATGTGATACCCGAACAGAGGGGTAATCAACAGAGGTTGCAGCTCTATACACCGATGTTTCAATCACATGATCCTAGTAATAGGGAGAGCTACATTAACCCTAGGTACTTAGGAGACAGGCCCCGGGCAGGATATCGGCCTGATATGTCTGGTATGAACAATAATCAAGACATACCCCAATATGTGGATCGATTTACTGAAAATGGGAATCAGCATAGGGGAAAATGAGAGACAGGACATGAGGCAGCGTATGAATTATTCAAATTATTAAATAATAATTAATTAATTCAACCTTTTACGGTGCTGTTAACCCCTTAACGCCTGGGTTGTAATAAGGCCCATTGCGTTTCTATTTAAAAGAGAAGAAATGCAAACAGATCACTATTCCTAAAGCAGACACAGAAAAACACATCACCACCCTTGCTGAAAGACACATGGAAGATGAGCAGCCATGGATTCACATTAGTATAAATGACCATTTTAAAGTGATAAAAGCTACCTTGGCGCTTAAACAGGAAAGGAGCTTTATTAATGAGCAATTACTGCAGAAAATAATGGAGAGGGAGGAGATCCCAAAATTTAGAATTAATAACCAATATTTCTCTGGTTTGGACAATCCAGATTTTGAAAATCGAATTACAGGAAGGTGCATGCTAAAGATTAATATTGGACAAAAAACCATCACAATGTGTGGACAGTGAGATGAACACAAAATGATTTTTACATGGGTAATGATATCATGCACAGAATGTGTATGGTGCTAGATTTCCTTAAGCAAAAATTATGGTCTCAGCTAGGCCGGCCTGCACCCGAATTTGAAGATAAGAGAAAGGCTTATCATTTTGTACAATTGATACCATATGCAATTGAATTACAGGTGAAGAAGGATATTACTATTCCTGCGTTCACCAAGCAGGTTGCTATAACACTAAAGTGCAATAATGGACAGCAAATGAAAGATTCTGATGCATTGGTGGGCTTGAATGAATCCATGAAACAGCCAGGCCTGGATTATGAATATACCCCATTGATAGATGTTGGAGAAGGGTCTGTCAAAATTATGGTGAATAATAAACGGTGTCAGGATATTCATTTAGAAGAGAATTCTTTATTAGGAATGGCCATACAAAAATCACATTATCCCGCAGATTTCAATAACATGGTGATTGAAAATATCCCTGAGAGATATGTAGATGCACAGGGTGTTTTGCCAGAATATCTAGATTCTCAACCCAAAAGGATCTTTAAAATTCAATCTGTGTATCCTTATGATTCCAATGCGACAGTGTGCTGTCACCAAGAGAATTGTATAGTATTTAATTTGAAGGAAAATGAAACAGAAAATCAGCACATTGAAATGGAAGCGGGTACGCCAAAATATTTAAAGGTGACAGCTTTACAGAGAGATGCAGCCACACAGTTGAAAGAAAGCACAGAGATTCCTCCACTGGAGGATTTCCCAGAATTTTCAAAAATGGTAGAGGAGCAGATTCTGTTAGCAGATGCATGTGATAGTGAAGAGGATAAAAATGAATTGAGAAAAATATTTATGGAATTTAAAGACCTTTTTGCCAAAGATGCATGTGATTGCGGCCTAACTAATTTACATGTTGCCACATTACCAGAGGGGTGTGGTAGAAATCCAGTATTTGTGCGCCAATATCGATTACAACTAGCGTGCTTATAGTCATTAGCAGTCTAGGGGAATTATCAGACCCATTCATAGTACCTCCAACACTCCTATTTTGGGTGTGTTAAAGCCAAATGGTCAATGGCGTCTGTGTGCAGACTTGAGGGAGTTAAATAAAAGAGTGCCAGTGTCTAGATGGCCCCTGCCATTCATTGATCAAGGCCTTGCTCAGGTGCTTGGGTCAAAAGTATTTACCACATTAGATCTCACATCTGGATGTTAGTGTGTGCCACTAGAACACCATTTGGGTACGTCAATAGTGGGAGCGAATTTGGCATATTGTTGATAAAGGCTATGCCAGTTTATATAGATGATGTCCTGATAAAAAATGAAAGCTTAAAAAGTCACTTTGATGAAATGTTCATGTACTCGACCAATTGCAAAAGGCAGGTGCCAAGGTATCTTTACAGAAAGCACAATGTTGCAAAAAAAATGGTGAATTTCCTAGGCCATGAGGTAACTGAACACAGGCTAAATCCACAAAAGAAAAAGGTGGAGGCCATACAGAAATTGAAAGATCCTAGAAAAGTTTGTTAGGAATGACGGGATATAACAGGAAATTTATTGAAAATTATGCTGACATTACTCAACCATTGACTAAACTATTGAAGCTGAATACACCCTGGAAATGGGAAAAAGAGCAATCTGAGGCAGTTGCTAAATTGAAGGAATATCTCATAATGGCACCATCTTTAGCGTATCCCATAAAAAACAGAGATTTTGTTATAGAAATGGGTTTCACTGAACATTGTATGTCAGCAGTGTTATCTCAAAAATATGATTTGAACCACAAAACCATTGCTTATGCAAGTAAGGCAGTTTCCCAGGTTGAGATCAAATTTAATTAATGTGAAAAGGCCCTTTTGACCACTGTGTGGGCGTTGCAGCATTTCGGCCCCATTGTTCAAGGGGAAAAGGTAATCATTGAGACAAATCATCAACCATTACAGTTTTTATAGAGTAAAAGGATTAGTTCAGGCAATCTAGCAAGTCCAGAATTACTTCATGGACATTGGCATTGCAAGGTTTTCCTGTAGAAGTGAGGTATGGCCAAAATATAAAGAGCCCAGTTGCCCAAAGATTAGCAGATTTACATGACTGTGCAGCTGAATGTGTATCCGACGAAGTAGAGGTGGAATCTAGTTTGCAAGAGTTTGAACAATCACCACACAAAGCTTTTGATGAAAATACATGCAGGAATTTACCAAATGTACATGTTGATGGATGTGCTATTCACATTGAAAATGACAGTAGTAAACAATTGGTATCAGGAATACGAAATGTCTGGTTGAAATGTGAAGACATTCCTAGTATAGGGATGGGAATTGGGGCCAGGAGTAGTCAGGTAGCCAATTAGCAGCCATTTATAAAGCAATTACTACTGCAGTTGATAATAAATTCAGTGAAATTGTGCTGGTGACTGATTCTGATTATGCACGAAATAGTTTTGTAGAATATTTGCCTGGCTGGAAAGCAAGAGGTATGCTTACATATTATAAAAAGCCCCCCAAGCATGGAAAACTGATAAAGGCTATAGACAAATTAGTGTCAGAGAATGATTTAACAATATACTGGAGGGAAATTTGTGGATATTTAAAAACTCCAGGAGAAGATAAGGAGGAAAATGATAAAGCAGATCAATTTGCCAAGATCGGGGCTGTCATGGGAGAGTTGTTACCCATTGAACATTCATTGGTGAAATACAAAAAGATGCAGTTACACACTCTAAGGCTCCAAAAGAGGTAGAACAACCAGTAGTGCAATGGAGTTGTGATACACCAGATCAAGATCTAATTAAGACGCAAAAAGATTATCCAATATTGGGAATCTATTATAATCATTTGATGGACCCTGAACAAAATCCTTTAACTGAGAATGATTGTACAGGAAAAGAAGAGTTGAGGGTATGATTAAAGATTAAAAAACAAATTAGACTACAAGATGGACTCATGATCAGGGAATCCATAACAGGACAAATACATCGGGTGGTACCCCTTTCATTCAGAGGGCTAATGCTACACCATGCACATGATGCAATAACTGGACACAGGAACAGAGGTTCACAAAAGACTTTAGAAATATTGAAAGATTATGCTTACTGGCCACATATGGTCCAAGATGTGGAATTATACAATAGGGGTTCCCTGGTATGTGCCCAATTTAAACCCGCTTCACCAATGCATAGAGCCCCACTGATGAAAAGAGGCTTAAACCTTCCATGGTCAGATTTGCAAATTGACTATGTAGAGACTGTAAAAAGGTTGAGTAGGGGGAACCGTTATATTTTGAGCGTGGTTTGTTTGATGTCGAAATGGATAGAGTGCATCCCTGCACCAGATTGTAGTGCGCAAACCGCAGGTACATTACTGGTAAATCATATATTTTCAAGATTTGGATTACCACAAAGAAGAGAGTCAGACACAGGAAGTCATTTCACAAGCGCTTTAATGAGTAAAGTGTGGCAGATACTGGGGGTGAAAAGGAAACTGCATATTGCATACCGACTCGCCTCTTCTGGGAATTTTGAACGTTGCAACAGGTCTGTTGTGGAGATATTAAAGAAGTTTGTTTCGGAGGCAGGTTCCAGTTGGGATTTACGGTTGCCCCTGATATTGATGGCAATCAGATCAACTCCTGCCAAAGCGACAGGTATCAGTCCTCATGAGGTGTTGAGAGGTAGGAAAATGGTACTGCCACAACATTTATTATACAGGACACATGAGCAGACACTTGTGAGTGCATCTACAGTTCATGAATATGTGGAAGAATTGAGGACTCATTTACAACATGCATTTGCATTTGTGCAGCAAAATTTAGAGAGAGTGAAAGTGTAAGTGTAAAGTGAAAAGTGTATAATGTAGGGGATCAGGTATATAAATTTCATTTTGGAAAAGGTAAACAGAAAAATTGTGGAATATGTGGAAGAATTGAGGACACATTTACAACATGCATTTGCATTTGTGCAGCGAAATTTAGAGAGAGTGAAAGTGTAAGTGAAAGTGAAAGTGCATAATGTAGGGGATCAGGTATATAAATTTCATTTTGGAAAAGGTAAACAGAAAAATAAAGTGAATAGTCTATAATGTAGGGGATCAGGTATATAAATTTCATTTTGGAAAAGGTAAACAGAAAAACTGTGGAATATGTGGAAGAATTGAGGACACATTTACAACATGCATTTGCATTTGTGCAGCGAAATTTAGAGAGAGTGAAAGTGTAAGTGAAAGTGTATAATGTAGGAGGTCAGGTATATACATTTAATTTTGGAAAAGGTAAACAGAAAAATTCTAAATTTCTTGTGGCTTGGCAAGGGCCATTTGAAATTGTAGATAAGGTGTCCCCAGTAGTTTACAAAATATTGAAGACAGAGAGTGAAACGGTGACAGAGCAATTTGTTCATGTTAACCAAATTAAGCCCTGTCATCCCACACATGAAATCAGGAAGCTTGAGCAAGCAGAAACAGCTTAAGTGCCCTGAATGCATGGAAAGAAAAACACAGTAGCTGTCTTCATAGTATCCCATACCATAGAAATAAAAATAAATGTGGTCCTTATTGTAGAGATAAGTGTAAATGAAAATACCATAGGTAATGAACATTGACTTAAGGGGCTGAAGCAGGTTGAATTATTATGGTACAATGTTGAAATGTTGAAATATATTTTTAATGTATAATGGTGTATTATGTATATTTTTGTTTTCTCTCTAACATGTGCTTAGTTTCAGATAGAAAGGGTGAAATTGGTATTGTGCTATGTACTTAGTCTGTCTCTTTTCTATTTAATTAATTTAATTAATTGATCTTTTCGGGTCAGAGGTCACAGGACCGGAGGACACGATAGATGACGGAGCCCTGGAGTCCACGGGATGAAGCTCAAGTAAAGCCTCCGGACCAAAGTATGGAGGTGAAGACAAAGTAACAGGGATGCCCAAAGAGATGACTTCTATAGAAAAGAATCCAAGGGTGCCAGAATGGAAGAATTTCACTGGATGAACCAGATAGCGAAAAGTTGATGATCAGAACATCGTAGAGGTGCAATCATAAAAATGATAAACGTTTTTAAAAGAATAGTAGAGAATTGAACTTAATTCTACAGCGTTCCTGATGAAGCATTTATTGTTTTTTATTATCATACATGAAAATGAAATGTTGATGGCGGACACTTCAGTTGCAACGAAAGTTATATATGCACATTGTGAGGTTTATTAGGACATATTTCAATGTTCATTTTATTAAGTTGCTATTACTTCAATTGTGATTCATATGATGGAAAGAAAGAAGAACAATTTGGGTTTCCTCCAATTGTGAATTTGGGTAGCCAGAATTGTCAGAAAAGGAGGTTAAGACAATATATATTTTATCAAAATGTAACAGCATTTTGTATTGCAAAATGTAGTTTTATTTTTGTTGCCAGCAGTAATATGGCATATATATTTTTTTTTTTTGCCAGTATGACATGTAAAGGTGTTATTGGTAGTTTGCAAAGTACAGAATTTACAACACAGCCAAGCCCAACTTGAAACTGCAGAGAATGAAATGCACACATAGAAAAGCTTAGTGCTGCAGGCCACATATTGAAGTACACCATTTTTTTTGGATACCTTATACATGGCGACTACATTAAATTATATAACTGACTAACATAATTAACATTGCTAAATACTAATTCTAACTTCCATAACATTATAATGTAGTCTCATGTGCAAAATGAGCTGAAAATCCATGTTTTAGTGCCACTCCCTCCTTCCCTGCAGCTCTCTGGCCGGCCTCCCTTGGCCCCCTTCCTGCCCCTACCTGCAAGGCTAAAAACCTCGGGGTCATCTTCGACTCCACACTCTCCTTCTCTCCTCATATATCTGACGTCTCTAAGAAGTCACACTACCAGCTGCACCTCCTCAGAGGTATTCTTCCCTTCCTCTCCTTCCCCCAGAAGCTCACTGTCTCCCGAGCCCTGGTTCTCTCAAGGCTGGATTACTGTAACAGCCTCTATCTTAATCTGCCTGCCTCCACTCTCCGCCCTCTGCAACTTATCCAGAACAGAACTGCGAGACTTGTCCTTGGCCTCAAGCCCAGGGACCGTATCTCTCCAGGACTGAAATCCCTTCACTGGCTCCCAGTGGCTGCGAGGATTAAGTTCAAAACCCTCTGCATTGTCCACAAGGCCTTCTGGGGCCAGGGACCTAAATACCTTCAACTCTCTCTTCCTAAATATCTTCCTTCACGAGCCCTTCGCTCATCCGTCTCCAACTCCCTCATGGTCAGCCGCTTCTCGAAGCAACGAGCTGGGGGTAGATCTCTCTCCGCAGCAGGGGCCTCCCTCTGGAACAGCCTTCCTGCCTCCCTGAAACTTGAGGAGAACCATCTCCGGTTCCGGAAGCACCTCAAAACCTTCCTCTTCGCTTCTGCCTTCTCTCTCCCTCTCCCCTGCTAAACCTGCTTAACCCCCCACTAAATTCAGCACTAAACCTGCATCTGGGCCACTCTCAGCAACCTCGGTCCAGGGCCCAGCCACTCTCCACTTGCACTGCCTCCCTGGCTCCCCGTGCACTGTGGGACTGTCACTGTACCCTACAGCCCCCTTCCCAGCACTTGCTCTGCACTTACCTCGCACTTGCCACCAGCTGGCCCTTTTTATTTATTATTTATTAATTATTATTTCTTACGCTACTTACCTTGTACTGCACTTTCCCCCCCACCTCCTCCCCCTGCACTTCCTCCTTTTCCCCTTACCTCTGCACTTGCGCGATCTGAATGACACCTGGCCTAGTAGGATCGTTTGTCTGTCTTCCCCTTGTTTCCCTCCCTCCCTGCCTCGTCGCGCCTTGAAACACTTGTGTATAGGCGCGTTAAAAATACCATATCATATCATATCATATCACTACTGAAATTCATTTAAATACACACTGGCGTTTACTTTAGCTTGTGGAGAGCAGAAAGAATGCTGCAGCAGGAAACCAAAATGAAACAATAATTCTGTTCTGAAGCTCTCATTGTTCTGAACATGAGGGTTGTTACAGAACACATGCTTGTTAACCTGAATGGGGGAAATTATAGGCATACATGCCACGTCAAAATGGGAAGGATCCGAGCTTTACTGATGAGAAAAATTGCAGAGAGGAGGTAGTTCATGCTGGGCTATGAAGACTGAAAGAGTTCAAAAAGGGTCAGAGCGCTGGCTGTGAGAGATATCTCGCTGGTGCTCTCCACACAAGATTACAGAATAATTTTGCGCTGACACTGGGACTTCATTTGCGAAAATAGCCAAGTCACGTTGGGAGCTTCAAAGAAATACTAATCTTGGTAAAATATTTACGTGCCAAGTGAGGACCATAGTAAATGCTGTATGAGTGGCTGAGGTTTATCACAGGGCAGGGAAGTTAGGAAGTCATTGCATGTTTATTTTTGTCATTTTCAGAATGTGGGAACATTAATCCATGTTTCAAAAGATCTGCTTGTTCTGTATTGTTTTCTTTTTGTATTTCAGATGATGATACAATGTACCCATGGTAAGAATTAATGATGTGTGAATAAGATATATGTATAATATAATGAGTGTATATAAAAACAAATAGGATTTTGGTGTCATTTTTGCATCTGTGAACTCATTTATATGTATTTAACGTATACAGGGGAGGTTCATTTCTGTTCAGTAGTGCATTTGTCAATTTACTACTGCAGGTATAATAACAACCCAGAAGAAGCTAATAATATTCAGTGATAAAGCAGGTTTGTGTGTGTGTGTGTGCCTTCCTTGCATACTGATGGGAAGGAATCTGATATGATATATAGATTACTGGACCTCCATGAGCCAGTAATGCCTAAGGGCACATAGATTACTGGATGTAGATAAGCCAGTGATACCAGCCACAAACTGTAGGTGGCTCTGAATAAAATGATTAGGTCTAACAGTGCATAAGTCTGGGGCTCTCTACAGACAACTAGGAGGTATTCTAATAGAAAGGAAAGTTTTGTTTTATGATGGGGTTATAGTATAAAGAAGAAAACCATGCTCACCACTATAGCACAGAAATAATTACCGCAAAATAAAATACCACTAAAATTATCACCAATATAAGCTAAGTGCAAGACTAATTTACCACCAAATTACAACCAATATTTTTACAGTAAGGAAATACCACCAAATCCCAAATTTACCCCAATAAGACTAAATATCAACTTCAGAGTTTTGTATGATCGGGCATCCTCCGCCATTAGCTGGAAGATCGCAGAGATTCCTGTGGAGAGTGGCCGATAGAAATAAACTTACAAGAAGAATCGAGATGGTGGGCAGGACCCTCTTGAAAGAAATCCCTGCTCAGTTTCCACGGGCACTCCGCGAACGGACGGGAAGTGGTCAGATTGGAGGAAGAGTTGATACCGAAGGCCTCCTGTTGATTAACGAATGAAAGTAGACTAAGGGAAATTACAATATAAAGGGCTGGGATTGTGATATTTTTGGAATGCCTAAGTAACCCTATTTCAAGAGAGATAGAAGAAGGTGTCTCAAATTCCAGTTGGAATATTAAAAGAGAGAATACGCACGGGAGTGTGCAAGGTGATGTCTTAAACCCTGTACAGGGTAATATAATTGGAGGCAAGAAATGCAAAATGGGTAAAGGGAGCAGCTGATTAAATGCTCATGCCATGGCCACAATGGGGATCATTATCAAAAGCAGTATTACAACACATGACCAGAAATGTGCAATCTGCCTACACAGGAAAGACATTAGAGAAAAGAATGGCAGTTTTAGAACTTTGGAAAATATACCAAGAGGAGAAAGAAGACCCAGTACAGGAGGAGTGGATGCTTAATGAACATAAAGGGGAGGTCATTAAGCCCACAGGTCCTCTTACTTTGTCCAAGATTAGGGGGGCAGAAACAGAGAAGATAGGTGTTTTTTTTAATTATTATTGATATTGTTGAAATAAATCAACTTTTCAATACAAAATATTACATACAATTGATCTTAAAAAGTACATAAGATTAAGATTTAAGAAAGAATTCATTATAATTGATTGAAGCATTAAAGAGAAAAAGAAGTTATTCAATTCAGTTCATATAAAACACGTCTAACTAGAAATACTGAGAACGAGAAGATTCAACATGCCATTCCTGGATAAATGACAGAGAACTCAAGTAAACAGCAACAATTATTTAACAGGTTAAGTTCACTCCATAAAGAAAATTGACAATGGCAATTTGAAGGGAAACATTGGTCGTCAGCAATAATGTGGACCATCTTTCTACTGATTCTAAGTTCCCTAAGTAGCTACAATGCCATGAGAAAAATTTCAAGCGTTTTTGAATTAGCGCGGGGCACACAAAATCTACAGAAAGAGGCCACCTCCTCACTGCCCTTCCGTTTGGCCAAAAGTTCACAAGTGTGCCATAAATTCAGGCGCATTCTGAGGATGGCTAAGCGTATTCTCTTACAGGGAAATTTTAAGAGATAAGGTTCAATACATCCCAATCTCCTATGTCGAAATTTTTCAGGGATTGCAGACTTATATTGCAAGCATTTGTTTCGAGTATTAATCCAATCATTGCGGTAAATTAATTGTTTTACTTTGTTTGGATTGGTCAAGAGCAATTTAAGCGACGCATCTGCCTCTACCAAGGTGCGATAAATTGCCCACAACCACTGTTTGACAAAAGAGTGTTCAGTATGGAAAATATAATTCGACAAACATTGTAAGATATTGTGCTCACGGTGAGGTAGAAGAGTTTTCCGCAATAAGGCACATGTTCTCCACTGATACTGGGCATAGAGAGAAGTGAGACCCAATTCATACCGTATCCAGACTATCGGGATACATTGAGGCAGCTGAAGAATGGCTTTCCAGAATTTGCCTTCGAACTTACCAAAGACTTTTGGTAGCCATGGTGATTGAGACTCCAAACCATATAGGATACATGGGGTGGCTTTTTGTTTCCAAAAGAGGACAGCTGGTTGCATCGAAAAAGCACCATATCGATGCATTATAATTTTTGTTTGGGAGATAGCCGAGTTAAGCTTACACTTAATAGCATTGAGGTGAGCATTAGTCGTGACACTAACATCAAAGACCATACCAAGATAAACATTGCTTGATACTATCGACAGATTTATGTGATTAATGGACCAAGATGAAAGAGATCTTATTGTGTTACGTGGTCTGTAGACGACAACCTGGGTTTTGGTTGTATTCACATGTAAATCATTGGCCAATATATAGCTATTAAAGCCATCAAGAAGTTTTTGTAGTCCAACTGGAGTTTTGGAAACTAACACCAAGTCGTCGGCATACATTAAAGTTTGAATCTGGCAATTGTTTATCTTGGGGGAGTCTGATGTTATTTCCTCGAAAACCTTTCACACGTCATACATAAAGTAGTTGAAGATTGCTGACGCAAGAAGGCAGCCTTGTTTAAGGCCACGAGCAGTTGGAATTGCTCTAGATAGAAGACCTTCTAGGTTCAGTCTAATGCGCACTGAGATTTCCCCATGCAACAACTGAATAATTTGTTGTAGAGTGGGCGGACACTTATCTCTGGTAAGTTTTGCAAAGAGAATCGGACGAGAGATGGCATCAAATGCTGTGTGGAGATCCACAAAAGCAAAATAAAGTGCTTGTTTGGTATTTTGCGCTTGAGATTTAAGAGCGTTAAGACAGAACAAGTTAATATTTGTGCCTAGCCCCGCAAGAAAACCCATTTGAAACTGGTCTCTTGCATGAGCTACTTTGGTCCAGATGTTAAAGTCCCTCAAAATAAGTTTTGAAAAAAGCTTTCCGGGGGCCTCAAGAAGGGCAATGGGTCTATAATTGCACGGTAAAGTGCGGTCGCCCTTTTTGTGAATAGGAACTATAATAGATGTTTTCCATGAGTTGGGAATCTCGCGACTCCTGATGATAGATTAGAAGAGATTATTTAATATTCCAGCCCACTTTGTAGGGTTCAATTTAAACATATGATTACTAAGGCCATCAGGGCCTTTAGCCCAAGAAGAGCTATTATGTCTGATGTATTCTTCAAGTATAAGTGGGGAACAAGCAAGAGACCAACGCTCGGAATCACTAGGTAGCTTGACCAAAGGCACAAACGACGAGTCTGCATATAGGCTAGAATAGTGTTTGCTCCATTGGGTCTCAGTAACACTGGAGGCCTGTAAAGTACCTTGAGATTTATTAGCACATTGGTTGAAAATTGCCCAAGTTTCGGCCGTATTCTTATTTGCTATTAATTTAAGCATATGTTCACCATCTAGTTGTAAAATGCGTGCACGATGTTGTTTCATCCAATTGTGGAATTTGCTTTTAACGATTCGCACCTTTTGAATGGAGTTAGGCAAATTCATTTTGAGAATCATTCTTTTTTCACGATGATATTCAGTCTTTTTAGCCTTGATTAGTGGATTGAAGGTATGTTTGTGTGGATGAAGCTCCTTACTTTTCATATGGGAATCAAAAGTAAGGAGAAGGTTAGTATACTGTTTTGGATAAATAGAGCTATCATTTGAGATGATTAGACGAGCTAGAGATGACAAGTTACTATTTGACCAACGAAGGCGCGTTTTAGCATTATCGACTATTAGGTCATTCGTATAGTATGACCTTTTGATATTTAAATAATTCCACTTAATTGTAAGCACTAGTAGATGGTGATCACTATGTACTGGTGTAAATATTTTAAAAGTGCTTATTTGTCAAGTTTAGTTGCTATGTGTATATATATAGTCTATTGTAGTAGATATGGAACCCCTATGCCATGTGGGCTGAGCCGGAATATCGCCTTGAATTTCACCATTGGTCATGTGAAAATGGCGATTTGACATAAAGGAGGTCCATCGCTTAACGTTCTCCATTGTGATTTTTCCTTTAGGATTAATACAGTCCAAGTTAAGATCACCTACGATAAGGGTATCCGTAATATCTTAGGAAAGGAATACCAAATCTAAAAGTCTGGACAAACCTGTATAAAAATCAGTATCAGTCAACCCTAAAGTATTGCGATAAATATTAATCAATGCAATAGTATGTGCTGGACATGTAATCTTGACAAGTTGGATAAAGGCAGAAACAGAATCCCAGGCTTCAATGACGAAACCACTGGATATATTTACTTCTGTCAATAATCCTGATGATGGTCGACCTCTTTGACTCCCAATGGCTGGAAGCAGAACAATCTCATAATTGTTCCATACAGGTGTTTGCAGGAGCCAAGTTTCCTGTAATGCAATTATGTCCATAATAGCTGGAAAGTTAGCAATAGAGGTTTGTAGATGAGAATAACCTCTAGTGTTCCAACTAGCAACATTAATGAGATGGTCTTTAGATGTTTCTAATGGTTATGACATATGCGACTCGGCACGACCAATGTTCTGCATCAAAGGGAGGCTTGCGCTAGATTGATTAGATGGTTGCTTTACATTAGAGTCCCCATTCATAAATGCTGGGCCTTGTGCTAATAAGAACCCCATCGAAAATAATTGCATCTTTGATTTCAAGATGGTATTTAGAACGATACCCGAAGGTATCCACAAATGCACCACTGAACAAGTATTCTCAGAAATGAATTCAATCTGCTCAATGTCACTCGAGCTTATGTCTTCTTCGAGCTCCACCACTTCAGAGAAGATGTTGAGCACACTACGACGGTTTAAATCGTAGGTGCCAAAGTTTCCTCCTCGACACTTCAAAATTAAAGAATGGCATTTGCGCCGTGCCAAGGGATGAGAAGTGGGTACCGCTGGGGTGTTATTTCGGGAATTGTGGCTAACAGAATAAAAAGGATCATTTAGATAACAACTAGATTTGTTTGGCCTTTGCATTTGTTTGGAAGTTGGCAAGTGGAGGCTAACTCAAGTTCACAAATCAAAGCATCTAAGGGAGGATGGCTAGAGGCCATGGTAGTAATAGATATTGGAGGCAACACTGGGATAATAGACCCAATATTGGACTGTAAAGGGTTCTGACATGGAGGTGGGGCAATTAAAATCAGGTTTGGAGAAGACGCTACAGTATTAGCCAGAGGTACAGTAGGAAGTCCTAAAATGGGTTTAGGATTCTGCAGACCAGAGGTAGGAGGCACTAAAGAAGTGGATATTGCTATCGGTTGTGTAGGATCGAGAGTTTGAACTGGCTTACTTGGCAAAGAAGCAATTGTCGCTTGGGTCAGAAGACAAGAATTTGCACTACTAATAGTAGAAGCTGAATCGGGCGCCAGCGTAAGTGAAAGTTGTTTAGACACTGGCGTTTGTATTGAATCTTGAGAAGCTTGTGGAGCTACCAAAGACTCAGGTACCGGGATCAGAGTTTGAACGAAGGTTTTCATAGTTTGCTTCTGTAATGTCAGAGTAAACAGGTTAGAGTTTTTCTTGTTTTTTTTTTGGGTATTGTGAGAAATTTTGGAGGTCTTTTTTCTGTTTCTTCTTGCTGGTAAGGACGGAATATCATTTCCTTTCTCAACAGTAATCGCAGAAGACATAGGGGCTGGGGGGGTGAGAGCCCTAGGGTAGAAGGATCAGTTGGGAGAATGGTGTGTGCATCATTCACAGGATCACGAGTGGTGGCAGGATTCAGCCGTCCTTCAGAAGTAATAATATCCGCAAATGCAGGTATAATCTGCGGAGGTGGAAAATTAAGGAACAGGGGACTTGTAGATCCGATGGTCACAATTGAAATATCGTCATCATGAGCATTGTTAGTTGGACAAGGATCGCGGGGATTCGATGACAGATTATCAGCTAAAGTCTTGAGTAGTACTAAGCTTTCGTGTGCTTCTACTGAATGAGCAGTAACTTTGGCATATAGACATTCAAATAGTTTAAATAGACTTTGTAGATTTAGCTGCATAGAGGCCAAAGTATTGTCAGATGTTGATAAAGCAACCCTGGCTTCTATTGGGAGGGTAGCTGAAGGGAGATGAGAGTCAACTGGTAATACAGTCCGCACTGGTGATGTTGTTCCAACAAGAGATAAGCTTTTAAACGGCATGTTTGTTTTGTTCACCAGATTAGCTAATGAAGTATTAGATGGATTCTGAGAAGTGAGTTTTCCCACAGCACTTTGAAAAGAAAGTTCCTGTGGGACTTGTATTTGGACTCTGCGAGGAGTCGGATAGACAAAGGAAATTGACGGGGAACTTGGTGAACACTCCGAACGTGAACTGGCTGAAATAAGATTAATTACGCTCTGAGAATCCTGCAGTATCGAATTGTTCGAACCAGAGTGTCTAGCATGTAGTGAGAGTTCAGGCTCGAAACATGGAGAGGACGTTAAAGGTCTATCTCAGTGCTTAGCGCCTCTTCTTTTAGTAGTCATACATGGCAAGGGTGTATGCAACAATGTGTTGTCTGAGAGTGGAAGAGCCGCTCTCATAGTGTCACTTTTAGTGTGTTCCTTCGTTATGGGCTCATAAGGAGACAGAGTGTCAAAAACTGGAAGAACTTCACTAATGTGATCAAGGGTTGATGGAATCTTTGTGCAATGGGAGCTAGCTAACATAGTAACAGAAGGAAGATAGACAATCCTACGAGAGAGACAAGGGAGTCGTGCCGCAGGTATTGTCAATCCCTTCTGACGTAAATGTTGAGGCATACCCGAAGTTAATAAATAGGCCATGTGAAACAAATTAGAAATGGCCAAAAATTCAATTTTTTTTTCAATGGTACCACAACAATAGACACACAGTGGTTGGATTGGGTGCCTTCAAAGTTCGAATAGAACGTTTGTAAATAGAATACAAGAGACACTTGGTTCTCTTAATTCAAGCAAAAGTTCACAATTTATCCAGCCACAGAGTAAGGAACGCCCGATAGCTTAAGGAGCTGCCAGAGTCTGTCTCCCCCCCCTTACCCTTATGGCAATTGGGGGCTTGTGTAGCTGATGGAACAAAGTACCTCCAAACTGGAGTACTCACCGCACAAGGACACGTACACAGCCAAACAGCAAAACAGCTTCTCCAGCCCTTACTGCCTCCAGGGCTTAACGCTGCGAGTGTGGTTGAGCAGCAAGAGCAGCGCTCGCAGTGCTGGAATAGCAAAATGTGCAGCAGGCAGGCAGGTATGGAGTCAGCAGG
This sequence comes from Ambystoma mexicanum, assembly GCF_040938575.1. Classification (NCBI taxonomy): domain Eukaryota; kingdom Metazoa; phylum Chordata; class Amphibia; order Caudata; family Ambystomatidae; genus Ambystoma; species Ambystoma mexicanum. Next base: position 1,382,886,914 of record NC_090937.1, on the reverse strand, counting down.
GCACTCCTTGTAGAGTAAATAACAGACGCCGCTCAGGCGCTTCAGCCGGCACTAAATGTGGGCTGTGAGTCACGTGATTCGTCATGTGACCGCAACGAAGTCCACCTCCTCCAGGAAGCGTGGCGTGTCCAGCAAGAGCAGCCACCTCCTCCAGGAAGCGTGGCGTGTCCAGCAAGAGCAGCACTCGCAGCGCTGGAATAGCAAAATGTGCAGCAGGCAGGCAGGTATGGATTCAGCAGGGCGCTCCTTGTAGAGTAAATAACAGACCTCCTTAATAGATAGGTGTTTATCCATTAAAAGAATTAAAAATAGTGACAGGGTATAGTAACCCGACATATGAACCCCCCGCTTACAGGAGTGATGATAGTCCAGAGGTAGCAGGTAATATTATCCCCACCAATATTATCGCCAAATATATGGTCATGGGGTAATGCCATAGGCGATAGTATCAGTGTTGATAATTTATGGGGTTATCAATGGCAATATTCTTGTATGGCGATATTTTTGCAGGGATACACATGGAACCAGTGCAGAGGAGAACAAAAGGAAGTAGGTTGCCTGTAATTTCATATGAGATATAGAAGAAAAAGATGAGAGATCGAATATATCGACAGATATAGACAGAGAAATTAAGAGATGGAAAGGAGAAAAGGATAGGGCTGATGAGGTAACGATCATACAGAACTAATGGATGAGAGCACAGATATTACTCAAGTTAGATGGGAAAAGCATCGAGGACGTTAGGTAAAAGGATGATAAAGACGAGCAAGAAAAGAAGGATAGGGAACAAGAAAAGAGAATGAGGGCGAATGAGCAAGGAAGAAAAAGCAGGGAATGACAGGAACAGATATACAGAGAAGAACACGAAAAATAAATAAAAAACTGGCAGAGGAACAGAGGACGTATGACAATAGAAAGAAAGAAACAGAAGAGGAAGAAGAAGCAAACAAGTGAAGGAAAAAAGATTACAGAGAAGGAGAGAAGAAAAAGAACGAAGACGGGAAGTGTGAAAGGAAGAACGAAGGCAAGAAGAAGTTGGGGCAAATACGGTAAGAAGACGAGAAAGCATAGGGAAGTGGGCAAACAAATAAAATAGAAGAGAAGGCAGCAAGGTCTTGATGCCAGTCTCATTCTCAACGAATAAGACCAAATGATGAGATACAGGGGCAATGTGACAAGATAAGTGAAGTTCTCCCGATGAGAGAAACAACTCAAGAAACACCTAAAGTAGCACAGGACGAAGAAGGATATGATGCAGAAAGTATTGAAGAAAGGATTAATAAGATATATCAGCAAATAAGGCAGGACAGCGAGTATGTGACTCAAGGGAGCGGCAACCAATCCCTGATACCTAAACCACAGGATGAGGAGGAAAACATGTTTAGTGATGAATGCAGAGCATTGTCTTTGAGTAGATTGAATTTAGATAGAGAAGAGGAGGATGATAGTCACACTAGTTGGGGACTATGCATGTCAGACGAGGAATAAGAGACAGGTAATGAGACAGAGGGAGAGGGTACATGCATCCCCCTGGGAAGTCAACAGATGGATAAAGTTGTAAGATGGTTAGAGTTGGACCATCCTGAGGAAAGAACACCAGATCCCACACCATATCCTGAACTTCCTCAAAGGCGATCGTATAGTAAGAGAGGAGAATCTCCACCTTATTTGAGTAGGTTAAGGTCATTACCAGCATAAAGACGAATAGGGACGATTAACCCTGCATTAGGAACATGAATAGTGGGATGAGACTATGGGATGGGGTTCTCACAGTTCCCTGTTAGGTCAGTGAAATACGGATGCAAATATAGTCTCAACTGGCTTTATTGAGATAATTACAACATAAAAAGACCCCCAGCAATACTAACACAGCACCAACCTGTGTTGCTGACAATCAACTGCCCAATATAGAACGCCCAATAAAAGTAAACAAGCACATCATAGATATAGAACCGTCATGTTGCCAGGTGACATTATGACATTCCAGAAATGCACAGATTAATAAAGCAGAACCAACAGGCTATCATAATAACACAGCCAAAGCTAACAAACTAACACTATAACACATCTCCCTCTGTTTATTTTTGCAAGACATCCATCACCCTCTCCTCACAATAGCTACCCTATCCTTGTTCCACACCTGACCACCTACCACACGACCCACACCATGCATCACAGCCACTACCCTCACAGGATCGGAGTACAACGGCTCCCCCTTTCTCCTTATTACTCCTTTCTTGATTCTCACCATGTCCCCACATTCAACCCTCAGTTCTTTCTTACCTCTCCTCACATTCTCACAGGCTACCCATTCCTCCTTCATCCTCTTCAATGTTCTCCTCACACCATCCACAACATAGTCACTCTCTCTGCTCCTGCTCAACCACAGAGGACTGACAGCGGTGTTTGGTTTTCGGCCTCTCATCAATTCAAACAGGCTTATTCCCGTGATCGTGTGTGGCAGCATCCGCATGGCGAAAAGTCTTTCCTGAATCGCATCCTTTTTGTCACATCCTGTCTTTGTGGACATTCGTATGCTTTCCATGATGCATCTATTCATTCTTTCGACACATCCATTAGTTTCAGGATGATACAGGGCTATTTTCCTATGCCTCACCCCACACCTTTTAAATACTTGTCAAAGCAACTGCCTGTAAATTGAGGTCCATTGTCTGTCAAAATGCTTTTGGGAATACCTTCCCTAGAGAACACTTCCTGAATCTCCCTCACCAGAGCTTCACCCGAGATTTCCCTCACAACACTTAAATCGCACCATCGGGAAAATAAATAATCAATGACCACCACAAACTTTCCCTTCCCGTTACCCAAATCCACTGGGTCCAGATTATCCAAGGCTAAGTCTTTCCAGACCCCCGCTGGCACATCAACTTCCACTAGGGGCTGTTTTCTTGCTTCCTCTTCTTTCCCTATTTTGATGCATAATTGACACTTCAGCAACCACCTCTCTATATCTTTGTCAAAACCAGGCCACCAGTAGTCGTTCCCTAAAAACCCCTTGCTTTTAGTCATCCCTACGTGTCCTCCATGAGCTAAGTCAATGACCCCGTTGCATATACCTTTGGGAACTACAGCCCGCTCCCATCTGAATATCACTCCATCCACCACACTTAACTAATTTCTCACCTCCCATAAAGGTATCATCTCCTGTTGAATATCCATCTTTCTTGGTCACGTGCCAGACTCCACAGAGGCTTTAACTAACACCAAGTTGTCATCCTTACTGACTTCCTCTAACCACTCCTCCTTAGATACGATACCTTCTGTGGTAACAAATACCATTTCCATATTCTCACCTTCCAAAACAGTATCACGTCTCCCTTTCAACCCCAACAATCTATCAGCTATAATGTTTTCCTATCCAGAAATAACTTCAACAACAAAGCAATGGCACTGGATACGCGTGATCCATCCAGCCACCCTCCTTGATACTTTGTATTGTATTGTATTTTTTATATATTTATAGAGCATGCCTGGCCGTTAAGCAACTGGGCGCTTGCAGTGAAATAAATCTTGGGTTACAGTTACATGAATACGTTACAATTCTTAGGTTACAGGATCATGTATTACAGTTGCATTACATTTCTTAGGTTACAGTATCATATATTACAGGCTCATATGTCGAGCATTACTTACAAGGCATTTTTACTTACAAGAGAGATATGTTACATTTTATCAGAATCTTTTATGTAGCACTGTCGGATGACTTACGGTATAGATAAGTAAGATGTTTGCAATGCATATACATAGTATTTGGTATAGTTGGGGCATTTAGCAGTCGTTATTTTTAAGCCAGAGTTTAGCGTTGGCTTTGAACACATGGAAGGAGGGGGTGGCTCTAAGTGCATCTGGGATGGAGTTCCAGAGCTGCGCTGCTTGAACCGGGAAACTAGACCCACCAGTTCTTTTCAGTTTGAAGTTAGGGACTTTGATGCTATTTGAGAGGGCTTTTCTGATTGGACGTTCAGAAGTATGCTTTGTGAATTTTTCTGACAGGTATGCAGGAGCTGTGTTGTTCAGACAGTTATGTGTAATGTTCAGGGTTTTGAGTTTGATACGGTCATTGATAGCCAGCCAGTTGGCGGCTCTTCTGTGGGTAGGAATGTGTGGTCCTTTGGGTATGCCTAGGGCTGTTCTGAGAGCATTGTTCTGCAGGGTTTGGAGTTTGTTAGTGTTATGTTGACTGGTGCCTGGGTACAGTGCATTGCGTAATCTAATTTGGAGAGGATGAGGGCTTGCGCAATGGTGGTGCAGCTATCTATGGAAAGGTATGGTTTGCAGGCATGGATGAGTTTGCAAGTGTAGCTGGTTGCTGAGGCTGCAGCATTTACTTGCTTGTCGAGGGTGAGAGCTGAGTCTAGGTAGAAGCCTAAGGTTTTTACTTCTTTGGCTACCTTTATTTTGATGTCATCAATCGTGATGGAATTGTAACGCTGGGGTAGTTTGTTCAGTTTATTGGTAGAACCAATGATTAAGAGCTCAGTCTTATCGTCGTTAAGACTTAGGCCATGAGTGGCCATCCAGGTTTGGATGATTTGGTAAATTTTAGTTATGTGTCTGGTGTCTTTTTCGTAGTCACCTTGGATTGGGATAAGGATTTGGGTGTCATCAGCGTAATTGGTATATGAGACCCCTAGCTTGTCCAATATATCAAAGAGAGGCTTTGTAAAAATATTGTATAGCGTGGGGGAAACACATGACCCTTGAGGGACTCCGCAGGTGATGGGGACTGGATCCGCTGCTGATGAAGGAGAGAAGACTCTTATGGTTCTCTGGTCCAGGAATGAATTTATCCTTGCCGTGGCTTTTGTGGAGAAGTTGGCTGCCGATTTGAGGTGATTGCACAGTACCTTTTGATCTACCAGGTCGAAAGCAGCTGATAGGTCTAGGAGTAGGAGAATAGACACATCTGCTCTGTCTTTACGCTCGTCTAGCTGGTTTTTAAGATCAAGGAGAGCCGTTTTGGTTCCATGTCTTGGCCTAAATCCAGATTGTCTTGACCCTAGCAGATTGTTGCTCTCCAGATAATCTTGGATCTGAAGGTATGCAGCTTTATCTAAGATTTTAAGGAGGAACGGGACAGTTGTTATTGGCCTGTAGTTTGTTGGGACGTTGGGGTCCAGGTTAACTTTTTTTAGTAGAGGTAGTATCCATGCGTCTTTAAGGTTTGTTGGCACAGAGCATGATTTAAGTGAGGAGTTAATGAATGATGTGACGAAGGGGGCTAGTTCATGTGCAGCCTCTTTAATAATTGGGGCTGGACAGGTATCCCCGCGGCATCGGGATGGTTTCAAGGACCAGATGATGTTCTTAGTTTCTGCAGTAGAGATGGCTCTAAAGCTAAATTGGTTAGGGGGTTTAGTTTGGTTAGTGGCAAGTTCCTGGAGGATGGTTTCTTGTGTAGAGAGGGCGATGTTGTGGAGGGTGGATCTTTTAGCTCGTATTTTGTCTTGTAGCATTGTGATTTTATTGCATAGGGCTTTTTGAATGTTAGTACACCTGACTTTGTCTTTGGTGCAAGAGTCTATGGGTGCAATTGGGGTTTCTAATTCTCTCAGAATGGAGAAGATTTCCCTAGTGTTTGAATTGGCTTTTTTGATTCTGTCATTGAATGTCTCTTTTTTAGCCTGAATGATTTGTTTTTTGTAGCTGTTTGATAGGGCACTGAGAAGGTCTTTGTTGTGGGAGGAGGGGTTTTTTCTCCAGCAGGCTTCTGCATGTTGTTTCTCTTTTCGTAAGGCTTTTAGCGCAAGGGTGAACCAAGTGTTCAGATTGGCAATAGGTTTTGATTTAGTGGGTTTCATCGGCACAATGGCATCAATCGCCGAGTTGATGGTGTTATTGTACAGGTCGACTAGATCGTTAGGGTTACAGAACTGGCTGGAGTGATTAGTGATGGGTTGGAGCAGGGGGAGAAGATTAACGAGTGTTATATTTTTTTTGCAACGGGTGAGGGCAGGTGGAGCATGAAGTTTGGTAGATTTAGGTTGTGGGAGGTCCGAGATAGTCATAGAGATCAGATGGTGATCTGTCCAGATACAGGGTTCAATTGCCGTTATGAGGGAGGTGCAATTGATGTCTGTGATCCTTTACTTTCCGTTACTTCCTTCAGGGGCTTATGATCCATACACATGACAAAATCAGTCCCCCAAAGAAAATTCTTAAACTTCTCCATGGCCCAATAGCACGCCGGAGCCTCCTTCTCCAACACAGAATAATGAGCTTCGGCACCCATCAAACTACGAGAGGCATGTGCAAAAATTATCTCTGCTCCCCCATCGTCCATCTGAGACAAAACTGCACCAATATCCCTTTCCGAAGCATCAACCGTATCAAAATGCCCCAGGGGTCGCACAAGATCTATCTCGTTCTTCAATCTCACAAATTCCTCTTCGCACTTTGTCGACCACACAAATTCACATCCTTTCTTCAACAATGTTCTCAATTCAACCACTTTACCAGCATAATTACACACACATTTTTGATAAAATTCTGTCATTCCTATAAATGACCTTAACTGCACTTTGTCCTCAGGACACTAGATCTCTTTTATGGCATTCACTAAATTATCCTTAGGTCTCATTCAATCTACATATATCTCATGACCTAAGTATTCTACCTTTGTAACACCAAATTTGCATTTCTCCTCCCTCAATACAATACCACTCTTCTCAAAAATCTCCAATACCTTATCAAGTCTGACATCATGCTCTTCTTCCGATCTCCCACACACCAGGACATCATCCTGAAAACAAAACACTCCACTCTTCCCACCAACTAACCTATCCATAATCTTTTGAAAAGCTGCTGACGGGGACACACATCCAAAAGGCATTCGCCTGAATTGGAATACCCCTTCATGGGTAATAAAAGCATCAACTTGCGACACCTCTCTTTCAATTCCACCTGGTGATACACCAATGGCATCTCCAACTTGGAGAACACCTTTCCTTGCCCTAGTCTTGACAGCATCTCTCCCATGTTCGGGAGTGGATGACGGTCCACTAACACATACTTGTTGAGTTGGCGTAAGTCCACACACAAATGTGGTTCTCCGGAGCTCTTCTTAACTACAACCAACAGAGACGTCCAATCCACACCTCCGCTCTTTCGATAATCCCATATTGCAAAAATTTGTCAAGCTCCTTTTTGACCCCTTCCCTTACCACCAGGGGCACAGGTCTCAATTTGGCTGTGATAGGCACACTCCCTTTCCTCCAGATAATTTGGTGCTGTACACCTTTGATCTTATCACCCCACTTCCTGAACACCCTTGGGTGCCTACCCAAAACAGTGCCTCCAATCTGTAACACCTGCTCAGCTTCATTTGGATCCAATCTGATCTTCAGTTTTCTTTGCTCCCTCCACCCTAATAGTGTGATGCTTTTTTTAGTTATGTACACCTACCCTTCACACATGCGTCCTTTAAATTCAAACTGTTTTATGGTATACACGAACAGATCAATGTCATCCTGATTATACCCACCATGTCTAATATCGGGCTTCAACAAACTCTTGACGTCACTTCTTACATCCTTCTCAAACACCTCCCTAGACATCAGGGTAATCTTTGACCCAGAGTCTGCCATCATCCAGACATCCTTTCATTAACTTTAACACTTGCATAGGCATGTTCACATTCGTCATTATCCTCACACACCACATTAATGGTATTAACAGTTATGTTTTCCTTAGGGTAATCACCATCTTCATCTGATGATTTTCGTCCCTCTTCCTCATTAACATACAAGACCGTCCTCTGGTTGAATTGGTAATTCTTGCAGCAGTTGTCAAAATGTCCTTTTCTCTTGCACTTTGAACAAATCATCTGCCTCCCGGACATACTGCCGAGGCAGCAAAATGGGTGTTACTTGCACAACAATAGCACAGGCGTTCTTCTCTTTTGCCTCTTTCACCCCTTTGTTTACTAACTTTCATATCAGAACCACCTCGAGTCAATTGTTTCCCCTTATCTTTCATATTGTTCTTGGATTCACTAACAGTCAAAACTTCTGACTTTACGTTGTATGACTCTTTTCTTGACAAATTTTATGATACAAGCTAAAGAATGTTCCACTTTACGGGCAATGTTCAAAACCTTGTCCAAGGTTGGCTCATCATTAAGCCATAACTCCTCCCGTATTCGATCTGAACCGCAATGTGTCATAAATTCATAATTGGTCATAAATTGGTCTCGTAAATGTTCATCATAGGATCCCAAAAATGTGCAAGAGGAAGCCAGTTGATAAAGAGCGGTGACGTACTCCTCTACTGATTCTCCCGGCTCCTGGACTCTCATGCGAAAGTTAAAATGTTCCAATATAGTGCTAGTTCTGGGGTTAAAGTGTGCGTTCAGCTGGGCAAACGCACTTTCAAGTTCATTCATGGCATTACTCACACCATCAATCGGGATCTGTGGAAGGGTCTCAAAAATTCTCTGGCCCTCGTATCCTAGATGGTGCATCAACAGGGCGAGTTTCCTGTCATTAGAAAATGAATTTCCACCAGCGGCTTTGAGGTAGTGTAAAAATCCCTTCTTCCACTGCGCCCATTTGATTTTAACTGGTCCTGGAGCAGCCATGCGCATAGGTGTAAACTTACATTGGACATCACCATTGAAGATTGTGCTGTAGCACGCACTTCTTGACAGTTGAAATATTCTTCCCCCTTTATTTCGGCTTTCTCCTCTTGTGCGCACTCGCCCTTCTTGAAATGAAAGTTTCTCTCCTTTATTTCAGCTTTCTCCTTTTTTGCGTACTCTCTTCCCTTCTTTTCCTTTCCAAATAGTCCTTCCTTCATCCCTTCTGTACACCTCTCTCCTTTCCGCTTTCCTCCTTTCCACTTTCCTTCAGCCCCTTCAGTCCCTTTGTGCACAACTCCTAGTCTCCTCTCCTCTCTCCTCTTTTCCTTTGACCTCTGGCTGTTGCACCACTTAAGCAATGGTGCTGCAGGCGTTCAAATCGGCTGCTCTTCTACTCCAAGGATTACGATGAACTGGATGAGCGTGATGGGCTGGGTGGAGGCCATAGCGCATAGCGGATCAGGATGGAGGCTTTGATGGAGGCATGGGCGGACAGCCGGCGGGGGCTGCCATCACGGCAAGATGAGCAGTTTCATGACGCGGGGAAGGCAGGGCAAGCAACGGTCAGCAGCGCAGGAGACAACTTACGTGGTGCTGTACAAGTAGTCATACGTTGGCTGCTACAATGCTAGTCAAAGCAGAGCGGCAGTCCTTTGTTGGCCGGAGCGAGGCGGGCAGCACGGAGTCTTCCTCCTCTCCACTGGGGGTCTTTCACACAAGATCCTCGTTGCCAATGTTAGGTCAGTGAAATACAAATGCGTTTATAGTCTCAACAGGCTTTATTGAGCTAATACAACATAAAAAGACATCCAGCAATAATAGAACAGCACCAACCCGTGTTGCTGACAATCAACTGCCCAATATAGAACCCCCAATAAAAGTAAACAAGCACATAATAGATATAGAACCTTCACGTCGCCAGGTGACATCATGACATTCCAGCAGCAGCATAAATGCAAAAATTAATAAAGCAGAACCAACAGGCTATCATAATAACACAGCCAAAGCTAACAAGCTAACACAATAGCATTCCACTTGCTAGAGAAGGCATGAGCAACACCACAATATGTTCCATGGCCTCAGATGGATTCTTGGAGGGAGAGAGCTGACGACATTTGGAGACAAACAGGATATGCGGGTGTGACAGCACAAAACACAGCGCATGATGGAGCACCTTTTAATAATTGCTGGGCAGATGTTTGGAGGGCTCTCAGGGTACAGTACCCAGATACATCAGATATGGGTGCAATTATGACACATATTGCTTATATTCAGGATATTCAAGAGAGATGGCAGCTTGAAACACTTGAACCATGGGGAAAAACAGTGGCGCTATTCTATCATATTTTATGTCAGGGATTGTTAGAACAGGTACAGAGACAAATGAAAAAAGAGGTAGGAAAGGAATTACAGCAATGGGCTGAGATACTGTTAATATTGTGCATCATTGCTGGTTATTACAATAGAAGAACAAAAAGAAAGATGAGAACAGAAAGATTGAGGAAGCCAAGTTACTTCAGAAGAAATTGACAAAGTTTGCTATATAAGGGCAATATTGACAAGCGGAGGAGTAGGAATGCAAGAAATAATGGGTACATCACGGGTGAATAATGTACACTGAGTAGATCAAAGTTGGTATGGGTATTGCCCACGAGGTAGAGGTATAGGCTTCAGAGGAAGAGGAGGCGGATTTCAGAATTCCCAAGGTAGATTTCAAAATGCCGAGGGTGGAATTCAGAAAACTTAGGGAGGATATGATGGAGGTTTTGCCAGAGGGCCACCACCAGTATGTTGGAATTGTGGGATGACAGGGCATATTGCACGTGTATGTAAGAGCCGAGGTAGTGTGCAACAAAATGGACAACATTTAAGAGGGAGGACAGTTTATCCACCACCATACAGTACACAAGCAAAAAAGGGCTTTGCCCAGGATCACACAACCCATCAGACACAGGCACCGCAAGCACAACAGGCTGAACAGCAGGGGTCAGTGCAAATGAACCCGCCGCAAGGGCAATCACAACAAGCACCTGTGCACACACAGCAGAATGCAAATATAGGGCAAATATTAACACCTAGGATAGGTCATGTCACTGAGGTAGGAGGAAATCCTTTCACAGGCAAGGGATGAATTTATACCCTCAATAGGACAGTTCACAGGGTAACTTGATGTGCTCAGTACTATCAGTAACAGCAGACCCACAAGAGGAACTAAGGGTCGATGTGACGATAGGAGGCAAATCCTTTTCTTTTCTTGTAGACAGTGGGGCGACTCTCTCTTGTAGAAGGGAGGGAAAATATCCAATGTCAGGTATTGCCATGAATTCTCACGGGGGGGAAAATATCCAATGTCAGGTATTGCCATAAATGCTTAAGGGTTCTCTGGAGCTATGAATTTAGTTCCTTTTACTGATAAATTCCCTGTTTCTATAGGGAATGTGACATGTCTGTCCCCTTGCTATATTCACAACAAACGCCAGTTAACATTTGAGAAGAGATTTAATGACAAAACTTAAGGTGATGAGTTCATTCACAGATCAAGGAATAGTGTGCTCCACTTCAGGAATACACCATTTAAATGTAGGAGAGTTTATACTGGCATTTACAGGGCAAGTGGCTCTATGAGGAGTCCTGGTAGATCAGAGGTTTTCATGTATGGGTGAGCATTTTATTGACATGGCTACCTGGATCAGTAGGGAAGATTGTGAAGATACATGATGAGTTCTTATTTAGACCACAAGTACCTATGAATGAGGATGAAGGGCAGAGTATTCCAATAGAATTGGAAGCAGCTGTAGTATGAGGAGAAATAACAATGCTTGAAGGAGTAGATGACGAAGGCAGAGCATGGAGGACGGTGATAGCTCTTGAGGAGCGATACAGATTGACAGACATAACAGATGAAGATATCTTCAGAGATGAACATATCGATGACGAGGTAGTGTTTTTACAAGTATTACATATTGGATCAATATTGAGAAAAGTGAAGTCCCACAGTGATGGGTAATGATGCGGCAACAACCAGCGTCTATCAAGAAGATGTAGAAAATGGGGCTTTTGGACTACGGACCCATATGATGTAAACCTATTGAAGGGAATAGAAGAGGTTAAAATAAAACTCAAGCCAGAAGCAATTTGACCACGAGCAAAACAGTACCCTATGTCTTGTGAAGCTGATGAAGGCACATTTAAGATTATTTCAGCGCTGATGAATCAGGGAATCCTAGTGCCATCGGAACCCCTGTGCAGTACTGCGGTGTATCCGATTAAAAATTCTAAAGGAAGGCCGTGGAGATTTATCCAGGTCTTTCTCCCTATTAATCAGATTGTAAAGACAGAGTTTCCATTAGTTCCTAATACTGTGACAGTATTGTGTACTATCCCAGTTGAAGCTATGTTTTTCACTGTGATCTTTTTAAAAAAAAATGTTTTTCTCGGTCCCGTTGCACAAGGACTCCCAAGATCTTGCTTCCTTTACATTCAGACAAAAGAGACTTAAAATACTCATTTACCTCAAGGATATTGTGAATCATCATCAATCTTTTAGAGGGTCCTACAGATGGATCTAGGTAACATTGACCTCAAGAGTGCGGTAATTCAGTACGTAGATGACATATTAATCTGCAGTGAAATAGAGGATAAATGTAGACAAGACTGAACTGGCTATCCCACCCCCTTTAATGAGTAGCAATTACCATTGAGATGGATGGGGATCTAGATGTTATTCATACATCAATAATCAAAATGACTCAGGTAGTTTGTCAAAAGGAAATCTGTTTTATTATCAGTTATCTAAAACAGGGAGTACAACAAACATCAGCACTCACTCGATCATCTTACTCAACGAATCTTACAAAAAACCGAGGTTATGTTAGGCAAAATCATCATCAGTGTTGTGTTGACCGGCATCATTACGTCATCCTACGTGGCAAACTACAAAAACGTATTGAGGGAAGTGGTAGGCTCTAAGTGAATACCTAAGTATAAGTTCCATATCAGTATAGGACAGTGAAGGAAAGTGATAGGGTACTTAACATCAGATGGGTCAACTAAGCCCTCCCCTTAAAATGGCCACTATGAATGTCACGAGATGCACAACATCGCATTGGCTACACAAACTATAGGACCCTTGATTACAAAGTCCTCTAAAATTGGTTGGCTTCTAACCCCTGTCAGGACTTTTTCACCTACATCTAGCAGCAGACAGGCTGAACATCCAGGTGCGGATGAGCTCGTCTTAACATTAGCTTCCCACCAATTAGCAAATCAATCCATCATCACCTCAATGGTCCAATGTCATTTAGGACTTTGAAGCATGGCCTTGAGTTTGTACTGTGCTCTGAGAAATTTTAAGGAGTGTGGGCACACACTGCCCACATGCGTAGGTGTGACCACCACGTTCTTCCAACTTCATCCTTCCACGTGACTGGAGATCATGGAATCACGCTTTTTTTTTTTTGCTCAAGCATTCTGGACAGAATTTCTGTTCCTTCACATTAATATATATACACGCAGACACACACACACACACACACACACACATATATATATATATATATGTTAGCGCTTGACACAATCTATTCACTATAAAGCTAGCCTCAAGATGACTTGTCTGATTGCGTTCCTTTAGCATCTGTGTACGTGTAAAATGAGTTAATATCTTCATCTGTTTCTGTGGCATAAGCTTCTTCATCTTGATCATCCCAAGATGTCACTTATCCCTGGTACTTTCTTGATGCCTTATAGAATATCTACATTCTCTGGTCTCACTCTTCTCCAGACGTCAGCTCGATTCTGTGTAACATCACCATTCATCTTTTCCCTTCATTTGCTCTGCTTCTTCAGGAATTTCATTCAAACGGCCATCATATTTTCTTGTATGTAGGTACAGTTTTCTCACAGGGTACCTTGCCTCCCAGATCTTATTAAGTATTGGCACTTTCACTGGTACTGCACAGAGTCCATACTCTGCTCTTTGTCTGTTCAACTGCTCTCTAGATGTCTCATACTCTGGATTCCAACAGACAGGCAATAAGGACGGGGCCGTTGGAGTAGGGGTATTTGGCACCTCCTCTACAAGACTCTGTTCAGTTAATGACTATATTGGCAGACAAGGGATACAAGGTATACAAGGAGAAATGACAGTATTGTCAGGAAGAAATGTTGTGCATAAGCCAGTTAATTGCACATGAAGGAAAGAAAGTGACACCGAAAGAGTTGAGACTATCATGAAGACATCAAAGCCAAATGCAGTCAGGCAAATGCAGCAGTTTCTGGGTTTATGCAATTATTGCAGGGCCTGGGTGTTTCTACAACAGGACATATACCAAACCACTTCTGCAAGCAGTTAATAAAGCACAAGTTGGTAAGGAAAAGATAGAATGGACTGAAGAAATGCAAGAAGGATTTGAGGAATTAAAAAGAGCAATCTGTACAGCTCCAGTTTTAGCAATTACCAAACAATTCCTGAAGAATTGTTTTTGTTTTCACATACCAATGAGTCAGTAATGACAGCAGTACTCAAACAAAGAACACCATTAGGGTATGAACCTTTGACGTACTATAGTGGGATTCTAGATCCATTTATGAGAGGACATGTTCCATGCAAACAATCTTTGGCTGCTGCCACATTTGCAATTGAGTAGTCCACAAGTATTACCATGGGCTATTCAATAACTACGTGGAGCATGCCTTATTTGCCATTTTAGTGAAACCAAAGGGTACATTGACATCACAAAGAGCTTCAGCTTATGTGGTAATGATTTATAATCCAGCAATTCAGATAGTGAGGTGCAAAATAGTGATCCCAGCCACGTCTGTTGCTGAACCTGTAGAGGGTGATCATGTGCATGACTGTTCAAGTTATGTTGAATTATATGATGATATAACCCGTGTGAAAGAAAATGCTCTAGTGGGAGGAGAGATTCTCTTTATTAATGGTTCTTCGAAAATTGACCAAACTAGATGGGAGAGCATTCAGGCTCTAAAGTTGTAAGACACAGATTAAATGGTGAATTTGAGGTAGTGGCAAGTGCAAGACTACCGTCTCATTCTTCAGCACAAGCGGCAGAATTGGTAGCGCTTATTGTTGCATTCGAAAAACATGAAGGGCAGGAAATGATGGTATACAGTGACTCTGCCTATGTGACGTCAACCGTACATGTTGGCCTGTCATGCTGGAAAAGGAGGGGATATCTCCATGCAGACTGTATTCTAGTGCAACATGCATCTTTATTGGACAGGCTCATTAAGGCACTACAACTCCCAGCAGCCATAGAGGTTGTAAAATGTGCAACACATGCTAAACAAACAGATTTTATCTCTCACGGAAATGAAGCCACAGATTTGGAAGCCAAAAGATTTGTGTATTCTTCCGAAATGTTGAGTTTTGATAGTGAAAATACTAAAGAAGCATTTAATAGAAGCATGCTAGTACGTCAGGGGTTTAATATGCTACAATTATGCAACTAATAGAGATTCAGGGTAAACCACCACAAGAAGAACAAGAACTATGGAAACATAGTGGGGGTTCTTTAACCCCCAAAGAAGCATTATGGGGACAGGAAAGCACTGGAAACCATTGATGCCAGTGGCATTGTTGAGAGTCACACTCAAACCATTGCATTATCCCATGCATATAACCAGAGACACACTTGCCACCATTGAAGAAGACTGGTTTGTGCCCTATCTATTGAAACACGTTGCACAGTTCATTGTGAAATGCATCTTGTGTCAGAGGTTCCCAGCTGGGCATACACTGAGAACAATTAAAGGAGTAATACCTCAACCAATTGATCTGTTTCAACATTTGCATACCGATTATGTTGATATGCTGCAGACATGTAATGGATACAGGTATCTATTAGTGTTGGTGTGTCCCTTCTCCATGTGGATCAAAGCCAGTCCCTGTACACACCCTGATGCCACTTGCACAGCAAGGTTTCTAGTTTGCAAAGTATTTCCAAGATGGGGTGTGCACGATAATCAGCCACATTTTGTCAATGAACTATTTGAACAAATAGGACTTCTATTGATTATAAAACATATGTTTTCTTCTGCTTATCATCCACAAGCAAACAGAATATGTGAGAGACTCAATGGCCTCCTGAAAGCAAGGATATCCAAGATCAAATTAACTTTGAAAAAGGGATGGCTATATTGCCTACCCCTAACCTTATATGGCCTTCAAAATCAGCCAGGTTCAGACCACCATCATACACCCCACTGGTTAGTAACAGGGCATTGCATGGCACACCTCTTACAGCTCCATCTAGAGTCAGGAGTGATGCCCAGAGTGTAGGGTACACTCTAGGTGATGAAATGCATGATTATTTGGCATGTATGACTACCAGTGTTTCTTTCATTGCAGATCGGTTCAAGGAACGTGGAAGAGGACAGTCCAGCAACCAATCCAAGTGAAGTTGGACATAATAAAGGATGCAAGAACATATTTGATGTTCCAGGAATGAGGAGGGGGACAGCTGTCTTAATGGATCAATATTGGGCCTGTGATTTAGAGCATATACAAAACTGCCCAGGAATTGGGGTGGGGTGTTTTCCTTGGTACATATCCATGTTCCAGCATTGGTGATTCCGCAAAATGTGCTAAAGATTTAAGAATTTCCAAAAGTGGACAATCACATAAGGCAAAGGAGGTCACTCGAACTCCAGTGGATGAAGAGAGGGAGTTATTTCTCCAAAATCATTATGAAATCATTCCTGACGAGCACAAATTGTTCAGCAGGACTGCAGTGATGTTCACATCTATGTTGATGCCTGGAATTCAAACAGCAGTGAATTCCAAATAGGTACAGATCATCAGTTGGAAGCTGCAACAAAAAATCAATGCCACTATAAAAGGTTTTAACAACATAAAATAAGAAGTGAGGGCCATAAGGTTGATGACCCTCCAGAATAGATATGTCCTTGACATGATTACAGCAATGGATGGAGGTGCTTGTGTCAAGATCAGGCCATCATGTTGTACATTTGAACCCAGGCAACGGGTTCTTTAAGACGAGATAAAAGTACCTGAGATGGATGGGGATGCAGATATTACTCATACATCAATAATCAGACCAACTCAGGAAGTTAGCAAAAGTCAAAGCTGTTTTAATAACAAGTCTTTTAAACAGGGAGTACAACGGACGTCAAGGGATGCCACATAGCTTTCTCAATGAGTTCTCGAAAACATATCATAAAAAACATTCTTTTATACTAAAACTTCATCATGTGGTAAATAAGAAAACCTACTAGGGGTTGTGGTTGGTTTGCCGGGAACACTTTATACACTTTATACATACGGGATACAGAGACGTTATTGGGTCTCTAAAATCAGGTGGAATTTTAAGCACAGCGCAAGTCATCTTCCGTGTCAGACTAATCCACAACATACTATTGGCTTCCCAAACTATAGGGCTCCTTAATACGTGGCCCTCCATAATTGGTTAGCACGCTTGTACCCTTCTGGAATATTCAACTTGCTCGCAGCACACAAGCTGGTACCCCAGGTGCTAGGGGATTGGCCTGGCCATGCCACCCCACCCAATTAGCCCAACATCTATCATCACTCCTGCAGTCTGCCATGCAATTAGCTCCTTTGAACGCGTATTGCAGAGGCTCACTATGACTGAGAATAAAAGGTAGGGTGGTATGGCCTTATCCTCCGGTCTCGGTGTAGCTCACCTCAAAGTCTATTTGCATCTGACCATGTGACTGGAGGCCACGTTTTTGAGCTCTTCATTGTATTTAATACTATTAAATGAAGACATCTTGGCACCCACAGTGGTTTTCATTACACCTCAAACAGGAGCCCAGCTTGCTTCTCACGTTATTGAATCTTCTTGAGTACAAAACAAGGCACTTGGCGGCCCCAACTCTTGACACTGGGCCAGGCAAGCCTTTCTTCTGTCTTCCTTTGCTGTCAGCTATTCTTATCCTGCAGCGACACACTTCCAAACCTTTCATTCACGGGGTCCAAATGTTCTAAAATGCATTGTGGAACTTCCAGATTCTATACATTCCTATATAAATATATACATTGGCGCAATCTATTCACTACATAGCCAGCCTCATGATAACTTTGTCTACTTGCGTTAGTGCGTCTGCACAATTATAAAATGGTTTTGCATTTCCTTCAGTGCTTCTCCGCATGTGCAATCTTCCTTTCGCTCCCAAAATGCTGCTCACTTCACTACTTTGTCATCAGATTCTATAAGATCTATATTCTTTCTTCATTTGCATCTCTTCTGGGTGCTTCACGTCTGCTTTATGTGACATCACCAATCCTCTCTTTCATTAATTTTCACACTTCTTCTGGAATTTTCTTCAGTAGACGTCATTTCTTTGTGGATACATATAGGGTTTTCTTATGGATACCTTGTTTCAAGGGCTTTTCTCGATATAGGAATTATTATTGGTTTTGTGCATGTTGTAATTTCTGGTTTCCATCATATAGGCAGAATAGGAGCAGAACTTTCGATAGAGGTAATTCGCTCCACCTCTACACTCCCCGACATCCTCTTCTGAAGAGTTGCTTCTTTAGAGTCCATGGGGGTCATTATGAGTGCGCCATTAAGGGGGTAATGGCGCCGGTAAGGATGCCAGTGCCGTTAACCCCTTACCGCTGCATTACGAGGTCCGCTAAGGACGGCTGGTTTTACCACTAAGGGACCAGGGAGCTAATAATGAGCCTGTTATTAACGGGCCCGTTATTGGCTCCCTCCTATTGGGTATTTTGAATGGGGACTTACCAGAACCTCCAAGGTTGGAATGGCCCGGAAAGTCCCCATTCAAGGAACCCGGATCCGGACATGAGTTTGGAGGCAGCCATAGCGCTAATAGCACCATGGCTACCTCCAAACTCGTAATGGGACCCATTTCTTTATTATTCCCTTCAGGCATCCTGCCGATTTCTCATGCTCATAAACACTCCAGGTCATAAGACTGCATTGTCTATTCAGACTGCTGTAAATCCATCTTCCCACATACTTCTTGTGGTTCCTTGGATACAGGAATGTTGTTCCCTCAGGTGCATGAATACTGGCCTTAACATAGTCTCTGATTTCTTCATCTGTCAGCTTTTTTGGTCCAAACCCAGACTCAACATCAATCACGATCTTCATTACTGTTGCTTTCTTTGCTTTCTTTTTGAACTGTGTGATTATTATTCTGACCACACCGATCATCACTAACAGGGTTCCAACGAACTTGAAGATATACGCCATCCGTTGTGGAACCCATGAGAAGATTGATGCAAAACAGCTGTCATCAGCAATGTCTTCCACTTCATCTTCTATCTTGACGTGCAAGGTTGTCAACATCATTATGGCCTCTGTTAAGGTGCCATTCTCATCATCATGAGAAGCTATGAATGTGCAACATGATTCTCTGATTTTGGAGCAAACACCTCCATCCATAGCTGTAATCATGACCAGGACATGAAAGAAAAAAAGACCTTGGCTGTGAAGCCAGCCGTGTGGGCTGCACTCCCGTGTACCACTCGCTAGTGGTTTAGTTACAGTACTAAAAATTCTTCCAAAACTTGTGATAGTAAAACAAATGCGTGTTTATTTATTCTCATGCTGCTTATTATTGTCATAAGCTTAAATTCCTCAACGGGAATTGAAATTATGAGGCAGAAATGTCACTTTAAGGCCTATGCATTTTGGGTTAAAACCCCTTCCTCAGGGCCAGTGAACAAATATGATTATAAATGCCTACTGATTAAATCTCTTAATATAGATAATAGTAACAGTCAAAATAGAACAACCATGATTTTTGCAATTAAACAATAAGAAACCATACGTCAGATGGCAGTTCAAAAAATGGAAACATCATTCAACAAGGTTCATTACCTGGATTAGTTCAAACGTGATAGCCGCTGGCCACAATAGCGGGTGGCGAGCCGGAAAAGACACGTGTACTATCTCGAAATTGCTGCACAGTGTAGGGTTGTTAAGGTAGCAGTGGCGCCTTCTGTAGGATCACTGATCTAAGAGGGTAGGAACGGAGCTGGTGTTAACTTCAAACGCGTGCAAGAAGTATTCAAAGAATACCGCTGTAAAATCGTGTCAATTACCTTGGATGTTGTAAATAATATGAGTGGCGGGCTGCCGTTGAAGTGGATATGTACAATGCAGCAGGACGCGCATCTGTTGTCTGCCTTGCTAAGCTTGGGGACGCTGCCTTGGAACGGTGATGACTTGGATGCCTACGTGGTTGAGCATGCGTGGTAGTGTATGCGTGTTAAACGAGACAGACATGTCTGAATGTTGTTGATAAACTGGGTATAGAACGAAAGAGTGGGTTATGGTTGTAAATATGTTGTATACGACTTGAATGTGCTATTGTAAAGAGAGGAAATGCCAAAAAAGATGCATTAAAAAATAAAAGGTTCGTAAGAAGCAAAAAATTAAAACAGGTGAAGGGTGGCAATATAAGTAAGCAAAAAAGTAACAGAAATGGATAATGGTAACAAATATTCAATCCAAAAACTGTGCTAATAGTAGGTACTAGAAAAATAAACAAAATGCATAAAAAATACATGTATTGAAAAAAATGAGAAAACAAGTTTATAAGAAGAAACTTAGATCTAATTCTTCATTCATCCCTTCTGGTGTCAGGGACCCAATTTTTTCAATCCATGTTGCTTCCCTTTGGGCTCTCAACCTCTTCATGTCATGTTCTTTGGTCATTCTGTAGGATAGTCCATCTTTTAAGAACACTGTCTCTGATTTTACGACTCTGAATTGAATATTTGACAACGAAGACTAATCCTGATTGCGGCCGTTCTTGTTTTTGCGTTAGTAGTTGAGTGCGGTCTTGTGCATCTGTTTTGATCCTGGCTGTAATGAGCTCATCATCTGGATATCCTCTTTCTTTTAGTTTCATCTGCAGTTTATCCAATTCGAGATTGCATTCTGTTTGATCACTCACAATTCTTTTGATCTGCATCATCTGTCCAAATGGTAAGTTGCGTAAAATGTTAGGTGGATGGAAACTCAACCTCTGAAGAAGATTGTTTCTGTCAGTGGGTTTTGAGTATAGTTTTGTCGATATTCTCGAGCCTTCAATTGCTGTTTGCACATCTAAATAATGAATGTTAGGGTTCCCTATCTCCATTGTAAATTGCAACCTGTTATCGATGTTGTTCAAATATGAAAGAAAATTGTTCAATTCATCTCGACTGCCTGACCATATTCCGAATATATCATCAATATATCTATACCATTTTTTCAGATGTGGACTCCATTATGGATTGTTGATAATGTGTCTGGTTTCAAAGTCAAACATGAATGTATTCGCATAGGAAGGTGCCATAGTTGCTCCCATGGCGGTGCCAGTCAATTGTTTATAATAAGTTTCTTTGTACTTGAAGCATGATTTTCAGAGATTGATTTCAAAAGGATCCTCAAAAATTCTGGATTGGCTCCTACGGGTCCTGCATCAAGTAGTAGCTTCCCAACTGCTCTTTGTCCCAAATCATGTGAGATACTTGTATAAAGACTCGCCACATCAATGGTCAATAGGATATCATCTGTCATCAGTTCAATTTTCTCTAGTATTTGTAAAAAATGTGTAGTATCCTTAATGTATGTTGGATTTTGTTGAATTAGAGGCTGTAAAAAATAATCAATGTAACTACCCAAGGGTTGCAAGATACTTTTAGTTGCGGCTACTATCGGTCTCCGAGGAGGATTATTAAGTTGCTTGTGAATTTTAGGTAAAATATACAGGTGTGGCATCTTGGGATATGGAGTCCATAGATACATTTTGGTTCTGTTGCTAATCCATTGGTTTTCTAGTGCCATTACAAGAACATTGTGTAGTTCAGCTTTGATATCTCTAGTTGGGTCGTGTGTCAATTCCTGGTAAGTAATTGTGTCTGATAGTTGTCTCATACACTCTGTATCGTATTGTTCGGGATCTTGAATAACAATAGCACCTCCCTTATCTGCTGGTCTGATGGTGATAGAATCATCTGTAAACAAAGTCTTTATAATAGATAGTTCGCCTCTATTCTAGTTCTTCCGTTTAGGTTGGCAGAATTGTATTTTTTTTATATCATTCAACGTCCAGGACATATCTATTCTGAAGAGTCATCAGTTGCATGGCTCTCAGTTCTTCCTTGATAGCATTGAATCTCTTCATAGTAGTTAATTGTCTGCAGGAGCTCCCACCTGGTTATCTCTAAACATTTGGCATTTGCCATCATCTGTATCCCTGGCATAAAGATTGTGGCAAGCACTGCTGAAGTCTGAGTGAACAACCTTGTTCATACAAAATCGAATTGAAGGCTTCTATCAATTTGGCTGAGAAATAGTTCTCCCTCTTTGTTCAATCGAGGAGTCCAATAGAACTTTTCTTTCACAGATCTGGCATTTCTCATCACATCAGCACTTTCTAAAGCCCAATTTTTTATGATTTTCCGTTGCTTAAGAAAAGTTACTTTTTGCGCTCCTGCTAAAATATCTAGAAAGAGAGTCCAGGAAAAGCCACAGTCCAAATGCAAACTTGCATCTATTTAATCAGCAATCTTAGTCTCCTTCTTCCTCGTCATCGATCGAGTATGCACGTGCTGAACTGCTTCTTCTTGACTTGTTCCCGATTGGGAGTGTGGGGGGACGTTCCGGTCTCACCAGCATACTGTTTGACGTCGCTGAGGTCCATCCATCCAAGTCATTCTTGGACTTTTACTGCAGATGGAATAATATTCTCCACAATAAACGGACCACTAAATTGGGGCTCATGCCACTTCTTAGTGAAGTTGCAGATTAACACGGAATCGCCAATAAATAGTTTAGGTACAGGTAATTCTTTGTATCCGGTTGCTGAATGGTCTTCATCTGTGTCCTGAGACCGACACCCCTTACGCTTGAGTTGATCTGAAATGACAGAGATACTAGCGGTCATACATGTTAAATACGCACATAGCTCATTTCCTAACAATTCTGTAGTTGACTGGGCATCACTTCTTTTCCTCGTTGGAGGTGACAGGGGTGTTCTCATTCGCCTTCCTGTGACTAGCTCATGGGGTGTGAGGTGGAGGTCAAACCCGGGCTGATTCCTGAACGCACATCAAGAGGCAGGCAGTACAGCCACCCCTTCTTCAGTGTACGTTTAAGTTTGGCGGTTCTTTATTTGAGAGGACCGTTGAGTCTCTCACATATTCTGTTTACTTGTGGGTGATAAGCAGAAGAAAACATATGTTTAATACTAAGCAATAAGTGGGCCCATTGTCAGATCTCAGCACTTCACATACTACCCATCTAGGAAAGACTACTCAGACTAAAATCTTTGCAGGGCAAGTGGCATCAGGGTGTGTACATGGACCAGCTTCAATCCATCTACACCACCATATAACTATATCCACTACATACTTACATAATCGATGTAAATGCTGAAAAGGACCAGTTAGCCTAGGAATCACTCCTCTAATTATTCGCAATGTGTGCCCAGCAGTAACCTTTTGACATATGATGCAATTTATTACATAAAAAGCAATGTGTTCTAACAGGTTCGGTACAAACCAATCCTCCGCAATAGCTGCTGCGAGGCTTTCCCTAGTTACATGCACAGGGTAGTGTAGCTGTTCTAACAATACCCTTAATAAGGCCACAGGCATCACCGGCTTTCCAGTGCTGTCCTGTCACCACAATGCTTCAGAGCAGCATAAAGAACACCCTCTGCATGTCCATAGCTCTTTCTCTTCTGACGGAGCATTGACTTGAACTTCCATCAACTGCGTTGTAGACAAATAATTAAATCCTTCATCTACAATCATAATCGTGGCCATTTTTTCTTTCACATTAGGAGTATCAAAACTAGAAATGTCAGGTAAATATGCAACCCTTTTGGCTTCTTCGTCAGCTGCTTTGTTCCCTCATGAGATAAAATCATTTCTCTTAGTATGTGTTGGGCATTTAACTATTGCGATGGCTACTGCGAGTTGTAGTGCTTTCATAAGCCTGTCCAATAATGCAGCATCTTGCACTGGAATGCCATCGGCTCGGAGGTAGCCCCTCCTTTTCCAACGTGCTAGCCTTGCATGTACGGTTGATGTCACATAGGCGGAGTCACTGTACACATCACTTCCTGTCCTTAGTGATTCTCGAGCTCCACATTAAGTGCCAACAATTATGCAGCCTGTGCAGAAAGGTGAGAAGGTAGTCTTGCACTTGCTACCACTTCAAATTCTCCATTAGCTCTGTGTCTTACCACAGCTGACCCTGAATAGCTTTCCCCATCAGTTTGATCAATTTTTGACAGACTGTCAATAAAGTGAACCTCACCCCCTGTTAGAGCATTCTCCTTTACCCTTGAGATCCCGTCCTAAAACTCCTCATAGAGTAATCATGCACTTGCTCGTCCTCTGTCACAGGTTTGGCTACAAACGTGGCATAGCTCTCCATTTTACACCTGACTATTTTGGTTGCTTGTTTCAATATAACTACCTCATATGCAGACACCCTCTGTTCTGTGATGTCAGTGTACCCTTAGGTTTCTCCAAAACAGCAAACAAAGCATGCTCAACAAATATAGTAATAGAACATCCCATCACAATACTTGTAGACTTCTCAATAGCAAATGCGGCTGCTGCCAGCGATTGTTCGCAAGGAAAGTATCCTTTCATAACTGGATCTAGAATCCCACTGTAATATGCAAGAGGTTTATACTCAATTGTGGTCCTCTGTGTAAGCACTGCTGTCATAACTGTTTCATTTGTGTGTGAAAAAAGGAAGAACGCCTCAGAATAATTCGGAATTCCTAAAACTGGAGCTATACAGAATGCTTTCTCCAACTCCTCAAACCCTTCCTCCATTTCCTCATCCATTCTATTTTCTCATTGTTCACCTGGATTTTCTTTAAAGCCTGCAAAAGAGGTCTTGTGTATAAACTATAATCAATCACACATGCTCTGACATAGTTATACAATCCTAGAAATTGCTGTATTTGGTTTATTGTGTGCGGTTTTGGTGTTTTCATGATCGTCTCAGCTCTTTCAGGTATAACATTCTTTCCCTCATGCAAGATTAATTGGCCTATGTACAACACCTCCTCCTGACAATATTGCAATTTCTCATTGTCTACCTTGTATCCCTTGTGTGCTAAAATAGTCATTAGCCGAATTGAGTCTTGTGTGCAATCATCTTCTGTCATGCTACAAAGTAAAATATCATCTGCCTACTGCAGCACAACACTTGGCAAATCAATATTGCTTAGGTTCATCTGCAGGACCCTCTTAAAGATCGATGGAGACTCACAGTATCTTGGGGCAAACAAGTGCTTTTCAACGTAGTCTGATAAAACGTACATGACGTGAGGTCTTGACAGTCCGTATGCAATGGGATTGAGAAAAACGCAATTTTCAAGTCAATCACTGTGACATATCGTTCCTCTGTAGGCATACTACACAGAATTGTCGCAGGATTCGGAACTAAAGGAAACGCTACTTCTACAATCTGGTTAATTGGCCTCATGTCCTGAATTAAACACCATTAACCTCCTTTCTATGTTTCCACAGGGTACACAGCAGCATTACACAGTGACTTTGATGTCACCAAGATGCCCTGTTTCATCAGACCTGATACAGTCTTAAAAACGCCCTCATCCACCTATCAAGACATTGGGTACTGCCTTACTGGAGGTAAACTTGCTCCTGGTTTAAGCTTAATCTTAACTTCTCCCACCCCCCTCAATAGGCTTACGTCATAAGGGCCTGTAGTTCATAAAGAGGTTGGCACTTTTTCCCTGTCTTCATCAAAAAATGTGGGGTGCTGCCGCACTATCACCATTCACTGTGGGATCTCCCTTCTGTCTATTCTGATCCAATATGTAATACTCATCTCGAATATTAATTCATCGTCTGACAGATCATCATTAAAATATCTTCATCGGTGACGTCAATCAATCTATACACTTCCCCAATGGCAATTACTGTTCTCCATGGCCTGCCCTCATCATCAAATCGCAGATGGGGAGCAGGTGCTAATGGTACTAGGTCACCTGGCATATGCCCCACCCACCTGATCCCTTCAAGGTTGCCGCTCCTTTTCCACACTTAGCAAGCCCTGCTCACCTGGTGCCTTCCAGGTTGCAGCTCTTTTTCCAGTCTCTTTTCCTTTGCAGATGGGGAGCAGGTGCAAGGAGATCTAGGTCACCTGGCCTAAGCACCACACACCTTCTTAGCCCTGCCTCTTCCTTCCTGCTCTTAGCTCTTAGATCAAGGGCATCTCTCCCCTGGGCGTCCGAAGCGAAGGGCAGATGAAGAAAAGGGCAATTCCTATTTGGACCTGTTTGGACAAGGAGGACGAAGGGCCCGAGCCTCTGTTCAGACAGCAGGTAAGCATGCACCAACATGTGTTTACTCCCTCTGTCCCCACAGGACATCCCCACCAACTCTGGTCCCCCCATGATGTTCCCTTGTGCCCCCTACCCTTTTCACAGACAGGTGTTGCCTGTTTTGCTTGATTCTTCTACCCTGCCCCCTCCCAGCCAACTTCTTCAGGAGTCTGTCTTGATACATTCTGGTTTCACCATCACCGTCTTGTGGCCAATTCTGGATTTGACTTTTATGGACTTCATTGATTTACAGTGCGTCACCCTTTCTCAACTCTCATGCTGGATTTCCTTTGCATCTTGTACTCATGTTGGCCCTGAATCATGCTGTTCCCATCTTCATCTTGTATCCTGGCTTGCAACATTATGTGTTACTACTGACTTCTGCAATTGTATGTGCTCTCCCCTCTTGCTTCTCCACTCTTTTTTACTGCTTACTCTCTGTTCTCCCTCTCCCTTTCTCCCTTTTCCTATATCCTCCCCTCCTCCCCTTACTTTCTTCTATGCACTTACTCTATCAGAATTGTCCATGGACCTAGTATGATAGCAACCTCATCTGTCTCCTCCCCCCACCTCTTACTTGTTTTCACCCCCCCAGCACAATCTGAACTATCGTCAGTCATAGTACGACAGTCTCTTGTTTTGTTCCTCCCCTCACTTTCTGCACCCCTCTCCCTCAAGTTTTGTTTTTCTCCGGCTCTAACAGAAATGTTGTCAGGCCTAGTACGGTAGTTAATTTCACATCCTTACTGTTCATTGCCTATAAGAATGTCATTGTATTTTCCCTTGTTTCCTCCATTGCCTTGAAGCGCTTTGAAACACATTGTGTATAGGCGCTAAATAAATAAACTATCATATCATATCATATCATTCTTCGAGCATGGCCAATTCCCATCGTACTATGGCTGCCTGCAGCTGTAAGGGAAAAATCTGTCCCCCCTCTTCATCCATAGGTATCTGTGGTCTGAACAGAAATTCATCAGGTATCCGCATAATCCTTCCCACTTAGCCGGGTAGCCACGTTAACAAAATGTGTACCCCATAAAGAAACACTTCTGGCTCTAATGGGTCTCCTCTCAGAGCTATCTGCTCTGTAAATGCCATAATAAATGTGCCCACATTTAAATAATGCATCCCTGGCATGCAACACACTATGCTTTTATCAGTAAAAGAAATCGTCATATTTAGCATCATCATTAAGTCTCGACCCAGAATATTAACTGGTGTCTGCCTTGAATACAATAAAGGTACAATCATATCACATTCTCCTATAGAGACTGGAAATTCATCAGTAAAAGGACCTCTACTTGTAGCTCCAGAGAAGCCTTGCACATTGATGGCATTTCCTGATAACGAAAATGTTCTCTCTCGTATACATGTGCGAGTTGCCCCAGTGTCTACTAAAAAAGAAAAAGGTTTGCCTACTATGGTAACATCAACGCTTGTTTTCTCTGGAGAATTTGGTGTCACCGTTAGTACTGAACACATCAAGTCGCCCTGTGAGCTATCCTATTGTGAATACATGCTTATTCCTGTGACTGTAAAAGCAAAACCCCCTAATCTAGGAGTCAACAATTGTCCTGTGTTTGCTCTTTGCTGTATCTGCATGGGTGCGTGCTGTGACTGTCCTTGTGGACGATTCAATGGTGCTTGCTGTGGTTGCAAAGCCTGTTGGGTTTGCAGCTCTTGTGCTTGATACACTGTCTGATTTTGAGCAAAAATCCATCCCTACTTTGTGAGCTATATGCTGGAGGATAAGCTGTCCCTTTCTGTACATACCTTGGATTTCACATGTTCACGCAATGTACCCTGTCATACCACAAGTCCAAAATATAGGAGGGAGTCTCTCATTTGCCCTTCTTGCATATTTTGATTGTCATTCTGCATATTCTGAATCCCGCCTTGGTTATTTTGAAAGCCACCCTGATTATTCTGGAAACCACCTCTTCCTCTGAAACCCGTTCCTCTGCCTCTCGGCACAAACCCATTGCCTCCTTGATCCAATTGACGTTGATTATTCGCCTGTGGCATACCCACTGCTTGCTGAATTCTCAGCCCTTCTCCGCTTGTCAGTACTGCATCTTCTGTGGCGTACTGTAACTATTTCTTCTGAACTAAGCTTCCTAGCATCCTCCTTCTTATTTTTCTCTTGCAGCAATCGGCAATGATGCGTGATTGTGAACTGTATTTCTGCCCAAGGCTTCACCTCCATTCCCACTAGTTTATTGATCTGTTCTGTACTTGTTCTGGCAACCCCTTACACACAATGTGGTAAAATACTGGCACTGATTTCCCCCATAGCTCTCGAGTTCCCAAGGACCACAGTTCCTGAAAATGTAGTATGTAAGAAAGCGGATTCTCATCATCCTTCATTTTACGTGCCATAATTGCACCCATATCTGATGTATAAGAATACTGTACCCTGAGCGCTTTCCAAACAGCTGCCCTACCATTATTAAATGGTGCTCCGTCATGAGCTGTGTTCTGTACCGTGACACTCAAATAACCTGCTTCATCCAAATGTCATCAGCTCTTTCCCCAAGAATGGCTGCTAGGAGACCATTAATTTCCCCTAAAGCTAATGTATTTCCTTCTATCATCTTTTCTAGGTCATAAATCAATTTCCCCACACCCACTTTTAAACTAGTGAGTTTGCATCTTAAATTATCCTTGTCTGCCGGGGGCCAAGTGATATACTGTGGTCTGGCCCGCCTTTCTCTAATAAGAGGAATTGCCTAAACCTGAATCCGGAATCAGCTCTCATCGTCTGCCTACTCATAGTGGCGACAATGGTTCCTGATTGCCTTCTACCTGGCAATGACTTCAACCTGCTCACATATGGTGGCGATTGCCCCCTCTCACTATCCGATCATCCTTTAGGTCGCTCTGGGTACACCATGGGGTCTGGCGTCCTATCTTTAGGTTGGTCTAAATCTGACAATCTCACTTCCTTGTCCGTCTGCAGACATCCTTCGCGACCACATGCACTTTCTCCCTCTTCCTCATGGAAGGTTTCTTTGTCTTAGTCTGACATATCTAGTCCCCAACTAGTGTGGTTTTCATCTTTGTCATTTCTGTTTTAAGTCAGCCTGTCTAAAGGCAAGCCTCTGTGCTCGAGACTAATTGACTTCCTTCTTTGCCTCGTGAGTGGGCAACTATAGATCAAGCTTTTTTTCCCTTACTTCTCGATTCACTTTTTGTCCTCATCTCCTGATAAACTTTATCGATCCTATCTCTAATGCTTCCTATCTCCAAAGGTGTACCCTAAACGATCCTGGTATTGCTCCTTGCGCCGGGAGAAATTCCTCTATGTCGCCCATGATATTACGGGACTCGGTTTCATCAGCTCTTTCTGAATGTGATCAATGTTGCGTGCCCTCTGTCTCCTTCTCTGCTCCATTTCTTAGTCGAATTCCCCTCGCTTCTTTGCTTCCCATCTAACTCTGTCCTCTTCTTGTCTTTTCTCTTCCCTTCTGTCATTTGCTCTACGCACTTCTTCGTCTTTTCGGCTTTGCATTCTTTGATCTCGTAATGTATGTTCTTCCTCCTCTTCTCTCTTCTTTTCTAGCCTGTCTCATTCTTCGATTGCTCTCTGTCTGTTGTCATACTTTCTCTGTTCTTCTACTCTTCCTTCCTTCCCTAGTTGTTCCTCCTAATACATCTGCTCTCACCTTTGCCTACTCTTCATTTTATGCTCATCCACTTTCAATTGTTTCTCTCGTTCCCTGTCTTTTCTATCCTGTTTGTCTTGATCTTCCCCTTGCCTTACTTCCTTGATGCTTTTCCCATTAAGCTTGAGCAATATCTGTCCACTGATCCATTTGTTCTGTACCAGCATAAACTCGTCAGCTTTATCCTTTTCCCCTTACCATCTCTTAGGGCCTCATTACACGGATGGCGGTGGACCAAGGTGCTATTAGCACCTTGGTCCATGCCGGTAAAATACCGGCACCGTATTGGTGGAAAGGGGAAATTACCGCCCTATTCCAAGGGTGGTGGGGCGATAATTCCCCTTTCCCCCATTGCCCTTCCCCATTCCCATTTTTGCCCCATAGGGCATAATGGAAATGGGGAAAGTACTAATTACGGCACCGCAAATTGCGGTACCATAATTAGCTCCCTGGTCCCTTTGCGGGTTGGTTTTTAACGCCTGCAAAAAGCAGGCGTTAAATTCCCCAACCCGCAAAGGAACCTCGTAGTAAGGCGGTAAGGGTTTACCGTACCGGTAAAATACCAGTACCAGTAAACCCTTACCGCCTACCATGTAATGAGGACCTTAATCCCCCGTTCTATATCTAAAGATACATTCGGTCATTCGCTCTTCTCCTCTTTGTCTTGTAGACCTGTAAGGTCTCCTTTCCTTTAGCCCTGTGTCTTTCTGGGCTCTCGTCACTGCTATAAGCAGGTGGTTCATGTATCAGATAACTATATCCTGTCACCGCTTTTAGTTTCCTTAATGGATACAATCCTTCATCTTTTGTACTATCGCCATATACTTCAGGCATGGTAGGGGGTGCAGAAGCCTCAACACCTTCCTGCTGCACTGATTAAGCATCCAATCCTCAGGAGGCATATCTTCTCTTTCCTCCTGGTACATTTTCCAAAGCTCCAAGCTAGCTAACCTTTTCACCAATTTCTTCCCTGTGTACCCAGCGTGCAAGTATGTGGTCATGTGTTGCAATACCACCTTTGACAGCAATCCCCCTGGTGGCCATGGCATGAACATTGTGTCTGTGCTACCCTTAACCCATTAGGCACTATACTGTTTAAGCTTGGGTGCATGTTTTGGCAGTTGCTTTCAAAGATGCATCAGTGGAGTAACATCCCCCATTGCGACCAGTCTAAATTGACTGTTGATATTTACGGTTGCTTTACACAAAATATGTTTCAGAAAAATAACAAATATGAGTGCACACCAACAGTCACCGCTCAAAAGCCTTTACTTCACAATTTACTCCAAACTACCTTTTCTTCAGCCGGCCCTGACATTGACTGAACAGATAAATAATAATGTGTAATCTCTACTCAACACAACGTATCCTTGTCGCTCTTCGACACTTCACTTTTCTTCAATACATAAAATACACAAACAGACAAACTAGTTGACTTTGGCCCTCATTACGACCCTAGCGGAAAGGGGTTTACGCCGGCGTAAAGCATGGCGTACCTTTCCGCCTGACTACGAGTTCCCGTAGCGCCATGGTGCTTTTTTCGCCTGCTTTTTCCAGGCGGAAAAATCCATGGCGCTACGGGACTTGTTGTTAATTACGCCACCGTAATTTACGGTGGCGTAATTAACGCCTTCCCCACTCCCATTATACCCTATGGGGCAAAAATGGGAATGGGGAAGGGTAAATGGGGATTGGGGACTTACCGCCCCGCCAAGGTCGGAATGGGGCGGTAAGTCCGCCAACCACCATGGCGGAGTTGGCAGCTTAGCGCCATGGACCATGGTGCAAATTGCACCATGGTTCTCCGCCAGGGTCATAATGAGGGCCTTTGACATGTACCTCCTCAGCGCTCTTCGCTGCTATTGCTTGCCTCTAAACTAGTCCAATGGAGTTTGAGTTATTCCCTCTCACAGACCTTGTCTGTGTGCCGCCTAAGTACCCACTTTGGGTTTTGGAATAACTCCTTCAAGATGCTCCTTGAGCGTAGGACTGTGGGCTTATCGAGACGCTCCTCATCTTGACGCTCGTCATGTATTATTTTCTCAACCAACCCCCCCATTGCTCTTTACTATTACCACAATCCCCTGTTCCCACCGTATTTGCCATTCTCCTCAATCCACTCACCATTCATCTTTTGGCTCCTGACACTCAGGATCGTCTCCTGCTCCAAACGACCACCTTCGCCTTTGGTCCGCTCAGCGCCTGTGGAAGACAGGAGGGTTATCGTGAAAGAGGGGTCAGTCCCACCTGTATCATCTTCACTTGCAAGTTTTCTATATCGGCCGTTCTCCACAGGAAACCTGTAACCATCCAGCTAAATGGCAGAGGACGTCCGATGTTCCGCAATTTCTAAAAGCCTACTGGGTTGATGGGTCTTTCAGTAACCATCATCTCTCTGCTACCAAGTGAACCCGGGTAACAGTTCTTTTAAGATGAGGTTACAGTATCTGAGATGGATGGGGAAGTTGGCAAAAGTCAAAGCTGTTTTAATAACAAGTCTTTAAAACAGGGAGTACAACAGACATCAACAGACGCCGCACAGCTCGCTCAACGAGTTCTTGAAAACAAATCATAAAAAACATTATTTTATACTAAAAATGTGTCATAGGTGACATCATACTACGTGGCAAATAAGAAAACCTACTAGAGGTTGTGGTTGGTTTGCGGGGAACATCTACATATACTTTCTATGGGATGCAGAGAAGTGATTGGGTCTCTAAGATCGGGTGGACAGTTAAGCCCACCCAAGTGCAAGTCATCTTCCGCGTCAGACTAATACACAACATACTATTGGCTTCTCAAACTATAGGGCTCCTTAATTGTGGCCCTCTGTAATTGGTTGGCACGCGCCTGGTCATGCCTCCTCACCCAATTAGCCCAACATCCATCATCAATCCTGTGGTCTGCCTATCAATTAGTTCCTTTGAACTCAGCCTTGCAGAGACTCACTATGCCAGAGAATGAAAGGAAGTGTGGCATGGCCATATTTTGTGGTCTTGGTGTAGCTTGCCCCAAACTCTATTTTCATCTGACCATGTGACTGGAGACAACGTTTTTGAGCTCTTCATTGTATTTAATAAAATAAAATGAAGAATTCTTGGAAACCTCAGTGGTTTTCATTACACCTCAAACAGGTTACGTTATTGTATCTTCTCGAGTACATAACTAGGCTCTCGGCGACCGTAACTCTTGACACTGGGGCAGGCAAGCCTTTCTCAAGTCTTCCTTCGCCATCAACTATTCTTTTTCTGCTTTGCCACACTTCCAGCCCCTTCATTAACGGGGTCCAAGTTTGCTAAAATGTGTGGTGGAATATCAAAATAGCCAGCCTCATGAATACAGTGTCTACTTGAGTCTGTACAATTGTAAAACGTTTTTGCATTTCTTTAGTTCTTCTCCGCACGTGCGATCTTCATTTTGCTCCCAAAATGTTGCTCACTTCACTACTTTGTCATCAGATTCTGTAAGGTCTATATTCTTTCTTCATTTCCATCTCTTCTGGGAGCATCACGTCTGCTTTATGTGACATCACCAATCCTCTCTTTCATTCATTTCAACACCACTTCTGGAATTTCCTCAGGAGACCGTCATTTCTTCGCAGATGCATGTAGGATTTTCTCTAAGGATACCTTGTTTCAAGGTTTTTTTTTCATGATATAGGCACCATTATTGGCTTTGCGCATGTCGCAATTTCCAGTTGCCAGCATATAGGCAGAATAGGGGTGGAACTTTCGGTAGAGATACTGGCACCTCCTGTACACTTTCATACCATCTCATGATGGAGAGAACGGGACTTTGACAGGGCATATCAATGTTGGCAGATCTACACGTACAAATGGTGGATGAGATAGATACCCTTGAAGATGACAGTTGGTTTGCACTCCTGTTTTCCTTGATTCCTTATTAGATGGCCCACCTATTCAAGGTTCTTGGAGCAATATTTGTGATAATAATATTTGGATTCTGTATGATAAGGATAATAATTGGACAATGTTGGAAAACGGAAAAGAAAGCAGTGTGCATGAAGATCATGATTGACACAAAGGATGAACCAGAAGACAAAGTGTTGACTGATGATGCCATCAGAGAATACATAAAAGCAAGTATTGTGGCACCTGAAGGAACAAAATTCTGGTATCCAAAGGATCACAAGAATGATTTGCTACATTGGGTTTCTGTACCATGAATGGAAAATGCAATTACATGACCTGGAGTGTGGATGAACACATTAAAACAGTGGGCAACCTGAGGAGGGTGACGAAAATATGGATACCCAAAAAACACTTCTTCAAGAGAAGATACAAAAAAGCGGAAACAACTTGAGGAAGTGGTCGAGGACTCGACCAGAAGGGGGAATGTAGAGAAGCAGATGTATACATCCACAGGAGATCCCGCCCCCTGCCTCACCTGTCTTGGAGACATGAGAACATGCGCTGCCTGTTGTCACAAATTAAGGGTCATTGGATAATTATTAAACAGAAATTCCCATACATATATTATCTAAGTAACAGTCATGCACACATATATGCTCTCCCTACTGGGAAGAACACCCTGTCCCTGCCTAAAAGGTACCTTCCCTCCCTAGGCTGCGAGTGGTGTATTGCCTATCTATAAGGGATAGAGAAGAGGGTTGCCCTATCTCATCTTCTTTCATTCCATTGACTTAGACCATAACAATTAAAAAACAATATGATATACGTTACAAAAAGGCTATTCTAAACAGGCACAATCAGCCTCATTACGACACTGGCGTTAACCATGGCGCTATTAGCGCCATGGTTGATGCCGGTAAATTACCAACTCCGCCATGGTGAATGGCAGAATTACCGCCCCATTCCAAGGTTGGCAGGGCGGTAATTCCCCATTCACCATGGCCCCTTCCCCATTCCCATTTTTGGCCCATAGGGCTCAATGGGAATGGGGAAAGCGCTAAAAGCAGGCGTTAAAGTGCAACCCGCAAAAGGACCTCGTAATCAAGCGTTAAGGGTTTAACGGCACCGACACCTTTTACGGCGTTGTTAACCCCTTAACGCCTGGGTTGTAATGAGGCCCAATGTCAATTATATCTGTCTCTCTGTGAGTGGTTGTGCACTGTGCTCGCACCAGGATTTCTATATATATATTTTAATTACCATTGCTAGGAAATTGTCACTGCCACTGTAAACCTATGAATTGTTATCAGCAATATAAAATGCTCTCAACAGAGAACAAAGAATAAATCTACTCCGGGCTTATATAGCTCTCTTGTTAAAATGTCACTGTTCCTAGACGTGTCCGGATTCAATTCTTTTGGACATTGGGCCTCATTCCAAGTCGGGCAGTAAGGGATACCGGGCACCGGTAAGGAGACCGGTGCCGGTAATCTCTTACCGCCCTACTACGAGGTCCCTTAGCGGGTCCCTCCTTTAACGCCTGGTCTGACCTAGCGTTGTACTGGACCCATTAAGGGACCAGGGCGCAAATAACGGGCTTGACATACGCCAACCCGTTATTTGCGACCTCTTCATTCCCATTGAGCCTTATGTGGGATCAAATGGGAATGGGGAATGGCATTTTCAATGGGGACTTACCGGTCCCGCAAAGGTCGGACTACACCGGTAAGTCCCCAATGAACAAGACTGGTGCCAGACGTGTTATTGGTGGCCGCCATGACGCAAATAGCGCCATGACTACCACCAACCTCGGAATGAGGCCCATTGTCTTCGGCATGCGGTCACTCATGCCCTTTGTGATCGACCGGTTTCAATGATGCGTTTAATGGGGATCATCTTCTTCAATTCCATCAAGGCAGAGCCGGTGACTGCAGGCCTCCAGCTTAAGGTATCTGAACCCCTCCATGGGCCGTGTGTGTTTTCTGCCTAAATTTTTGGGCTGCCACCATTGTTTTCCCTCATGTGTTCTCCCCAGCCCCCTCTCTCCCCTTCCGTGTTTCTCCTGGTTTCCCCTCCCTCCCTCCTGCCTCCAAGCCTCCCAGCTCCCCCCTGATTGGCTCTAACCCCCTGTCTCCTCCTCCTCTTATTGGTGCTACCAGGGCAGCCCCTGCCCGGCAGCCCCACAGCTAAGGGCCCCTTAGGCAAAGGGCGGCTCCCTCTTGTGCGGCTCCCGGTGTGTCTGCAGGAGTCCGCAGGTAGACGCCAGGTGCCATTTCATCCTCCTCAGGATTTGCCTCTCAGCCTTCCACCACCTACTGATTTCTAACACAGCCGGGTGGTCCCCTAGGCTGATGTAAATCAACACTGTATCAGTACCCACACCTGCACTGTGTATTTTTAGGCCTTTTCTCCCCTACAGGATTCTCAAATTTAGGTGGTTCCACACATGTTGTTGCATTACGCACTGTATCAGTACCCTCTCCTGCACTGTGTATTTTTAGGCCTTTTCTCCCCTACAGGATTCTCAAATTTAGGTGGTTCCACGTTTGTTGTTGCATTACGCACTGTATCAGTACCCACTCCTGCACTGTGTATTTTTAGGCCTTTTTCTCCCCTACAGGATTCTCAAACCTAGGTGGCCTCATACTGGTTTGAGATTTGAACTACCGCTCACTTCTTGTCTGCCTTCTTCCTGACAGTTTCTCACCCTCCCCCTCCTCTCCCACCTACTCTATGGTGCTCTCTGTCTCTCCTACCTTCTCTAACTGCTTCTCTATTGACTATCCTGCTCTCCTCACTAAATCTGGCAGGAAGAAGTTTAAAAAGGACAAACTGGTCTCAAACCCAGGACTCCCTATCGCTGACACCAAGGAAACTCTCACCGACATCCTCTTTTTTGTGCCTTCACCTAACCTATGGACCCTTCATATGGTCTCTGTGCTCTCTCCATTCTCTCCATTCTCCTCCTCTCCCATTAATGGTGGCACCCGTTGGGATGTCATCTTGGCTTCCTTCCACTCCTCTAAAGCCATCATTAATGTATACTCTAATGGGACCGTCCTGGTCCAAGGCCCTCAGGCCAACCTTCACCGCTTTGATAGACGCTTCCCGCGCCTCATCAACTTCCTTTCCTCTCCTGCTCTCCCCTCTCCTCTGTCCTTGTCTACCTTGCCTTCCCCCTCCCTCCCTGCCCCCCTCGTGCTCCTTCTTCTTCTCCGCAGGGCGTACCTCTGATCTGTACCCCTCCCCAGAAGTCCTTCAAGGATGGCAACCTTCTCCACATTGCCACTCTAAACTCTCGCTCTGCTGTCAAACATTCCTCTGATATTTGTCGCCTTCTAGAGGAGCTGGACCTTGATGTCCTCGGTCTCACTGAAACATGGTTCACGGCCAGCTCTGTCACCAGCTTTGACACACTCCTTCCTGACGGCTACAAGATCCTCTCTGTGCCCAGGCCCAACCGTACGTGTTTGCCATCATCTTCCCTGAGTGGATTCCTGCCACTGTCACTCCTACGCAGACCTACTCCTCCTTTGAATGCCTTGTCTGCCAACTCTCTCTCTCTCCTAGCCATTCCCTTACTGTGGCTACTATCTATCGGCCACCCGGACAAATTTCCTCTTTCCTCTCCGAGTGGGCGGACCTCTCCTCCTCACTCCTGTCCTCAACCACTCAACTCCTCTTTCTTGGAGACTTCAACATTCACCTGGATGCCTCCTGTCCCCCTCTGGACAATTTTGCAACCTCTGCGTCTCTCTCTCACTTTCTATTCTCCCGTCTGGACCGACTCATTCTGCAGGGCACACTTGATGCCCTGATCTCTTCTGACCTCACCCTCTCTGTCCCTCTCTCCACTCCTCTCTCCTGGAGTGATCACTTTCTCCTATCTTCCCACCTCACCCTCCCTCCCTTTCATGCAAAGCCACCTTCATCGCTGCCACCCTCCTTCTCGGTCATCCGACCCATGAAGCGCGTGTCAGTTGAGGATTTCAACGCCACCTTCTCACCCCCCCTCCACCTTTGGCTGACTCCCACCCTGACACAGCCCTCTCCACTCTCCACTCTGCTATATCTGATACTCTTGATATCCTTGCCCCTGTCATGAGAATCCGCCTGAAGCCCAAAGCCAAATGTAACTCCTGGTATGACTCGGATCTCGTCACCCTAAAACGCAAGTGCAGGGTGGCAGAGAGGAAATGGCATGCTTCATATTCATCCTCTGACAAACTGGCCTGCCGTCTGCTCCAAAGGCAATACCGGCTCTCTGTTCTCACCAAGAATAGAGCACCTATCCAAGCCTGCATCTTTGCGGCATCTAACAACTCGGCTGAACTCTTTAAAATCTGCAAGGAACTGGCCAACCCTGCTGCAGTCTCTACCTCTCCTGTCCCCTCCCAGGCCCTCTGCACGGCACTGGCCTCTCAATTCATTTAAAAAACCCAGGACATCCTGTCCTCACTCTCCTCCTATCACCTCCCTCCCTCTATTCCCTGCTCCTCTGGCTCTTCTGCAGCCACCCCTCCTCCCTCCTTCTCTGCCTTTCCCCTTTTCTCTGCTGAAGAGGTTTCCAGACAAGTCGATCTATGAAGGTCTCGTCAAAACAGGTTCACCCCTGTTCCTCCAAAACTATCAAGGACCACATCGACTCCCTGGCTCCTGCCCTGGCTGACTTCTGCAATCACTCCTTCACCTCTGGAGTCTTCCCTTCCCCCCTTAAGCACTACCTTGTGCACCCTCTTCTTAAGAAACCCTCTTTTCCGAACCCTCCTGCCCGGCTAACTATCGCCCAATCTCCATCACTCCCTTCCTGGGCAAGCTTCTGGAGAAACTGGCCATCTCCCAGCTTAATCTCCATGCTGATTCTGTTGGTAGTCTATATGACCATCAGTCTGGCTTCAGAGCTGCCAGAAGCATGGAAACTGCTCTCCTGAACATCCGTGAAGACCTGCTCTCCAACCTTGACTCTAATACTCCGTGTGTTCTCATTTTGCTCGATCTCTCTTCTGCCTTTGATACTGTCAACCATTCCATCCTGCTCAACTGCCTCCGTGAAAACCTAGGTATCACTGTTCATGCTCTGGCGTGGCTAACTTCTTTCCTCTCCAATCGACCCTCCCAGGTCCAACTGGGGTCCTTCCTCTCTGACATCTTTTTCTCTACCTGTGGTGTCTCCCAGGGTTTTAACCTCTCTCCCTGGCTGTTCAACCAGTATCTGGCACTCCTTGCCCACCGCATCGCCGCTCTCTGCCCCAACTTCCAGTGCTATACAGATGATACTCAGCTCATTTTCAGGCTACCCTCGGCATCTTCCTCTCCTTCCCTTATCTCTGACTGTCTGTCTGCTATCCAGGAATGGTGTGCCGCCAATAACCTCTGCCTTAATGCCAGTAAGACTGAGATTCTACTCATCGGCACACCCACTCCCTCCTTCCCTGCAGCACTCTGGCCGGCCTCTCTTGGCCCTCTTCCTGCTCCTACCTGCAAGTCAAAAAACCTCGGGGTCATCTTTGACTCCACACTCTCCTTCTCTCCTCACATATCTGACGTCTCTAAGAAATCACACTAACAGCTGCACCTCCTCAGAGGTATTCTTCCTTTCCTCTCCTTCCCCCAGAAGCTCACTGTCTCCAGAGCCCTTGTTCTCTCCAAGCTGAACTACTGTAATAGCCTCTATCTAAATCTACCTGCCTCTACTCTCTGCCCTCTGCAACTCATCCGGAACAGGACTGCGAGACTTGTCCTTGGCCTCAAGCCCAGGGACCGTATCTCTCCAGGACTGAAATCTCTACACTGGCTCCCAGTGGCTGCGAGGATTAAGTTCAAAACCCTTTGCATTGTCCACAAGGCCTTCTGGGGCCTGGGGCCAAAATACCTTCAACTCTCTCTTCCTAAATATCTTCCTTCTCAAGCTCTTCGGTCATCCGCCTCCAACTCCCTCAGGGTCAGCTGCTTCTCCAAGCAACGAGTTGGGGGTAGATCTCTCTCCGCGGCAGGGGCCTCCCTCTGGAACAGCCTTCCTGCATCCCTGAAACTTGAGGAGAACCATCTCCGGTTCCGGAAGAACCTCAAAACCTTCCTCTTTGCTTCTGCTTTCTCTCAGACGCTCCCCTGCTAAATTCCTTACTGAAACTGATTCTGCAACTGGGCCACTCTCACCGATCTCGGTCCTTGGCCCAGCCACTCTCCCCTTGCACTGCCTCCCTGGCAACCCCTGCACTGCGGGACTGTCTCTGTATCCCTACAGCCCCCCTACCCAGCACTTGTCTGCACTTACCTTTCACTTGCCACCAGCTGGCCCTTATTATTTATCTTGTTATGCTACTACCCCTGTACTGCACTTTCCCCTCTCCCTTTCCCCTTGCACTTTTCCCTTCCCCTCTACCCTTGCACTTGCTTGATCTGAATGACACATGGCCTAGTAGGATTGTTGTCTGTCTTCCCTTTGTTCCCACCTCCCTGCCTAGTCGCGCCTTGAAACACTTGTGTATAGGCGCGTTACAAATGCCATATCATATCAATCATATCATATCATATCCAGGACCTGTATTTTGACAAGGAAAGCTTCCTTCCAGAGATCGTTGTATTGATCTAAGGAACACTTCAGCTACATGGGGGGACAAGCAGAAGGCAGAGAGGTGGTGGGACATAATCATCCTATCTACAGTGGTCAGAGATATAAAGGTACACAAATACTAAGTCTGTACTCTGGAATTTCTATATACAGTCTAATCAAAATGTAACTTGTCAGATTACCTTGGGTGTCGGTGACAGAGGCTTGTAATCACAGGAATCTCTCTCTCAGGGGCCGTTGTCAGATGGATGTCTATAATTTTATGCATGTGTCCTTACAATGCAGTAGGGACAAGGCAACTCTGTTTAGTCAGTGTCTATTATGTTGTAAAGGAGCCTAGGCAAATTGCATAGGTGCATTTGTGCTCTGTGTTGAAATCCTGTTTGCTTACCTGCAGGCGTTACAGGAGAACTCCAACGCTACGTCCAACCCGGCATACACAAATAACGTACATGTTAGAGCGACGGCATGCATACTAATGATATCATTACACTCGTATACTGGACTGCGTGGTGCCATCTTGGGTGAGTGTGTCACCTTTCCAATGTTGGTAGAGAGGTGAAACACTATATTTAATATTGCAAAAAATATATGCAGGAAGATATTGCGAAATAGCGATAGTTAAAGAAAATAATTTCTAGCAGAGTTATGCTATTGAAGACGGAAGCTCTACTGTAGCCTCCCGGTCACGTGGTATAGATGGTCGAAATCTAGGGACAGGCACTGGAAGGGAGCTTACACATTACTTAGCCGCACTTACCATAGAAACTCTGAGCTAGGAATGATAAGGGGCATAAGGGCATGTCAATGGGCCCAATGCCAAGTGTATGAAGGGAGGAAAAATCCTATCAGTTAGTCACAGAGAGACAGCTAGAACCATGCCTTGCCTGACACCAGCTATCGTACCAATACTACAGCGAGTATTTGGAAGGAGATATCCATTGAGACAACCCTATTGAATGTATCCTCAAAGTGATGACCATCTACAAGAAGAAATATGAGAAAGAGCAAAGAA
Source organism: Ambystoma mexicanum (assembly GCF_040938575.1). Lineage (NCBI taxonomy): Eukaryota > Metazoa > Chordata > Amphibia > Caudata > Ambystomatidae > Ambystoma > Ambystoma mexicanum. Next base: position 1,382,845,846 of record NC_090937.1, on the reverse strand, counting down.
AATGCACTGATGATGTCATAAGAATGTGTGCACAATGTCCTGAGATACTGAATGAAGACAATGTATGGATTATATAGGAAAAATGACAAAGTAAAGAATCGAGTGAACTATCAACATCGAAAGAAGAAGATTACACATTAACAAAGTGCTGCAGAAAACAAAAGTTCAATACATGTACAGAAGCTGAAACACAAGATAGATCAAGTCATCATATAGGCTAGCTATTAGTAGTGAATATAATGCAGGCAAAGCCGCCATTGTACAGAAACTGCACACTGGTATCATGAAACAAATAAGCCAGATACCATTAAAAGGGAATGAAAAGCTGTGTTCCAGCAGAATAGTAGGCTAGTGGAGCTTTGTGGTAAGGCTGTCTGGCCTGAAGTCAACATCGTAGGAATTGAGGTCAGCTATCTACTCTGAAGAAGAACGAGTGTGCAGAGGATGAATCTTTTCACGTTAAGGTGCAGTAAAGAACCCAAATGATGCCAAGTTTTAATTCATTTAGAGCATTTAAAAAGCTGCAAAATGGGCCAAATTGTGGTCTCTTGTCATGTGAGCAAAGGATGGAAATAAATCGCAAACGTGGAGTTCCAGACACGATAGTAAGTGCCCTCACTCCTGTGCATTCCCAAAACGAGAATACTCTGCAAGGCCAAGTACAAAGACAATTTGCTGGCAGAAGGCATGGGTGATGAGAGATGCTGGGCTAATTGAATGTTGAGGTAGCTTCATGTCCTATCTACCTGCAACTGGGTCTAGGCTTAGGTGCTGCTAAATGAACTGAATGTTCCAGACATGGCACAAGCGTTCCAACCAATTGTATTCATACATATAAGGAAGGACCTTATAGTTTAGAAGACCAATGAAAAATATGTATGATTGTATATCTAGATGTTTCCCTTAAGAATTCCTGACCCTTGATAGGTTTTTCACTATTGCCACATAGTATGATGTCATGCTGATGCATAATTGAGTTCATTTCTTGTGCAAATCACTGAGAGACTGAGCGTATGTCAATTTATGTTCATTGTAACCTCCCTGTTTTAGATAATTGTTATTAAATCAGTAACTTGCCATGCACTTGAGTTTGTCCGGGTATTTGGACTCAGACTTATTCTGGTGTAATCCCATCCTTTATCATATGCGCATTCCTAGGGCCCTAAGCTCAGTAACAGCAGTTCATAAATCCAATACATGCAATTCACCAACAATGCACAGGAAAATGAATGCTTTAATTAATGTAGTGCTTTGCTATTGAAAATTCCATGCCACAATGAAAACATGTCCAACTGGCTGCACAATATAGACCCAGTCTAGACACATAATAACATATTGCAGTAAAGCATGCCAGGCCACATTTATACATGCCTAGACTGGTTGCACCAAAATGGCAGTTGAGGCAATAAACCTTATCATGTTTATTTTATCACAGATGCCAAGAAAAATATTCATCACAGTAAGAAATGGCTAGACTGGCAGCACCCAAAGGCCAGTCTAGCCAGGTAATTACACTTAGCAAGACTGATTTATCAGAAATCCCCATTTGAAAAATGTCAAGCCAAACTAAGAAATGACTAGACTGGCTGTACCAAAATTCTTCTCTAGCCACTAATATAACATATCATGCCTGCTTAGCATGGAGATGGATTACCATTACAATTTATTCACAATCCCCATCCCCCACGCATCCCCTTTCCCTCCAACCCCTTGCCCCATCCTCCAAAATCAGCACATCGGCCCAGCAATTACCCCCACGTCCCTCTTCCTTGTCCCAGTGCTAACACATGAGGCACCTTGCCTCATCAGTAAGTACTAGGACGAGGAAGAGTGGGGCTAGGAGTAATGAAGATTACAGGTAACTAAGGCAGTAATTACCTCCATGTTCTACTAGCTCATCCCAGTACTTGTGTATGAGGCAAAGTTCCTCATACGCAAATACTGGGACGAGGAAGAATGGGGCTTGAAGTAATGAAGATTAGCAATGAGTAATCATGGCATTAAACACATGAAGTGGCACAACACCATTGATTTTACTGGACTTCAGTTCTCCCCCCAGTCCCCTGAAAATGTGGGCTATGTTGACTAGACCATGCTGACCTACAAAGCCGTTGCCGGACAGAGATGGTAAACGGTGCCGTGTTTCGCCATGAACAAAGGACCAGCAAATACTAAGGTAAACTATTTCACTGTTAGTTTTTAGGCAGTTGAAATCGTGATGTGGGTTTAGTACTTGCATGCCAGGGGAGTGATTGGAACGGTAGAGAGGGGCCAGGAGACCGCTCAGTCTCACAACAGTCCATAAGTCAGTGTTTTCAGTCTTAAAGTAGAGAGGGAACTGCTTATAACATTGAAACTACACTAGAATTGTCTAATTAGAATGCGTAAAGAAGTTAGATGCCCCCACACAAATAAGTTTGCCCCTCCACCACGGCTCTAGGAAGTTAGAGCCTCTCCCAACATTTGAAGGATTAGCCCCCCCGCAAAGTAGGTTTTGTTGAGCCCCTGAACACAAGCACGCACCCCATTTATCATACGCATACACGCACATACACGCAAACCCCACCACTCATACATTTAAGTGTGCACCCTTTCACCATACATGCACACCTATTCCACCCATACATTTGAGTGTGCACCATTTGAAGGAGAGTGACTTCAAAAATTAAACTATTTCTTTTTGAAGTCATAGGGCTCCCACCACTCCATGATGACAAGGAGGACTTCATCGTGTAGGCTTCCATGTCATGGGGTGAGGGAGCCCTCAGACATCATAAAGAAATAGTATCATTTTCTAGTCACTCTGCCTTCATAAAGAAATGATTTCTGTTACGCAACAGGAATAATTTCTTTATAAAGGCAGAGTGACTTCAAAAAGAAACTGTTTTATGTTTTAATAAATGTATTTATTTATTTATCTTTTTAGTCTAAAGGGCCCCTCCCAGGACATGTGCAGGGTCCCCTGCACCACCAAGGCTCCTGGGGCCCCAGTTACGCCAGTTTGTCTTGTATCAGTATGATATCAAGTGTTGGCATATTCAAACTCAGACATCATATTCATTTTTATGTTTCTTTTGCTGCTGCCCAACACTAAGGATACTGGATCAATTCAGATGTTTACTGCCCAGCTCTTGATGTTTAATATCCCAACTCTGATGTTACATTCCTTAACTCTGATGTGTACTGCCTGATTTGAAAGGGTAGTCTCAGACTCTGTTCTTAGTGCTCAACTCTAAAGTCCATTCAGTCCAGCTTCGATTAATGCACCTAAATCTTGTCTACTACTCAACTCTTTTACTTATTTCCCTCTTCTCATATATTCTACCCAATTCAAATGTATCCGTGCTGACTTCAAAGTCAACTGCCCAACTCTGATGTTTTTCGGACCCATTCTAATGTGTATTCAGTTAATGTTGTTTTACCCAGTCCTGATGTTTTCTGCTCAAACGCTACGTATAATCTCTTTTTCTGAACAAGAATGGCCCTTGTTTAAATTAACCTACTGTATAGATATTTGTATAGATATTTGGCTCTTGAGAAAAGATGCAGAGCAAAGCCTCATTGTAAAAGCCACATGTAACGCTGCAGCCTGTGCATAGCATTTGGGAAACACACACACAAAGGAAATGAGCAATGTTTTGCAGCTACCCAAAACGCACTGACAAGGAATGAGATGAACATTTGAAGTACCTTAAAATGACCTGCAAATTGTGTTTAAATGGGGAACTGCTTAACCTGATGAGAAAGAGTACAGAAGTTAAAGAATGAAAAATTGAGTTGCATATTTCCCACTGTGTGTGTTCATTTTCTTCTACAGAATAAAAATCAGGATTAGGAAACACTCAGATGTTGACAATATGGACTGTTGATAGGTGTTTGTTAAGCCAATGTAATATGAATTGTGATGTTTTAGGAACATATGCACATTAAAAGTGGCAATTGGGATTGAAACCAACTTTAAATGGAGTCAGCACTAAATTCTGACATATGACATCCCTTTCAACTCACAAATGCATCCCCCAACCCCAACATACATGGTGGGAAGACAGATAGATTCCCTTTCCATGCTAATACACTCTTTGAAACTATCCAATGTAGAGAAGGATCTCTCTTTAAACAGACAAAGCAAGCCAGACCATGTAGTTTAAAGTTCTGAGTTGCATTACTTGCACTGAGGGTCTGTTAGGCTGAACATTTAAAAAGACATTTTAAATTCACATGAATCTGTGGTCCTCTTCAGTTTAATATCTCAACCCCATCTCACATGTCGTCCTGAAGGCAAGAAGCTAACACTTCACAGGATTGCATATCCGCTAACTTCTCAAGAGGAGGCAGAATTCACACCCAGGGGACAGATTACAAAAATTATACGGTGCAAGTAGAAAGTTGCATGGTATTATCTCTAGGGCAAAGTGTGCCCTATGTTCTTAAATCATTGGGACATTTTAGAAAGCCATTGCACCGTGACAAGTGCAGTTTGGCATGGTATAAGCAACAGGGCAAAAATTGCCCTAGTGCAAAAAATATACATTTTTTGCACATTAGTAAAGTTTGCCCTAGGGTTAATAGCATTCCGTATTAGCCCTGGGGAAATCTTTTCCCTCGAGAAAAAATGCAGTGGCAATTTATCTTTTTTGCACTACAGCAATTTTTACCCAGGTGCTTATACCATGCCAAACTGCACTTCTTGGTATCAATGCTGTTTAATGTCCACTGAATTGTTTATATTGTTTGTATCTCTGGAAGCGAACCTCGTAGAAACTGAATTCTTTTTTGTGAAATGTTCAGTTTGAGATGATCTATTTAGGGTTATCAAAACGATTTTGCTAATGTGAGTTTTAATTATGCAGATTAGGCATATTTGTATATTGCCGTAAAGCAAGGGTGCATGCTAGTGTGTCATATGTCCTTGCATTTACAATGATGATCCCATTATATTGAGATGGAAAAATCATTTGAATATAAATATAGAAATGAGATTAAAGGACAAATCTATGGGCCTCATTACACGTCGTCCCATCCAAGGGAAGAGGGCAGGAGCCCTTCCCCATCGCTGGAACCCTGAAACAGCTGGTAAGCTGCAACAAAGGCCTGCCTGGCCTTGTCCTACTTCCTGCCTGTCCCCCGCATGCCGGGCGCATCGCGGCGCCACAACGAGGCTAAGCCTCGCATATCCAGCATTTTACATCCGCCGGCAGGTGGATGTGCCGGCGGCTCCTACGAAGGCCATACAAAGGCCTGTTGAGCACCTGTTTGGCCCCCACTTCGTCGTCCCATCCAAGGGAAGAGGGCAGGAGCCCTTCCCCATCGCTGGAACCCTGAAACAGCTGGTAAGCTGCAACGAAGGCCTGCCTGGCCTTGTCCTACTTCCTGCCTGTCCACCGCATGCCGGGCGCATTGCGGCGCCACAAGGAGGCTAAGCCTCGCATATCCAGCATCTTACATCCGCCGGCAGGCGGATGTGCCGGCGGCTCCTACGAAGGCCATACAAAGGCCTGTTGAGCGCGTGTTTGGCCCCCACTTCGTCGTCCCATCCAAGGGAAGAGGGCAGGAGCCCTTCCCCATCGCTGGAACCCTGAAACAGCTGGTAAGCTGCAACGAAGGCCTGCCTGGCCTTGTCCTACTTCCTACCTGTCCCCCGCATGCCGGGCACATCACGGCGCCACAACGAGGCTAAGCCTTGCATATCCAGCATCTTACATCCGCCGGCAGGCGGATGTGCCGGCGGCTCCTACGAAGGCCATACAAAGGCCTGTTGAGCGCCTGTTTGGCCCCCACTTCGTCGTCCCATCCAAGGGAAGAGGGCAGGAGCCCTTCCCCATCGCTGGAACCCTGAAACAGCTGGTAAACTGCAACGAAGGCCTGCCTGGCCTTGTCCTACTTCCTGCTTGTCCCCCGCATGCCGGGCGCATCGCGGCGCCACAACGAGGCTAAGCCTCGCATATCCAGCATCTTACATCCGCCGGCAGGCGGATGTGCCGGCGGCTCCTACGAAGGCCATACAAAGGCCTGTTGAGCGCCTGTTTGGCGCACGTGAGGCGCTATATGGCCCTTTCAATTATCCATCTGCTTCAAGGTGGCAGTATCGTTAGAGCGGCACCATTGACCTCCTATTAACACGGTAAGACCGGGGCTTCTGCGTGCACACTTATCTGGCCATCTAGTTGGCTGCACTGCCGAGACTTATCAACTAAATCCGTATCATCGCGCGACATTGCTAATGCTATCCTCTGCACCTACGCTTCCTAAACCATTGTCAGGGCTGCACACTCTGCCTCTTTGAACATTGCCCGTGGTACTAGGGCATAACTTATTCTCTGTAGCTTTCGTGCCATTGCAAACTTTGCACATTGTGCCTTTGTACTTCAACTTTTGCATGGTCTCTTTATGTAGAGGCACACTAATGATTATACTGTGCCTTATGGTCGCCTATCAACCACACAGACTATTGTGTTGTGCCTTATGGTCGCCTATTGACCACATTGACTATTGTGTTGTGCCTTATGGTCGCCTACCAACCACACTGACTATTGTGTTGTGCCTTATGGTCGCCTATTGACCACATTGACTATTGTGTTGTGCCTTATGGTCGCCTACCAACCACACTGACTATTGTGTTGTGCCTTATGGTCGCCTATTGACCACATTGACTACTGTGTTGTGCCTTATGGTGGCCTACCGACCACATTGACTATTGTGTTGTGCCTTATGGTCGCCTATTGACCACATTGACTACTGTGTTGTGCCTTATGGTGGCCACCAACCACAGTATGTGGACAGTAGGCAAAGTGTACGAAGCATGTGAACTAATAATGTATGCATCTGATAGATAATGCTGCCACAGTTTATGACCGTGTTAAACGTAACGTATATGAACACTCAGTCACCAGTCTCTATAGCTCGGCAATCTACTCTATCTAATTACTGTGTCTTACTAGACTGAAGCTATTACGTATATGCTCTACAGCTTGTTGCCACTGATTACTGCCCTTATCACCTCTGCCTTGTAATCGCCTAGCTTCCAGCCCTACTGCACCTCACTAAGCCACCCGATAGACTGAAGCTTTGCTCCTCTCACCTAGCTTACTTTGTGCTCGCCACCCCAGTCCTGAATACTGAAACTGTGCTTCCAGGTCCATTGCACATACTCGTAATCGTACAACATGTACCTACCACCAGTCTACACAACACTCCTAATAGCCCTCCTTTACATAATCACGCTACAAGACCTCACCATGCCTCAACATACCCTACCATTGGCTCCTGTACATTACTCGGTCAAGCAGCTCACCAGACCATGCACTCTAATACAAAGGAATCTTAAATTACGTGCAAGACTCCCAAGATTGCATGACTACTTACCTAAAACAGTATCTAACACCACTACTGGCCCTAGTAAATCCAATCGACATCACCTGCAACTCAACAGCAGACTCTTCAGAGAGACTGTTACACCCCCCAAGGCCATTCCCAAGGCACTGACCCCACCAGCTCAACCAACGATAAAAGGGGCGTACATAAATGCACGCTCTATGGTCGCCCACGCAACGGAGATTTCAGACATACTACATAATGGAAACTTGGATTTTCTAGCCATCACAGAATCCTGGCTCCACCCCGCAGCCGGCCCAGCAATTATGTTAGCCATCCCAGATGACTACACCCTCCTCAGACTAGACCGTACCACATCGTGAGGTGGAGGTCTTGCCATCATACATAAAACGAATCTCACACTGAAACCCGATCCACCTCTTAGTACAAACTCTTGTGAAGTCCTCACAGCCAAGCTATCCATAAATAACTCACATTTTGTAACTATCCACCTTATCTACCGCCCACCAGGCCCTATAGGACTCTTCGAAGAAGATCTCAATAATATCCTATCTAATAATCTGAAAAGTACTTCCCAGAAACTCGTACTAGGAGATTTCAACCTAGGACTCCATGACCCCCGAGACTCGAATGCCACACTAATCAATAACTCCCTGGAGGAACTAGGTTTCACCCAAAAGATTACATGCCATACTCATACTAAAGGCAGAACCCTTGATTGGATTGCTGTGCACAATTGCCCCATCTCGATACTATCCACACTACCTCAGCTTTGGTCAGACCACTATCTGATCACATTCGCCTTAGAGGCCCCACCTGCGCTACTCATTGATAATGTAGCCCCAGCAGTCCCCACTAGAAATAAAAGAAACATCACGCCAGAAAACCTCATCCCGCTGATCATACCCACCCTCAATTCTATACCAGACAACACTGACCCATTTACCATGGTAGACGTGTACAATAAAGTGATGCTATCATCCCTTGATGCCATAGCTCCCTTAAAGATTAGAAAAAGCAAACAACGTAAACATGTGAACTCCTGGTTCTCCCCACAACTAAAAAAACTCAGACGTGAGAAACGTCATTGTGAGAAAATATGCAGACTTGATCCTTCAGAGACCAATAAGCGCAACCTAAGTAAGCAATCAGCCCTCTACAAAAAAGAAATAATTTCCGCCAAACAAACTTCCTACAACCTCCGAATCACCCAAGCTAAGTCCATTACTAAAGAGCTCTTTACAATTCTGAAGGAGTTAGAATCTCCTATCCAAACCCCAGACTCCTGCACTAAGGATAAAAACTGGTGTACAAACATTCAAAATGCCCTGTCTAATAAAATCACCACCTTGCAAACGAAGATCCACCATAAAAAGGCTACCCTTCTCGCCATTACGAAATCCAATATTAACGATGTGACAGTGACACCTTCCATCCTGACCCCCTCACTTGATACCACCCCCCACTTCAACTTCCGCAAAGTATCCATCAAAGAGGTTGAGAATGTCATCCTCACTCTTAAACCATCGAACGCCACGGGGACTTATGCCCAGCACAACTTATAAAAGATGCAGCTCTTGAATTATCACCTTTCATCACTAGACTAATAAATGCATCCTTCAACTCAGGCATAATACCCAATAACCTGAAACAATCATGGGTCCTCCCACTCCTCAGAAAACAAAACTTAAACCCCGCCATACCCACGAACTATCGTCCTATCACCACAGTACCATTCTTGCTTAAAATCATCGACAAATTGGCATATTTACAAATCCAACAACACCTAGAATATAACCACCTTCTAGGAATCCGACAATCTGGTTTCAGACCCCAACACGGAACCGAAACCGCTTTGGTTGACCTTAAGATACAAATTGAAGAGTTGAGAGACCAGGGCAAAACCGCACTGCTGCTGCTCCTTGACCTCTCAGCAGCTTTCGATTTAGTCGACCACGAGATTCTGTGCAAACATCTCGAGTCGGCCGCACACTTCTCCCATGAGGCTATAGGCTGGATTCAGTCCTTCCTCAGTGATAGAACAATGCGCGTCTTCTCACAATTAGCGGCTGCTGACCCCACGCCCATCGCCTGTGGCGTGCCTCAGGGCTCCTGCGTCTCACCTACATTGTACAACATCTTTACAAAGCCCCTTTTCGATTATCTCGACGGTCTGGGTATCACCTACACAAACTATGCAGATGATACTCAGATCCTCATCCCGTTGTCGGGGGATTATGACAAGGATTTGGCCTTTGTAAACAGAGTGTACCACATCATTCAGGCATGGATGGCCTCACACGGACTATGCCTGAATGATGACAAAACAGAACTCCTCATTCTTGGTACCTCAGCCAATATCAACAAACTCGGCCAAATTTACTCATCATTCGTAATTGATAACAACACCATCACTGTGGCCAAGGAGGTAAAAACTTTGGGTTTTTACCTAGACTCCTCACTATCATTTAACAAACAGGTAAACGCAATGGCCTCCGCCACTGCTTATACTTGTAAACTCATCCGAGCTGCCAAAGCACTCCTAACACCTAATAACTGCACTACCTTGGCCAGAGCATTGATCCTATCTAAACTGGATTACTGTAATGCCCTTTACGTAGGCAGTAACAAACATATCATAAACAAGATCCAAATCCTTCAAAATAATGCTCTAAGAGCAGCTCTAAGTATCCCCAAGAAACCCCACATCTCAGATACCAGAAGATCTGTTAACTGGCTTTCCACGAAAGACAACATTTTCCTTAAGTCTGTCTCACTGACACATAAATGCCTTCATGACATGGCCCCGAAATATCTGATAACAAGATTCTCTAGACAGGTTTCATACCGCCCCTCCAGAAGTGCCAACGCCAATCTACTACTAGTCCCAAGATTCAAACGGTCCCTGAGGCTGGAGGGAACAGCTTCCCTGTTAAAGCAGCTACTCACTGGAACTCACTACCGCCACCTCTAAGGAAAGACATCCCTTACTTTCATTTCAGGACATACATTATACAATGGATGAAGGACCATGACAAATAATACTCCCTGGTGGCTCCTCATGCCATTATCAGTGCCATCACCAATTGTATTATTGTTCAGTGTACCCCCGCTACCTCCTGCTACTATATAAACTGCACTAGATAAAATATCTTTGATATCTGTTTACCCATGTTACCACTGTATCCCTATTGTAACTCCACGGGACGTTATTTAATTTGCTGTATGTAACTAAGCTGTACAACCCTCTTACTATGTTCGCGCCTTGTTATCCTTGTGGTTATGTGCGCATTATAAATAATAAAACAAACAAACAAACAAACAAACACAGAAGGCGGTAAGGGTTATCGGTCACCGGTAAGGGTACCGGTGACCGTTAACCCTTACCGCCTTACTATGAGATCCCTTTGCGGGACCTGACCTCAACGGCTGGTTTTACCAGCCGTTAAGGAACGGACACGCAAAGGGACCTTGGAGGCAATTACGGTACCGCAATTTGCAGTACCGTAATTGCTGCCTTCCCCATTCCCATTGAGCCCTATGGGGGCCCAAATGGGAATGGAGAAGTGCCATGGTGAATGGGGAATTACCACCACCACACACCTTGGAATGTGGCGGTAATTCTGCCATTCACCATGGCAGACTCGTTACGGTACCGGCGGCAACCACCGGCGCCATGGTTACCGCCTACCGTGTAATGAGGCCCTATAACTCTGAAATAGTCATCCTATAATGATCAGGATTGCATCAACAGATTCATACTAGAGAGAGAGATCTGGTGAGCTGTTCTTGAAGTGGTCACATAGTTGTAATATATTAAATGGGAGGTAAACTGAGTGCAGAAGTTACTCCCATCAGACGGTTTTCTTCATTACTATGCCCCATGACTGCAGAGGGGGATGTCTACTGTGATGTCACTTTTGGAACACTGTCCAATAAAAAAATAAAAATTACCAATTAGATTGGGGAAAGTATGCACACCTCAAAAAGGCACACTACAGGGTTTTCTGTACTATATAAGGTCAAACACACACTCAGGGTGAGACAATTATTCATGGACACTTACTGAAGGGACTGACTAACTGATGGAGATAAAGAAGAAATTATAACAACAGGAAAGTTAAGGAATAGATTTGCTCTCCTTTTGGACCCTTTGATGGATTTTTGATAGAGACTGAAAGTGAGCCCTACCAACAGTTAAAGCCCAGGCCTTCTTCAGTGGAAGAGAAAGCAGACAGACTGTGGAGAAAATCTTACTAGCTGATGCCCACCTGTTCCTAGAGAGGGAAAATTGAACCAGTCTTTAAGACAGTGCAACAATGTCGTTGATTCAGCAAAAAGAAATCCTGATGTGAGTATTATCTAATAGGAAAGTAATCCTGTGGGGAGTGATCCTATTAAAGCAATTGTCACGACCCGTGACCCAGAACCACACTGGCATGGTCACATGACAGGTAGGGTTAGGTCTCGGGGTTCATTTGGGGCCCCGAGGGCCTTACATTATCACCAGGGACTCTGCTTGAGTCAGTCTGGGCGCCTTTGGCGCCAGGCTCATATTTGGAAGTGGACTCGAGAGGACTACTTTTTGTGTGGAAGCCTGCAGCCAACAGGGAGACACCCACACAGTCTAGTCCCTAAGAACCAGACTGTGCGGTGCAGTGTTCTAGGGTGTGGTAGCCCGGACTTCTTTACCTGAACTACTTTACCGGGGTAGGCTATATAAACCACACCCAAGCTAAAGAACATGCTTCGTGTTATTCTACAGCCAGCAGCGTGATGCTCATCGTGTTTAGAGACCAGCACATGGCGTTTCTGGAATCGCGGACCTGCAGTGGAGGCAAAAGAACATCATTAGCAGTCCCAGTTTACCTGCAGCTTTCCATCCTTCGATCCCGGCTGCTTGCGGTCTTCCATCCCGTTGGCAGCATCTTCAGGACATCACGCACGCACCGGAACAAAGCACCTGGAGGGGAGAGAGAAAAAGGGACAACGTTAAACAGGTTACTCACAGCAATCACAGCAGTAACCATAACCTCCTCACCTGGCTGGGCATATCTTTGCCGGTTCCGCTCCGGAAATCACCGCACACCCAGAAAGACCATCGAGACCTGAAAAGGAATAAAGAATACAGGTTAGCTCAAAAAACATTAGCGCGCCGCACTTCGCGCTGAACCTACCTTTCTTCATACGCTCCGCGTCCATAAATCCTGGAAGGAGCCTGACCCAAGCAGCACACCCAGTGAACCTCTGCACACCTAAGGGGGAAACAATCAGGGAAAGACATTAATAGCACGAAAGAAAAGCAAAGGCCTTCAGAGACTGCTATAATCGAACTTACCTCCTTAAAGACACTTGAAGGGGTTGGCACTAGTGAAGTTAACTCGGTCGCTTCAACCCGCAGAAAACTACACGCCCCTGCGCAGAAAGCAGGACAGAGAGCACACCAGACATCATAACAAGGTGAGGAGAGGGCCATCAGGTCGAGTCCAAGGGGCTAGTGGGAGGAAACGAAATCTGTGCCTAAGTCCAGTCCTCCTGTGTTTTCAGGCCCCCCTGCCATAGAAGACATCATCCCGAATTGAGCACATCAGGGGGGAATCCGGCAACCAGGGCATACGGGCGTTCCCGTGGATACCAGGTGAGCGTAACAGCAATTCAAATAAATCCTGATTCTTATACTTTGTTAGTACTGAGGGTTGGGAATAAATAAATTAATTGTCTATCCCGAAAAGTTTGGGAACATTTAAGAAGTGTTTGTGCTTCTGTAAAAGATATATTTTGTAAATTAGGTCAAATAAGTGCAAATAAACCACAGATATGCTATTAGGCAGACTTTCTATATGCAACCAAACCACAGATATTCTATTAGGCAGACTTTCTCAATGCAACTAAACCACAGATATGGTATAATCAGACTTTCTCAATGCAACTAAACCACACATATGCTGTTGGGCAGACTTTCTCAATGCAACTAAACCACAGATATGCTATTAGGCAGACTTTCTCAATGCAACTAAACCACAGATATGCTGTTAGGCAAACTTTCCAAATGCCCCATGGACCCCAACCCCAACCAAACACTATGCCCCATGGACCCCGCCCCCAACCAAACACTATACCCCACGACACCCACCCCTCACCAAACACCATGCCCCATGATACCCACCCCCGCCCAAACACTGTCACCAAGCAGAATATTTCTATTAATGTGGCATTGCTCAAGATAAAAGGGAGAGGGTGACTATTCGCTTTCCATTTCTTTCCACTGTTTAAGGTGCTCATTTAAAGGGAAAAAGGTATAGTTTACACAGCAACTGAAAAGAAACATCACTGAGGGGATATTCTCCAACAAACTACTGCATATACGTTTTCTTGTTTATAAGCCATTCACATACCCAAAGGTCCAATAGCTTGTTATAATTCAGTTGAAACTCTGACGTGTCCATTGTTTTGGTGGGAGGGGGGCATTTTGAATAAAGGGGAAGTAGCAACAAGTGGATAGACACAGATATTATTATGAATTTGTTGTTTTCACAGATGAAATATTCCTTCTGAACTCTCATGCATCCAATGTATGGTGGTTGTGTGCTCAGGCTGAATTAAATGCATAGAGACTTATGGTGAAGTGGGCGTTTCTAAAGCCTCTATTTCCATAACTGTAGCTCTGAAAACTGAAGTGACTAGTGGGTTGATTATTTCTCATCACTGGCCTTGTAAACAATTTGTATATGTTTAATCTGTTTCCATTATTTTTGGTTTGTTAATAGACAGACCTTCTGTGTAACCCTGTGTGTTTCTTGTCCCAAAAAGGGAGGGAAGCAATGAGGAATACATTCTATTTAATTTGGGTCAGAGATTCATGAAGAATAACTTTATTAAATAGAGGAGAATTCTGCATAGCTGCTTTGAGGTGGGTGGAATTTCTCCTAAATTAGATATCGCCCAATTAAAACATCCTACATTTACCATAGTACCCAAACATTGTGAGGGTGAGCGGGTTGCCCCTTAGCTGAGGGTCTTGTTGGATCCCTGTTTCTTTATTTATTTTAATAATGAAAAAGTCTAGTGTGATGTACTCTGGTCTTGGTTCACACCTTATTGTAATCTCCACTGTCATCTGGTTGGGATGTGTGTGGGAACTTTTTATTCATCATTGTCTGTGCCCATCTTTGAGGTTATTTATGATGCCTAAAATAATCCTGAGGACTCATGAATGGGAGTTAGTGGCTAGGGTTTTGACTCATAAGATGGTCATGCACTGTGAGTAATTCTTTACTCGCCATTTGATTGAGTTTTGGAAATCTATGCCGATTGGCTAGTAAAACATTCCAAAAAAAAGTCTAAATGATGGGGTATATGCAATGAGATGATTATCGAGGGTCTCGAAAGCCTTCAGCATTCTTTATATTCAGTTCAGGAACATGTTCCTTTGTGGGATTTAACGCTTTCGCTGCAAATGTTTTTTTTCAGAATTCTGCTCTGTGATGATATTTATACAGTGCATGGATCACTGTGAAGATATATTGGCACTACAACTGCAAACTATATCGGAATAGAACCATAACAGGGTCGCAGATAAGCTAGCAGGCGAACACGATGTTACTGTCTGAGTGAAACACCATAGAGGGTAGCATTACATAATGTAGGAGCCACAACAGAAAAGGCTTCCCTGCCTCTGACAAAATAAAGGATATGGTCATCAAATTAGGTGAACCATAAACCTGATGCTGGCCAGTAATCTGTTGTTAGTTGGAACCATAAATGGCTAAATGAACAATGGTGATGGTCTAAAAGTCGATGCATTTTGTAACTGGTACTGGTGTAATCAAGCTGGCATGCATGGCTTTGGAATATGGCACCTGTAGTGCTTGACAAAAGTTTGCAAATAAATTCGATTTTAGACTGATGAGCTCCAATTTCCTGCATTAAGAAGCAAAGACACAACATGTCTTGTCCTGGTGATGAGGAGGGTGAGGAGCAAAAAAAGCAAGAGTTGGTATCCTGGCGAGTCCAGCTGGAAGTCTAAGTTCATAGGCACAAGTGTAGATAGAAAGCTTGCACCCAAGGGATGCAGGAGGTGGAATTCCACAAATGTATTTCTATTTTGTGAATTGGAAATTATTTTTCTAGCAGTGTAGTATAAAACAACATTTACAACTCTACTCTGAAGATGTTTACTTCTCCTGTTAGCATATGTGTTTTAGATGCTGTTAAGGTAGCTCCTTAAAACTTTGTTGTTGGATGGCTATTTGCTTGCATCTGTCATTGCTTCTTTGCTGCAATTCACACTTAGAGTGAAATGTGAAAATTACCATGTGTCACACTTACATTGAAATGTGAACATTTAGATAGAATTATGGAGATTAGTAATTTGTCACAACATGCCTGCCAACTAGGCAGGTAAACTATAATACCAAACACACAGGATCATCATAGATGTTGAGCACAGCTATGTAAAGTCAACGAGGTAAAGAAAACCTGCTAACCCAACTCTAAAACCTCAACTTTCCACATACACCTTTCATACAAAAACTCACACAACAACATCTCTGCACAGCAATCCCCACGCACTTCAAGGGCCTCATTACGACCCTGGCGGTAAGGGGTTAACGCCAGCGTTAGCTGCGCCGACCCCTTACCGCCAATTACGAGGTCCCGTAGCGCCATGGTGCTTTTAACACCTGCTTTTAGCAGGTGTTAAAATCCATGGCGCTAAGGGACCATGGAGTTAATTACGCCACCGTAATTTACGGTGGCGTAATTAACGCCTTCCCCACTCCCATTATGCCCTATGGGGCAAAAATGGGAATGGGGAAGGGTAAATGGGGATTGGGGACTTACCGCCCCGCCTAGGTCGGAATGGGGCGGTAAGTCCGCCAACCACCATGGCGTAAACGTAGTTTACGCCATGGTGGTAAAGTCACGGCCCAGGCGGTAACTTACCGCCTGGGTCGTAATGAGGCCCCAAGACATTTCAACAACAGACTAACAACACATAACCTGGCACAACAGAACATGGGAATTTGCACTGACTCGAAAACCGCACTTAAGCACAGCGAACAGTGCAAACCTAACTGAAGCTGCCTGCCTGCACGACTTCAAAACTCTCCCTTTCCTATACCCACTACACCCTACTAACCCCCCACCTACTCCCTCTTTTTTACCATACCTCTTTTCAGATCCGCCAGAGCACCTGGGGACCACTTTGGTGCTGACGGTGCGCGTAACAAATACCTTTAAGATTAACATAAACTCACTCCATTCCATTAAGCTTTTTCAGGCAAAAAAGACCCTTTCATGAATATATATCAACTCTCTTTCAATTGCTAAAATTAGATGCTTGGCTGCCGCCACACTCCTACAGTCTGGTAGACTTCTCCTTGCTTCCAAGTAAAAACAGTGGCTTCCAACACAATTTACATCCCAGATAATCAGTGTCTCTCATCTGTCTCTGCTCGTTGTGGTATTTAACATTGGTGCTCTATCGTCATAGGATCAGTTTAGTCTCATTCAGCATTTACAAAAGCCCCCCTTATTTTAAAAAAATGGACATTTACGTATATAGATCCATTATAATTCGATCTCCTTAATGGGTTTTCAGAAGGAGGTATTTAAATTTCATCCATCGTCCCTGTTTCCATCATCCCTCCATGGTTGTTCATGCCTTGAATAGCAGTTCAATTACAAAACCTCTAAAAAGCCTAGTTTGATGATGGCTGTTTTAGTTATGTGATGTGGTTGCTTGTCTCACCGTCTGTGCATGTTCGTATACTTTTCTGATAATGAGATAAGATTCTTTGGGAATAATGTACTGCGGCATACATAGCTACACAGCGACATGACCATAGACAATTTGTTGAAATCAGCTATGCGTTTTGGTACTTTGCAATGCAAAAATGTAAGGGGGTATTGTAAGTGAATCACATTCCACTGGATCTAGCTGATGATATCACAGGAAGTAATCTCACATGAGATTTGGCTGCATCCTAGTGACAACACAGGGCATGACTCTCTGCCTCTGAACGCCATCCAGAAATTGACATTTATGTATTTATTTTTCCATTTGCAAAGCCCTTGGGCATCCAGGCGCTGGCATTAGATATAAAATATATGACAAGTATGAATCTTAGGGATGTGAATAGAAAATTGCATTATTCCAGGAACTTGCTACCAGCAGCATTGAACAATCTGCAACTGCACACATGTTGAGCGAAAGTGTCAACAATTTATGAGCAGCACTGCAGACAGGACTGGGACTCATGGAAGCAATAGGCTAGTGACCTAGGCTGGGTGCTAGCACATGTTAAGGATGGTTCTACAGACATGAGATCTAAGTAGACAAGAGTGTGAATCCTGACAAGGTGAGGGACTGTGTTGACTGAGGCCTCATGGCTTGTGAACCTGTTTTGTTTGTTACAATTACAGAATTGACTTCCTTTTATATGTTCCATAAAAGAGTCAATAGTCATAATCACTACTGTGTGGGATGACAGTGCTATGTTGGTAGTGTCACAGAAGAAAATTGTGGTTTTATTTGTGTAGATTTTGATCAACTCATATTCTCTATCTGTGTTCACTGTGCGACAGAGTAGGGATTATTTTGTTACTGTGGAGAAAAGTGTGTGCAAACAAACCCATCCATCTTGTGTCCTCCACCTACTTAGTATTCTGTAGAGTGTTCTGGAAGTATTTGTTAGTGGCCCAAACAAGGGGAGATAGTTTTATTCTGAGAAAGTGAAGAAAATTGTATAATGACAACTGTCTCCCCTCTCAGTGGAGCTGGAATTGTTTGTCCCTGGAAAAGAGGAAAGCCTGCATTTTACTGACAGGAGGGTCCAAGGTGAGAAAAACAAGGGGGATGGAGCCCGATCGTTTTAGGTATGAGAATTCTGTCACTCCCTCTTTGGAGGTTTTAGGAGACATGAAAGAGTCTGCTGGTGCTGTCAGACAGCTAGCTTGTTGAACTCTAATGCTTCCGAGTGGACAACCACAGCTTGCCCTGCCAGCCAAAAAATAAAATAGAACAGAAAGAAAATCACTGACAGGGAACATGTGGTAAGCCTAGGCTGGAGAAGCTCTCAGCCACCCCCATGTGAAGGTATGGGAAGCCTCAGGGCTCCCTATGTTATTCCACTTTTTGCATGCATCAGGCAAAATAAGAAGGGACACCCCATTAAAGTGACAGTACGTGTTTGATGAGTTTGCAAGGAGGTCATTTGGGGGTCGCCAGGGTTCGCACCACTGAGGTCTCCCTGGCTCCCCCGGTGGTCTCCCTTGCTACCCATAAAAAAATGTTAAAACTTATGTTTTTTTTTTTTTAAATGGAAGCTCCTGGGTTGGGGCCAGCTCCATGTGGCTCTGTGTTTCTGGAGTGGCTGGATTTCTTGTTCACGCCTTAACAAACAAACAGGGGGTTGCGCCAGTGGAACACTTTGAGCAGTGTCCCTAAATAAGAAAGAATAGGAATTACAAATAATTTGTCTTTCTGGACTTCTATACAATAATTGCTAGACTCATTAAAGGTTTATTTCACGCACACTTCAGGGGGTGAGTCACTGATTTAGTCTGTTCTTAAACACCTCAAATTCACAATGCAAACATAAACGTCCAAAACACACTTACAGTAGAATAAGCATCCATGTTGCTTTTTGCAAGTTGCAGTTACAGTATATTTTTTCTGCTTTTGTCTCTGTTACGATCATCACAATGCATTCCATTCCGGTGTCCTCGGTCACTTGACAACATGTTTGTGATATGAGATGGCATTCATAAGGAGCCTGCATACAAGTGTCTCTAGACGCTACAATACAATGTGGGGGAAACAGAGGGACGACAAAAACAATGATCTTACTAGTGCTTGTGTCATTCAGATCGCGCAAGTGCAAGAAAGTGGGAGGGGGAAGTGCCGAGGGGGCAAGGGGAGAGTGCAGGTATCTCAACAAGTGCATCCAGCAGGTTGCTCCTAAGTGCAGAGAGAAGGGACTGTAGGGTTGCAGATACAGACCATAAGTGCTGGGGGAGCTGAGAGGCAGTGCCAGGGCAACTGGACCTGCAGGAGTCTGGGCCTGAATTTAGATGGTAGCCAGGTGACCAGTGCTTGGAGCAGTCAGGACATCAGCAGGGGAGAGAAAGTGGAAGCGAAAAGGAGGGTTTTGAGTTGCTTCCGGAACCAGAGGTGGTTCTGCTCAAGTTTGAGAGAGGCAGGGAGGCTGTTCCAGAGGGAGGCCCCGGCCGAAGAGAGAGATCTGCCCCCAACTCTCTGCATGGCAAAGCGTCTGACCCTCAGAGAGTTGGAAGTGGATGAGCGGAGAGCTCATGAAGAGAGATGTTTAGGAAGAGACAGTTGGAGGTAGTGCTGTCTCACGGCCCAGAAAGCCTTGTGGATGATGCAAAGGGTCTTGAACTTGATCACTGCTGCCATAGAGAGCCAGTGCACAGATTTCTGAGCTGGAGAGATGTGCTCCCTGGGTTTGAGGACAAAGACAAGTGTCGCAGTCCTGTGCTGGAGATGTTGATTAGGTCGGAGAGTAGCGGCAGGCAGATTTAGAGAAGTCCAGACTAGAGAGGACCCGAGGTCTGGAGACAGTGAGCTTCTAGGGAATAGTGCAAACAGGAAGAATACCTCTGAGGAGATACAGCTGATAGTTTGACTTCTTAGAGATATCAGAGATGAGAGGAGAGAAGGAGAAGGTGGAGTTGAAGATGACACCAAGGTTCTTAGCCTCACAGGTAGGAGCAGGAAGAGGGCCCAGAGTGGGAAGCCAGAGAGAGAGAGGAAAGGAGGGAGCTGGTGATCCTATGAGGAGGATCTCAGTCTTACTGCATTAAGGCAGAGATCATTGGCGGCACACCATTCTTGAATTGCTGCCAGCCAGTCTGGTATGAAAGAAGGGGAAGAGGGGCTGAGGGGAGCCTGAAAGAGATCTGGGTGTCATCCTCATAACACTGAAAGTTGCAGCAGAATGTAGTGATGTAGTGGGCAAGAGGTGCCAGGTATTGGTTGAAATGCCAGGGAGAAAGGTTAGACCCCTGCGGAACACCACAAGTAGAGAGAGAGATAGAAGAGAGGAAAGACCCCGGTTGCACCTGAGAGGGTCGGTCAGTGAGAAAGGAGGTCGCCAGACCAGTACCTGATCAGTGATGCCCAGGATATCATGGAGGGGATTGAGCAGTATGGCATGGTTGATAATATCAAAAGCAGAAGAAAGATCGAGGAGAATGAGGACAGAAGGAAGGAAGTGCCTAAAAGCTTGTGTACAGTATAGAAATGTTTGACCATAGCACATCAAGTGGCCCTTGATTTCATTGCGCCACAATTAATGCTTTGTTGTAATGTGTCTATCTTTCCTATCTCCATGGCATGCTGTTCACGATGTGTTTGCTTGTATAAGGTAACGAAACTGGCCTGCTGTTAAATCTCAGTTACCAGTTTAATGGTATCCACTGCAGAATGTAATTTGTTTTCTGACTTTGAGAACATTTGGACATGTAATTGCTCATTTTACTATAGCTGGTGAGATAGCTATAGCCAGTAGGATAGCTCAGTGGGTTGACTGCTCGCTGCTGCGATGTATATGTGATCGGCAGGTTGCAAGTTCGAATCCCGACAAGGATAACTCAGCCTTTCATCCTTTGGAGGATGATAAAAGAGTATCAACACAGGTCAGTGATATTGTATGTACATTTGTTCTATATAAAGCGCTTAAGCGTAAGTGTTTTATAATAATACATTATTATCATTTGGCCTGGGACGTCTGCCTGCATTCACGGTAATTTGGTAATATGGGTCTATACATACCAATATTAATGATACATATGGTGATCCCTTCTTGTATGAACTGTATGCCATATGACAGTGATATCGTAACCACATTTTTCATAGTGTACTTAGGAACAATGCTATGCGTTGCCACTTTCTATTTTGTCAATGTGTGAAAGATCGTGTTACATCACGTCCTGTGATATCACTTCGGGTTGTGGTCAAATGACATGGAGGTCAAGGGTCATGTGAGATCACTTCAGCTACTCCTGGCATTTTGGTGATGTCCCTGATAGTAACTAGCTTCAAAGGATAGTATTCAGCTCCCTGTAGTTGCAGCATGATCTTAAGTTAATGACAAGTACTGCAAACCAACAGACTTGCATTACACAGTTCGGCCCACGTACAGTGGGCATGAATTCAGAGTACAGTCCGGCGCAAGCTATCTGTGTAATATCCACTCCATAGCTACTTTAGTAGAAAGGACTGGAGCACTGTGATTGAAGCACGATTGGCAGCCCTATCTGAACTAGGGACTCATTCAGTGTTGCTTGCTCCCTTCAGTCTAGCACAGGAAGCGAGCTACGGTGTCCTGGAGATATGAGATTTCGGTTCAACTTAACTTACCACATTAGAGCAACTGAGTACAATGTACTCAAAAGAAAGAGACCTTTCCTCAGCAGGCCCAGGTGTTCATTTTCACACAGGCTTCGCCATCTAAATAGTGCAGGCAACAAAGAAGTAACATTCATACCTACAGCATTGCCCATAACAGAAACCGAACTGAGCATGGACTAGGGATCTACCACGATAGAGCAATAGAGGACCAGCAAATCTATTACATCGCAGGTCTGAAAGGACTGGCATCTGACAACCAGCACTTACAACAGCCAAGCAATCCAGGGCCCATGTGTCGGTACAGCTGGTTAAGCAAAGGTTTTGTGTAATTCTTCCTTTCTAACTGGGGGTGCCCATTGGAGTTTTGATAGTCCACTATGTCGTTATATTGCAGCTGTTGGACTACAGCCACCAATGCTGATATTGATCAAGAGTTATGCCGCCTAAGAGTTTATCAGACAGGAAGTATATATCAACTGTCTGTTGCAAAGTGTATTAGTGGAGTAGAGCACGTTTTTGCCAATGGTACCATTTATATTTAACTGTGCACACATATTTATTGTTTGACTGTTATATGATAGAAGTCCAGGAGGAACTGAAGTATGATGTACTCTTTAAATACTTATGTCTCCTATGTATTACCCCACTGTGTGTATTAGTTGTGATAAATTCCATTATTTATTTATTTAAAACATTTATATACAGGCGGCCCTGCTTGGGCCTATTTTAGCACTATCCCACACCTGGGAAGTTTGCCTTTATTTCCACAGTTAAGCATTCTGGGAGCCCTATAACCATTTATTTCTCGTGGAGTCACTATACCTAGGAACAGTAAGAAAATGTGGTACCTTCCTTCCTCTGATTATCCAGGGAGCCCATAAGGAAAACAGCTATGTCTGTAAGTGTGTGTGCCCATCTACTGTTAGACAGACAGGTAGCCTAGTCCTTTCATATTATTCTGGGGTTGTCTTTAGTACCAATCTCCACTGATAAGAAATGGTTTACACACGGCTTACACATGCACACTAGGGGCTGACTGGTGTGCCACAGTCAGGCCTGCATAAGGCTTTAGGCCTGCAGGTTCTTCAAGTAACAACGTGGAAATGAATGCAGATGTTTTGTAAGAAGTGAAGCAATTTAAGGTTTGCTAGTTTGCCTTTCTTCCTTCTTTTCGTGAATTCTTCCTTCCTTACTTTCTATGGTCACACTTCTTTTGCAGCAGGGTTGTCTTCGTGTCCAGCTTTCTTAATTCTTCATTATTTTCTTCCCAAAAGACCTCCCTCTGTTTCTTGCATCATTGTTTCCTTCTTCCTTCCTTCTTCCTTTTCCCCAACACTCCAACCCTTTCCTGAAACGTTTCTTCTTTCCTTTCACTCCTTCCCTCCTTACATTCATTCCCTGTGCATCTGCTTTCTTGCCCCTGTGCCATCCATCTTTCCGATATCCTGCCTTCCAGCATTCATTCTTCACTACTTTTTATTCTTTCCTTTCACCCCTTCCTTCCTTGCTCACACCTAATCATCCAATTCAAGGACAATTGATTGTTGTGCATAATCTGCTAAACAATTATTATAGTGCAGTGGTCACTGCATTATAGTTAAGTTGAGTATCAAGTTCCATAGGAGACCCAAAAAATGAATTACTAATCCTTTTTGACTCGTAGATAGGATTTGGCTGGCATTTTGCAAATAAAATTCTGTGGTTTTTGCCTTCTTACCAAAGCATTAATCTAGCAAACTTTTCCACCATTATCTGAGCTCCTGTCGTCTTGCCCAATTGTCTACTATTGTCTTGTCTCTCCCTGTCTCATATGCTTGCGCCCCTCCCTGTGTCCTTCCCTAGTGTTCTCCCCACTCCCCCACCCTCCTCCTTCCTCTTCTCTCCTCTCCCTACCTACTCTATGGTGCTCTCTGTTTCTCCTATCTTTTGTAACTGCTTCACTATCGACTATCCTGCTCTCCTCACTAACGGGGTAATTCATGGAATAAATATGCGCCGAAAAGGGGAGCGCAAGCGTGAAAATCGCAGCGCACGCGTGCCAAAGCCGCGCACACAGCCGTTGATCGATTCATTGAATGCGCTGCGCTAGTAAAAGCTGGGATGTGCGCCAAATCCGTGGGTGGCGCACACGGGCGCACACGTCACTAAACGGCATGCGCTATGCGCACAGGTAAAGCGCACATAGTGTAGCGCACACAAGAAAAGTGGCCGGAACACAGGGCATAACACGCGGAATGGGGAACAATGCGTGAAAATGTGGGCGTTACGGGGGAAGTACAGGAGGTAAATGCTCGCAACGCCCACACGCGCGCTACCAACACGTATTCATGGAATCGAACAGGGGAAAGGAGTGCGCCAAAAAAGAAGCGCTTATCTGGAAACACGTACGCCAGCAGGAAGCAGGCGTCAGTGGCCCCGCGCAGCATAATAGAGCGCAAAAACAACAAACAAGCTCAGACGCTACGATGAATATACCGTTCCTCTCAGCAGTGGTCGTGGGACCCTGCAGAAGAAGGAGGGTAGCCAGACCCCCACATTTTTTTACCCAGGACCAGCCTTTTTGGGATGCCTGATGACCAGGTGTATGGGAGGTACAGGTTTCCACCACGCATAATCCTAGACCTGGTGAGGGAGTGGGAGGATGACCTCACAACACCCACACAGTGCTGGGAAGCACTGAGCCCCTTGGAAAAGGTGCTCAATGTACTGCACTTCTTGGCACCTGGTTCATTTTAGCGGACAAGTGCCATAGTAGGGGGAGTCACAGGCCACGCAGTCACGCTGCCGACACCAGGTGTTGGCCATCATGACTGCACGCCCTTCAGTCCGCAGGCACATATACATGCCCAGAAAACCTGCAGAAAGGCAGGCTGTTGTCCAGCAATGTTACCCAGTGGCACACGTCCCCAAAATCCTAGGTGCCATTGATTGCACCCATGTGGCTCTACGTCCACCCAGGGCCACTGAGCATATTTATCGGAACTGCAAGCACTGGCATTCCATCAACGTGCAGGTTGTATGTGAACCCAAGGGAACCATCACCTCAGTATATGCCAACTATCCAGGGTCCAGCCATGATAGTTTCATATTCAGAATGTCATCCCTAAACCGGGACCTGGAAGATGGCCGGCATGGCGACACATGGCTAATTGGTGAGTATAAATGCCTCTGCACATTCATGCATGCCAGAAACTGAGAAATGGGAAAACACCACTAATGACAACCATTATCACCTCCCCAGGGGACTGTGCCTACCCTCTGAGCACCTACATGATGATGCCAGTTCGGAACCCCACCACACCACCCGAGGTAAGATACAACACAGCCCATATTGCAACCCGGGGCATAGTGGACCGCACATTCGGAGTGCTCAAGTCACTCTTTCGCTCCCTTGACCGCTCTGGTGGGCAGCTGCTATATGCACCCCCAGTAGTCTGCAGGATCATAGTGGCAGCATGTGTCCTGCACAACGTTGCAACCCGGCGGGGTGTGCTAGTGGACATGGTGGTGGCCCTACATCCCCAACCACATGCACGGCCGCTGCACATTGGAGGCGAAAGGGCACATGGTGAGGCAGCCCGGACCCAGCTTGTGGCAAATTACTTCACCTAAAATCCCACTCTTGCAGAGTGCACACAGGCCTGGCACATACCAGCTGACAATCAATGATGATAACAAAAGGGACAGTCAACTGTCACAACCATACCAGCCTGAGATTGTTCACCTGGAAGTGCTACATTTTGTGCATCCCTAGCTACTCAAAGACACCCAATGCTGTGTCACAAAAAGGCACAAATTCATGCAGCATGAAGGACTACCCCCTTGCAAAATACCACATCAAAATAGTGGCATGTCACCCAACACCTCCCCAACACACCATGGCATGGCATGCAATGTAAAAGCAACCAAATGAATGCACAACACATGACACAAATGTCACAAAGTGCACTGTCCCAAATGGAAACAGGCCACAGATAATTTGCTCTCAATAATGAATAAAAAAACAACACACATGAACAAATACTTACCAGCAAGAGATAACATCAGTACATGTTCAAACAGGGGCAATATATGAGAATTAAAAATCAAAGTAGTGCAAGTGTCACAACCTCACTAAGGCAGCACATCGACCCCTTCCAACTGCAGAGTGTTGGTGGCAGGCAAATGTTTCAGTGTACTGCATACAACATGAACTGCATCTGCAAAGTAGACAGGCTTGTTAAGACATGATGAAGGTACATGTATATAACAAAAAGTCATGGATGTAGAACCATACATAAATCCACCATGCAGTGTAGATTTCTAGAACAACACCCACTAGGGATGTATACACAGATTTGACTACAGACTGTCCATACAAGTTATGGGAGCCCAATGTCACTGTGTAAGTTACTATCACTTGGTCACACCCTTTGCAAGCCCATGGACAGGGGAAGCAGGAGGGGTATGTGTGTCAGGAACCCAAGCATCTAACCCAAAGACAGGACAAGCCTGCATGTGCCCAGCTGGAATACACAGTGGATGCCTACGGGAGCCACACAAAGCACCATACTGTTAAAAAAAAGCCCATGTG
Source organism: Ambystoma mexicanum (assembly GCF_040938575.1). Classification (NCBI taxonomy): domain Eukaryota; kingdom Metazoa; phylum Chordata; class Amphibia; order Caudata; family Ambystomatidae; genus Ambystoma; species Ambystoma mexicanum. The sequence goes on along the minus strand of NC_090937.1, from coordinate 1,382,819,564 downwards.
GGGACCGGGGGGGGCACCGAGGAGGGACGAGGTACAGGGTGCACCCCAACACCCACATGTGTGGCTGTTGAAAAAAACCAAAAATACCTCCATGGGCTCATGGCCTGCATGGCTACGCTACAGTGGGAGAACTGCCGTCGCTGTGGTGGTACATCAGAAGGTGGCCGTGATATGGGAGGCAGACCATGCAAAGCCCTGGCATGCTCCTCCATGGTAGCAAGCATGCGGGTCTGAAAGGTTTGGTTCTGCAGGATGATGGTACGGAGATCCCCATGCAGCACCTCACGGGTATCACACATTTCTGCCTGCGCGTGATGCCCGGATCTCCTGACGGGTTGCCTGGTGCTCAGCTGAAAGTGTACGTGTCAGCTGCTCCAGCTGCTGTTCTGTCCTTGTACTCCGGGACAACTCAAGTTCACCCAGAGTATCTCTGAGGGACCTGTGTTCTAACCTGAGGGCTTACCTGTGGGCCTGTGACTCTACAGATATGGCTGTGTGCAGAGTCTCCAGTCCAGCCCATCGGTCCCTGTCGGACGCCAACATGTCCTCCCTGTGAGTGGCAAATGGAGTCTGTTGCCTGCAGCTGGAGCTCCACATGCCTTTCAGGGGGCAGAATGGAAGTGGCCACTCTATCCATTGCCTGAGCCATCATTTCACACAATGCCCCCTGTTGTGCTGCTATAGTGTAGATGGAGTTCTCCCACACAGTATTGGCTGGTGGTGCATGGCCACCATGTTGGCGGGCACCACACCAGGTTGGGGCAAGGTGATGTGCACCTTGCTGTGCTGGCACTGCCTGAGGCTGCAGGACTGCATTCCTCCTTTGATCTGCTGGCCCAGGAACAGGAGCAAATATTGTGGAGTGTGACCCTGCATCCGTAACCGCCACAGGCGGACTTTCCAACACTGAATGCCCCATAGAGGGGTCTACCCCGGTGCAGGTGGGTTGGACAGAACAGCATCCCTGCCAGAAACACTCACCTGCAACGGCACATATGTCTCAATGTCCGATTCAGCACCTGATTCGTAGAGGTCTCCGGAGGTGTACCCAGGAGACACCCGTGGACAATATGGTCTGTAGGAGTAATGGGTTTTCACCCACCACCACCCCACGTCCTCCACTGGTGCCCGGTTGTGGCTGTGAGTCCTCCTGGGCCTGCCCCATCTCCTCCTCCTCAATAGCATCAAGTGCCTCATCATCTGCAAAAACATGAAAGATAACAAATGGAAACAGGCATGAGCACGATAGCACACGCACATAGGCATGATGAGGCAGAGATCCAGTACATAAATGACACATGTCGCACATGACAGTAACTCTGGCATGCATGCACTGTCAATGAGTTGGAAGGGGAGGCAAAAAGCACACACTAATGACTGCAAGATGGAAAACCAACACATGTGCTGCATGCTAGATAGCACTGGCATCAAACATTAGCCTGTGAGTGGCATGGACAATCCACATACATGACACATGCCAGCACACAGACGGCACGTACCATAGCCATGGCAGATTTGACAAGGACACCCAGATGGTAGCAAATCAGTACTGTCACCCATCCATGTGAGATGGACATCGTGAAATAAAACAAGTAAAAAAAAGAGTGAGAAAACACACATGTGCCACATGCTGCAACAAAGCCAATGTTCACTGATGAAGTGATGGCAGGTACATGGATACATCAATGGTTGGTCACTTCGACATGAGATGATACAATTGTCATTTTCAACATTCAAACAGGGCCCCAAAATGATAGTGTGCAGGCCATGTGTAGGTGCACATTACTCAATCAGCCTGATTGTAGAAATATTTCCCCTAATAAATCAAGAAATGTGGGCCATTGTGTGGTGTAATCTATGATAGAAGTATGTCACATTTGGGACAGTAGGCCACAAAAATGTCTGGTAAATATGCTAATCTTTTCATCAATCAGGCTGAATGAAGAGTAAAACAGTAGGAACAATGTTGTGGCAAGAGGACAGCTGATGGCTCAGTGGATTAATCATGTGCAAAAAGTGAAATGTGGTCAGAAGGGATACTGTGAAACGGAAACACAAGTGCGGGGAATGGTTTTGAGGGACCACATGGGTGACCCATAGCAGTCAGGACTTGACAGCCTCACCTGGCACTCAATCAGAACACATCACCCAAGTAAAATACACATGGATTGCACACACATGCATGGTCACTCACCGGACATTGCTTCAAGATCTGGTAGGTCTCCCACGTCTTTGATCTGATCCTCTGTGATGAATGCTCCAGCGACAGACTCATGTTCAGTGAGTTGTTCCTCCTCTGGTGGAGACCCACCGCCAGTCACCAGAGTAGAGGCATGATTTGAAGCCAGCTTGTTATTTGCTCTGCGTTTCAGGTCATTCCAGCGCTTAGAGCAATCATCAGCTGTGCGCTTCACAAATCCAAGGGAACTAATGTGGTCTGCGATGGTCTGCCAGTGGGCCGTACGTTGAGCAGTTGTAGTCTTGCACCCTGCAGTCACCACCATTTCGCGGCCATGGGCCGACACATAGCCTACAAGTGCATCTAGTTCTGCATCATTGAAACTAGGCTTCCTTGACGTGCTGGAGTGGGTAGCCGTGTCTGGGGTCCCAGCCTGTACTGCAAGAGCAGCCTTTTTCCTCTTGGAACTCTGAGTGGCTTACGCCACTCTGGTTGGTAGGGGCAGAAGTGCAGGTGGACTGGGCACTGGAAGTTGCCAAAGGCACGATGACCAAAGGTCTCACTGCAGACATTGGCTGCTGGGTGATGTTGGCAGGCCCAACGTCAGTGTGATGGACTTAGACCGACACTGTCCCAGCTAGGACACTCGGAGCTGGGGTGGATTGAGCTGCAGCTGCCCCTGCAGCCTCCTCACCCTGGCTACTTGGGGCAGCAGATGACATTGCTGCCCCAGATCCACATGACCTGGTGACAGCAACTTTCACTGCCACACGTGGCTTAGACTTGGTGACACGGAAGTCAGCCTGGGAGTCATCCTGTGCCGGTTCTGTTGACAATATGGGCCAGTTTAACAGGGCTGAGCTGGGATGGTGTCAGCTACATCTCCCTGAAACATTGGGGGGGCATATGTGTCCCTTATTGGACCTCCACACACTGGCCTCTTGGGCCACCCTGCACTTCCTGGCCACGTCCCCTACCGTGCCCACGTCTTTGAGGTTGGCCACCTTTGCCTCCCTTACTGCTTGGTCACCTCCCAACCAATGCACTGATGTTGTTGTGCGTATGGGAGTTGCAGTAAACAATTGTCCTGGGCAATTGGGGTGAAAGGGGTAGGGTACTAGATGGAATTAGTACCCTAGTGCTCTAGCAACGCTGTCTGTGACCCCTGGGGGAAGATGACGGGTCACGCAACGCACAGGCACCCTGAAAACAATATTTAACGTGCACGCAACCCCTGGTAGACCACGTGCGTTGAAAAATGAACCCGCACTACGCTGTGGCACCCAGAAACACAAAAATAAGCGTACGTGTGGTACTCGCAGCCTACAATGACCTCTGAATGGGTACGCAACACACGGGGGCAACCACAGTTGTAAAATACGTGCGCGACTCACCGTCTGCCTGGAAAAAGAACGTGAAAAAGACGCACGTGTGCGCATTGGCAACAACACCGCCAAAAGAAGAATTGAACGCTGTCTGAGTAAACAGTGAGTACGAACTGGAACCGTTGAGAAGTTATCGTCTGTGAACCGACAAGAAGTACAAGAATCACCCGCTCGCTAAATGCACGTACAACAAAATGGCGTCCTGTATGTACCTTTTAAGCCAGCCCACACATGCAACGTCACTTACGCGCGTACGTGCTAAGGCCCTTTCCTCCAATTGCACGCAGTGACACCCGGATTTGCAGTTTTTGCACGTGTACAATCAACATGCACCCGTGTTGAGGGAAACGCCCTTTCGCGTCACATCACAGGCACACTTACGTGCTAAGGGCCTTTCCTCGAATTACACGCAGACGTGCAGTTTTTTCACATGCCAAATCACTCCGTATCAAGCTGGCCATGCAACAACACATGGAAGACCACGCTCATGCCCAGAAGGCCATTTTCCTGCCCCCCAAATCCCTGTGAAGCCTTCCACGAGCCATCTGCTGCTGCCTGCCTGCCTGCCTGCTGCCACCGTGCCCTGCCATTTGGTGCCTGCACATCTCACATCTGCAGGGGTCCAGTTGCAGTGACCATCCCTGCTGGAACAGAAGACTCCTGACTGGTGTTCCATCACTTCACAGCCCAGCCCCAGGACCCAGTTGCCCACCCACACCTGCCTCGTGGGTTGCCATGTCCGACACAACACCTTCTGGCACCAGTGGAAACTCCCAGCCAGAGAGGCAGAGGGCTGCCACCTTCACTTCCGAAGAAGTTGGCATCCTGGTGGAGCGAGTCCTGGGGCATTATGATGCCCTCTTCACACCATCGCGCACCGACAAGGAAGGACGGAGGAGGATCTGGACGGACATAGTGGGTGCCATCAACGCGGATGGGGTGGCACCCCGAGACCTGAAGCACGTCCAGAAGCGCTGGGAGGACTACAAGTCCAGGACCCGGGGCCAGCTTACCAACCAGCAGATGAGGGTCCTGGAGTGCCTTCGCCCGGTGCTTTGCCACCAGATCCGCAGGATGCAGGCCCGTCTGGAGTCGAGCGGTAAGTGGCCATGCATTGCTGTGTGAAACAGGGCATGTTGCAGTGTGCTGGTAGTCAGCTACTTGGCTGTATGTGTGATATTGGCCATGTATGGATGTGTGTGTCCAGGGACATCATGGTGCTGCATGTGAGACCAGTCATGCATGAACCACATGGATGGTGCATGTGTTACATTGCTACATGCGGGGCAACATGCGTAATGCACACATTAATGCATGCCTGTCTCTGGACATGGATGGGGTGTGAGAGATGGGTGCTGCTGTCAAGGACATGTATGGTGTACATGTCTATGTGTTTGAGTAGCGTGTGTGTGACTTGTAAACCCTATGGATGCATGACACATGTCCGTGACTATATAGCGATTCACTGAGGCAGCCTAGTCATCCTTGTCTCCACTGTGTCTGGGATGTACGAGGCCAGATGGATAAAAGTACGGTGATGTGTGTGCATGTGATCAGTATGAGCCATGATGCATGTGAGTTTCCAACCACCATCGTATGTTTCAACAGTTCTTTGGACATGAATGCAAATGTTCTTTGCATGCGCCATGCCTGTTACTGCATGTGTGTTGCCTGCACTGACCCATGTGTTGTGGAGGTACATGATGGAAGTGAGGTTTGACAGTGCCACTCATGTGCTATTGCTTCCTGTCTATGGGACTATACCCTGATGCTTGTGTTCTATGCCTCCCTCTATACACAGGGGCGAGTGAAGAAGAGGGCGGAGACGGCGCTGTGGAGCAAAGCGGCGGGGATGCATCCACCGGCCAGCGCCGCAAGGCCCAGTCACCCTCCCAGGAATTACCATCATCCGGGAGTGAGGTGACTGGTGCCGCGTCTGCCACTATGGCTGAAGTGGAAGGGGTGGGTGAGCCCCCACAGGGGCTTCCAATGGCAGAAGATGGTGTGGAGACATCCAGGTTGGTGGTTTCCACAGAGGAGGAGGAGGCCGCTACTGAGCCGCACATGGGGCCTGGTGGGGTTGGTACCACTGGTGCAAGTGGTGCAGTCCAGGTGCAGGGGCAGGAGGCAGCACAGATCGCCGTGGTGGTACCTGTGTATGTCACTGTCCCTGATACTGTGACTGCACCACCATGCACCAGCACCAGCAGGGATGCCCCATCCCAGGCCCATCCGCAGGTAGGGGGGAGGTCCACGTCATCTGATACTCCTCTACCTGCGGACGAGGGGACCTGTGACCGTATGGAGATCGTCCCGATTGGTGTCGCGTTGCACAAGCGTGACATTCGTGATGACATGCATGCTTCCTGGGGGGAGCACACACGTCATCATGAAGAGCTGCGTGCCAACGTGGCCCATTTGGGAGGGTCCTTGGTCGGGGGTTTCGTACATGTGTCGAGCACTCTGGCGGCCCTCTTCTCTTCTGTAGAGACTATGCGCCAGTCGTTCTCCATGCCGTCTTCCAGCCCAGATTCCACCAGGGCCCCCTGTGGACCTGCCCTGACCAACAGAGCCAGCTCTGTGGAGATCCCATCCCTGCCACAGTCGGGAGTCGGAGGTCCAGCAGGGGTGGACACCCCAGCAACTGGACCCCAGCAGTTGGAGGATGTGCCGGCAGCATCGGGCAGGGATGGGATCTGGATGCTGTCGTGCTGGCAGAGGCAGTTGCATCAGAGGCAGCGTCAGGCTCAACGTGGGAGGCATCATGGCTCGGGCCCATCAACATAAAAGAGGCAGGCATCGGCCGCAGGGCAGGAGGACCCTGGAATGGGAGTGTCTTCCGTGTGGCAGCAGTTGGGCCAGTGGATAGATACGGAGCAGCGGCGAGCAGAGGAGACACGGCTCACTATGGTCAGGGCGGAGAACTCCATGCACAGGGCGCTGAGGCGGGCTGAGTGCCTCGAGGGAATTCGCAGGGAGTTGGAGGTGGACATGGCGTCATCCCTGTGAGACCTCGGGGCCAGGGAACAGGCCCGCCTCCAGGACATTGAACAGGAGTTCGATGATGCCCTGTTCCGGGAAATCAACTAGTGAGCCGTAGGACTTGCCCACCGCCATTGTATATAGTTAGTTAGTGTTAGGTTTCATTTATGTTTTTTATTTCATTTGGGGCGCTTGGACTATGCCCCACCTTCTTGTTGATAGTTCTTTATTAGGTAGTCTTTTTGGTAGGTTTCATTTCAATAGTTGGGCACATGGACCCTGCATTTGTTGTTTGTATATAGTTGAAAAGTGGATTTATCATAATTTTATTTCACCATGGAGCAATGGATTTTACTTATTCCTTTCCCTTTGGATTTGCTTTGTTGGATGGAGACTTTGGACACATCTTCATTTGGATTTATTTTGATTCTGATTTCATATATTTTATTCATTTTGGGACATGCTGTATTTTATTTCTTATTTCCATTATTGTGTGTTTTATTTAATTCCCTTCATTTTGTGTTCAATACATTTTTGTTTCGTACTTCAATTTGTGGTATTCTCTCATTGGTTTCATGCATGTCACAATGTGGGTTTTCACATTCACTGGCACCCATTGTGTGTGTGTGTGTGACGGACATGTGTTGATGTACATACTTGCCATTTGGGTTGTGTCATGTAATGGGCATTTCAAGGTGAGATGGATGGAATACTTGGTTGGCTCTTTGGACAGGGGTGGCGTGCAGTGTTCTTTGGGTGGCCATAAGGCCCATGATTGTGGATCATGATGACGTGTTGGGAGGGGCATGAGTCGGGGCCTGCTGCCAGGTGCCTGTCACTGCTGGGTGGGGGGGTGCAGGGGAACATGTGTCAGAGCCTGCTGGCAGGTGCCCATCACTGCTGGGTGGGTGGGAGTGTAGGTGGACATGAGTTGGGGCCTGCTGGCAGGTGTCTGTCACTGCTGGGTGGGTGGGGGTGCAGGGGGACATGTGTCGGGGCCTGCTGCCAGGTGTCCGTCACTGCTGGGTGGGTGTGTGTGCAGGGGGACATGAGTCAGGCCTGCTGCCAGGTGCCCATCACTGCTGGGTGGGTGGGGGTGCAGGGGAATATGAGTCGGGGCCTGTGATACTCCCTGCGCATCCCCAGTAATACACGTAACCTGCTCGCCCAGCGAAATCGAGTGTGAAACTCCAAGCGCACCCCTCAGAATACACGTAACCCGCTCGCCAAGCGAAATGGCATGTGAAACTCCACGTGCACCACCAGAAATACACATACCCCACTTGCACAAGGCCTATTGCGTGTGAAACTTCCTGCACACCCCTAAAATACACGTACCCCGCTCGCCCAAGGACTATCGCATGTGAAACCTCCCGCGCACCCCCAAGATACACGTACCCCGCTCGCCGAAGGCCTATAGTGTGTGAAACTTCCCACGCACCGCCAAGATACATGTACCCCACTCGCACAAGGCCTATCGCTTGTGATACTGCCCGCCCACCCCCACTAATACACGTACCCCGCTCGACCAGCGAAATTGCGTGTGAAACTGCACGCGCACCCCAAAATACATGTGCCCTGCTCGCCCAAGGCCTATCACGTGTGAAACTTCCTGCGCACCCACAAGATACATGTACCCCGCTCGCACAAGATCTATCGCGTGTGATACTCCCCGCGCACCCCTCAGAATACACGTACCCCGCTCGCACAATGCCTATCGCATGTAATACTCCCCGGGCACCCCTCAGAATACACGTACCCCGCTCACCCCAAAAATGTACTGTACCAGCCCTGTGAACTGGTGCAGGGTTAGCGCGGCCCTTTGCGCAGCATTGGGGATTTCAATGCTTTATCCTTGCGCAAGGGGCGTTCTTGGGGGTGTAACTGGCGCTGCGGGATGTTCTCTGCACCAGCGCTCAAAATGGCTTTGATATTCCATGAATACGCAGTACGCCAGAATGCAGTTTAGCGCACACGGCTGGCGCATGCTGGCGCACGCTATCTCTCTGCACCGCTTGCGTGCGCTGCCTCTGCACTGAAATATATGAATTACCCTGTAGATCTGGTAGAAGAAGTTTAAAAAGGACATCCTGGTCTCCAACCCAGGCCTCCCTATCGCTGACACCTATACCAGCGCATTCTCCAGGAAAACCCTCGCCGACATCCTTTTTGTCATTTCCTCGCCAGACCTATGGACTCTTCATATGGTCTCTGTGCTTTCTCCTTTCTCTTCTTCTCCCATTAATGGTGTCACCCGGTGGGAGGCCATCCTGGCCCCCTTCCACTCCTCTAAGGTCATCATTAATGTTTACCTAAATGGTACAGTCTTGGTCCAAGTCAATCAGGCCAACCTTCTCCTCTTTGATTGATGTTTCCTGCACCTCATCAATTTCCTTTCCTCTCCTTCTGTCCCCTCTCTTCCCCCCACAGCTTCCTTGCCTCCCCCTACTGTCTCCTCCTTGGCTACCTTGGCCACTCCCACTTCCTTTTCTGCCCACCCCTCGGGTTTCTTCTACACCTCCGCAGTGCGTACCTCTGATTTTTACCCCTCCCCTGAGGTCTTTCAAAGAGGGCAACCTTCTCCATATTGCCACTCTTAACACGTGCTCTGCTTTGAAACACTCCTCTGACATCTGCCACCTCCTAAAAGAACTTGACCTTGATGTCCTTGGTTTCACGGAGACATGGTTAACGACCAGCTGTGTTACAAGTATTGACAATCTCCTCCCTGATGGCTACAAGATCCTCTCTGCTTCGAGATCCAACCGCTCCAGAGGGGATATAGCCCTGATGTTCACCAGGTGGATCTGTGCCTCTGTTATTCCTACACAGGCCTACTCCTCTTTCGAATGCCTCATCTGCAGGCTCTCTCTCTCTCTCCTGGCCACTCCCTGACTGTGGCTACCATCTATTGGCCACCTGGTTAGATCTCCTCCTTCCTCTCTGGGTGGGTGGACTTTTCCAATTCCCACCTGGTCTCTACCACTCAACTCCTACTTCTTGGAGACTTTAACATCCATCTGGATGCTCCTGTCATTCCTTCCTCCAAAACACTGGAGTTTTTTTTTGCAAAATTTTTCGCAAATTCCGCAACTCTCTCTCACTCTCTATTCTCCCCTCTGTCCCGACTCACTCTGCAGGGCACACTCTGGATGTTCTGATCTCTTCAGACCTTCCCCTTTCTATCCCTCTCACCACTCCTCTCTCCTGGAGTGATCACTTTCTCCTTTCCTCCCAGCACATCCTCTCTACCCCTCAGTCCAAGCCACCTCCAGCACTGCCACCCACCTTCTAGGTTATCCAACCCATGTAGCTTGTGTCAGTTGACACAGCCCTTTCCATGCTCCGCTCTGCTATATCTGATACTCTTGATGTTCTTGCCCCTGTCGTGAGGATCTGCTTAAAGCCCAAAGCCAAGTGCAACTCCTGGTATGACTCAGACCTCGTGAGCCTCAAATGCAAGTGTTGGGTGGTTGAGAGGAAATGGCATGCTTCCTGTACATCCTCTGACAAACTGGCCTGCCGCCTACTCCAAAGGCAATACTGGCTCTCTGTTCACACCAAGAAGAGAGCTCACATCCAAACCTGTGTCTCTGCGGCATCTAACAACTCGGCCGAACTCTTTAAAATCTGCAAGGAACTGGCCAATCCTGCTGTGGTCTCCACCTCTCTGATACCCTCCCAGGCACTCTGAACGGCTCTGGCTTCTCATTTCATCTCTAAAACTCAGGACATCATGTCCTCTCTCTCTTCTCTTCCTCTCCCCCTCCTCCCTCTACTCCCCACTCTTCCTCTGGCCCTTCTTCGGCCACCTCTCCTCCCTCCTTCCCTGCCTTTCCCCTGTTCTCCCCTCACAAGGTTTCTAGGCAAGTCTGACCTAGGAAAGTCTCGTCAAAACAGGTTCATCCCGGCTCCTCCAAAACAATCATGTACCAGATTGACACCCTGCCTCCTGCTCTGGCTGACTTCTGCAACCACTCCTTCACCACTGGAGTCTTCCCTTCCCTTCTGAAGCACTGTGCACACTCTTCTTAAGAAACCCTCTGGCGACCCGGCCTGCCCGGCTAACTATTGCCCAACCTCCATCACTCCTTTCCTGGGCAAACCCCTGGAGCAGCTGGCCATTTCCCAGCTTAATCTTCACACGGAATCTGTTGATTGCCTCGAAGAACATCAGTCCGGCTTCAGGGCTGCCAGAAGCATGGAAACCGCTCTCCTGAACATCTGTGAATAACTGCACTCCAACCTTGATTCCAACACCCCCTGTGTCCTTATCTTTCTTGATCTCTCTTCTACATTTGACACTGTCAACCATGCCATTCTGCTCAACCGTCTCCATGATAACCTAGATATCACTGATCAGGCCTAGCTTTGCTGACTTCTTTCCACTCCGATCGACGCTCCTAGGTCCAACTTGGGACCTCCCTCTCCTTGCTCTCTATCTCTACTTGTGTTGCTCCCCAGGGTTCTAACCTCTCCCCCTGGTTGTTCAATCGATAACTTCTTGTCCACTGCATTGCTGCTCTCTGCCCCAACCTTCAGTGCTATGCGAATGACACTCAGCTAATTTTTAGGCTGCCTTCAGCCACCTCATCCCCTTCTCTCATCTCTGACTGTCTGTCTGCTGTCCAGGAGTGGTGTGCCACCAATGATCTCTGCCTTAATGCCAGTAAGACTACGATTCTCCTCATCGGCAAACCCGCTCCCTCCTTTCCAGTCACTCTCTCTGTGGCCTCGCTCAGCCCTCTTCCTGCTCCCACCTGTGAGGCTAAAAACCTCAGGGTCATCTTCGACTCCACACTCTTCTTCTCTCCTCACATCTCTGACGTCTCTAAGAAGTCACACTACCAGCTGCACCTCCTCAGAGTTATTCTTCCTTTACGTCTCTTCCCCCAGAAGCTCACTGTCTCCAGGACTCAGGATCCCTCTAGGCTGGACTATTGCAACAGCCTCTTTCTAAATTTGCCTGCCTCTACTCCCCACCCTCTGAAACTCATCCAAAACAGGACTGCAAGACTTGTCCTTGGCCTCAATTCCAGGGATCGTATCTCCCCAGGACTGAAATCTCTGCACTGGCCCCCAGTGGCTGCGAGGATTATGTGCAAAAGCCTCTGTAATGTCCACAAGGCCTCCTGGGGCGTGGGGCCTCAATAGCTTCAACTCTCTCTTCCTTAATATCTTCCTTCTCAAGCTCTTCTCTCGTCCATCTCCAACTTCCTCAGGGTCAGTTGCTTCTCCAAGCAACAAGTTGGTGGTAGATCCCTTTCTTTGGCTGGGGCCTACCTCTGGAACAGCTTCCCTGCCTTTCTGAAGTTTGAGGAGAACCATATCCGGTTCCTGAAGCACCTCAAGACCTTCCTCTTTGCTTCTGCTTTCTCTCCTCCTCTCCCCTGCTGAACTCATGGCTGAAACTGCTCTGGTCACCAGGTTACCCTCTGTTCTTGAGCCCAGGTCCCCTCCCCACCAGTTGCACACCTGCACTGCCCCCCTGGCAACCCCTGCACTCTGGGGCTGTTTCTGTATCCTTACAGCCCCCTACCAGCACTAAACACCTAATGTCTGCACCTACCCATGCACCTGCCACCAGTTGGCCGCCTTTCTTATTTATTGTTCTTATTTATTGTTTTTATGTATTTACTGTTTATCCTATGTACTGCACTTCCCCCCCCCTCGCACCTTTCCCTTGGCCCACTTCCCTGCGCTTGCGCAATCTCAATGTCTCCTGTCCTATTAAGATCATTGTCTCTGTCTTCCCTCTGATCCCCTCCCTTGACTTGTCGCACCTTGAAACACTTGTGTATATTGCGCATTATAAATGCCATCTCATATCATATCACTTAAATCCCGCACTCGCCCTGCACCTCCCCAGAACGTTTCGGAAAGAACTGTTAAAGAATTGAGACTTTATTAAGAAAACAAAAAAATTCACTTTCAGCTTAGTCCCCATTCATTTTCCTATACTTTTCCTATACTGGGAAAAGTCAAATTTTTGCTTAAGCGCACAACCCAAACCACGGAATAGGACCAGGTACAAAACAATGAGGGCAAGAAGTGTTGACTCGATTTCTGGGGGTTCTGGGGTTATTGCCCCCTGTAGTTTTTGAAATATTTAATAGATAATGGCGTGCTCCATTCTCCCAAAATTATAAGGATATCTCCCATAGTGCTTTTCAGCAGAGAGGCTTTTTAGAAATGAAAAAACGCCATCTGTTTGGGGTTTGATGCAAGTGATATTCGTGAATATTCCTTTTGGAGGAGGAGAAATAATTAAATGTCATAAGCATCAGGCTAGAGGAGAGGAGGGTTTAGAGGGCACAATGTGAAACTGGAGTTGGGGGGTGAGGTGGGAACCAAGTTCAGAGCTCACTTTTGCCTATTTGGGGTTATTTTTGCATATTTTGGGTTATTTTTCAGATTCAGGTTTATTTGTTTTCATATTCGTGGTAATGGCAGTAAACTGAATCAGGAATAAAAATATATCACATGTATAGTAACCGTGAATACTTTTGAAATATTCAAGGTTATTTGTAGTCCATTGCTAAAATAACTGCAGTTATGGAAGCGAGTTACAAAAACGAAATTAATACAATTTGACAGCTACATTGAGGTGTGGGGTAACCTATTGTGGCAACATGTCAAGGGGAGCAATATGGCCCTGGCCATGAACATGAAGGTCGTGCTCACTGGTCAGGGCTGAAGGAATGAAAGCCTTGGCCACCTAGTAGGTCAGTAGTATTTTAAATTATATACTGGGCAAGGTGGAAGACCCTGGCTAGTGGGTCCGAAAGACATATACACTGGCCACAGCCAAAGGTCATGGCCACCTATTGAGTTCACAAGAAACATATTGATGGAATATGTAAAGTGGACACGGCCAAAGGCGGTGTCTAGTGGCCCTGTAGTGTTTTAAAATATACAATGGGCACTTCCGACAGTTGTGCTCACTCGCCTGGGCTGAATAACCTGGCGTATGGGCCCAAAAGACATTTAAAATGGCCACATGACCACCCAGTGGGTCCAAAATAAACACATTGGGGAATGTCGTAAGTAAGAAGAAGGGGTCGGACAAAGGGTTGGCATTTCAACTCATGGTTTTATTCAAAGAGAATTTATTTTGGATTTTTGGATTTGTAGAGTGCACTACAGCCCACAGGCATAGAGGCGCTATTACAGGAGAATATAGGTAGGCTTGATTCAGGGTTACAACAAATGCGGCCCAATAGTAAAGGTTCTTGGTTACAATTACAGGTGGTTGAGTAGGAAACACCTTTCTTTCCTATACCTAGAGGGTTCGCCTTCCAAACCGAACTCTAACTCAGGTGCTCGACGTCAAGGTGGTTGTCAAACTTAAGAATAGTCCGTTGTCCAAAAACTATCCTACTCTGACCTTACCACTAATCAAACATATTCAGCAAACAGAAATGAAGCCAGGAGAATGATTCTTTTTTCCTACTTCAACCAGTTCAACCTTAAGGGCTGGTTTCTGATAGTCTCTAGAAACAGTTCCTATAAGTTCTTTGAATTCCTCCAAAGGACTTCTTTGGACTTGATGAAATGTCCAACAGTTATTCTTTCTCAGCGTTATATATATTCCTGGAGTTTCCTTTTCTTCCTCTTGGCTCTTACAACACGGGACCTTACACTCGTTATGTCCTTGGCACTTTTCACAAACTGCTTGATGTGGGAGATTGCTCCCATAGTAATCTTTATTCTTTATATCTCTCTTGCAGTTATTGCAATGAGGGAGATTACTCCCGGAGTACTCTCCACTCTTGGTATCTTTTCTGTAATCACTGTGATGAAGGACATTACTCCGGAGGCACTTTTCATTCTTTGTATCTTTTATGTAATCACTATGACAAGGGAGATTATCCCCAAAGCACACTTCACTCTTTCCATTTTTCTTGCAACTACTTTGACAATGGTGATTACTCCTGGATTACTCTTTACTCTTGGTATCTTTCTTGCCACTACTGTGATAGGGAGAATAATCCTGAGATACTCTTCACTCTCACCGAAGCCCCTAGTGTGTCTCCCGTGGCTGGCATCACCTTATTTATTTATTTATTTATTTATTTATTTTATATATTTATATTGCGCCGACTACCCACGGGCATCGGGGCGCTTACAAAAAGACATGTACATGCTCAAGATAGAGCCAGAAGAGGCGACGGGACGGCAGACAGATTTATACCAGTTAGCTAATTCAGAGTGGCCTAGACGAGGGATTATTTGAAGAGCTCTGTTTTGAGTTTTTTGCGAAAGACCAGAAGGTTGGACTCCAATCTAAGGGGCTTAGGTAATTTGTTCCAGTTGGAGGCTGCTCGGTTCGGGAAAGCTCTGCCCAAGCCGAGTTCTTTCTTGAATTTCAGGGGCGTTATCAATCCATTTGCCTCTGATCTTAATGCCCTACGAGGATGGTAAAACGTGAGTTTGGACTTCATGTAGGCAGGTGCTTTGCCATATAAGCACTTGTGAGTAAGGCACATAGACTTGAATTGAATACGTTCTTCTATTCTCATCCAGTGAAAGTCTCGTCTAGCTTCACTTATATGTTCACTTCTTGATTTCATTTTGACCATTCTGATCGCGTTGTTCTGGACTAGTTGGAATTCTTGGATGTTATGCTTACTAGCTCCTAGCAGGAGAGCATTACCATAGTCTAGACGTGACATGAAGGTCGCTCTCGCAATTGCGGCGCTGTTTTTTTCACTCAATAGTGGTCTGATGGCTTTAAGTAGCCGGATGTAGTAGTTGCAATTTTTACTAACATAGGTCGCCTGGGCATCAGAATTGAGAGATGCTTCCAGCCTCATGCCTAAAGTTTTAACCTTGTCTGTCACAGCGATAAGGGACTCTTTGATTTTGAAAGCCTGATATTCCGCTGAGAGTTTGGCACGTGCCTGAGTAGAACCGAATACCATTCATTCGGTTTTGTTTGCGTTCAGACACATCCAGTTATTGTCTATCCAGTCTTCGATCTTACCATAGAGTGTATTTAGAGTCTTACTATCTTTAGCGTAATCCCCAGTCAGTTCCAGGACCAGGTGAGTATCATCAGCATAGTTGGTGAAGAATATCTGGAGTTGTTGTAGTAGCTCACATAGAAGCCGGATATACAGATTAAAAAGTAAAGGGGATAGACTAGCTCCCTGTGGAACCCCGCAAAAGATGTTAAATTCGGAGGAGAATTTGTCACCCCAGTGTACTCTGGATATTCTGTTTTCTAAAAATGATGTTAACCAGCTTATAGATTCCTTGGAACAATTTGCGACCTTCTCCAGTGCTTGTTGCAAGAGCTGTTGGTCAAGCAGGTTGAAGGCGGCACTCAGATCTAACAATATTAGTAAACCAGCCTTTCCCTGATCCATAATTTCCAGCATTTTGGACCGTAAATCCAGCATGGCAGTTTCAGTTTAGTGCGCAGCTCTAAAGCCAGATTGTTGAGGGTGTAAGATCTCATGGCTTTCTACATATTCTTGGAGTTGGGCTGTTGCTATTTTATCTAGTACTTTAAGTGTAAAATTACAATTAGTGATGGGTCTTAGGTTGTTAAGGTCGCGAGGATCAAGGGTAGGTTTTTTAATCAAGGGTGTGACGGTAACCTTTTTTATATTGTTGGGTACTACTTGGTCCCGAAATGAGGTGTTGACAATTCTAGTATAGAGTGGCGCAAACATTTCGGGATGTTGTAGGATGATCTTGGGAGGAAGTAAGTTTTCAGCGTAGAAGGATGGTTTCATGGTTGCTAACGTTTTTAACATAGTTTCTGAAGAGATGGATTGAAATTGAAACTTCTCCTTGTCCATTGCGGTTAGTTGTTCTGCAGGTAAGCTGTGTTGCGGTTTATTGGCCCGTGATAATGTAATTCGTTCTCTGGCTTTGGATATTTTATTTGCAAATGCAGCCTGAGTGTTTTCGCATTCGGTTTGTGAGGGAATAAATTCAGGTTTTTCTAAGGATTTAAGAATGTCAAATAGCTTACCTTCTATCTGGTGGAGGCATGTCACTGGTCTTCTTGGGTTTTGGTCTCCTTCTATCTGGTCAAACTCTCTTTGCAGCTCCCTCTCCACTTCATGCTACACCACATTTGCTCCGCAGGTTTATTGGCCTTTCGGTGTTAGCATAGTGGAAGGACTGCCCAGTCCACCTCTCAGAGGTCACTCCACGTTCGGCTTCTCTGAAGCTTCTGCATGTATTGGGTCTCCATCTAACTATGAAGTGTTCTACCAACGGTTCCAAGGTGTGCTCTTGACAGAGGACCAGCTTCTCCTGTTCGCTTCCTCATTCCCAGGTTTGAATCTCCTGGGGCTGACAAGCTTCACTCCGGGTTATCTTCTCATTGAGTCCCTTGTTGCTTTTTATGTCCTGTAGCTGTTTCCTCCCCAGCAGAGTGACATAGTCCTTCATTGATGCCAACAGAGTATTCTTCATGCCTCTTTAGGGGCACCTCTTCGCAGTATGGTTTAGATCTGGAAAAGGAGTAGTTTGCATAAATCCTTCAATCTTCCTCTTCTCAGTACTTTTGGGAGATTACTTATTATTTCACTCTGTATGTTGTTCCTCATTTTGGTAGTATTAAGACTTAAGTGAGGAAAGGAGGGAGTATTGCAATAACAAACAGTAGTATTTTCCTGTTGGTTCATGGAGGGTCTCAAGGGTTTCTTGATCTCAACGGCAAGGGGGTTAGGGAGTTCCATCAAAGAGATGGGAGTCCTGCATTCTGGCTGACCTAGGGAGATTGTTCACAGTGGACTCACCTCCCTAGCCTCACAGGGAAAGGCTGATGAGATCCCCTGACTCATCACAGGAAACATGTACAGTGAACAAGGACAGAGGCTGTGGCCACAGGCCATAGCTAGTGGTGCAGTAGTGTTTTGGCCATGGCTGAAGACTAGTGGCCCAGTAGTGTTTTAAAATATACAGTGGGTACTGCCAAAGGCCGTGCTCACGGGCCAGGGTGAAAGACCCTGGCTAGTGGGCCCAAAAGACATGTAAGGCCGTGGCTACCTGTGGGGTCCAAAAGAAAAATATTGGGGGGAACATCTACAATGGACATGGACGAGTTGTGTTTTAAAATATACAGTGGGCACTGTTGAAGGCCGTGAAAACCTGGCTAGTGGGCTGAAAATATATATACAGTCAGCCGGGCCCACCTAGTGTGACCAAAAGAAACATATTGGGGGAACATGTACGGTGGACAAGGCCGAAGGCCATGACTAGAGTCCCCCAAAAAGAATATGGTATAACAAAATCTTTGAAATTCACCGGACAACCTTAGTTAAGGTGCAGTTAAGTTGCACAGATTTAACGCAGTGGATGTGGGAAGTCATGGGGAAGTCGTGTTTCTGTTGCAAAGCCCATGAGCACATACATATTATAAGAGAAGGGAGTCACAATGACGTTCAAAATGACATTATGGGGGATATAGAATTCTGAGGGACATCAATGAGAATACGCCAGGTTAATCTGGTCATGACTTCTCCCATCCTTTGCCTTCATCGGTCCCCCCACAAGACAGCAACTTATGTGCCTTGAAGGATTCACCCCCAGCTGTCAAACTCAGCCAAATCCCTGATCTTCATTGTTAACCGTAGCCTTTTCTTTCAAAGGCACGTAGCCAAAAATGCAAAACGTCACACATCGCATGGCTACAGGACCACGCACTCCGCAAATTGAAACCCTTCATTCCTTTCCCATATTGTGGATGAGGTATGTCAAAAATGATCTGAGTTAATTTATTCTTCCTTCACATGTGATCTTGTCCAGATTCGGGCTGACTGTTTTTGACATATTGTAACATACCTTAAATAGTCAGGGAATAGCCAAGGGCCCCCCTTTTTTTGATCAATGTAACGAGTCTCCATGCATGTTACAAGAACTGTCTTAATGATCATAAATTCCAGGAAGAAACCTCAAAGTGGAAGTTTATACAGATACTGATAAGAACCAGTGACACAAAAAGAGTCTGGCATCTGCTGAGAATATGTAGGTCAGGAGACACTGCAACTGAACTTTGTGGTATATATGAGGAGATCTGGGGTACACATTTAGAGGGGATATATAGAGACCAATGTTTACCATCAGTAGAAAAGGCTATGCCTCAATGTGGTGAGAACTCCGTTCAAAAATATGTTCAGGAAGTAAAGGGTGAAAGGCTCATTATAAAAGCAAAGGCCTCTAAGGCTCCGGGCCCGGATGGCCTTTCCAATGTGACTATTAAGGAAGCCTTGGAGTTGTGCATTGTTCTGTTATGCAAGCTTTATTTGCACGTTATTGAGGGGAGGAGTTACCGCATACATAGAGTGACACTATTCTTATCCCAGTACATAAAGGTGGCTCGCGCCTTGACCCTAAGAATTATAGATTACCCTCAATATTCGTCACCAGCGCAAAAATATTTGCAGGCATATTACTGGAAATGTTAACAAAGTGGTCTGATGCAAATAATTTGTTAAAGCCCCAACAGACAGGATTCAGAAAGGGAAGTGGTATAAGACACTCTGTTTGGGTTCTCCACATTCTAATTACAGACACATACCGAAAACCTGAGACCTGTTTATATCTATGGTGCATAGTGTTTGCCATGTCAAACATTGGCGAAAACTGATGGCCTGGGGTATTGATCCCTTATAATTATTCTATATCAAAGCGTTGCACAGTGATACATTGGTCAGGGTCAGGTTGTCTCAGGAGGGCTTTACATCAAAGAGCTTTCCAACAAACAGGGGCCTTAAACAAGGCTGTGCTCTTGTCCCCCTTTTGTTTAATCTTTATGCTGCCAACTTAGATGAAGCACTAAGGGCTGCTCATCATTTTCTGCCAAAATTTGGAGGGGAGAGTACTCTTTAGTTCTCTTATGCATATGATACAGTCATCATTGATCGGATTGCAGTGGGTCTTCAGCACTCCTGAGAAGCCTTGCATTTATGCACCAGGCACAATGATCTCCCAGTTAATTTGAAGAAAATGAAAATAATGAAAATTGGAAAGAGGGATTTTGGAGGCACTTCTTATTCCGGGTCATGGGTGGGACTCATTGGATCAGGTCAAGTAGTACAAATATTAAGGCCTGCATATAAAGGCACCAAGCAGCTTGGCATAGTATGCCTAGGCTCTCCCCCCCAAAGCATGGTGGAAATGGCTGGCAACCAAAGGTGCCATAGATAGGTGTCAGGGATATTCTATTGAGGCAAAAATTGAAGCAAATAAGGTCTCCATCATTCCAGAAACAATGTATGCGTTGGAAGTCCTTCTTGAGAAAGTGGTCCAATGGCTCCTTAAACTAGAAGCCAAAATACGGTGCTCTTTACTGGGCCACCCAAGTGCAGTCCCGGACGAAGTAATAAGGTTGGAACTCGGCCTACAGTCCTTAATATGTTTGTGGAAAATGTGCAGATGTAAATTCTGGATCAAAATCATAACATTATAGAAGTGAAAAGTTCTCTTCTGGGCTTAATAATAGAGCATGCAAGGTCAATATCTAGTAGTATACGTTATAAGGAGTTGTAGAGCACAGTGAAGGCCCACCTAGAGGTGATTGATTTGCACCCACAGGAAGAACTTGAACCTGCAATTTTCCCAAAATGGCTAAAAGTGAAGAAGATTGTATGGGACTGGGCCCAGTCCATATAGAGGTTAGCTATTTTGAGATGGTATATGTGTTATACACATCAAGGCCTGTTTACAGAAAATCCCTGTAGCAATCTGACGAATCTCTGGAGCACGGCCCTGATACGCTTTATAATGTACCTCTGTATGAGCATTTTACCAGTATTTGGCTTCGTGGGAGAATGGAGGGGAATACTGCTAAATGAGCGGTTGTGCAGGCTATGTGAAGTTAGCATTGAAAACTCAAGACATGTGTTCACGGCTTGCCCCATGCTTCAAAAGGAGTATGTGAAAGGTTATAGCAAATTGGCCGATCACGAGTCTGATCAGTTCTGGGCAACGGTATATGGTGCAGAATCCATGGTCGTGATGAAAGAACAAAGAAATATCGAGGCTGAGTACCACAAATTAAATACACCAATCACGGGCTGAAAAGATACAAGTATCTTTTATTACTGTACAGTTTACAAAGCAAAACAGATAGCTATCTGGCCCCAACACCTCGCCGTGTATACCAGCCGAAACAGTGAGGGGAGTGAGGCACTGGATATCTAAACACTGGCATTTTTATACATTTCCTACAATATTGTCCAGCCTCTCTTCACGTTAATAATACATGTCTAGAGTTTGTGCCTAGTTCATATGACAGATTGTATAATATTATGCAAAGGATTATATGAAATTACATTTCCATGAAAATAAAATGGTTGTATAGGTTCTCGGATCTGCTTTAAGCCTTGTTTCAAGAACCTCTTACAATGTAGTTCAGCTAAAACATACAATCGTCATTTACTCTTCATTGTTTCAGTGTTTATACAAGGATGAGGCTTGTGAGCGCAGACAACACTCGAATAGCAGTTCATATGAAGCACAAAGTTTCTTTGCTTTGCTTCAACAGTCGGCTCGCAGACAACCTAAACATTAACAGAACTCAAAGGTCGGTCGGCTCGACTTGCAAGACGAAAAAACAGACCACCATTTTAGAATATGGAACACAAGTAAAAATCAAAATGGCGGACGAATCTTAAAATGGTGGCAAAGTAGAAACTCAAAAATCTGAGCTTTTGCAATGCGGTTTTCTGTGTAACGCGATTGGGCTTAGGCCAATATTAAATAGAAGGAGGCACTATATAATTACGGTTTAACAGTGACTGCTGCGGCATATTCCTTATGGCTTGAGTCAAAACACGGACTGGACATGTTCATTGTATAATTGAGTATAATCAAGAATATCTGTTAAATGGCATCTGTGATGTGGTTTTAATTACTGAATTGCATAATTTAAAATATTTTGGTATGTTGCATGTATTATTTTAAGATCTGTTATAGGAGATATGTATTGATTGTTTATCAATAATGTGTTTTGTATGCAGAGTAAAAGGCAGGTATCACCAGCTGTATGCACTAAATAATTAAATAAATAAATATTAAACTAACCATAGACACCTGAATGAATACCTTAATTACACATTTAAATACATTGTGCACACTGAATAACAAGTATTTATATTATTTACTTGGATGTGACTGCTCCAGTCAGCCACATCCTGGGGCCCATGACAGTAAAAAAAATGCTGGGTGTGAAGGGGTGATACTTGCCTCTCCCTGCTGAATCCCAGAGGCTGTCCCAGGCGAGTGAAGGTAATGTAACCGTCACAAATGCTTTTTTCAAATGTGACATTGAGTCATGGGGAACGAGATGAGAGTAAGTGGCAACATGTTAGCTACCGAGTTTTCTAAAGTCCAGAAAAGGGCTCTCTTCTCAGATATGTAAGGTTTTGCTCGCACACCAAGTAATTGTGCTTCCCTCAGACACGTATTATTGGAACAACACCCTTAACTATACTTTTGATTAAGCAGCCTGGGAAATATGTTTGGAAAGAAAACGAAAATAATATTTCATTAGCACCTCACACACAGAACGTGCTTAGAAAATCCTCACAAGATGGCATTTAACACCTGGTCTCACCAAGCATTTAATTGCATACAAAATAGATCCAAGTTGGGAGGATGTGAATGGGCCAACCCCAAAGTGACAAAATGCTGGGAGTTTCTATCAAAGACAAGTGCAGTCACAAAAACAACTGTACAGCCTTTAGGCTATTGGGGGTATCCCCACAGGAATTACAACCTCTCTTTAGTGGAGATAAGGAAAGGAATGAGAAACATATATTAATTTTAGACTTGCAATGGATTCGCTTTGGTCACTACAGTATGTACCTCCAATTTCGGAACGTTTCATGAACACATGCCCATACTCTCATTCATGAAAATGGCATGCATTTTATATCATAGAGTTCTGCTGTTCTTTACCACATAGGGCTCATTCTTGAACTCTTTTCGACATACAGATAGAGGGCCTCATTACACGGAAGGCGGTGAACCATGGCGCTATTAGCGGCATGGTTCATGCCGGTAAAATACCGGCACCGCCTTGGTGGAAAGGGGAATTAGCGCCCTATTCCAAGGTTGGCAGGGCGGTAATTCCCCCTTCCACCATTGTCCTTCCCCATTCCCATTTTTGCCCCATAGGGCATAATGGGAACGGGGAAGGTGCTAATTACGGCACCGCAAAATTGCGGTACCGTAATTAGCTCACTGGTCCCTTTGCGGGTTGGTTTTAACGCCTGCAAAAAGCAGGCGTTAAATTCCCCAACCCGCAAAGGGACCTCGTAGTACGGCGGTAAGGGTTAACGGTCACCGTTCCCATTAACGGTGACCGTTAACCCTTACCGCCGTCCGTGTAATGAGGCCCAGAGACTTTACCTGGCCAGCACGTTCAAGAGTGCTTGGACATCTGAATTACTCTTGTTTCTACTAGTTTTAAAGTGTTTCTGTTATATTGAACTGTGTAAGATTGGGAATGGAAGGCCAGAGAGTGATAGAGGAGGGGGGTTGCGTTGATGTTTTGATATGATTAGCAATATAACTTAACATTCTATTTCTTATCGAATTTGTATAGTAAATGCTTCCTACTTTAATCTTTATCAATGTTAAAACTCGATAAAAATATTTTATTCACCCAAGTGTACCCGAGCCATAGAGTAACCCCATCTAAGACCATATAAGCTCAATCTGTTTAGCCTCTGTAAATCCGTGGAGCTGCATGATGGCTGAGGATGTGTTGCTGTATGTATGAATCTCCAAGGGAATTTGAGATGAAATCTGGACACAATTTCTGTAATAGGTAAGTGGGAAAGCCCAGATAAACATAATTGCATGAATCAACTCTGGATCAATTGACAAATGTCACCTGATGACAACAAATAAACAAAATAAAGCAGTAATCTCGTGTGTTTCCTGATCTGGGTAAAACAGCTGAGCTGCCCACAGCTCTGTGTACTGGACCCACCTGGATGAGTGTGTTATCCAAAAGAATGCCTAGATTTCCTTCATGGTCCAGCGGTTGAGGTCAAGGGCCCAATGACACAGGTCAGACACATCTATGCCAGATGTTTCGGGACTTCCTACACGCCAGCACCTCAGTCTTTGCAGCATGCACATGAGTGGCATTGACACATGAGCAAAATAACATGCCAAACGTGTGCAGTAATTTGGCAAAGGTCTGCAAGTAAAGATTGAAATGTACGGGCAAGATGGTGACTTCTTGGGGAACTCTGCATGGAACCTGATATGATTTGGATCTAAGTGTTCTGGTATGAGTGTGTGGTTTTTCCAACTTCATCAGATATGTGGGCCCTGTGAAGCAGTAAACTTGTGTGTGACGCCAACATGTATCTGTTGTACATTCTCAGTGCTGAGGGAATGCAGTATTTGTTTCTTAAGGTCAGATGTTTTGTTTTACAGTAGATGTTTTGTTACATTTTTGCCAATTCCGCAAATACACTATCACTGTACTATAGGCACATAAGTAACGATCAACTCATAAGGTCACCCTTGTGATGGAATTCAGATAGAGGTATGTTTTAGTAAGGTGTTCATAGTGTTGGGCTGTTTCATTTGAAGCATCATCTGAACGGTTATGGCCATTTCTAAATCAAAAAGATGTCTAGCTTTTACCTTGTTCTGTGTGATGAAATGACTGCTGTCATGCAGCAGTATAAGGATGAATAGCGTCTAAACCGCCTACTCAGCCCTCATACCACTATAGATCAACAGCGATCCAATCGTAGAGCTGAAAAAGGCACAGTCAAGAAATATAGCTCCTTTCATTTTGTGGTAACGTAGGATGAGGGCAGTAGCAACCCAAACAGCAATAGTACAAAAAGTCAGAAATAAAGGAATGTCCTATCAAGGTTCTACAAACAAAATATATGCATTAAACATACCAATATGCAATAACGGTACTATAAAGACACTAACAAAAACCTACACCTGCTGAAATGACACAGAACACTCAAAATGTAGATGCTGCAAGCACGCTGGGTAATGTATCACGGGTTAAAGGAAATACATCACAATCATCAAGGGTCTGTTTTGTTGAAAAGGGTGAAAATGGGTGATTTAGCAGCCTTTAGGGTTCCAAATAAGGGGCAAGAGGTCTGGGGCCTTTCAACAGTACTTTCTCTAGTTCTTGCCATCTTGAGGATGTAGAACCAGGCTTTGAGATGCTGGCTTAGTGAGTCGAGCTAGGCTTGGGTATGGCGAGTTATGGTGATCTAAGCATCAAACTGGCATTGTGTTGGCTCAAAATGGTAGCTCCGTGAAGTTCAAATGCAACATTTAAGTGATACAGTTCAGGCGACTCAGCAGGATCAATTCAAAGTTTGAGTTGGTTTGAGACATTGGTAACCGGTGGGCTGGGTCAATGAGTGGCGCAATGCTTTCAGAGGTTCAATTCATAGTCCGGTAGTTCAAAGTTGTGGGATTGCTCGTCTGATGCGATGTTTGAAGAGGTGGCATTTTGAAGCCATCTACAGAGGTGAGCTGGCTGTTTGAGCCAAACAGATGACAAACTCTGCTTAGTAGAATGCACCATCGACCAAGTGTGAAGATTGCAGCAGCAACTGTTTACAGAAGATTTGAAGAGTTGCCAAAAGCAGCACCTCAAGTTCTAGTTGTTTGGATGCTTTAGAATGTGTCATGTCTGGGTCGATGACAGCTTGACATGGTAGAAAGCAGGAAACAAGCTGCGGCACTTCTGATGCTGTGAGTGCCAATCCTTTGGCTCAGGCATAATATTGGTTCTTGTTCTCTTCACTCCCATGTGAGGGAGGCTAGCTAGCACCCGTGGGAGTCCTTCACCTCCACTGAGGGGTCTTGGTACTAGTGCAACTAGCCGAGAGCATGATCGCCCTCCAAAGGCAATTCACACATAATGCCTGCTGGGATTTGTAGGGAGCATAGCTTGCCTCTGCCTTTGAATACCTGCCTTCACCTCACAACTCAAGCACTTTGGAAAGGACTACTCTCCCAACGGAGTCCAAACAAATTCTTTTTGGTGTCCTTGAAGGTCCAAAATGAGTCAAGGAATGAGTAGGGGACGCCTTCCTTCTAAACAAGATTACATCCAGGATTGGGTAAGTGTAAGCTGGTCAGATAGCCTGGCCAACTCAGCCATTCATCCTTCCGAGGTGGATCAATTGAGTACCAAGCAGTGGGATGATAATAAAAACTGGTATTGCAGCACTCAGATACCTGCCGGTTTGTAGTGCTATATAAAAACGAGTTATTACTATATACACAAGTATTTATTATTATAAGCCTGCTTTAAGAGGGCCAATCCCTGTTAAAGTAATATGTGTCTTTAGCATTACACTCAAACGGCTTTGCTGTTCAGGAAGTGGAGGAAACAGGAAGGAAAGAAAACCCTACAGAATATGAAATGGGGGAACAGCTCTTCAATTCCATTCCAGTGTGTCTGACTGTGTAAACCCAGCCCCTTCAAAAGCTTGCAACTTCAAATTCCCTTTGATATGCAACACCCTGGTATGAGGGCAGCCACTTTGAAGTTGGTTCCCATTAGGCTCCTGCAAAGAGCTTTCTGGGCTGGCAAGAGGTGTTATGCACCCTTACAAAGGATCAAACAGAGGCATAATCTTCATGCTTGCTGAGTAGAGACAGTGTAAATTAACAAGCAGTTCCTGGCAGTCCCTCTGTCAGACATTAGTCCTGGTTACGAGAGTCTTACCCAAATTATTTAGCTCACTATCTTTCACAGAGAGAAATATCCAAAACATATCAATCTTTGTCCTGCCCTGGGGCAGTCCAGCACCGAAATGCTAGAAAATTCTCCTCTGAACAAGAGTACCAAAGCAGCCCCGGACATGTGTTTCAGTCTGGTTGGACCTCATCAGTAGGGTGGAGCTGTACCTCTCTAAGAATAGTGAGCAAGGGGTCCACGTCTGGATTCCTCTAGTAACTTAGGGTGAGACCCAAAGTTACCTAAATTATGCAAATTAACAAGAAGGGTCCTGGGAGTCCCTCTGCCAGACATTAGTCCTGGTTTTGAGAGCCTTATCCAGATTCTTTAGCTCACTATCTTTCACAGAGGAGAAATATTCACAAGATATCACTCTTTGTCCTGCCTTGGGGAAGTCCAGCACTGAAATGCTAGGCAATTCTCCTCTGAACAAGAGTACCAACTACAACCCCAGACACGTGTTTCGGTCTGGTTGGACCTTGTCATGTGTTTTAATGCAAGTGTGTACACTGTGTTCCTTTTGGTTGTGGGGTCTGACAAACTCCATAGGCATCATCCTTTACATTGAGTCACACAGCACCTTCAGTGCTGTGACACAGGGAAGTCTTTCATATTTCCCAAAGGTTTAAATACCTCCACTGGGATAAACTACTGTTTCCCAGAGCAGTAAAGTGAAATTGACCATACTTACATTTAAAACTTTCTAGACCCAGCACACGATGGAGGATAGCTCAGGGGCAACGTGCAAGCCTTGAAAGCAAGATGACATGGAGCAACACAGATTTGATCCCTGGGTCTGTGCTTAGAAACTTCTGGTTTTAATTGTGTTATAAATAACCTATCATATCTTACTTACATTTGTAACTTTCTAGACCCAGCAAAAACTATCTTACAATAGGGTGCTGGAGGGGTTACTTAGTATCCCCTTTCTCTAGCTTCTCATGTAACATTTTTTCCTCACTGAATGGCTGGTGGCAGTGGTTTACTTTTTACTACCATTATGGGATTTTACTGCAGGCTGCATTCGCAGCCACGGTAAAGCACCCATGGGTAACATTTCTGTCAAAACAGCCCCGGCCTTTGCTATTTCTTTGTGGAAATGACCTTCTTGAGATTTACTCTGCGTGCCAAACCAGGTTTGGTCCCCTTGTACATTTTGCTTTTGGCGGGATTCAAGAGTGAAACTCGCCCCTGGCTCCAGGGTGTCTGGAGGGTGCAGGAAGCAAGGGATGTGCCCAAAA
This sequence comes from Ambystoma mexicanum, assembly GCF_040938575.1. NCBI lineage: Eukaryota > Metazoa > Chordata > Amphibia > Caudata > Ambystomatidae > Ambystoma > Ambystoma mexicanum. Next base: position 1,382,792,063 of record NC_090937.1, on the reverse strand, counting down.
CTCCCTGTGCTTAGACTCCTTGGAGACAGGAATGCACTCTTAGGTGATTGGCCAGCTGGCTGTCCAGCAAGGACAGCCACCCTGCTGGGTGACTGACAGCTAGGCTGGAATGAATGGGAGCAAGCAGCATAAAAGGCGAGGCTTTTTGCTTGGAAGGCAGAGTCGACCACTGGACAAAGGAATCCGAAGAGAACTTGACGAGGACGCCTGCTGCAACTCCTGGACCATTGGTTTGCCTGGTGAAGCCCTGCTGCTGTGCTGAAACTCCAAATTCGTATGGACAGAGAAGCACCTGAAAGGACGACTTCCCCTTTGAGTTGGTGGGACCAATCCACTCAAAAGTAAGCCGCCTGTACATCTTCTCAAAGCTGGTTGAGTATCCACTGCAGTCGCTGCTGGAACCAGATAGCCAGGGAGAGGAACACCAGTTTGTGTGCCTAGCTTTTAAGCTGCCCAAAAGCTCCAGGAAGATCCTGTGGACTCCCAGGAAGCAGGACGCCCGAGCCTGAGTCCCCTCAACAAAAAGCGGGACCCCAGATGCATGTAAAGCCCAACCCTACAGCCGGGATCCACGGTATTGCTATTTGCGGTAGACGGTGGAGCTGAAGCACCGAACAGCCACTTGTTTGAAGTTTGCTGTTGCAAATGGTGACCGTCCCATTGCAGTGCAGGAGTCACCAGAAGTCTTCCCTCTTGTCCCCATGACTGAGGCCTAGGAACAGTGAGATCTGCAGAGCTGCACAGGAACAAAAGTCATCTGCTGCACTTTTTCTTCAACCTAAAGGTACTGTAAAGTCTAAGAGAACTTACCTCTTGTTGTGTAGCCACTTGTCCTTGTTGGAGACTTGCTTGGTTGCATGTGTAGAGCTTAATCACCTTGTGGCCCTACTTTGATTTTCTTCTATTCTACAAAGACTTTTTAGACATTGGAAAAGACTTTCTACTTACCTGCAAGAAGTGCTTCAGTTCCCCTTGACTTTTGCTAACTTAACATTTGCTAGCCTGGGCTCCCTGAATGACTCTTCTCTCTTCTGCTTATGTGTTTAGCCTTCCTTCCAGGAAAGAGTTAACTAACTTTGCATTTGGGGGTTGTTTTGAAAGTACTTATCTACTTAAGAATAACTGTGTGAATACTTGTTTAATTCTGAACTCTCTTCTCTTTAACACTACTCCGAAGAATATTCTAAATGCAACAGTAATATATTAACGCCAACAGCACCCTAGCTATTGAAGTCAGCTGAGGGTGTAGGTAGTGCCTTTGTGACATCCCAAATGGGTATTTGCTGATTTAGATAACTAAGAGTGTGTATTTTTGAAGTGTATGTGTGTGTTGTTTTTTATTGCACCCTTCTGAAGACGGCTTACAACAAATGACTGGTAAATAAATTAATAATTGTTTACTCAAGAAACCTTGTGTGTAAGAGATTATTTGAATACTTGTGTTAGGGAGAATTCTCCAGAACGGCTAATTAACCTTACCTACTCAGTCCCTTAGCAGCTTTGCTTGATTTCTAGGATTTATTTCTTTCACCTGGTAAGAGTGAGAGCCTTTTTTCCCACTCTTACATGTGTTCTACTGTGTGTGTTTAAACATTCTTGTGCTCAAAGACTGTGGAGCCTCACCTACTCCATGGGCATCATTGTTTTACTGTGTGTTACACAGCACCTTTCGTGCAGTGACACAGGGTTGTCTTTTTCAGACTTCCCACTTTAACTTTCATTTTCTGGGACTGACTACTGTCTCCCAGAACATGTAAAGTTGCCATTGACTTTATTAGTCTTTTTAAATTCACAGACCCAGTACAAACTATCTAAGATAGAGTTCTGGAAAGGGTTAATAGTTATCCCTTTTTGTCTGTTTCTCATGGAACATTATTTCGTTCCCCTATCTTTAAGATTTGGCTGGTGGCAGTGGTATCTACCCTATTTTTCGTACCGCGGTCTATTTAAAAAGCCTTGTTACTGTTTTAGGCTAAGTTAGTAGCCTCAAACTTAAATCCGCTGGACCCCATTTACTTTTATTTGATTTCAGCTAGGTTTATTCGCCATTTCTTTTTGTAAAGGTCTTTCTCGTGTTTTACTCTGCGCGCCAAACCAGGTTTGGTTCCTTTGTTTGCCGTCCTTTGGCGGGCCTGAATGTCTGAGGGGGACAGGATGTGATGGAGGGGTTTGAGACTCCCTGAATAGGGTTTCCTTGGAGACCCATGTCGCACTCTGTATGATTGGCTGTGGTAACTGTCCCGCCAGGACAGCCACCCTGCTGTGTGATTGACAGCCAGGCTGTGTGAATGGGGAAAAACTGTATAAAAGGAAAGTCTGTGGGACTGAGAAGGCAGAGTCGCCACTGGATCGAGAGAACCGAAGAGAAGCTGACAGAAGAGGACCTCTACCATGACTGAACCTCCCGGTAAAGCCCTGCTGCTGGTCCAAATCTCCAAACTTCGACAACAGGGAAGATCTGCAAGGCATCTCCTCCCATTGAGCTGGTGGGACCAACCAGTTTGCCAAACTGCAAGCCAGGCCTTCCTCCTCTGGTTGAATTTTCTGTACACAGCTACAGTGAACCGGATAGCCAGGAGGACCGGACCCAGCTTGGGTTTTAAGGAGTGCACCTTTTATTTGTTGCTTTGCTCTGCTGCTGGTTTCTTCCCTGGGCAGTGCAGGACCCTCCAGTCTTCCTACTTGATGTCAGTCCGACAGTCACTTCGGAAACCTTGAGCATGCAGGACATGCCAGGAACGTCTGCCTCAGCTACAGCCTTCTTCTCCATTTAAGGTACTGTTCAAACCTGGTTGTTTGTTCCGTCCAACCACGGTGAAAATGTTTGAAATCTTTCACCAATCCGAGGGCTTTTCCTTCTCTATTCTTTAAAGTAACTTTTCCTCCGACCAACTTCGTTCTGAAGCCTTGGCAAAGACTTACAGGTTGATTCATGGAATTATTTGCGTGAAAAACGCAGATTTGCACGACTTTCTGGCCGAAAATCCCTATACTTCACACAGGGATTTTCGGCCAGAAAGGCGCGCAAATCTGCCTTTTTCACACAAATAATTCCATGAATCAGGCTTTTAACCACAAACTACTCTGAACTGTGTGATCCTCTGCAAAGACTTTGGTCCATTGACTTTGGCCCAGGCCCCTTGATTTGATTTCCTCACCGTAGTTGCATTTTCTAGATTGCCCTGCTTACTTACTTGTTGGTGCTGCTCAACCTTTGTCTAACCTTGTCTTTCCATCCATTTTAAATTGCTGGAGTGCCATTTTGCTCACACTTCATTTTGAGCTTAACTTGTCCAGAATCTATGGGGTGGTGTGTAGTATATTAAGAGTGTGATTTTTCTACTGCTTTACTTTAGTGAATTGTTTTACAACTGATGTGTAAATAAATGTATATTATTTTACTCAGAAACCTTGAGTCAGTGTTTGTTTGAACCATAGTAATTGCTGTCCTTTGTGTAACTATTGATACTGCTCACTTTACTCTTGAGATAAGTCTGGCTGCTCAGCCATCGCTACCACTTTACTGTGTAGTACAGGCTTGCACCAAATGTGAATTTGTACTGTCACTTGTAGTCTTAATTGTATGTGGTGTTACTAAAGGGTGCTGCATATGATTCTGCCTAACAATTTGTCACTGTGAATCTCTGTGTAACTACCCTACAGCTCACATTGAAGTGATACCTTTACTAACCTAACTCCAATTTTGTGTGTGCTTCCTTTCAAGACCACTTGAGTCTCTTCCTAAGGCAGGCACGTAATTGGTAGTAGTATTTGTAGACTTCAACTAACCAGATAGGGATGTGTGAGTTGTAGCCGTATAGCTTAGCTTTGAATAGTTTTCACGGAGTTGGCACATAGGCTTCATGTAGACATTGTAGTTCTTCCCTTATGTGCTGTATTGTAAAATATGTGCCCCTATTGGCTCTGAATCCTGACTGGAGATCATGTAACGAAGGGTGTTATTATAAAATGTTGTTTGATTGTGGCACTGAAGAAAAAGGCCATGTTCTGATGTGGCACAGGCCCTAAAATCCTATTTAATTCAAGTATGCAATAACACATCTATTCATTATTATTGCAACCCAGTGAACATACATAGTAAGGCACACTTTAACAGTGCACATGTATGCACATTCAATATATTTATTTATTTATTGGATTTTATAATGTGCCTATACACAATGGGCCTCATTACGAATGTGGTGATAAGCCGACAACGGCTCTGGTAGTGCTACCGGTGCCATTGTTACCGTACTGCCACATTCCGAGTTCGTCTTGCGGGTGCCGCTCTGCACGCCTGGTCAGACCAGGCGTGCTGAGCGGCACCCACGAGCAGAACTCGTGATTGCACTGGCACTGTTATAAACTGTGCCAGTGCACCCATGCTCCCCACCCCCATTCTGCTCTATGGGGCAGAATGGGGATCAGTAGCCCGGTCATACCAGCATCCGCGAATGGGAAATTACTGGCCCATTGAACCCGTAATGGGCCGGTAATGGCCCATTCGCTGGTGCCGGTTCCGGTAGCGAGTTTGGTGTTAGCCGTGCCCCTATTAAGGGCACAGCTACTGCCAAACTTTTAATGAGGCCCAATGTGTTTCAAGGTGCAAAAATACAGGGGAGGAAGGACATGGTTGACAAAACAAAAAACCATCCTACTAGGCCTTGTGGCATTCGGATTGTGCAAGTGCAGTAAACAGAAGTGCAGAAGAGAAGGGAGGGGGGAAGTGCCAGAGGGTTAGGTGAGTGCCAGGGGCAGAGGACAGGTGGACAGAGCCCAGAGAGAAGAGAGTGCAGGTACAGGAGGTCTATGTGCTAATTGGGAGGAATGGGGCTGGAAGGACTCAGCGGTGCAGGCCCAGCCATGTTAATGCAGGGAGGGGGAGAGCGCAGAAGGGCAAGTGCAGGTATGGGGGTTTCAGAGGAGACTAAGTGCAGGGATAGTCCGGTCGAGGACACTCTGGTGTCCTGTAAGAATCTGATGCAAGCAGGCAGCCAGTCAAGCAGCAGAGGGGGGAAATTAGCAGGGTAGGGAGTAAGGGAAGGAGGAAGTGAAAAGGAGGGTCTTTAGAAGCTTCCATATCTTAAGGAGATTCGGCTCAAGTCTGAGAGGGGCCGGGATGCTTTCCAGAGGGAGGTGCCTGCTGAGGAGAGAGATCTCCCCCTCACTCTCTGCATGGAGAAGTGTCTGATCTGCAGAGAAATTGAGCTATAAGACCAAAGAGCTCTAGCAGGAAGGTATTTAGGGAGAGAGAGTTGAATGTAGCAGGGTCCCAGGCCCCGGCAAAACCTTGTGGCTGATGCAGAGGGTTTTGAACTTGAACCTTGCAGCAACTGGGAACCAGTGGAGAGCTTTGAGGGCTGGAGCGATGCGGTTCTTGGGCTTGAGGCCAAGGATAAGTATTGCATTCCTATTCTAGATTAGTTGAAGGGGGCGAAGGGAGGAATTAGGCAGGTTGAGGAAGAGGCCGTTGTAGTAGTCCAGCGTCGAGAGGACCTGAGCTCTGGAGACTTTGAGCTTTTGGGGGAAGGTGAGGAAAGGGAGAATGCCTCTGAGACTGACCAGCTGAAAGTTGGACTTCCTGGCAAGGTCTGTGATGTGAGGAGAGAAGGAGAGTGAGGATTCAAGATGACACCAAGGTGTTTTGCCTCACAGGAGGGTGAGAGGAGGAGGTCCATAGAGGGCAGTTAGAGTGTAGGAGGGAAGGTGAGAGCTGAAGCCCCAATGAGAAGGATCTCAGTCTTACTGGCATTAATGCAGAAATCGTTTGCAGTGCACCATGCCCAATAGTAGACAGACAGTCAGGAATGAGAGAGGAAGAGGGGGAGGCAGAAGCAAACCAAATTTGCAGAGAAATGTACACATCAAATGTGTGGCAATACATGCATCAAGTATATATTGTAGGAACGTTATAGTAAACGTGTGTTTGGATATGAACACACTCAGGGTGGTTTTTTTGTCGGCACCACAAGAAAACATGGCCTTTCTTTGAGGCCCATCTCCAGCAGCATAAGACAACTAGTGATATGGAAGTAATTTATAAAGAGACTCTCAAACTCCATCGCTCAATAAATACCTATCTTCATGAATATTAATCAATGTTTCTGAACATCATATTAAGCATATCTATCAAATCCAAATGTATTTATGAATGGAACAAGACACATATTGCTCTAACTATGACCTGTGACTTCAGTATGGTGATGGGTTATGTGAGTGTTTGAGCTGAGAACATAGATTACTCAATGATCGAGGGAAATATGACTCAAACAGAATATTTAATATTCTATCTAATGGGAATTGGATCAATGAGTGTAAAGTACCTAGACTGGATTTTCATGAAAACATATTCACATTTCACTAATTTCCTCTATCACTCAATTGGACAGGATCACTGGACCGTTTATTTTTCCTTTGTTGCCATAGTCAATTCATTTCTTATCGGAACAGCATTTGTAGCCAAGTAAATTCATCCAGCCAAACTTCTGAAGTAACAAAATATCAAGTCCTTGATTCAGGCGGCTGTTCAGACCTGAAATCGCCCTATCAACTTACGGCTACAAGGAGAGGTAAACATTTCCTTGCTAAAGGAAATCACTGGCAAGAAGTCCCCATTAAAAAAAACAAGCAATCGACGAACAGAATGTGTACATTCCTCAATTGCACCATTTGAAAACGTTATTTAAAATATTTTTTTGTTGCAGGAAATTGACGAATTTCCTTGCACGGTGCAAGCTCCCTCTCTGCGCTCAGCCACTTCTGCTTATGCAGAGCTCACATTTACACTCTTCCAGGCAACACATTCACCAGCAGCCATTGCGAGATCAGAAATGGGCGGAGTGTGGCATTAACAAGAATTAGACCCAATGGCTCATTCTGCACCTCCACACGTCCATTATAAAATCTTAGAAGCATACACATTTTGAAAGCAGACATTAAGTATAGCAACCGGAGCATGCAAAGACAACATGAACTGTTCATCTAAGTGAAAAAGTAAATAAGGCCTTGCGAACTTATTGGAAGCAAACGAATAAGAAAGGAATGAGTTCTCACGAGGTTTTCAGAAGTTCAGCCAATTGTAAGGTTACCAGGCAAAACCATAACCTTTACTTTCCTTAACAGTGAAATCTTGATATGTCGAGGACCTTGAATCCCCTCACCTGTCACAATCAGCAGCCAGATTGACAAAGCGTTGGGCGCAGTCGGAGGCCGGAGGGTGGCGAAGCCCTCTGTGATGCATTGACGACGAAAAATGTGCCCTTGAGCATGTCCTCTTTACTCGGCACTTGGGTAACCTACACATGTACTGCTAGCACGGGTTATTGTGTGTAAGGAAGATCGTGTGTCATGTGGACGAAAGGTTGCAGTCTTTAACTGGGAGGCACCCAAGCCTGATTGCCCGAGAAACGTGCTTCTGTTATACAAATCATGCCCCATGCAACTGAGTGAGCACCCACTGGAATGTGTAACTGCTGCTTTTGCTGACGTACTTTCGAAATCGCGCAAGAGGACTTGCTGCACCGTCTGTAAAAGAATATTCAACTCTCTCCTGGTTAAATGGCACAATGTACAAATTGCACTGGAACATTTATAACAAGTGCTTAAAAACAAGATTTGCTTCTAAAGTTTGGTTTGGTTTGGATTTTTATTTTTGTATAGCGCAACAAAGATTGGGGGCATCTAGGCTAAGAATACGTTTACAGTAAATTCAGTAGGCAGTCCAAGTTACAGTAATTACAAGTCAAGTATACATTGGGCCTAGGTAGTGCAGGAAAATACATACATGGGAAGGCCTTGCTTCATGTTTCTAGGAACTACATCAAGTATATATAAGAAATAATAGGTTCAGAAATAGGTGAAATAGAATATATACTGGGGAAAGTTCATCTTTTGTTGCGGGGAGCTACATCAGGTAAATATGAGACATAATAGGTGCATGGAATACTAGGGAAAGCTTGCCTCTTGTTGCGGGGAGCTTCATCAGGCACATATGAGACATAATAGGTGCATGGGCTATATACTGGGGAAAGTTTTCTTCTTGTTGCGGGGAACTACATCAGGCACATATGAGACATAATAGGTGCATGGACTATATACTGGGGAAAGTTTGCTTCTTGTTGCGGGGAACTACATCAGGTACATATGAGACATAATAGGTGCATGGAATATATACTGGGGAAAGTTTGCCTCTTGTTGCGGGGAACTACATCAGGTACATATGAGACATAATAGGTGCAAGGAATATATACTGGGGAAAGCTCACCTCTTGTTGGAAACTACTGGGAAAGCTCACCTCTTGGTGCGGGGAACTACATCAGGTACATATGAGACATAATAGGTGCATGGAATATAGACTGGGGAAAGCACACCTCTTGTTGCGGGGAGCTACATCAGGTACATAGGAGAGATAATGGGTGCATGGATTATACTAGGGAAAGCTCGCCTCTTGTTGCACAGAGCTGCATCAGGTACATATACATATGAGACATAATAGGTGCATGGAATATATACTAGGGAAAGCTTGCCTCTTGTTGCGGGGAGCTGCATCAGGTAAATATGAGATCAATAGGGTCCAGCAAAAGTGCGGGGAGAAGTTAGCCTCTTGATGTGGGGAACTGTATCCAGTACATGGTAGGTTCTAATCAAGTACAGCGAGTGGAAAGGAGGCTCTAGTATGCAAGCACAGCGTAACGTAGGCTTATGTCTAGCAGGAGTGAGAGGTGCAGAGAGGCTACGTGACACAAACATACAAACACATTAAGAGAGAGGTGGCTAGGTGTTACTGAATTTACATTACATCCATCAATGGCATATGCGATAGGAGTTAACTAAGGGTACTACATTTCAAACAATGGTAATAAAACATTTACGAGGAAGATTACTATAGTAAGCGTGTGACATGCTCATAGTTCAAGAATCCTACAGACGTAGACAATGTGACTTGCGACAGTTTTAGTGGTAGCAGCTGAAGACTAAAGAGCAAGATGGGAAGTTATGAACTCTCAAAGTTAACAGTTTGTGAATATCCTAGGAGAGGCTTAGAGGATACTTCCAGGGCAGATTGAAGCATTTAGGGATGCATGGTAAGGAACAGACAATGAGAAGTCGATTGTGTAGAATCATTATAGAAACAATGTCAACCGGGTGTGAATCGCAAATGTGCAGAGTGATCGGCCAGAGAGCATAGTTCAGTTCAGCACCGAGAGTTTAAACATGGATCAAAGTAGGATCAAGGATGATAGTAAAAGTATAAAGAACGGAATGTGACAGTCACGGTAGACGGACAGAGAGAAGTAGCCAAGATACTCTCGTCGGAGGGTCAAGTTGTCAGCAGGCGGTGGGGGCAGGTTGCGCTACTCAGAGAACGCTCAGTAGGCATAGGTGCACATCTTAACCGAGGTATTATCAGGAGGGGCCAGAATCGTGAGGTCATGACCATACGCCGGGCAGGCAAATGTAATTCTGGCAACTCCCGGGCAAGGTCAGGGTGCAGACAGATTTGCCCTTAAAATCGTGGCCCTTTAATGTGTGGTTTAGGTTGAATATAAAATTGGATTTTTTTTTTATCGAGCATTTAACACACCATAAGATTATATTTTTACCGGACTTAGCATGGCACACTGGCTACCAAACCCCTGTGACATAGACAAACCTGTGGTATGAGTATATAAAATGTGTGCCCTTTGCAATTTCTGCATATTGCTGTTTGCCATGCAGTGGCCACAATTTGCTATTACAGAATGAGCAGCAAGGACCCCTTTATAATACCAAATATGCCCCAGTAAAAATCAACATATGAACCTTGCTTCTGAGACCTTGTACTGGGTCTAGCAGCAACTCAAAACCCACCAAGGAAGCAACCTCTGCCTCCCGCTGCATCTCTGAACTGAATCAGTGCCAGTTTGTGAACCTTTGACACCATCCAAGCTTGTGCAGGTTCCTCGCCAGTCTCGTCACTAAACTACTTATGAATCTCTGAGTTTTGCTTGATTTGACGCTGATGCTAAAGCTCCACTGCCTATGAATCTGTGATCCACCGAGGTTTTGAGACTTCCCAGCTTGGCAATGCCGTCTGGTCACTAGCTTCTTCAAGCTCCAAGCAAATGCTGCTGCAGCACCCCAGTGGCGAGTTGAGCAAGCCAAGCCTGCTACACCACGAAGGCCAGTCTCCCATTCTCCCAAACAAAGAGACAGTGGTTGGGGTGCCCTGGTAGGACCAGCAGCGAAATGGGCACTTGCTCATAAATATATCAAAGGAATAAGTACTGCTAAATGATGATACCGCAGATTCCAATGCTAAGCAATTGAATCTGGGAAGGGGTTATGAAAACAGTAGGACTTTACACATGTATTATATGTCAAAAAAAACACAACCACACTCAACCACACAGCTTGGTTTTGTATAAACAAAAGAAGAATTATTATTGTTCCACTTTTCACAATTAAAAAAAAGGGAGAAGTACAAACATACAAGGACACATTTGAATGAATTAAAGAAATACATGTATGTTTTCCTTTTTAATGTACAACAGGATGTACTGGAAGAAGGTGAAAAATTGTACAAATCATTTGTCATATTTCAAAGGTATTTCTCTAAACTTCACCATGTGAAAAGGTCTAAAAAGGTATAGGGCCTCATTACAACCCAGGCGTTAAGGGGTTAAACCCTTAACGCCTGATTACGAGGTCCCTTTGCGGGTTGCACTTTAACGCCTGTTTTTAGCAGGCGTTAAAAAAACAACCCGCAAAGGGACCTAGGAGCTAATTACGGCACCGTAATTTACGGTGCCGTAATTAGCGCCTTCCCCATTCCCATTGAGCCCTAAAGGCCAGAAATGGGAATGGGGAAGGGGCCATGGTGAATGGGGAATTACCGCCCCGTCAACCTTGGAATGGTTGCTAATAGCACCATGGTTTAGCGCCGGGATCGTAATGAGGCCCATAGACTCTAAAAAAGTAAGACCCAGTGTGAGAGGCAGAGTTTGTGAGCGAGCCCCGTAGTGCTAGGATGAATAGCTCGAAAAGAAAAGGAAACAAGAAAGGAATCCAACCAAGTTTTAAAGAACTTGATGTGCCAAAACCATTGTTTGTAATAAGGTTACAACACAGCACTTCTAGTCAATGCTTGTTACCTTGAAATTATACTGTAAATCATTTTTAAACACAATGTAGGTGAACAAATTTGCTAAATGCGATGTACACATTTTCTAAATATAATAGGCCGTTTCCTGACCTAATTGATAACTTGTAGTCTTCCATTCTCTGCACCCAAAGCAGCTGAGTCTTCCAGTGCTGCTGACCCACATCACTTGCCATCACTGTCACGGTCGATCTGTAAGCTGACACTGCTACCGTTTACTGCATTATTGTACCCGGGACTGGTCAGGTGACAAATGTGCACAGACTCCTGGTTCAATGGCAAAAGCGTGGCTCAACACTGAGTCAAAAAGGCAAGAATAGTGTACACAGTGTGTTGGGAGAAGCAGCACTGGCTGGATCGTTTTTCTTGCAAAGTCTGTCTACAGTGTTTACCCAGTGAGGGAGGAGCTTACAGTTAAATACTGCTTTCCAGAGCGCAGTGTGTTCGGAGAAGCAGTACTGTCAGGATTGTTTTGCTTGCAAAGTCTGTTTACAGTGTTACCCAGTGAAGGAGGAGCTTACAGTTAAAGACTGCTTTCCAACGTGGAGCGCATGTGATGTGTGCCATGTGTCCATGGCCCTCATTACTACCCTGGCGGAGAACCATGGTGCAATTTGCACCATGGTCCATGGCGCAAAGCTGTCAACTCCGCCATGGGGGTTGGCGGACTTACCGCCCCATTCCGACCTTGGCAGGGCGGTAAGTCCCCAATCCCCATTTACCCTTCCCCATTCCCATTTTTGCCCCATAGGGTATAATGGGAGTGGGGAAGGCGTTAATTACGCCACCGTAAATTACGGTGGCGTAATTAACAACAAGTCCCGTAGCGCCATGGATTTTTCCGCCCGGAAAAAGCAGGCGAAAAAAGCACCATGGCGCTACGGGAACTCGTAGTAAGGCGGAAAGGTACGCCATGCATTACGCCGGCGTAAACCCCTTTCCGCAAGGGTCGTAATGAGGGCCCATGTGTTGAGAGTGTTTAGAGTGGCGGGACACTGGTTGGACAAATGCCGCACCATTTCCTTCAGTCTTCATAAAATACAGCAAGACAGTAGGAATTAGGGGGTGAGTGTTGAAGTATCCCACTTGCTGTGTTGTCTATGTACTTGTGACACAATATGTACGATCTCCGTAACAGGGGCTCCCTGTCAGCTACACCCTCAGCACCACTAACTGACTCAGAACTGTTGGCTCTGGCAAGCATACCACTTCCACCCTCCCCCACTGAGCAGGCTGCTGCACAGGTTCTTCCCTGCTATCCCTCCCGCCACCCAGACCTTAAAATCATGGCCCTGAAGCTCAAATCCTGCTTGATTACCTTCTTCTTCACACTGGTCCGGGAGACAGAGACCTACTCCACGGCAACAATTGAATCCTTGGCTGGGGTGGGCCTGGTAGCAGGTAGAAACTCAAGCAGCCACTCCACTGTGGGTATAAGTACGCTGTCCCAAATGTCTCTGCATAATGACTTCATAGACATGAGAATGGATGATACACCTGCCGACTTGAGCCTATCACTAAAAATACCAAAACACACAGAGATCACTATCTGCCAGGAACAGATTTTTTTGCATCACCTCCGCCCCCCTCGCATACCCCTTTCCCGCCTAGAGGACTATCGGCAGTAATGCACAAGATTGACGACATAATGAAATTTGACGGAGAGGGATGCCTTACATAAATACATCAAGTACTCTGCATATTGACTTTCCTGTACAAGTATTTGCAACGAGAAACCAAATCTTATACATCACTTTTGGAGTCAATATTATTTAAATATGAAAACGTAAAATTGCATATATCAGCTAAATAATTATTGTTTTGCCAAAATCTTGCACACACTGGAAGGGCCAAAACTGAGGCTGTGGATAAAGACGGTGCATCGGACATAGCGCAAAACACAACACAACCAAACCCCTCTATGGCAAAATGTACATTTGGCAGTCAAGCGCCGATAGGCCTGGTGAATAACTTTGTACTAGCAAATCAGCCCACAACTTTAACGAAGGTGTACCCTGATGTTCAGGGATCGCACTTGGATGCTGGTCACACCCCGAAGAGAGTTGTGACCTTTGCTGAAAACCAGCTCTACTGTTGAGCAGGGACGACTGGAGTCCCTCTATAGTGGGAAACAGCAGAAACCCCCTCCCTGCCATTTTTTTTACAGGAGGAAGACTTAATTATATTAATTGATCATTTGCCAGCTGCCCAATCGAGGGTGGCCAAGAAAAATGTCAGGGTCATAATAAAAAAAAAAGGCCCCCAAATGAAAAAGGCAATAAATAGGGTACATAGAGCAGTAAAAAAGCAAACAGCGCATCAATTCATACATGCATTACTCTCACATTCCATGGTGCAGGCAGCATTGCTACAAATGAAAGAAGTCGCAGTACGCTCCCAGAAACCTACCGGACTCGCGTGCCTCAGGAACTTCAAGTAAGCCTGTACAGAATCCACAGGACTTAAATCCTACATCGACGAACCTAAGCCTGTGTAACACAGCAGTAGAGAGGCAGATCTCCTCAGGATATCGTGGATGGGGCCAAGCAGTCAAAAATGCAGGCCCTCTGCCCTCACATGCGTGCTGAAGAGAGAGTGTTGGATCCCTCGGTAACCTCCACACACGCATTCAACCAAATTGACCTTGCTGTTTTGTAGACGCCAACGCTTGACAAATCTAAACTACCTTCTGGGCAACTCAAAACGCATTTGCCTTTTTTGGAGACCAGTGTTGCAACAACTCGCAACTCTGCAGGACACTTCAACTAACGTAAGAGAAAAAGAAAGATCGCAAATCATTCAAATTGGCAGCCTCTGCTAGAAGGCACAACAGAAAGAGCATCTTTATAAGATCCTAATCGAAAGTGTTTTGCCTGCAACACACCAGATAACTATGAACAGGGCAAACATTTTGCAGTTTGCATCTGCTATGGGAGAGCCCGTTTTGGATCAGTATTACCTCTGTTGATCTAGAAAGGGTTTTCCCATTTGATCGTCAGCATCTCAATCGAATAATGATCTCCCTGAACTCTAAGATAGGGACATCCTGCTAAAGGAAAAATTCTCACTTTGCAGAATTAGCTTTGACTTAACCACCTGAGCAGAGCAGAACACGGGGGGAGGGGGTTCTGGTGCCCTGGTCAACTCCCCAAGGTGATCAGCTCTTTAATCTAGGAACCGGAGAATCCATGGAGGAACAGGACTTGATGCTGAAGAGGAAGGTCCCTGCCTCTGAAGAAAGCCAAGACTGGTTATGGCTTCAATGTATGGGCAGAAACTAGATCACGGGGGTGAGGCCACTGGCGTATCTGCCAGAGATCCACAACTGCCTGTCACTCATGTCTTTTAATACCAGGGGCAATACCCACTTGTTCAACAACAATAATCTATCTTGAACCTCCAGGCAATAAAAATGTATCATTCCTCAGGAAACCTGGCTAAAATCTCTAACCTCCTTTGATGGTTACTTGACCCTGCTCCAAGTAGCAAGCCAAGGCGACACCGGGTGTCCCTATGGAAGATTATTAATTTGCTACATTCCGAATGTCTGATTGGTCAGGGATGAATCGTCTCTGGGGCTTCTGTTACCTTCCTCTGAGCCTAAACTAAAGCATGGCCAGATGTGGGACAGCACCCTTTTGAGCCTAGGGTTGATGGTTGTGAATGATACAGTTAGGGGGACATCCCTCCGTGCCCCACTTGGATTCAAAGAGTCACCAGCTCAAGAATAGATTATGTCTATGAAGACAAGGAACTGCACGATCGCTGTAGTCAGTTTGTGGTGGAAGGAACGAGCCTGAGCAACCACGCTCTACTATCAGCACACTTTGATACATCGACGTGGTTCAGAAACCCTGTAGGATGAAGCACAGCTAGGGAGTCCTTAGTCCTGAACACACAGGGCAACCGTATTGCATGGACCAGCAACCGGGCAAGGACGGTGAGCACGTTCATAACAAATCATCTAGCTGATAAATCGATTGTGGGCAGGTCGGAGCTTCTTGCTTCAAATAATTTTGAAAATGTTGTAAGAGAGGCTATTAGTGCTACCTTTTCGAGCTCGGGAAAGTGGAATACAGCCTCTAAAATCCATAGACATGCTTACAACATAGAGCTCATGGCTCGGAGGAAAAAACTCAGAACTCGAGTCTGGTGGATACAGAGCGACCTTGACACTATGCATCTTGTGAAGATCACCCTTGAAAAAAAATCCAAAAGGAGTATGCAAATTGGCACTGAGCATTGAAAACTGAAACTTTACAACTAGACACAGAATCGATGCTGACAGCGCTTAGGAACAAAATCTCCAAATGGGCAGATAGGCCTACAATTGGGGAGACTAATTAATGCAGTAGGAGAAGTGGAATGAAACTCCCACTTTGAGGTTCTGTATGGCCTGGTGGAACTCTCCCAGGCAAAGATTTGTCTGGGTAAATC
This sequence comes from Ambystoma mexicanum, assembly GCF_040938575.1. Classification (NCBI taxonomy): domain Eukaryota; kingdom Metazoa; phylum Chordata; class Amphibia; order Caudata; family Ambystomatidae; genus Ambystoma; species Ambystoma mexicanum. The sequence goes on along the minus strand of NC_090937.1, from coordinate 1,382,776,486 downwards.
CCCCTTAATCGAGTCCAGGGACATAGAAATATAATTTGAAGTTGTCCAAAAGGTTATTCAGGGTTTGAGTTCCTCTTGGGCCTACGGCCCAACAAACAGTCGAGCTTCCGCTTTAGATCCAACTCAAGACTGTGGTGAGAGGTACTCAGAGCCTTGTTTCTGGGTATAATAAAGACAGAAAGATTTTCACTGACCTGGAGCCAGGCTCATGTCATCCCAGGAACAAAATCTCCAAATGGGCAGATAGGCCTACAATTGGGGAGACTAATTAATGCAGTAGGAGAAGTGGAATGAAACTCCCACTTTGAGGTTCTGTATGGCCTGGTGGAACTCTCCCAGGCAAAGATTTGTCTGGGTAAATCCCCCTTAATCGAGTCCAGGGACATAGAAATAAAATTTGAAGTTGTCCAAAAGGTTATTCAGGGTTTGAGTTCCTCTTGGGCCTACGGCCCAACAAACAGTCGAGCTTCCGCTTTAGATCCAACTCAAGACTGTGGTGAGAGGTACTCAGAGCCTTGTTTCTGGGTATAATAAAGACAGAAAGATTTTCACTGACCTGGAGCCAGGCTCATGTCATCCCAGTATATAAAAAGGGTGCAAGATCATCTCCCTGTAATTATCGCCCAGTAGTGGTAATGGCTGCCGACTCCAAAGTATTTGCTTCTGTCCTGCTCGGGCACTTGGAGCAGTGGGCCACGCACACATGTTTACTTAGTAAGTGGCAAACAGATTTCCGCCGGGGGATGGGAACTTCTCTAAATGGTACAATTCTGAAATGCACTCAACATTCAGCATGGTCTAAAGACGGCAATCCAGTCTATATAGCCTCGGTTGACCTGATGGCTGCCTTTGACGCAGTCGATTGCACTCTGCTTTGGCAAACACTGCAGTCATGGGGTATTCCCGAGGATCTTCGTCATGAAAGGTGCCTCACTCTATCCTGATCTTAAACTGATCACTAAGGCTAAAGGCGCAAAGAGTTTGACAGAATGGGCAGCTACTGCAGTCAGCTCCTATCAGATATGAGTAGCTCCCTGCAAGAGCTGGTTGGAAACCCCTTCAGGGTTCAGAGAACACTGTTTGATTGGTATTGGATTCAAACAATTGATGCCTTCTATGGTTATTCAAGGTGCATCTATGTGGAGACCATAAGAGTCGGGCACTTTGGCCACGTTTCTATGGAGTTAGCCCGGCAGGGGCATACAGAACTGGTTCTTAAGATGCCAGCAAAGAAATTCTACACGCTGTGGCCTCGAGAACACTGAGCACCTATATTGTAGATTCTATCAAATAAGGACACAGAGGGAAACATTAAAGCACCTTCTGACAGAATGTGCATCACTATCAGGAAAACGGGCCCAGGCCTTCAGGAACCATATGGACTGCTTCCAGAGTACAGGTACTGATTATTTGTGGGAATTATGCCTGGCCGGCCGTACCACTTCCATTGTGAGAGGGGTATTGAATTTTGTAAATTTTTTGAATCCTTGAGATTGCATATGTTAATGGGACATTGTTTTAACAGCTATCAGGGTTTTAACCCACCTCAGTTGCTTTGCATTTTCTTTATTTTGGTTTTTCAGTTAGTTATTATTTTCCTCTTTTTCTTTCTTTTGCTGTTATTTTATATTTTAAAATATTATTGTGCATTTAGTGAATTAAAACTTTAAGCACTTTTTATGACATAAAACATAAAAATAAAATGTACACAGTGTGAAAAGTAAGATGCTGATCATAGACAAACATACTTAAATATTCTATAAAAGATTATTTTTTTAGTGTATTGTTAAAGGTTATTGTTATTTGAACAATAAAAAAGACAAGAATAAGGTACTATGAAGAGGCTGTGTCCCCCGGTTCACTTTTGGCACCATAGTGACCTTTTAAGTATTGCCTTCTATACCTTTTTTTCCAAGCCAAACTGCACTTGTCATGGTGAAATAGTGTTCTAATATGTCAACATGTTTTTAAAAATAGGGCAAACTTTGCCCTATTGCTAATACCGTGCAAACTTAGCACTTGCACCAGTGCAAGGTTTCGGTAATCTGGCCCCAGATTGGCAAACTAAGGAAATGTGGTCTCTCTAGATCCACTGCCCAAGGGTTTAATAGCTAGACTTTTTACTCCTGAAACTGGCCCAGGGCAGGGGCCCAAAGTATTTGGGCAGTAGTCAGTAGTCCATAAACTCCCCATGGGATGAGAACCAACTAGGAGGACTTCTGTTTTATCTCCGTAGCGTCTGAGCCAGTTCTTGGCCATCCATTTGCCAACCTAAGAAAGGCACTCCTTCAGCCTAGAGGGAGGGTCAGAAGTCGACGCATTCAGGTGAAAATGAATCTCTGAATGATCGTTGTAGGAGTAAAAATGTGCCCTGTGATCTGCAACTAAATCTGCCAAAGGTTGCATATACAGATTAAACAGAAGGGGAGACAGAGCCGACCTCTGAGGAACTCCACAGTGAACTATTCTAGAGGGGATTTACAAGTGGGAAGAGAAACTGTTTGAAGCCGATCTGCAAAAAAGAAGCAAACCATTGAAGCGGAACACCTGATATTCTGGCCTTCTCCAAGCTCCGCAGCAGGATCCCATGATCTACAGTATCAAAAGCCCCAGAAAGGTCAAGGAGAATCAAGGCTCCCACCTCTCCAAAGTCTTGAAGAAGAGCAATGTTGTCCAAAATTGCGACCATAACAGATTCAGTTCCCATGCATGGCCGGAATCCCCATTCAAATGGGTGCAAAAAACATCTTCATTATAGAAAATCAGAAAACAGAGGAGTCACAAAGGCCTCCATCAGCTTCATAAGGGCTGGAAGCAGAGAAATGGGTCGGTAATTTTCAACCACTATGGGGTCGAGATATGACTTCTTTACTAATGGAGAAATAACTGTATGCTTCATTGGCGCCACAATGGAGTTAGCAAGTATGCCCATTACAATGAGAAATAGCTCTTTGGGGTTGCCACGACCAATGACTTTCGCTACAGAACTAGATACTGCAAATAAAAGCATGCTGCACCACTGCCAAGAGCACTCGGGAGCAACACAGTCTGGGTGTACTTCATCCATGATATCTGTGGACTTTGTTGTTGTGTGACCTGGTTCACACTCAATAAATGTGTATAACGACAAAGTAAATAAGCTCAAAGTGTTTTTATGTCCTTTAGTTAAATATTCCAAAATGCATATAACGACTTAATAGGAATACCATATAAAATATTCACTCGCTTCAAACACAATGCTAATCTCTATAGCATACACAATACTGTGAGATTTGTGTCATAGTCAACTTTAAGTAATTTTAGTGCATAATCCCTCCATGCAACGTGATGCCACACATCATTATTTTCAAGGATGAAAGGAAAATGAAGATGGTTGAAATAAATGGGTATGCTGATTTGCTTCAGACTGAATCAGATCTGAAGGCTCAAAATAGTCTTGTAAGCTTTATATTACATTTTTTTTTCACATATGCGGGGGGAATTTTTTAATGACTAGATAAATGCTATTTATTTTTGCAATTGTAGATTATTAACATGCTGATTATACAGCTTGATTCATACTTCGAAATGAGCATAAAAGAGACAGCTCTGAAAACTGTAATTATTCATCTGCCAACAACAGCAAAGCACTTTAATCATGCATCTGTACAGAAAACTGCAAGGATTAAGAAGTGTGCTATAATGTACAGAAGCAATCAAAGTGATATTGAAGAAAGCTCTAGTTTTTCGTTTTTTTGCAGCTGAGATAAACATTTTCGAAGATTTTGCATGCCATAGTGATGTTGTCCACACGTGTAGCTCATTTGTATGGTATTTATGCTCTGAAATGCATCAGAAAATCCGGATCTCAGGAAAATGGCTTACATTGCCATTATTCCTACTCCAAGCCTTTCGTAGTGTGGTCCATATTCTATGATGTGGGTGTTCACCATGGAAATAGGCAACTCACTACCCCAATACATGTTTGTAGTCGTATAGCCTGATGGTGTATTTAATGGCAGCTGTTAGCCTGGAGACATGGATAAAGGATACTTTAAAGCAATGGCCAGGCACATAGAGAAAGATTGTAATGTCCTTGCTGGCATGGAATCCATCTCCATCAGAGCACTGACAATGGTTGCGTGAGTTAGGGTTTCAACCTTAAGTATGACTCCGGTTCATGCATACTGAGAGCCAGTGAAGTTTACCTAAAATTGGTGGTTCATGGGGAGAAGGAGGAGCATTAGTAATTCCCAGAGTCATGCTGTTTGGGGGAAATGGAGCCTGAAATTACATTGTATTTTGCAATAATCAAAGTTTTCCGAATCTGTGCTCTACCTATGTATCTTAAACAAGACATTTAGGAATTGGTTGGCAAAATTGGCAATAGTAAATTGGTTAGACTGCTGTACAATTTGTTTGTGAGGTTATATCGAGTCTTTACTTAAGGTAAAATAGGAATAGAAGTAGTGGTGTAAAATGAGCTATCGTTTCATTAGTCGTGTGATAGAGTTTGGTTGTATATAGGTGATGCCTTTTTTGGACCGAGTTTCCTTGTCTATGTGGATATTGACAACCTTTATAGACTTCGCATTTTTTCACCTTTGAAATGAGTGTTCATACCTTTAGCTTGGCATTCCCCAACACCTGTAGTCTTCAATTATATTGTATGTAGTAACCTTTCTAGTTGATTTCCAATCTTCTTTTTAAATGAGTGGTTAACTGTACCAAATATAATTTGTGTGCAAATTGTGTTTTCTATGTACATATACATGTTGAGTGCCTATTGGGTACGTTCTGCCATTAAGTGAGTGACTTCTTTCTTACATGCATAGAACGTGCTTGTGCATGTGTCATCTGTAAATTCATATGTTAATGTATGCATCTGTGAAGTGCTCTGGATGTTAGTTACTCTCCTATAGTGTCGTGCTGTGTGGGTTCCTGTTCATGGCTCTTTCACACTATCACCTAACATTCATGGCATTTTGTTCACGTGTTTATGAGTGAAGTGTGCTACTGTCAGAATAGAAATAATATTATGCCTCCTATTGTAATAGTTATATGTATATTGGCCTACGCCAAGTTGTCTAAACATTATGCGCGAACAAACTCCATGGCAAGGTCTTGACCTCAGAGAAATCAATGTAAGCCGCCATCTTGAATTAAGCCGTCATTTTAGGTTCTCTTGTTATGTAGAAGTCACCCTGAACATCAAAATGGAGGCCAAATGACATTTCAAATAGATTTTGGCCGTTGTGACCTCCGCACAGCTGAATAATTAATATGCCGGCAGGCTACTTGTCGGGGTCGTGAACTGAGACCTTGTCCTACTGTTGACCTATATGTAAATGTACTACTTATATCAGCGAAACTAATCAAAAATGCATATATTAAAGGTTGACCTGGCAAGGAACCCTAGACCAGTATTGTATTTCACAGAATGGTTAACCCGCAAGAGGGTTGGCCAAGGGCTGGACAAATTGTATAAATGGCCCGGGTATTCCAATGTGCGGTCTCTCACTGAACACATCGAACCCTCGTTGAAGTTTGTTATGTTATACTGAGAGCCGAATAACTATCCGTTTGTCAGTTGACTTGGTAACTGTTGTAGCTTGAAATAAAGTACTTGTATGTTTCTTTGTAACCTGTGTTGGTGTGTTTCCTTTTGGGCTTCCCGGCCTCATATTATTTTTCTGTTCTCACAGTTGGCGCCCGAATAGGGACCCTCAAGATTGATGCCGGATCATTGAAGGTTGACGCAGGCTATCAAACCGGGATCGGACAGTGTGATACTGCAGGCCCGACCGAACGAGAAGCGATACCTCGGCAGCGCTGCACGATCCGATCCTTGGACGATAGTCGTGTGGTCTGAAACAGCATCTTGACGAGGGTCCATTTATTTTTGAGGCGGGCAGATTTGTCGAAACCACCAAACACGAGGTAAAATTTGTTAGGTAAGTTCTTTGGTAAACCGTACGGTCCTCCTTAGGTTTGGTCAGGTGTAGTCGTGACCCGACTCTTAATTTAACCCTGACAATTTGAATTTGGCGTATTGTATCTGCAGACACAATTATTGACCAGGTAACACCAATTTTTTGGTGAAATGCCTGGGAAATTGTCTAGCTGCTTTAGGGCACTGTTCCGCAGCGATCGACAATCTTTGGAATTTAGCCGCCGTATTGAATACCTAGAATCGGTCTTGTTAAAGAAGAAGGCCAGACCTGCAGCATTTGATGTTTTGCAGAATTGGAAAAAAGAAGCGTTGCAGCAGCTACCCATCTCCCTCAAACCATAAAACACCCATGCACAAAAATGTGTTACACTTAGCAGAAGCCACAACCATAGTGCATCCTGGACCACCCCTACGCACTACCGATCACACGCTATTGTGTCACTGCCAACCTATGCACACCACCGTCACAACGTTGGGCCTACTTCAATAAATTTGCACACAGAGTAACCAAGCACATATAAGCTGCCCTTCACCCATACACACTTCCATAGTCACATTACGTACGCACTGCACCCTGTGGCCACACTACCCAACTTCTCACTGCACCATCTCCTGCCACACACTAAATACTGTGGCATGTTCCAACTATCACCACAACCATAGAATGCACAATTCACACCTTGCAACTCACTTGGTCTGCTGTAGCACATCGACAATGTGCTTCACACGCATTTCTCAAACATCACCACCTGTGCTGCACGCACTGCCAAACCTGCATTGCTCCAGTGGGTCTGCTCCTTGCACACATTCCCCCCACCGTAATTGAACAATACATGTCAGCATATCGCCAGCTACCACTATGCACATATGCACCACTGGCACAAGGCACAAGCATTGCACCCAGTGAACACACTGCGTGACTTTTCTCTGCAGCAACTCCAACCACAGAACACCACCATGGAGGTATGCAGTAACAAATTGCAACAGTTACCATAATGTGCAAACAAGACACTCTCTCCTGCATCCCTGTACACTTTCAATCACATACTATAGGCGTACCCACTACCATTCACAAACTATTGTGCCACTGCCAACCTACCCACATTCTATTTGCAACAGGGGCCTATAACGTCTGAAATGGGCTCCACACCCATTCCTTACATGTCACCACCCTCTAACTCATGCACATTGAAAAATGCATTACTGGCGTGCATGTCCTCAAGGCCTAGACTCTTGAATACTTGGCCTACGGCCTTCAGCCATGCATCCAATAGTCTAGCTCTTGAACACACCCACACCGACATAATGCCACCATGCATGTCTCCATGTCATCTTCTGCGACAATGCACATAGACACCACTGCCACCAACACTCCTACCCAACCTCTACACCACCATGGCGCTACGCAGCAGCAAATGCCAACAGTTAACATGATGTCCACGTGGGCAGCTACCATATTGCACAAATGTACCAAACGTAGGTAGCAGCACTTCACTCCAACTCCTCCACATCATAAACACGCAATCACGAACATAGGTTGCACTTACCAGAATGCACAAAAATACCACCTCCTCTGCCACCTCTAGCCACAGCCATTCACAAAGTACTATGTCACTGCCAACCTACCCACAATCAGTTTGCAGCACTAACGCTAATACAACCAATTGGCACACACTGCATTTTACAAGCACCACCCTGTACTGGATGCAGACTGAAACATGCCTTCCTGTGGTGTGTATGATGCAGCCCTATGCTCCTCAGTGCATGCCCTACAGCCTACGGCTACGGCCTTCACCCATGCACCCCAATACTGTAATCTTTCCACAGACCCACCACGCCTTTATTCACCCATGCCATGCATGCCTCTGTGTGCCCAACTACTGCTTTCCATCCGCAGCTCACCGCCACCTGCCACTGCTACCCCACCCGCGCTCCCACCCAACTGATCTCATGTGCAATTCACTCCTCAACAGCAAATGAGCTGCCACCACTCATCACGAAAACAGTTCCCCGCAAACAGGCTGCGGCAGAAACTAAGGGTATGTTTTTACAGCTGCCTCCAATTACCACAGAAATTACTAGCCTACATATGTCACTTGAACCACTTCTCACTCCCCAGCCATTCCTTTCTTTATAGCCACCGACACAATGTGTATGGTACATTTTGCAGACCCTGCCGACCCTGCTGCCGCCGCACTGTCCTCCGGTTCACCATGGCAGCTTTCCGAAAAAAAATTACGCACAGCACGCTTCCCTCCAGCCAAGCACCAGCCGCATCCAAACCTCTCCGACACCATGCCGTACCGTGATCGAATGACACTTCTGTCCGCGGAGCGAACAGGGAAATAGGTCAGTGGAGTGGACCCAGATATCACCAATTTTTTTGAACGTACATTTCAGTGTTTTGTAACAAATTTACCGGTCCAATTTCCGCCAAACACACAAAAGCACGCTTTCTGGCTCAAGCCCCCACTCCTGGCACAAAATTGGGTGAAAATCCTTCCAGCTGTTCCACCTATAGCAGTGCACAAATATTTTCTCCTTTCAGTCTATGGGGGAAATAAAATGTTGGGGCCACCCCTGTAACTCCACCCGCACGAAACCTTGGCCAATTTAGCAAAAAAATTCAGAGCCGCCCATATACTTTTTTTGCAAAGTTTGTTGAGTATTCGTCCAGGGGGAGTGAAGTTATAAGCTGCTGAAAAAGTGTTCTTCCTATGAGTTTAGCAACTTAACCAAAATTACATGGCTGCTACCGCATAATATATATATTACACGACCGTGTAGTTATGGTTAAGTTGCTAATCCCATAGGAAGAGCACTTTTTGGGCGGCTTATAACTTCGCTGCCCCTGGACGAATCCTCACCAAACTTTGCAATATTTATATATATGACCCACTCTGAATTTTTTTGCAAAGTTTGGTGAGGTTTGGTTCAGGGGGGGCAAAGTTATAAGGGGGTCCCAAAATTAATGGATTTTCACCAAATGTGCGGCAGGAGCAGCGGATTGGTCCCGAAAGCGTGCTTTTGTAAATTTGGTGAAAATCCATCCACTGTTTTTTTTTTAAAAAGACCAAAAAGTAGGTCACCAAAAATTAGTGATATCTATGTTCGCTCAGCTGACACATTTCCCTGTTCGCTCCGCGGACAGGACACCGATTGGCTAATCAGCTTGTGTCATGTCCGCAGATATGTGACGTGTTCACTGATTGGCTGGAATGAAGCGTGAGGTGCGTTGTATTGCTTTGATGCATCCACCATCTTGGATCCGTGGACATTCACGGACAGCGCGGCAAGAAACGGGGGAGAAATACACCTTTGGCAAGTATGTTGATGTACAGAGGTGCTTGTGGAGAATGGGGGAGTAAGAGATGGGTCAAATGTTGTATTTGTTTAGGTGGCAGGCACCCCTGGTGTGTTCGTCATGTCCGCGGACACTGCTGCTGACTGCGGACATAAAAAAATGTGCTTCTGGCTATTTGACTTTAGTATGATATTTGTTTTGGGTTGTTAGTACAGTGTTGATTGTAATTAACATCCTGTATAAGTAGCCTATATAGCACAGTTAAAATGTTTGATTCTATATAAGTAGCCCATATATCAGAGTTAAAATGTTTGATTCTATGGGTGTGATATGCTGAGGTGGTTGTGGCCAGGGCCTAGAGTCTTGGGTGCATGGCCTAAGGCAGTAGGCCCTGGCCACAACCACCGCAGAATATCACACCCATAGATCATACCCATAGAATCAAACATCTATCAAATATTTGCAAATATACAGTTTGTGTTGTGTTTGATTTGTATAGTTTGTATGTGATGTTTTGGCTACGTTATGTCATTAAGATTGTAGAGTTTGGTAACAAGCACTGCAGTATAACATATCCATGGAAGTAAACATTTTGTATTGTGGTGTTTGGTTAGATGTTTGCTTCAATGGTTGTGTAACTGAGCAGTATTCATGAGTTGTATTTATTATAATATACTTACTGTTAGATTTTTTGTGATTGGATATATTTTTTTCATGACGTGGGTAATTGGAGCAGATATTCTTTTTCAATTTCTGTGATAAAAGAAAAGATCATGTTAGTGTAGGTAGTTTATAAAGACTTATTACATTGCGTAATAGACATTTCTGCTTTATTTCGACCCTCATATTTAGTAGTTTACAAACCAGTGTACTGTGCAATTTGCTCAGTTTCTGTGTTTGTTGCTTAAATAATTGGGTCTGTGTGAAAAAAAAATCCATGTTGGATTTTAAGAGCCCTTTTCTTGTTATGGTATAGTACATTTTTTCTTTGTTTTTAGTGTTTACTTGTTGTTTCTGGCTAATGTTCTATCTGTTGGTTGTTGCAGATTGTTAGAAATGTGATGTTGAATTGTAACTGATTATAGTTTTTTATTTATATCATTAACTCTGCTACTATACCTGTTGGGTTGTTGCAGATTCTTGGGGTAGTTAGATACTTGTTGGCATATTCTAACTGTTATTTCTTCTTATAATTTAGTGGTGTTGATTTCTGTTTGGTTGTTGCATAATTTTGTGGCAGTTATATACCTGTTGGTGTATTCTAACTGTTTATTTTTTTGTTATATTTTAGTGGTGTTGATTTATTTGTTTGGATGTTGTAAAATCTTTCCGGCAGTTAGATACCTATCTGTTCATTTGTTGCAAAATCTTGATGCAGTTAGATACCTGTTGGCGTATTCTAACTGTGTATTTCTTCTTATAATTTAGTCGTGTTGATTTATCTGTTTGGTTGTTGTAGAATATTGAGTCAGTTAGATTCCTGTTGGTGTATTGTAACTGTTTATAGTTTTCTAATTGAAGTTTTATTAATGTTTATGCACAGATTAGTTATTACATTTTGGTTTTAAGAATATTAAATAAACGGTTATAAGAGTTGCTGGTAATCTTTGCTTTAGAGTAATGGTATTATCATTACATTCAAAACATAAACAATTCTTTTTTATATATGCAGTGTAGTGACCTGCATTGGTTGTGGCTCCTGCATGGTAGATTATACCTATTGTTGTTAAGGTTTTCTTACCAAGTGATACTTGACCATGTGTGAATCCAGTCAGCTTGCAGTTGTTTTTGGTACCATCTGCATTGTAACGTAAAAGCATTAGTATTAAGTACTTACTATGTGTTTGTATTTGTAAGGTGGAGTGATTATCTGAATTGCAGGTAGTACATAATCTGCCATGGTTTGCATTTTGTACAAGTTGCTGAAATGGAATGGATTCACAGTTAGGTATTGATACATAGACAAAGCGTTCATTAGGAATTTGTTCCTGTGCCACATTGTTGCAGAGAGTGCACGTATGTTTCCACATGTATGAAATCTGGAAGATTTCATTTATAGGTATATTTTTGTTTTCCAGTACTTGCAGTAAGTACATTAGACATTCGTGTGGATCTTCTTGTGAGTTTATAGTGAATTTCACCATTCCAGCACAGTAGTACAATTCCTGTCTTATTCCATGAACACTGTATGTGTTGTCAGGATTGTTGGTTGCATTTCTATGAAGGACTAACATTTGCAAACACAATTGGTCTGTATTGTGTAAGTAAATGTTGTCAATATTAGGTGGCAATTGAAATAGAATATGTATTACTACATTTGCGTAGCAATTTACACCAGTTACATTTGAAAATGTGAATGGACCAGATAGTTCTGTGTTCAAGTGATTTCTTCAGAGTGTGTGTTGCTTCTTTGAAGAAGTATCTGAGTTATTTTGAGTAGTACATTCTTCTTTGGTTATAGTAATTGATGAAGCATTAGCTTCTTTTACTCTCTTTGGAGGATTTGCAGTGTGATCCTGTTGCATTTCAGTTTGAGGTAGTTTTCTTATATAACGTTTTGCTTCTTGTGGAATAGGATAGGTTTTTAGATGGGGGTGTACAGTGAATGTAGTCTATTGTATTCTAAAATGCAAGGAATATCAGTGTTTACTTTACTTGCATCAAAATTAATTAGAAATAGACCGTCAAGTGTACATAAGTGTGATAGTGCTACGTAGCTCATGCCTTCTTTAAAAACTGTGTTCCCAATATCTATCAATGCTTTATCTAGGGTAAGACCTTGTGATTTATGAATGGTGAATGATTATGCTAGAGTTAGAGAAAATTGCTTTCTGCGTACATACATCCAAACCAGCTGTGTTGGAGATAGAGTTTTCTAAGGCATTTAATCTTGCTGTGGCTTGTTGACACATGGGCAGTGTCATACCATGTACGTCCACTTTGTCTGTGGAGCAAATTTCATTATTGGTTGCATTTCTTTTTTCAACATTGTTTCATTGAACTTGGAACAGCTTGCAATAGTTGGCATCAAGGACATACATGTGACATTTTTGTGTGCTAATTGTTCCATGGCATCATTAGCACATACGTTATGGCCATAAATGCATGGATGTGCTGGGTTTTTAATACTGCTTCTGCTTCTCGAGATAGTACACCAACTCTCATACTTTTAAAAATGTTGGCGTTGGTGAGGCCTGCAGACTGGCACATGTTTTCTGTTAATTGTCTGTATTGAAAATGTTGCCAAAGGTTAACATTTCCTATGCTGCCAACAGTTTTACCGCAGAATTTGTGTCCTAAGGTTTTAAAAATAGCTTCACCTTTCACTGGTGTCCATTGAAGATCTCCGAAAACAATAATGTGTTTTCCTCCAAAGAGCTCTTTGTAATTTGTTTTGAGTACTTCTTATAATCTGAGGTGAATCAAAGCCAACATTAGATTGGAGACCATGCTCACCTCATCTATTAGCAGCATTTTCATTTGTTTTAACACTCTGAGTAATTCCATTGCAGCTTCTGTAGAAAGTTTGTAATATTCTCATTTGTTCTAATTTGTTTTGGTGTTTTACTGGAAGGAGTGGTAATCATTGTGAAGTGACACCGCCTATGTTGTACGCAGATAAACCTGTGGGGGCAGTTACAACAGCTGACAGTTTGTTGTTTGTCAATTGTTGAAGGAACTTGCTAATGATTTTGATTAAGAATGTTTTGCCTGAATCAGCTTCACCACTGACGTATAGTAGTATAGGATTGTAATTTTGACAGGTACATTCTTTATTTTCATGCTGTACACCATGTGCAATTTCTTTTGTTACTTCTTTAAAAATGGCATGCTGCTCTTTGTTTAGTTTTGATTGTAGTACAGTTACGTCTTCTGCATCTTCTTCATAGTGACACATGGGCCCTCATTCCGAGTTTGGAGGTAAGGGAAAAACAATGCTGGTAAAGGATTACCGGCATCGCTTACCGCTACAGGCTATTTTGACCAACCACACCGCTATTTACGGCATTCTACTTAACGATGCTGTAAATAACGGTGAGGGCGCGCGCGACACACCATGCCGGCATCAGCAGCATGCCGTAAACCGGAGATGATCACAAGTGATGCGGACATGCAAATAGCGGCCTCCTGAAGGCCGAAAAAGTGCTTACCGGCATGGTGTAAGGGCCAGTACAAAAGGAGCACACCCACACACCACACTCCCTCCCACACCAAGACGATACCAATAGTAGTAGCATTACTGGAGCTGGAGGACCTGCTTGCAATGCCTCAACAACAACAAAAACAACAGCCGCCACCACAGAGGAGACGCAGGAGGAGAAGGAGGGTGAGACAGGCCCAGCATGCCCCACTAGTGCAGCCACAGTTACCACGCTGGCAGCCCCCAATCCCTCGCATCAGAGCCACCCCCTTCAATCTAACACCTGACCATATCCACGCCCTGTACCGGCTTGACCGTGACACCATCACCACCATAGTGGACCAGATATATGACGACATTGTCAGCCTCATAGAAATACACACCACCACCCCCCCTCTACTGAAGGTAGTGTCTGTGCTCCACTTCCTTGCCACAGGCACCTACCAGCACACAGTGGGGCACATGCTTGGCATATAACAACCCTTATTTTCACGGATACTTAACCAAGTGCTGGATGCCCTCCTCAAGCACACAAGGGACTACATATCCCTTCCACGGACACCCCAGGAGATATTCGATACAAAATTTGCCTTCCATTCACTGGCAGGCATGCCAAATAGTGTAGGTGCCCTCGACTGCACCCACGTGGAGTTGGTGGTCCCGCATGCCATGGAGGTGATGTATCGCAACCGCAAGCAATACCACTCCATCAATGTGCAGATAGTATGTGACGCCAGCAAGATCATTTCACATTGCTGTGCCGGATATCCCGGATCAACTCATGACTCTTTGGTACTGCGGAACTCCACGCTACTATGCTACATGTTGCGACATGCTGGACAACGTGCCTGGCTGCTTGGTGAGTTGCCTGACTGGGCCATGGCAGTGCTTCGGGGTTGTGAGGTGGGTGGCTGCATACTCCAACCGGGTGTGAATGGGGGGGATGCATACTCCACCTGGCTGGGAAGGGGGGGAATGCATACTCCACCTGGCTGGGAAGGGGGTGGATGCATACTCCACCTGGATGGGAAGGGGGGATGCATACTCCACCTGGCTGCGAAGGGGGGGGTGCATACTCTACCTGGCTGCGAAGGGGGGATGCATACTCCACCTGGCTGGGAAGGGGGGTGCATACTCCACCTTGCTGGGAATGTTGATGTCAGTGCACGATGTGCACATCACTGAACACTGTGCCCCAAAGCAACTGAAATGGGGCACTCCTCTACAGCCATGAGAAGGTGGCCAAGATCACCATGGCATGTGTAATGCTGCACAATATGTGCATTCGTCGGAACATGCCCCTGCCCCCTGACATGGAACTGCTACCACCTGATGATGATGAAGGGGAGGAGGAAGACAGTGCCGATGCACAGGAGGGACGTGCTGTGCGGTAGTCATTGATCGCACAATATTTCTGACACACTAGTCAGCAGAGGGTGACATAATGTTAGGACACAGGGCACTGGGTGTGGGGATACATGTACACTATGCACTGTGCAAGATTAAATGACACATGCCCAATGATGAATGTCCACTCTGGTTATTTCTTTGTAACACAACCGGTGTATTAAAATTGAAAATATGAATGTGAAAAACAAACTCTCCACCACCCTCAACCCCTCCCCCTCCCACTACAACTCCCCCACACCTCCTCACACCCCTCCCCCCACAACTCCCCAACACACCCTTCCCCCTCCCCCTCCCCCCACAACTCGCCAACACACCCTCACCCCCCTCCCACTCCCCCCACAACTCCCCAACACACCCTCACTGCCTCCCCCTCCCACCACAACAACCCTACACTAGTCCCATAGGGTTCACATAGCCCACATGAGGCTGCCAGTATAGTTACTCTGCACTCCCGGAGCCAGGGGGAGCCATATCCCATTGGTGCTGCGCACTAAGCCACCGACGAGCGGCCTGGTCTGGGTGGAGTTGCTCATGGATGGTGTGTCCTCATGCTGTGGCTGTTGGCTGGGATGAGCAGCCTCCAAAGCATTGGCTATGAAGCTGAGCACCTGGCAGAGGCAGTTAGTGTTTTCAGTTATGGTCTGGCCCTGTGCCCTCAAATCAGCACTCCTCCCTGGCCTGGCGATTGTCCTGCATGAATTCCATTATCAGGGCAGAGAGCTGGTCAGCCCGCTGTGCACCAGCAGATGAAGCAGTGGCCCTGCTGGGAATCGGGCTGACATGTCCTGCTGGCGCTTCCTCAACGGGACTGTACACTGTGTCCCAGTGTCTGTTCTTGGCCAGGCCAGACTGCTCCAGTGTGTCGTTCTCACCAGAGTCACTGAAGGATACCTGGGGGTTTGTGAAATCTTCAGGGCTGTGCACGACTTCCACAGTGTCGTCCTCAGTTGTTCCCCAGATGTCATTGGGGCTGTCCTGAACTTCGAGGGGGGCCGTGGATGCAACCTCCCTGGCCACACTGGACTCCACAGACCGTGGCGTTGGGCAGGTGTCTGCAGGCAGTGCAGGAAGGGATGGCGGTGGGGGTGGTGCACCCTTCACAGGCTTTGCTGGTGCTGGTGGTGTATGTCCCAGTGGTGACTTTGTCGCTGGGACACGGCGGCCCCTGCCTTGGCCCCTGGATGTGCTGGGATGGTTGCCGTGATGCTCCTCACTGTCATGCTCACTGCCTGTGGGGGTGGAAGAGAGGGACGGCATGAGTGATGTTTGGATAGATAGCATTCAAACATGGCTATGATTGCACATTCAGACAATTGTGGGTAATCGGCATTTGTGTGGGGAATGGCACGTCATTCCATACGTGGGTGGTAAATGCATGCATATGTCAGTGTCACTCATGTTGGCCAGGTACTGTGCTGTCTAACATGCACACTGTTTATATCAACGACCCTGTGTGCCTTGTGGAATTAGCAATTGTGTGTGGTATGTGTCATGTATGTTACGGCCTTGCACAAGGCACTGGCTCGAGTCCCACTTGCTTCTGCATGATTTACAGGGGGTGTGTGTGTGGCCGACCATTGTGTCACTCTTTGGCCAGACGTTAGCAGTGACTTTCATCACATTTGCCTTAGCAGTATTAACTTTGGACACTCAACTCCATCAGCGGATGAAGTGGCGCCACACTCCCTTTCTCCGACCCCTTCAATGGATTCAGCCCCTATCATGGCCGCACATGTCTCCTCCCACGGCATGAGTTTTATTGGCGAACTTGGTCCTCCTCCGGTCTCCAAGGCCTGGTTTCGGTTCGCAGAAAGGATGCTTTGCACCCTCAGCCGCAGGTCATCCCACCTTTTGCAGCAATCCTTTACGGTGCGGGGGTGTTGCTCACTGCGCTCACCTTCTGGCATATTAGTGCCCAGATTTTTTTTTCAGCATCGCCTCCCTCCGCATGTTGCAGCTAAACTCAATCCCAGCATATTTGTGTAGGGTATCCACGAGCATTTGTAGCTCATTTGGCCAGAACCGCTCCTTTCGGAGGCGGGCAGCTACCTTCTTTGGTGCTTTGGGCATTCCTGGGTGGTTGTGGAAACATTCTGGTAGGTCACCACTGTGCCAGGGGTCCTGTGCGGTGAGGATTGCAATGGATTGTGTTTTTCAAGATGGCCACCATGCTCGTTCCCGTTCCTGTGCGATGACGCTATTTCCGGTTCCGCAATTTAACGGTGACCGTAAATAACGGTGACCGCTATTTACGGTCACTGCTTATGTCGCGCTGGTCTATGGTGGTAGTGTTGTCCACGGTGCGATTCATGCCGGTAGGGGTTTTTTTCGGGGCCTTTTGCGGCATGGCGCTAGGTCCCTTACCAGCATGGCGCAAAGCTCGTGCCTGCGAACTCGTAATAGTGCGCTTTTAGCGGGCTACAGCCAGCTCAGACAAGCTATTTGCGCCATGCCGGTAAGGGACGGTACTTACCTCCAAACTCGGAATGAGGGCCATGGTGTTTTCTACTTCTGTCATAGCTAATTATGCCTCATTTGCTATTAATGGCTGTCCCAGTGGTTCTTGGCTTCCTGTTTCAGAAGGTTCACTACTGTCGGGAGTGTCTTTATCTAGTTGAGCCTAGAGTTCTTCTTCATGTTGCTGTTCATTGTGCAACATTGTTTTGTACTGTGTAAAGTTTACATCGGTTATAGTGCTTTGAAAGCGTTGTCATAAGAGTCATATAAACCTAGTATCTCTTCTTCTTTTCTCCATGGTTTAAAAAGATGTAGCAGGGACATGTAATATAGTTCTTAATGTTGAGGAAATTTTAATGACATTTAAATTACTTTTGGTAAGTTTCACTAAGTTGCCTTCACAATTTGTCACTCCGTATCTACCTTTGTTTTCATCGGGTTTTATATTATTATTGTAAGTGAAGTTTTGCGCTATGTGGTATAGACACATGGTTTCCAAATTAGTACTGCTGTTTGGGTAGTACGTGTCTAGTCAATTATTTTTCAAAATGTCTTGGCTGTTGGGATCATTCTCGGCTATTGTTTCTATATCGTTGTATGATTTGAGAACTCTTTTTCTAGATTTAGCAGGACCAAGACTTAGCCATACTATATTTTCAGATTGTCCATATAAAGCAGTACAGGTTAAACAATCTGCAGCTTCATAGCAGCCACATTCTCTATGGGAGAGCATTTTTATGCCTAAGCTGTACTATTTCTGAGACAGTGTTTTGTCCAATGATAGGTCACTCCAGAGGTCTTGCAGCTCTGTATTGTCTGCTTTGGTTAAGTAGCTGTAACATACCGTGCAACTGCAGTGGCATTTTCTGCAATGTGCTGCACATCTATGTTTGCATTCCATAAGAGGGCAATGATTGCATTGTAATCATTGATATATTTTTTATTCTTCTGTTCTTTTTATGTAATATGTGTTCTTAGGTGGTTTACCTTTAACACTATGTCTAACTGAAGACATGAAGTTGTTCACTTCACCTGTTTCTGTAACTTGTCTAGCGAAACCAAAGCAGCATTTGGTGAAGTAGTTCCCTTTGTTTTTGTATATGCGACAACAATATTTCCCACATTTTTGCCTTTGAAATTGTATAATGTGTGCCTGAAGATCACCATTTGTTGCTTCTCTTGGAATTTCACAAGTGACATATTTTTCGATAAACTGTAAAACAGTGGAATCACTGTCTTGACCAAATTTAGGAGCATCTTTAATCCATAAAAGCATGTGGATATGTGGTTCTCCTCTGGCTTGGTATTCTTCTCTCCAAAAGAAGTGTTGCACTTCTCCGAGGGGAGGAACAGTTTTATTACAAATAAAGTGTAGCATAGCAATGAAGCGATGATGGAAATATCTTGAAACATTAACAGGTTCTAGAGAGCAATGTTCTCCAGGTGTTAGTATATCTATGTTTGTTTTGTTTTTGTTTGCTATGCGTAGGAACTCATGCAAATCTTCCCATGCATATTCTGCACAACTTAATGTAACAATCCAAGTGGGCGGGCCAAGGTTTCTTATCATACAACGTACATCTCCGTACCAGTACTCTTTAGTACCACGCATGTTTGCTAACAGATTTGTTATGCTTGATTGTAGAACCTCATCTTTTTCTTGGACTTTTTGTAGTAATTGCATAGCTGACATATTTTGAAATTGGGTACCTGATTTTAATGTGTGTGCAACTCTGTAGCATAGAGTTGCTAGGTCACTTTCAAAGAGTAGGTGGAATGTGTATTCCACATTTTGTCTAAATCTGGGATCTTCAGAATACATTCGTAACGAGCGGTATTCTGATGCTGTTATCTGAATGGGTCTATCATCGTACCTTCCTCCTTTCCAGTATGAAAGAGTAGAGGAAAAGCACGTGCTTCTATACTTTTTTCCCATGTGCTGATTGGTGATTCTTTGGTTTGCCACATTTGGTACGTTTCTAGTGCATCATCTATGGTGTCACTAGAGTGTAATGGGTGAATTGTATAATGGTCTAAAATATTGGATACTGTAGCAGGATCTAGAAGTTCAAATTGACCAGTTTCTGGTGACTCTTGAATTATTTTAGTGGTTTCCTTCAAGTTCTTTTCAATATTCATTTCTTTGTAGTATTCATTATTGTCTTTTAGATATTGCATAGATAACTTTATGTAAGTCTACGAGTTCTTGCCAAATTATTTTGTCTTTTGTAGGTACACCATTTACTAAGATAATACTAAGATAATTAAAGATTGCTCTATCGGACGTTGTAGTCCCAGAGTGTTCACATTTTCTTTCAGATCTAATGGTAAATAAACAACTTTGCCACAAATGCCTTTCACTAATTCAGAGGGAGGTCATTTTGCTGTTTTTGGTTGAAGGCGTATTATTGCTTGAAATTGGTGCACTGTTTGAATTATGATGCTCTCATATAAATTGAGTTGTTGCAGGGGTTTTGGTAGTGGGAATAATTCCAATTTATTTGTGATAGCACGTGAAGGAGTTTGGTTGTTGTCAAGTTTTGTAGTGCAGTAAGTGCAAAGTATTAAGGGGTCATTTATTTCATATTTGTTTTCTACCATAAGGTACAGAGCTAATTCAAACCATTTGGAATCTTCATTGTCTTCTATTTTGTATGTTACGTCTACAGTTTTTGTGTTACTTTATAAAAAGTTCTGCGGCAACACATACACACACATGGTTTGGTACTTCAGTGGATGTACTTTTAAATGTTAGTATTTCTTTTTTGTATTTGTGTAGTAGAAGGTTGCCATCTGTACAATTGTTGCTAGTCTGTTGTACAGGTATTTCATTTTGTAAGCGCCTTTCAGTTCCAAAATATTTTCTATGGATATGCTCTATTTCTTCAAGTAGATCTTTGGCTGTACCATGTAGAAGATTGTTATTTAAATTGGCATAGTATAGTTTATAGACTAGATTTCTTATAGATGAATGATGTGTTGATATCATTTTGATATGATGGAAGGTGCTTTTGCAAATAGGTCCTGAAATGCAGGCTAATGAATGTCCATGTAGTCCTGTGTGTTTGCGCACTGCACAGGTATGCATATTTTGTAGTAGTTTCATTTTGATTTTGTCTTTGCCTTTCATATACTGATTAAGGAACTGGTGTAAACATTTGAAAGATTCTTTGTCAATGTTACACATTGATGTGCATGGCCATTTGTATACTGGATGTCCTGGTTCAGTTGAATGGAGAGGTGATACTGAACTTTCTGGGGACATTTTTGTAAGCAGTATTTCTTGTTCGATAATGGTATAATTAAGTTTTTCATAGCCTCTTCCACTGCTATGTATGGCAATTATGTTTGTTTGCTTTTGTTTGTATGCTTCTTCATTGAAATATGGTTCTGTGCTGGTGGTGTGACTCCATCCACCTCCACAGATATTTAAGAAGTTATTTTTGTTGACATTCCATTTATTTAGGAGTCTTTTTTGTAATTTAATAGTTATTCTTGTTAGTGGTTTCATTCTGTTTAACACTAAAATAAATAACTTCCTTTTGAGAAGGATTGCACTGTCTATCAAAGCTTCTAAAATTAATTTTCTATGGTAGGTTTTAAGGGTTGTGCATGATTTGAAGGACTCTGTGGCGGAACATTTTTTCTAATATACTTTTTTTGGTATGGTTACTCGCCACTACATCAAGATTTATAGGAGCAGTGTTAGCAGTAGTGGTAGCTGAATTGTTGTTAATCACTTTTTGTTTCGCTTTACATTTTGAAAGAGGAGGGAAAGTCTTTGTACTGGAAGTTTGTTTTGTTTCACTTAATGACTCTATTAGATGTTTCGTTTGAACTTTTTTTTTACAAATTCTGCTAGAGATGGATGCTTATTTTGGACAGTTTTATTTTCATTTGCTCTACTTTTGCGCTGCTTTCTACGGACTTGGTTCTTGGTGGTCATTCTTTGGGGTCTGTTGAAAAAAAAGAAGGTATAGGTTGGGCTGTTGTGCAATGTATGTGTGCTGTGTGCATGAGTGTGTGAGTATGATGGTAAGGATGAATGTGGTGGTGGGTGATTGTGCATTGGGCAGCTAAAAATAGTTGGGAAGGCTATTCTAGTATTTGTGTGTTACTATACTTGGGTTCAGATGACAGTTCAAAGTAAGCTCGGGTGAGGAGAAGTACTAATACTAAATCTAATGGTATAGAATTAAAACAGTTTTTTGTTCTGTAATACTAACATTCTAGGGGTTTAGTTATGTCATTTGTGCATCTAAAAACGGGGATTTGTGTGCTACTCTGCCTACTAATCGCTGTTTAACAAATGTAGATTTGTGGGCAGAATGGTGTACAAATCTCTGTTTTTAGGTGCACAAATTCCATGAATCAACTGCACAGTGAGTTTGAGTAACAGTAAAAATATTATGGTAGTATTGTACTTTTTTTTGTTGGAATTAGCAGGTTTCTTCTGAGTTGTTCTTTGTACTTCAGATGTTGCTGCTTTTCAGGAGAGTGGTCTTCACTGCAATTGTAAAAGAAAGAAGTTAGTTATTTTGTGTGTTTATAGCACTGATGTTAATTTTGACATTTATTTTTATTTTTTTGTAGTATTATTCTTGTTTGATAAGTGAACATAGTGTGTGAATTCAGTTTTCTTTGACTATGTGCAGGCTTTATATTTTACTTACAATATGTTAGTTCAATATGCTTTGCAAATGAGTAGAATACTAAGGGTATGAAACGCACTTGGTTTTTTAAGGCTGTGTTATTGAATGTTAGGAGATAGAAGAAATAATGATATACTTATTTTGCAATTTTTATAAGGTAAAGGCAGAAATTGTATAGAGAAGCATGGAATGTATGCATTTGTGAAAGTATGGGTAATAAAGCAGAAGAATGTTATTTATAGGCAGTGGTGTTATTTCAGCTTGGAGCTTTTCAATGATACTGTCTATCTGTGTAAATGTATGAAGATGCATAATCTTATCCTGACTGTGTGTAATTTTATAATACACTACTAAGTGTTTTAATATAATTATACTTTTATTTCTCCCATCTTTTAATATTATAATTTTTTAGATAGCTGTGTGTGTAAACAAAAATAAATTAGATAGCAGACAGGTTTGGAAGTGAGAGTTGATTATAGCAGAAGGGATAAATGACAGCAAGTTTTTTTATAGATTATACAGGTTAAGTGGCAGTTACTCTGTTTATATGCATTCATAAGAGTTGTTCATTTACTGTGCAGAAAATATGCATACCAGTAGTTTGTAATTTTGCATGTGGATATGCATGTAGCTGTAAGTAGAAATCTTGGAGACTTGTACAGTCGATTTTGTAGTAGGTGCTTTCCAATGATATGAGATTTGTACTCAGAGTGATCAACAGTACATTTGAAGTGCTGACCTCTGATGATGGAGTTAGATGTAGAGGTCTTGGATGTGATTGTTGGATGGTTGTGTGACTGTTTAGCTGTATCCAATGAGGGAATGGCTCCGAGAGTGAAGTGGAAAGGGTAGAAGGGCTGTGTAAGAGTTGCACTGTCCACGGACAACGCGGCTGTCCGCAGACAGGGGTTGCCACATCCGGGGTTTTCCTGCAAATCCAGCATGGAAAGGGGAATGTAGGGATCAGCCAATCAGATGTTGAGGTTGTGGATTTGTGTTGAAAGAGACTGTGTGTAGTGAAGATGGCAGAGGTGGAGGAAGTCATGGTATTGGTGCCTGGGATATTGTTGTGCACGGTTTACAGCAGTATGCTCAATGTAGGCATGTGGTAAATAATTTTGATGTTAAAGGAGTGGAGGTCTTGTGGAGCACTATGCCTGATTGCAATGTACAGGGAATTGTACAAGTTTGTGAAGATATGGACAGGAGGAACAGTCCCCATGTGGTAGTTTTGCACTATGGTGCTTTCCATTTGGGCCATGTCAGTGCCCCTACATTGTTGGCAGATTTCGAAGACGTGGTTCAAGCAGTAATGAACATCCTCCCAAATGCCAAACTTATTTTTTCTGGATTAGTACGTAGGGCAATATGGGACAATAGTTCTGTTTTTTGTCCTCAGCAAAACATTGCTACGTGTGCAATCAACCGAGGCATGTGTGCTTTCATGCTTAGAGCTGGTATGTCCTTCTGTAATAATGATAATATTGATTCCAGTAATGCTGTTTATTTTAAAGAAGATGACATTTGTTTATCTTTTATGGGAAATGCAATGCTTATCTGGAATGTAAGGGTTGCTTTGGAGAAGGTAATGTGAAGATTTTAGGAGTAAAGTAAGAAAAAAAAGAACAAAAAAATACAAAATAATAGGTGTCTGTCAAGCATCTGCAAAAAAAACAAAAAAAGCCTCTTTTCACAGCCAACCTCAAAAGGGAAATGGGGCACACTATTTAAATTTAAATACACCACGCTCTGATTTTCGATATATCCGCGGACTTTGGGAGACTCATAGATACATTGGTTTGAGGTGTATGCCGAACACTGTGGAGTAGCTTCAGATCTTGGATTCCCTCATGTGGAAGTGCACTGGCATGGAGTGTGTGGAAGTAAGTGGCTGGACTTGGTATCTCTGTGTGCTAGTTTGGAACCAGAGCATCATCCAGACATAATTATAATTCATTGTTTAAAATGAATGTAATTAGTTGTTTATCTGTTTTAATTTAAGTGCATATTTTTTTTAATGATTTGCTTTTTCTTTCTTTTATGTACATGTATTTTACCGTAATACGTATTGATTTTTTTTATCCGTTGTGTAATTCTGTGATTTTTTATAATATTGTAGTAAAAATATTTGAAAAGTTACTGTATGTAACTAAAAATAATAATAATAATAATAATTAATTGTGGAGGGAATAGTTTAGGACATGTGTCTGGAATTTCTTTACAATTTGCAATGACAGAAGGACTTGGGAAGGTCATGGACATGTTTCCAAATTCCCAAACATTTTTTCTCGTATTGCGCAGATTTGTGATGTCATCTTTGATGTCCTGGGTGTTAGTCTTACCAGTGCACACTGGTGGCACGAGTTATGGTTACTTAGCTTACCATAACTGGCGAATTTCAGGGGTTTTTCAGTTTTACTTGGAATATACAACACACTAACCATTCATTTAAATGCACTATGTTCTAAAATGGAATATAACACAAGAAAATAAATTGGATTCCAACATAATTACCTCACAAACACAACAGAACTGAGAACAAGAGCAGACCCACTGAGTACATAGGACATATCTCACCTGAAATAGTAAGTGTACTTAATTTTATTCATATATTTATAAACTTTCTGTATTAGATAAAAAAATATATTATCTTTTTTTTTCTCTCACAGAAATGTCTAGTACTCTGGAATGGCTAGAGGAACATTTCCCACATGAAGAAATGTCACATGATAGTGAAACTAATGGTAAACATGTTATAATATAAACCATTTAATTATTATTATTTTGTATACATTTAACATATAGATATTTTTTTTTGTACAGAGCATTCCAAAATAGAAAAGACTTCAGAAAAACCTGTTATGGATAACACTTTTCACAGTATAGAAGAAAAAATGGATTTATTGTTGACTAATTTTAATAATTTGAAAGGTTTTGTGGAAGATCATTTTAAACCAAAAACCTCGTACCATTGCCCCACATGTACTTGTCCCTCCTCACCATATCCCAGTCAATTATCCCCATACCCTCTCCATAACCCAAAATATTTTGATGAGACTTCCATCCCTTCTTCACCTAATAACAATCATGATGAAACCCCTAATTCTCCTGTTTTTGTTTCTGTTTCTGCCTCACCTTCTCTGTCATAAATTATTAATATATGTTAAATAAAGTTTAATTTTTATATTGTGTTGTAAATAGTTTCGTTTTTTGTTTTTTTTAAACAATGTAGGTGTCCACGGACAGTGCAGGTGTTCTGAAATGTTTGTAAATAAACGAAAATGGAGGTGTTCTGAAGAACACTATACATGTTCGTACTGTTCGCTAGCAAGATGAAACTATTCTAAGAACACACACGGTGTCCTGAAATGTTCGTAAAAAAAAAAATTCAAGTGTCCTAAAGAACACTATATCTGTCCGTAGTGTTCGCTAGAAGTTCAAACTGTTCTAAGAACACATGCAGTGTCCTGAATTGTTCGTAATTAAACGAAAATGGAGGTGTCTTAAAGAACACTATACTCAATTAATCCATAATATTTTTCAATAAATCTCACCATGGCACAAGTCCCACATAGTAATCCTGAGTTTCTACATACCTTTTGAAACTTTTCAAACTTTTTTTGTGTTCGATCTGTCCACGGACAGCGCGCATGTCTGCAAACCGCGCACAAGCACCCCTATAAAAGACCACGCCCTAGAGCTTATTCTCATTGTGTTTCTGGCTATTATTCAGAGCACAGCTATTTCTCCAGCAACTTACTGATTACACCATCGAGATGGCATCCCTGCTGCAGAACTGCCACCTGGTGCTGCACCTGCTTCAGCACCGCCCCCACCCCCTCCACCACCACCACCTCCCCAAGGGCCTGAAGAGGGGAAAAGGAGTGAGGATACAGAGGAGGAAGAAGAGGATGATGAGAATGAGGTAGAGGAAAACCCTACTACCCGCACTAGGCGTGAGTCTTGGTTATTTACCATTCATGGTAATGTTCCTAAGGCTCGTGCGAACCGTGTTACCTGCAATGAGTGCAAAATGATACTCAGTCGTGGGAAGCACGGTAAGTACAACTTTGGGACCACTACTTTGAAGCGACACCTGAGGTAATTTCACTCTGGGGCTATTCACAGGGTTGTACCTTGCGAAGAACGTGGCAGGTTGATTTCCTCTACTTCATCCTCTGTTTCTGATCCTGTCACCACAAGGACCACCTCTGTGGGACAGCGTCTTCCTTAAGCTGCCTCACGGGCCATACAGAATGCTGATGACCCTTACCTTTCGAGGGTCACAGTTGTATGTATGTACTGTGACACAGTACTCTGCAGGGGGGAGCGACTTCATAGTGCTTTTGAGACTATCGTCTCAGAGCACGAGAAGATCTGCTCACTACCCAAATAAAACCCACTCTACATCTTCCTCTCTCAGCTCGCCCTTTCTTATCCCTGTGGTTGGTGTCCCCCCTTTACCTTCCTTTCCCCTCCTCTCCTAGTGTGTCGTGTATAAAAAAACAAAAAAAATACAAAATATCAAAAATCAAAAAAAGAAATAAGGCTCTTTTCAGAGCCGCCTTTCACAGTTAAAAAATAGAAGTGAAAATAAATGAAGTAGGGCCCTTTGGATTTTTTAAAAGTCCGCGGACAGTTTGTGAACATTTAAAAAATTGGGTTGCTTCCCCATCACAAACATTGCAATTTTCTCTGGGAAGTAGTGGTGGCTCTGAAAAGATCCTTTGGGTGGTGTTTGTAAGTCAAAAATTATAAATGCTTAACACCTACTTCAAAATGGTTGTTGTAATTCCAAAAAAGGTCGCAATGCATTTTGTACATTTCTCAGAAAAATCTGATTGCCAGCATAAATAAAATGGACTCCATCTCTGCGAAAAATGTATGTACTACGAAACATAATATTTTCATTGTGAAAAGAGGACATGCCAAAATCTCTTAGAAAGGCGCAAAGAGCCTTATTAACAATGTGCCTTGCTTTTTCCATTTGTGGACCAAATGAAGAAGAACGAAGCCACATTTGTCTCTGCGCAATCCGTGAAAATATCACTTGAGAATTAGGAAACATGTCCATAACCTTCCCAAGTCCTTCTTTCATAGCAAATTGCAAAGAAATTCCAGTCACATGTCCTAAACTGTTCCCTCCACAATGAATTACAATTATGTCTGGATGTTGCTCTGTCTCCAAAGTAGCACAGAGAGGTAGCAAGTCCAACCACTTCATTCCATGTACTCCATGCCAGTGTACTTCCACATGTGGGAATCCAAGATCTACAGCTACTCCACAGCTTTCTGTCCGCGGACATATCGTAACATGAACAGCCCTTCTACCATTTCCACTTCACTCTCTCTGCCATTCCCTCATTGGATGTAGCTAAAAAATCACATGACCATGCACCAATCACATGCAATATCTCTAGATCTAACTGCATCATCATAGATCAGCACTGCAAATGTACTGTGAATCTCTCTGAGTACAAGTGTCATATCATTTGCAATCACCATCTACCAGAAATACTGTAAAAGTCTCCAAGATTTCTACTTGCAGCACCATGCATATCCATATGCATGAACACAAACTTCAGGTATGCATATTTTCTGTACAGTAGATGAACACATTTTCAAACAGACTTTTAGCTTGTGTAATCTGTAAAATGAATTTACTGTATTTTTTCAATTTCCTAAAATCAACTATCACTTATAAACCTTTATACTATTTACTTTCTTTATACACACACACTCAAATCATGTTAAACTAACATTTTTTAAATGAAATATATAGACTACATATATTTAAACAAAATTGCATGCAAGCACAATCTATGTTTAAATCTTTAAAAAAATACTTATACAATTTCATATTTTTTTGTTTTTATTTATTTATTTACTTAATTACTTTAATTTAGACATGACATTGAGGCACTATTACCTATGTAAATAAATTAGTTGAATGGTTTTAAAGAAGGCACTGAGGATTTCAATTAAAAAAATCAATATCTTAATTAAAAACAGCGCTATATACAAACAAAGTTACTAATTTGAAGCTTTTACAATTGCAGCGAAGACCAGTCTCCTGAAAAGAAGCAGCCGAATTCGAAGAACAAAGAAGAACTAAGAAGTTACCTGTTAATTTAAGAAAAAAAGTAAGTAGAATATCACCATAATATTTGTATTATTAGTCAAACATACTATAACTTTAATACAAGCTATTTTGGTGCCTAAAAATAGAGATTGTGACCCATTTTCTCCAAAAATCTCCATGTCTTAAACAGCGATTTACAGCCAGAATGGCCCACAAATTCCTATTTTTGGACACACAAATTACCCAACTGAACCGCTACAATTTTCATATTATAGAACAAACAACTGTTTTAATTGTATACATTAGATTTACTATTTGTACTTTTCCACATCACTAGCTTACTTTTTTTTTTGTCATCTGAACCCCAGTTTAGTAACACATAAATTCAAGAATACCTATCCCTACTAGTTGTAGTTCCCAATGCACAATCACACACCATTACATACATCTTTATCATCTTACTCAAACACTCATGCACACAGCACACATACATTCCAGAACACCCCAACCCATATCTTCTTTATTTTTTTCAACAGACCCTAAAGAATGCCTACCAAAAGTCAAGTCCGTAGAAAGCAACGCAAAAGTAGAGCAAATGAAAATAAAAGTGTCCAACATAAGCATCCATCTCTAGCAGAATTTGTAAAAAAAAGTTGAAACAAACCAGCTAATACAGTCATTTAGGTAAACACAAGAAGTTTCAAGTACAAAAACTTTGCCTCCTCTATCAAAATGTAAAACAAACCAAAAAACAATTAACAGAAAATCAGCTATCACTACAGATAAAACTACTTCTTTAAATTTTAATATAGTGTAAAGTAAGCATACCAAGAAAAGTATTTTAGCCAAAATGTACCGTCACAAAGTCCTTCAAAATCTTATAAAAACAGGAGAGAAATCAGGTTCAATGCTTAAAACCTATCGTAGGAATTTAATCTTAGAAGCGTTGATGGACAGTGCAATTCTTCTGAAAAGAAAGTTATTTATTTTACTGTTAAACAAAATGAAACCACTAACAAAACTAATAACTAAATTACAAAAACGACTTCTCAATAAGCGAAATGTCAACAGAAAGAACTTCTTAAGTATCTGCAGAGGTGAATGGAATCACACTATGAGCACAGAACCATATTTTCATGAAGAAACGTACAAACAAAAGCAAACAAATACAATTGCCATACATAGCAGTGGTCGAGGTTATGAAAAAGTGAATAATACCATAATGGAACAAGAAGTACACCTTACAAAAATATGCCCTGAAAACTTAGAATTACCCCTCCATTCAACTGAATCAGAACGTCTAGTGTACAAATGGCCATGCACGTCAATGTGTTACATTCCCAAACAATGTTTCAACTCTTTACGCCAATTCCTCAATAAATATGTAAAAAGCAAAGACAAAATCAAAATGAAATTACTGCAAAATATGGATACCTGTCCAGTGCGCAAGTACACAGGACTACAAGGACATTCATTGGCCTGCATTACAGGACCTACTTGTAAAACCACTTTCCATGATATCAAAAGGATATCAACACATCATTCAACTATAAGAAATCTAGTCTATAAACTGTACTATGCTAAAAGTCCTGCTTTAGCACTAGCAAAGTTAAATAACATCCTTCTACATGGTACAGCAAAAGACCTACTTGAAGAAATTCACTATATGCAGAAAAAATATTTTGGAAGTGAAAGCCATTTACAGAATGAAATAGCTTTAAACCAGTTAAGCAACAATTCTACATATGGCAACCTTTTGCTAAACACATACAAAAAAGAAATACTCAAATTTAAAAGTACATCAGCTGAAATACCAAACCATGTATGTGTATGTTGCCGTAGAACTTTTTATAAAAGTAACACAAAAACTGTAGACCTATCATACAAAATAGAAGACAATGAAGATTCTAAATGGTTTGAATTAGCTCTCTACCTTGTAGCAGAAAACAAATACGAAATAACTGAGCCCTTAATACTTTGCAGTTACTGCACTACAAAACTTGACAACAACCAAACTCCTTTACGTGATATCTCAAATAATTTGGAATTATACCCAGTACCAAAACCCCTACAACAACTTAATTTATATGAGAGCATCATAATTCAAACAGTACACCCATTTCAAGCAATAATACGCCTTCAACCAAAAACAGCAAAATTACCTCCCTCTGGATTGGTAAAAGGCATTCGTGGAAAAGTAGTTTATTTACCATTAGATCTAAAAGAAAATGTGCAGCACTCTAGGAGTGCAACGTCCAATGCAGCAATCTTTAATTATCTTAGTAAATGGAGTACCTACAAAAGACAAAAAAATATGGCAACAGCTGGTAGATTTATATAAAGTTAGACAAGCCTTCCAATATCTTAAAGAGAATAATGAATATTACAAAGAAATTAATATTGAAGAAAACTTGAAAGATACAACTGAAATAATTCAAGATTTAGACCATTATACAATTCATCCTTTGCACTGTAATGACACCGTAGAAGATGTACTGGAAATGTACCAAATGCGTCAAACAAAAGGATTGCCAATCAGCATATGGGAAAAAAGTATAGAAGCATGTGCTTTTCCTCTACTCTTTCCTACTGGCAAAGGAGGAATGTATGATGATAGACCTATTTAAATATCAGCTTCACAATACTGCTCATTACGGATGTATTCTGAAGATCCCAGATTTAGACAAAATGTGAAAGTGAACTAGCAACATTATGTTACGGAGTTGCACACATATTAAAATCAGGATCACACTTTCAAAATATGACAGCTACACAATTATTAGAAAAAGTGCAACAAAAGGATGAGGTTTTACAATCAAATATTACAAATCTATTAGCAAATATGCGTGGTACTAAAGAGTACTGGTTTCAACGTTGTATGATCAGAAACCTTGGCCCACCCACTTGGTTTGTTACATTAAGTTGTGCAGAATATGCATGGGAAGATTTACATGATTTCCTACGCATATCAAATAAAAACAAAACAAACATAGATATACTAACACCTGGAGAACTTTGTTCTTTGGATCCTGTTAATGTTTCAAGATATTCTCACCATTGCTTCATTGCTATGCTACATTTTATTTGTAATAAAACTGTTCCTCCCCTTGGAGAAGTGCAACACTTCTTTTGGAGAAAAGAATACCAAGCAAGAGGAGCACCACATATCCACATGCTTTTATGGATTAAAGATGCTCCTAAATTTGGTCAAGACAGTGATGCCACTGTTTTACAGTTTATTGAAAAATATGTCACTTGTGAAATTCCATCAGAAGCCACAAATAGTGATCTTCATGCACAAATTTTACAATTTCAAAGACACAAATGTGGAAAATCTTGTCGTCGCAAATACAAAAACAAAGGGAAATACTACACCAAATGCCGATTTGGTTTCCCTAGACCAGTTACAAATACAGGTCAAGTGAACAACCTCATGTCTTCAGTTAGACATAGTGTTAAAGGTAAGTCACCTAAAAATACATATTATATAAAAAGAAAAGAAGAAGAAAAATATATCAATGATTATAATGCAATCATTGCCCACTTATGGAATGCAAACATAGATGTGCAGTACATTGCAAACAATTCTACTGCAATTGCACGATATGTCACAGCATACTTAACTAAAGCAGAAAAGACAGAGCTCCAAGACCTCTGGAATGACCTGTCATCAGATAAAACAGTATCTCAGAAATTATACAGCTTGGGCATAAAAATGCTCAACCATAGAGAATGTGGATCATATGAAGCAGCTGATCGTTTCACTGGTACTGCATTGTATGGTAAATCTGAAAATATAGTATGGCTAAGTCTTGGTCCGGCTAAATCTAGAAAAAGAGTTCTAAAATCATATGAAGATATAGAAACAATAGCCAAACATGATCCCAACAGCCTATTAGACACATACTACTCAAACAGAAGTAATACTTTGGAAAACATGTGTCTATACCACATAGCCCAAAACTACACATACAAAAATAATATGAAACCTGATGAAAAAAAAGGTAAATATAGAGTGACAAACTGTGAAGGCAGCTTAGTTAAACTCACTAAACCAAATTTAATTAATCATATCAAATTGTCATTAAAGACTCCTCAACATAAAGAAGTATATTACATGTCCCTGCTACAACTCTTCAAACCATGGAGAAAAGAAGAACAATTACTAGATAACTATGACTCATGTGAGGATGCTTTCAAAGCAAATGAAAGCACTATAACTGATGTAAACTTTACACAGTACAAAACAATGTTGCACAATGAACAGCAACACGAAGAAGAACTCCAAACCCAACTAGATAAGGACACTCCTGACAGTAGTCAACCTTCTGTAACAGGAAGCCAAGAACCACTGGGAGAACCACTAATAATAAATGAGGCAGAATTAGCTATGATAGAAGTAGAAAACACCATGTGTCAGTATGAAGATAAAGAAGACTTAACTATACTACAATCAAAACTAAACAATGAGCAAAGTAGCATTTTTCAAGAAGTAACAAAACAAATTGCACATGGTGTAAAACATGAAAAAAAAGAATGTTCCTGCCATAATTATAAACCTATACTACTGTACATCAGTGGTGAAGCTGGTTCTGGCAAAACATTCCTAATCAAAATCATTAGTAAGTTCCTTCAACAATTGACAAACAACAAACTGTCAGCTGTTGTCACTGCCCCCACAGGTTTAGCTGCCTACAACATAGGTGGTGTTACATTACACCGATTACTACTATTACCAGTAGAACACCAGAACAAATTAGACTATTACAAACTTTCTGCAGAAGCTGCAATGGAATTACGCAGAGTATTGAAATAATTGAAAATGCTACTAGTAGATGAAGTGAGCATGGTCTCCAACCTGATGTTAGCTTTGATTCACCTCAGATTACAAGAAGTACTCAAAACAGACTATGAAGAGCTCTTTGCGGGAAAACACATTATTGTTTTTGGAGATCTGCTTCAATTAACACCAGTAAAAGGTGAGCCTATTTTTAAAACATTAGGACACAAACTCTGCCGTAAAACTGTTGGCAGCATTGGAAATGTCAACCTTTGGCAACATTTCCAATACAGAGAATTAACAGAAAACATGCGGCAATCTGCAGATCTCACTTATGCCAACATTTTAAAAAGTATCAGAGTTGGTATACTTTCTAAAGAAGCAGAAGCAATATTGAAAACCCGGCACATTAATGCACTTTATGGCGATAATGCATGTGCTACAGATGTTATGGAACAATTAGCCCACAAAAATGTCAATTGTATGGCCTTAATGCCAACTCGTGCAAGCTGTTTCAAATTCAATGAAATCATGCTAAGTAAAGAAATGCAAACAATCATGGAAATTAGCGCCACAGACAAACTAGATGTACATGGTATGACACTACCCATGTGTGACCAAGCCACAACAAAACTAAATAGTTTAGAAAAATCAACCTCAAACACAGCAGGCTTAGAAAAGATATTAAAAGTATCCTTAAATTGCAGAGTAATGCTTAAACGTAACCTTGACGTGGACCAAGGACTAGTTAATGGAGCACTGGGTACAGTTGTTGGCTTTCAAACATACCCACGCGACAACAAAATTCAGTTTGTCAATATACTCTTTGACAAACTTTCAGAAGTAAAAAGGATAGGACGCTCAACAGCTAGATTCCTTCTCTTCAAAGATATGTATGTACGCAGAGAACAATTTTCTCTAACTCTTGCATACGCAGTCACGATTCATAAATCACAAGGTCCCCCCCCACCTCCCCCCCAGCACTTTCTCCTTTTCCCCTTACCTCTGCACTTGCGCGATCTGAATGACAACTGGCCTAGTAGGATCGTTTGTCTGTCTTCCCCTTGTTTCCCTCCCTCCCTGCCTCGTCGCGCCTTGAAACACTTGTGTATAGGCGCGTTACAAATACCATATCATATCATATCATATCATACCCTAGACAAAGCAATGATAGATATTGGTAACACAGTCTTTAAAGAAGGTATGAGCTATGTAGCACTATCACGCTTACGTACACTTGACGGTCTATTTCTAATCAACTTTGATGCAAGTAAAATAAACGCTGATATTCCTTGCATTTTAGAATACAATGGACTTCGCTCACTATACACCCCCCACCTAAACACATATTCTGTTCCACAAAAAGTAAAACGTTATAAAAGAAAAATAAATCAAACAGAAATGCAACAGGATGTCACTGCAAATCCTCCAAAGAGAGTAAAAGAAACTAATACTTCATCAAGTACCACAAGCAAAAAAGAATCAATTAGGGAAAGTAAACCAAGTACTTCTTTAAAGAAGGAAGACAAACTCCAAAAAAAGCAGTTAGATACAGAACTACCTGGACCATTTAAATTCTCAAATATAGTTGGTGTAAGTTGCTACGCAAATGTAGCAATGAATATTCTATTTCAATTACCACCAATTGTTGACAACATTTACTTACACAGTACAGACCCATTGTGTTTGCAAATGTTAGTACTTCACAGAAATGCAGCAAACAATCCTGACAACACGTATAGTGTTTTTAGAATAAGACAACAATTGGACTACTGTGCTGGAATGGTGAAATTCACTATAAATTCACAGGAAGATCCACAAGAATTTCTAATGTACTTACTACAAGTACTGGAAAACAAAAACATACCTATAAATGAAATCATTCAGATTTCATACATTTGGAAACATACATGCACTCTCTGCAACAATGTGACACAAGAAGAAAACCCCAATGAACGCTTCATATATATATCAATACCAAATTGTGAATCCATTCCATTTCAGCGACTTGTACAAAATGCAAACCGTGGTAGATTATGCTCTACCTGCAATTCAGATAATCGCTCCACGTTAGTAATACAAACACATAGTAAATACATAATACTAATGCTTCTACGTTACAATGCAGATGGTACCAAAAACAACTGCAAGCTGACTGTATTCACACATGGTCAAATATCACTTGGTAAGAAAACCTTCACAACAATAGGTATAATCTACCACGCAGGAGTCACAACCAGTTCAGGACAGTGTTTTCAGGACACCCCCTACGAACATTTCAGAACAACGCAATAGTTCTTAGAACACTTTCAACTTCACAACGAACAATACGGACAGTGTCCTCAGGACACCCCCATTTTCTTTATTTGCAAACATTTCAGGAGACTGCTAGTGTTCTTAGAACACATTCAACTTGCCAGCGAACAATACGGACTACGCCTTCAGGACACCCCCTACGAACATTCCAGGACACCGCCAGTGTTCTTAGAAACGTCTTCAGAACACCACCATTTTGTTTATTTGTGAACATTTCAGGACACTGCAAGTGTTCTTAGAACACATTCAACTTGACAATGAACAATACGGACAGTGTCCTCAGAACACCCCCATTTCGTTTATTTGCGAACATTTCAGGACACCATGAGTGTTCTAAGAACACATTCAACTTGACAGAGAACAATACGGACAGCATCGTCAGGACACCCCCATTTTGTTTATTTGCGAACATTTCAGGACTCTGCGAGTGTTCTTAGAACACATTCAACTTGCCAGCGAACAATATGGACAGCGTCCTAAGGACACCCCCTACGAACATTCCCCGGACACCGCAAGTGTTCTTAGAAGCGTCTTCAGAACACCACCATCTTGTTTATTTGCGAACATTTCAGGACACCGCGAGTGTTCTTAGAACACATTCAACTTGACAACGAACAATACGGACAGTGTCCTCAGAACACCCCAATTTCGTTTATTTGCAAACATTTCAGGACACCATGAGTGTTCTAAGAACACATTCAATTTGACAGAGAACAATACGGACAGCGTCCTCAGGACACCCCCATTTTGTTTATTTGCAAACATTTCAGGACACCGCGAGTGTTCTTAGAACACATTCAACTTGACAGAGAACAATACGGACAGCGTCTTCAGGACACCCCCTACGAACATTCCCCGGACACCGCAAGTGTTCTTAGAACCGTCTTCAGAACACCACCATCTTGTTTATTTGCGAACATTTCAGGACACCGCGAGTGTTCGACAACGTCTTCAGGACACCTCCATTTTGTTTATTTGCAAACATTTCAGGACACTGCGAGTGTTCTTAGAACAGTTTCAGTTTGCTTGCGAACAAAACGGACACATAAGGAGTCCTCAGAACATCCCCCATTCAGTTTATTTAGAACATTTCAGAACACCTGTGATGTCCGCAGACAAATCGAACACAAAAAGAATGTCTAACACATAAAAAACACAACTTTCATCCCATCTCATACACTCCCACCCTCCCCAAACACTCCTACACACCAACACACTCTACCAAATACACATTTTGAACAAAGTTTCACTACGCTGTCTGTGGACGACCGCAAATCCAAGATGGCGGGCGATATGCAAAATCTGACGCGCTTCACGCTCCACGCCATCCAATCAGCGAACACGTTGCATGTCCGCGAACATCACACAAGCCGATTGGCCAATCAGGACACTGTCCGCAGAGCGAACAGGGAAGTGTGTCCGCGGACCGAACACAGATATCACACATTTTTTTTTACCTACTTTTTGGTAATTTTAAAAAAAACTACTGGATGGATTTTCACCAAATTTGCAAAAGCACGTTTTCGGGACCAAGCCGCTGCTCCTGGTCCAAATTTGGTGAAAATCCGTCCAGCGGTTTGGGCTGTAGACGCGAGCAAAAAATGTTTCCCATTCAGTCTATGGGAAAAAAAAAGTTTTGGGTCCCCCCTATAACTTTGCCCCCCCTGGACGAATCCTCCCCAAACTTTGCAACAAAAAATAGAGTGAACCAAATACTTGTTTCGCAAAGTTTGGTGAGGATCCGTCCAGGGAGAGCGAAGTTATAAGCCGCCCAAAAAGTGCTCTTCCTATGGAAACAGCAACTTAACCATAACTACATGGCCACTACTGTGGCCCTGTAATATATACATTTATAGCGCTCTTCCTATGGAAACAGCAACTTAACCATAACTACATGGCCACTCCCGTGGCCATGTAATATATAGATTATATATAGATTATATATTACATGGCCACGGTAGTGGCCATGTAGTTATAGTTAAGTTACTGTTTCCATAGGAAGAGCACTTTTTGGGCGGCTTATAACTTCGCTCTCCCTGGACGGATCCTCACCAAACTTTGCAAAAAAAGTATTTGGGTCACTCTGAGTTTGCAAAGTTTGGTGAGGATTCGTCCAGGGGGGTAAAGTTATAGGGGGGGTCCCAAAACATTTTCTTTTCCCATAGACTGAATGGGAACATTTTTTTGCTCGCGTCTACAGCCCAAACCGCTGGACGGATTTTCACCAAATTTGGACCAGGAGCAGCGGCTTGACCCCGAAAGCGTGCTTTTGCAAATTTGGTGAAAATCCGGCCAGTAGTTTTTTTTAAAATGACCAAAAAGTAGGTAAAAAAAATGTGTGATATCTGTGTTCGGTCCGCGGACGGACTTCCCTGTTCGCTCCGCGGATAGGACGGTGATTGGGCAGCAGCTTGCGTGATGTCCGCGGACATATGACGTGCTCTCTCATTGGATGCGGTGAAAGCGTGCAGTGCGTCTGGCTTCAGAGACACCCGCCATCTTTCTTTCCCGAATGAGAGGCTTTGTCAGGTCAGCAGGAGCGTGTCTGTCTCTTGTTCCTCCCACCCCCGCTCATGCCCGTGTCTGCCCCACCGCCGCTCATGCCACGTGTGTCCTTTCTGTCCCCCCACCCCCGCTCAAGCCCCGTGTGTCCTTCATGGCCCCCCCAACCCCGCTCATGCTCCGTGTGTCCCCTGTTCTTCCAGCCCCCCGCTCACGCCATCGCACACGGTGGCCAGCGGAGGGCCGAGGAGCGGGATCTGCCGCACGAACTCATGTCCGTGCGGCATGTCCGTGTTTTTGTTTGTCACCCCCACCCCCTGCTCATGCACCGTGTGTCTCTATCCCTCCCGCCCACCCCCCGCTCATGCCCCGTGTGTGTCTCTCACTCCCCCCACCCTGCTCATGCCCCGTGTGTCTCTATACCTCCCGCCCAACCCCCGCTCATGCCCCGTGTGTCTCTCTCCATCCCCCTCACCCCCGCTCATGCCCCGTGTGTCTCTCTCCCTCCCCCCCACCCCCGCTCATGCCCCGTGTGTCTCTCTCCCTACCCCCACCCCCGCTCATGCCCTGTGTGTGTCTCTCCCTCCCCCACCACCGCTCATGCCCCGTGTGTCTCTCTCCCTCCCGCCCACCCCCCGCTCACTCCCCGCTCATGCCTCGTGTGTCTCTCTCCCTCCCCCACCCCCGCTCATGCCCCGTGTGTCTCTAGCCCTCCCACCCACCCCCCTGCTCATGCCCCGCGTGTCTCTAGCCCAAACACCCACCCTCCGCTCATGCCCCGTGTGTCTCTAGCCCTCCCACCCCCGCTCATGCCCTGTGTGTCTCTAGCCCTCCCACCCATCCCCCTGCTCATGCCCTGTGTGTCTATATCCCTACCACCCACCCCCCGCTCATGCCCCGTGTGTCTCTATCCCTCCCGCCCACCCCCCGGTCATGCCCCGTGTGTGTCTCTCCCTCCTCCCACCCCCGCTCATGCCCCGTGTGTCTCTATCCCTCCCGCCCACCCCCCGCTCATGCCCCGTGTGTGTCTCTTCCTCCCCCACCCCCTGCTCATGCCCCGTGCGTCTCTCCCCTCACCCCCCAACTCATGCCCCGTGTGTCTCTATATCTCCCACCAACCCCCCGCTATTGCCCCTAGCCCTCCCACCCACCCCCCGCTCATGCCCCGTTTGTCTCTCCCCTCACACCCACCCCCCGCTCATGCCCCGTGTGTCTCTATCCCTCTCACCCACCCCCCGCTCATGCCCCGTGTGTCTCTATCCCTCCCGCCCACCCCCCACTCATGCCCCGTGTGTGTCTCTCCCTCCCCCCACCCCCGCTCATGCCCCGTGTGTCTCTATCCCTCCCGCCCACCCCCCGCTCATGCCCCGTGTGTGTCTCTCCCTCCCCCCACCCCCTGCTCATGCCCCGTGTGTCTCTCCCCTCACCCCCTATTCATGCCCCGTGTGTCTCTAGAACTCCCACCCACCCCGTGCTCATGCCCCTAACCCTCCCACACACCGACCGCTCATGCCCCGTTTGTCTCTATCTCTCCCACCCATCCCCCGCTCATGCCCGGTGTGTCTCTATCCCTCCCGCCCACCCCCCGCTCATGCCCCGTGTGTCTCTATCCCTCCTCATGCCCCGTGTGCCTCTCTCCCTCCCCCCACCCCCGCTCATGCCCCGTGTGTCTATATCCCCCTTGCTCATGCCCCATGTGTGTCTCTCCCCTCACCCCCTACTCATGCCCCGTGTGTCTCTAGTACTCCCACCCACCCCCCGCTCATGCCCCTAGCACTCCGACCCACCCACGCTCATGCCCCGTGTGTCTCTATCCCTTCCACCCACCCCCCGCTCATGCCCCGTGTGTCTTTATCCATATCACCCACCACCCGCTCATGCCCTGTGTGTCTCTATCCCTCCCACCCACCCTCCGCTCATGCCCCGTGTGTCTCTATATTTCCCACCGACCCCCCGCTCATGCCCCGTGTGTCTCTCCCCCACCCCCGCTCATGCCCCGTGTGTCTCTATACCTCCCGCCCACCCCCCGCTCCTGCCCTGTGTGTGTCTCTCCCTCCCCCCTCCCCCTGCTCATGCCAAATGTGTCTCTCCCCTCACCCCCTACTCATGCCCTGTGTGTCTCTAGCTCTCCCACCCACCCCCCGCTCATGCCCCTAGCCCTCCAACCCACCCCCCGCTCATGCCCCGTTTGACTCTCCCCTCCCACCCACCCCCCGCTCATGCCCCGTGTGTCTCTATCCCTCCCACCCATCCCCCGCTCATGCCTGTGTGTCTCTATCCCTCCCACCCACCCCCCGCTCATGCCCCGTTTGTGTCTCTCCCTCCCCCCCACCCCGCTCATGCCCCGTGTGTCTCTATACCTCCCGCCCACCCCCTGCTCATGCCCCGTGTGTCTCTCTCCATCCCCCTCACCCC